>NC_090928.1:1239186617-1239786617 GCF_040938575.1 Ambystoma mexicanum | reverse complement strand
TCTCTTTCCTGCACACTAGAATACCTATACCAGACATCTCCTCTCTTTCCTGCACACGAGAATACCTATACCACACATCTCCTCTCTTTCCTGCACACGAGAATACCTATACCACACATCTCCTCTCTTTCCTGCACATTAGAATACCAGCAGAACACATCTCCACTCTTTCCTGCACACTAGAATACCTATACCACACATCTCCACTCTTTCCTGCACATTAGAATACCAGCAGAACACATCTCCACTCTTTCCTGCACACTAGAATACCTATACCACACATCTCCACTCTTTCCTGCACACTAGAACACCTATATCACACATCTCCTCTTTCCTGCACACTAGAATACCTATACCACACATATCCTCTCTTTCCTGCACACTAGAACACCAATACCACACATCTCCACTCTTTCCTGCATATTAGAATACCAATAGAACACATCTCCACTCTTTCCTGCACACTAGAATACCTATACCACACATCTCCTCTCTTTCCTGCACACTAGAATACCTATACCACACATCTCCACTCTTTCCTGCACATTAAAATACCAACAGAACACATCTCCACTCTTTCCTGCACACTAGAAAACCTATACCACACATCTCCACTCTTTCCTGCACATTAGAATACCAATAGAACACATCTCCACTCTTTCCTGCACACTAGAATACCTATACCACACATCTCCTCTTTCCTGCACACTAGAACACCTACACCACACATCTCCTCTTTCCTGCACACTAGAACACCTATACCACACATCTCCTCTTTCCTGCACACTAGAACACCTATACCACACATCTCCTCTTTCCTGCACACTAGAATACCTATACCACACATCTCCACTCTTTCCTGCACATTAGAATACCAATAGAACACATCTCAACTCTTTCCTGCACACTAGAATACCTATACCACACATCTCCTCTCTTTCCAATGCATAAACACATACCCAACACATCTCCACTCTTTCCTGTACATTGGAATACCAATAGAACACATCTCCACTCTTTCCTGCACACTAGAATATCCATACCACACATCTCTACTCTTTCCTGCACACTAGAATACCTATACCACACATCTCCACTCTTTCCTGCACATTAGAATACCAACAGAACACATCTCCACTCTTTCCTGCACACTAGAATACCTATACCACACATCTCCTCTCTTTCCTGCACACTAGAATACCTATACCACACATATCCTCTCTTTCCTGCACATTAGAATACCAACAGAACACATCTCCACTCTTTCCTGCACACTAGAATACCTATACCACACATCTCCTATCTTTCCTGCACACTAGAATACCAATAGAACACATCTCCACTCTTTCCTGCACATTAGAATACCTATACCACACATCTCCTCTCTTTCCTGCACATTAGAATACCAATAGAACACATCTCCACTCTTTCCTGCACACTAGAATACCTATACCACACATCTCCTCTCTTTCCTGCACACTAGAATACCAATAGAACACATCTCCTCTCTTTCCTGCACACTAGAATACCAATAGAACACATCTCCTCTCTTTCCTGCACACTAGAATACCAAAAGAACACATCTCCACTCTTTCCTGCACATTAGAATACCTATACCACACATATCCTCTCTTTCCTGCACATTAGAATACCAATAGAACACATCTCCACTCTTTCCTGCACACTAGAATACCCACACCACACATCTCCTCTCTTTCCTTCACACTAGAATACCAATAGAACACATCTCCACTCTTTCCTGCACACTAGAATACCTATACCACACATCTCCACTCTTTCCTGCACACTAGAATACCAATAGAACACATCTCCTCTCTTTCCTGCACACTAGAATACCTATACCACACATCTCCACTCTTTCCTGCACACGAGAATACCTATACCACACATCTCCTCTCTTTCCTGCACACTAGAATACCTATTCCACACATCTCCTCTCTTTCCTGCACATTAGAATACCAATAGAACACATATCCACTCTTTCCTGCACACTAGAATACCTATATCACACATCTCCACTCTTTCCTGCATATTAGAATACCAACAGAACACATCTCCACTGTTTCCTGCACACTAGAATACATATACCACACATCTCCTCTCTTTCCTGCACACTAGAATACCTATACCACACATCTCCACTCTTTCCTGCACATTAGAATACCAGCAGAACACATCTCCACTCTTTCCTGCACACTAGAATACCTATACCACACATCTCCACTCTTTCCTGCACACTAGAACACCTATATCACACATCTCCTCTTTCCTGCACACTAGAATACCTATACCACACATATCCTCTCTTTCCTGCACACTAGAACACCAATACCACACATCTCCACTCTTTCCTGCATATTAGAATACCAATAGAACACATCTCCACTCTTTCCTGCACACTAGAATACCTATACCACACATCTCCTCTCTTTCCAATGCATGAACACATACCCATCACATCTCCACTCTTTCCTGCACATTAGAATACCAATATAACACATCTCCACTCTTTCCTGCACACTAGAATACCTATACCACACATCTCCACTCTTTCCTGCACATTAGAATACCAACAGAACACATCTCCACTCTTTCCTGCACACTAAAATACCTATACCACACATCTCCTCTCTTTCCTGCACACTAGAATACCTATACCACACATCTCCACTCTTTCCTGCACATTAGAATACCAACAGAACACATCTCCACTCTTTCCTGCACACTAGAAAACCTATACCACACATCTCCACTCTTTCCTGCACATTAGAATACCAATAGAACACATCTCCACTCTTTCCTGCACACTAGAATACCTATACCACACATCTCCTCTCTTTCCTGCACACTAGAATACCTATACCACACATCTCCACTCTTTCCTGCACATTAGAATACCAACAGAACACATCTCCACTCTTTCCTGCACACTAGAAAACCTATACCACACATCTCCACTCTTTCCTGCACATTAGAATACCAATAGAACACATCTCCACTCTTTCCTGCACACTAGAATACCTATACCACACATCTCCTCTTTCCTGCACACTAGAACACCTACACCACACATCTCCTCTTTCCTGCACACTAGAACACCTATACCACACATCTCCTCTTTCCTGCACACTAGAACACCTATACCACACATCTCCTCTTTCCTGCACACTAGAATACCTATACCACACATCTCCACTCTTTCCTGCACATTAGAATACCAATAGAACACATCTCCACTCTTTCCTGCACACTAGAATACCTATACCACACATCTCCTCTCTTTCCTGCACACTAGAATACCTATACCACACATATCCTCTCTTTCCTGCACATTAGAATACCAACAGAACACATCTCCACTCTTTCCTGCACATTAGAATACCTATACCACACATCTCCTCTCTTTCCTGCACATTAGAATACCAATAGAACACATCTCCACTCTTTCCTGCACACTAGAATACCTATACCACACATCTCCACTCTTTCCTGCACACTAGAATACCAATAGAACACATCTCCTCTCTTTCCTGCACACTAGAATACCTATACCACACATCTCCACTCTTTCCTGCACACGAGAATACCTATACCACACATCTCCTCTCTTTCCTGCACACTAGAATACCTATTCCACACATCTCCTCTCTTTCCTGCACATTAGAATACCAATAGAACACATATCCACTCTTTCCTGCACACTAGAATACCTATATCACACATCTCCACTCTTTCCTGCATATTAGAATACCAACAGAACACATCTCCACTGTTTCCTGCACACTAGAATACATATACCACACATCTCCTCTCTTTCCTGCACACTAGAATACCTATACCACACATCTCCACTCTTTCCTGCACATTAGAATACCAGCAGAACACATCTCCACTCTTTCCTGCACACTAGAATACCTATACCACACATCTCCACTCTTTCCTGCACACTAGAACACCTATATCACACATCTCCTCTTTCCTGCACACTAGAATACCTATACCACACATATCCTCTCTTTCCTGCACACTAGAACACCAATACCACACATCTCCACTCTTTCCTGCATATTAGAATACGAATAGAACACATCTCCACTCTTTCCTGCACACTAGAATACCTATACCACACATCTCCTCTCTTTCCAATGCATGAACACATACCCATCACATCTCCACTCTTTCCTGCACATTAGAATACCAATATAACACATCTCCACTCTTTCCTGCACACTAGAATACCTATACCACACATCTCCACTCTTTCCTGCACATTAGAATACCAACAGAACACATCTCCACTCTTTCCTGCACACTAAAATACCTATACCACACATCTCCTCTCTTTCCTGCACACTAGAATACCTATACCACACATCTCCACTCTTTCCTGCACATTAGAATACCAACAGAACACATCTCCACTCTTTCCTGCACACTAGAAAACCTATACCACACATCTCCACTCTTTCCTGCACATTAGAATACCAATAGAACACATCTCCACTCTTTCCTGCACACTAGAATACCTATACCACACATCTCCTCTCTTTCCTGCACACTAGAATACCTATACCACACATCTCCACTCTTTCCTGCACATTAGAATACCAACAGAACACATCTCCACTCTTTCCTGCACACTAGAAAACCTATACCACACATCTCCACTCTTTCCTGCACATTAGAATACCAATAGAACACATCTCCACTCTTTCCTGCACACTAGAATACCTATACCACACATCTCCTCTTTCCTGCACACTAGAACACCTACACCACACATCTCCTCTTTCCTGCACACTAGAACACCTATACCACACATCTCCTCTTTCCTGCACACTAGAACACCTATACCACACATCTCCTCTTTCCTGCACACTAGAATACCTATACCACACATCTCCACTCTTTCCTGCACATTAGAATACCAATAGAACACATCTCCACTCTTTCCTGCACACTAGAATACCTATACCACACATCTCCTCTCTTTCCTGCACACTAGAATACCTATACCACACATATCCTCTCTTTCCTGCACATTAGAATACCAACAGAACACATCTCCACTCTTTCCTGCACATTAGAATACCTATACCACACATCTCCTCTCTTTCCTGCACATTAGAATACCAATAGAACACATCTCCACTCTTTCCTGCACACTAGAATACCTATACCACACATCTCCTCTCTTTCCTGCACACTAGAATACCAACAGAACACATCTCCTCTCTTTCCTGCACACTAGAATACCAATAGAACACATCTCCTCTCTTTCCTGCACACTAGAATACCAATAGAACACATCTCCACTCTTTCCTGCACACTAGAATACCTATACCACACATCTCCTCTCTTTCCTGCACACTAGAATACCTATACCACACATATCCTCTCTTTCCTGCACATTAGAATACCAATAGAACACATCTCCACTCTTTCCTGCACACTAGAATACCTATACCACACATCTCCTCTCTTTCCTGCACACTAGAATACCAATAGAACACATCTCCACTCTTTCCTGCACACTAGATTACCTATACCACACATCTCCACTCTTCCCGGCACACTAGAATACCAATAGAACACATCTCCACTCTTTCCTGCACACTAGAATACCTATACCACACATCTCCTCTTTCCTGCACATTAGAATACCAACAGAACACATCTCCACTCTTTCCTGCACACTAGAATACCTATAACACACATCTCCTCTCTTTCCTGCACACAAGAATACCTATACCACACATCTCCTCTCTTTCCTGCACACTAGAATACCAATAGAACACATCTCCACTCTTTCCTGCACACTAGAACACCTATACCACACATCTCCTCTCTTTCCTGCACACTGGAATACCAATAGAACACATCTCCACTCTTTCCTGCACACTAGAATACCTATACCACACATCTCCACTCTTTCCTGCACATTAGAATACCAATAGAACACATCTCCACTCTTTCCTGCACACTAGAATACCTATACCACACATCTCCTCCTTTCCCTGCACACTAAAATACCTATACCACACATCTCCACTCTTTCCTGCACACTAGAATACCTATACCACACATCTCCTCTCTTTCCTGCACACTAGAATACCTATACCACACATCTCCTCTTTCCTGCACACTAGAATACCAATCTCCACTCTTTCCTGCACACTAGAATACCTATACCACACATCTCCTCTCTTTCCTGCACACTAGAATACCAATAGAACACATCTACACTCTTTCCTGCACACTAGAATACCTATACCACACATCTCCTCTCTTTCCTGCACACTAGAATACCAATAGAACACATCTCCACTCTTTCCTGCACACTAGAATACCTATACAACACATCGTCTCTCTTTCCTGCACACTAAAATACCTGTACCACACATCTCCACTCTTTCCTGCACATTAGAATACCAATAGAACACATCTCCACTCTTTCCTGCACACTAGAATACATATACCACACATCTCCTCTCTTTCCTGCACACTAGAATACCAATAGAACACATCTCCACTCTTTCCTGCACACTAGAATACCTATACCACACAACTCCTCTTTTCCCTGCACAATAGAATACCAATACCACACATCTCCTCTCTTTCCTGCACACTAGAATACCAATAGAACACATCTCCACTCTTTCCTGCACACTAGAATACCTATACCACACAACACCACTCTTTCCTGCACACTAGAATACCAATAGAACACATCTCCACTCTTTCCTGCACACTAGAATACCTATACCACACATCTCCACTCTTTCCTGCACACTAGAATACCAATAGAACACATCTCCACTCTTTCCTGCACACTAGGATACCAATAGAACACATCTCCACTCTTTCCTGCACACTAGAATACGAATAGAACACATCTCCACTCTTTCCTGCACACTAGAATACCTATACCACACATCTCCTCTTTTTCCTGCACACTAGAATACCTATACAACACATCTTCTCTCTTTCCTGCACACTAGAATACCTATACCACACATATCCTCTCTTTCCTGCACACTAGAATACCAATAGAACACATCTCCACTCTTTCCTGCACACGAGAATACCTATACCACACATCTCCTCTTTTCCCTGCACACTAGAATACCTATACCACACATCTCCACTCTTTCCTGCACACGAGAATACCTATACCACACATCTCCTCTCTTTCCTGTACACTAGAACACCAATAGAACACATCTCCACTCTTTCCTGCACACTTGAATACCTATACCACACATCTCCACTCTTTCCTGCACACTAGAATACCAATAGAACACATCTCCACTCTTTCCTGCACACTAGAATACCTATACCACACATCTCCACTCTTTCCTGCACACTAGAATACCAATAGAACACATCTCCACTCTTTCCTGCACACTAGAATGCCAATAGAACACATCTCCACTCTTTCCTGCACACTAGAATACCTACACCACACATCTCCACTCTTTCCTGCACACTAGAATACCTATACCACACATCTCCTCTTTTTCCTGCACACTAGAATACCTATACCACACATCTCCTCTTTTTCCTGCACACTAGAATACCTATACAACACATCTTCCCTCTTTCCTGCACACTAGAATACCTATACCACACATATCCTCTCTTTCCTGCACACTAGAATACCAATAGAACACATCTCCACTCTTTCCTGCACACTAGAATACCTATACCACACATATCCTCTCTTTCCTGCACACTAGAATACCAATGGAACACATCTCCACTCTTTCCTGCACACGAGAATACCTATACCACACATCTCCTCTTTTCCCTGCACACTAGAATACCTATACCACACATCTCCACTCTTTCCTGCACACGAGAATACCTATACCACACATCTCCTCTCTTTCCTGTACACTAGAACACCAATAGAACACATCTCCACTCTTTCCTGCACACTAGAATACCAATAGAACACATCTCCACTCTTTCCTGCACACTAGAATACCTATACCACACATCTCCACTCTTTCCTGCACACTAGAATACCAATAGAACACATCTCCACTCTTTCCTGCACACTATAATGCCAATAGAACACATCTCCACTCTTTCCTGCACACTAGAATACCTATACCACACATCTCCTCTCTTTCCAATGCATAAACACATACCCAACACATCTCCACTCTTTCCTGTACATTAGAATACCAATAGAACACATCTCCACTCTTTCCTGCACACTAGATTACCTATACCACACATCTCCACTCTTTCCTGCACACTAGGATACCTATACCACACATCTCCACTCTTTCCTGCACATTAGAATACCAACAGAACACATCTCCACTCTTTCCTGCACACTAGAATACCTATACCACACATCTCCTCTCTTTCCTGCACACTAGAATACCTATACCACACATATCCTCTCTTTCCTGCACATTAGAATACCAACCGAACACATCTCCACTCTTTCCTGCACACTAGAATACCTATACCACACATCTCCTATCTTTCCTGCACACTAGAATACCAATAGAACTCATCTCCACTCTTTCCTGCACATTAGAATACCTATACCACACATCTCCTCTCTTTCCTGCACATTAGAATACCAATAGAACACATCTCCACTCTTTCCTGCACACTAGAATACCTATACCACACATCCCCTCTCTTTCCTGCACACTAGAATACCAATAGAACACATCTCCACTCTTTCCTGCACACTAGAATACCTATACCACACATCTCCACTCTTTCCTGCACACTAGAATACCAATAGAACACATCTCCTCTCTTTCCTGCACACTAGAATACCAATAGAACACATCTCCACTCTTTCCTGCACACTAGAATACCTATACCACACATCTCCTCTCTTTCCTGCACACTAGAATACCTATACCACACATATCCTCTCTTTCCTGCACATTAGAATACCAATAGAACACATCTCCACTCTTTCCTGCACACTAGAATACCTATACCACACATCTCCTCTCTTTCCTGCACACTAGAATACCAATAGAACACATCTCCACTCTTTCCTGCACACTAGAATACCTATACCACACATCTCCACTCTTTCCTGCACACTAGAATACCAATAGAACACATCTCCACTCTTTCCTGCACACTAGAATACCTATACCACACATCTCCTCTCTTTCCTGCACACTAGAATACCAATACCACACATCTCCTCTTTCCTGCACACTAGAATACCAATAGAACACATCTCCTCTTTCCTGCACACTAGAATACCTATACCACACATCTCCCCTCTTTCCTGCACATTAGAATACCAACAGAACACATCTCCACTCTTTCCTGCACACTAGAATACCTATACCACACATCTCCTCTCTTTCCTGCACACTAGAATACCAATAGAACACATCTCCACTCTTTCCTGCACACTAGAATACCAATAGAACACATCTCCACTCTTTCCTGCACACTAGAATACCTATACCACACATCTCCTCTCTTTCCTGCACACGAGAATACCTATACCACACATCTCCTCTCTTTCCTGCACACGAGAATACCTATACCACACATATCCTCTCTTTCCTGCACATTAGAATACCAATAGAACACATCTCCACTCTTTCCTGCACACGAGAATACCTATACCACACATCTCCTCTCTTTCCTGCACACTAGAATACCTATACCACACATCTCCTCTCTTTCCTGCACACGAGAATACCTATACCAAACATCTCCTCTCTTTCCTGCACACTAGAATACCTATACCACACATCTCCTCTCTTTCCTGCACACGAGAATACCTATACCACACATCTCCTCTCTTTCCTGCACACTAGAATACCTATACCACACATCTCCTCTCTTTCCTGCACACGAGAATACCTATACCACACATCTCCTCTTTCCTGCACACGAGAATACTTATACCACACATCTCCTCTCTTTCCTGCACACGAGAATACCTATACCACACATCTCCTCTCTTTCCTGCACACTAGAATACCAATAGAACACATCTCCACTCTTTCCTGCACACTAGAATACCTATACCACACATCTCCTCTTTCCTGCACACTAGAATACCAATAGAACACATCTCCACTCTTTCCTGCACACTAGAATACCTATACCACACATCTCCTCTCTTTCCTGCACATTAGAATACCAACAGAACACATCTCCACTCTTTCCTGCACACTAGAATACCTATACCACACATCTCCTCTCTTTCCAGCACACTAGAATACCAATAGAACACATCTCCACTCTTTCCTGCACACTAGAATACCAATAGAACACATCTCCACTCTTTCCTGCACAAGAGAATACCTATACCACACATCTCCTCTCTTTCCTGCACACGAGAATACCTATACCACACATATCCTCTTTCCTGCACATTAGAATACCAATAGAACACATCTCCACTCTTTCCTGCACACGAAAATACCTATACCACACATCTCCTCTCTTTCCTGCACACTAGAATACCAATACCACACATCTCCTCTTTCCTGCACACTAGAATACCAATAGAACACATCTCCTCTCTTTCCTGCACATTAGAATACCAACAGAACACATCTCCACTCTTTCCTGCACACTAGAATACCTATACCACACATCTCCTCTCTTTCCTGCACACGAGAATACCTATACCAAACATCTCCTCTCTTTCCTGCACACTAGAATACCTATACCACACATCTCCTCTCTTTCCTGCACACGAGAATACCTATACCACACATCTCCTCTCTTTCCTGCACACTAGAATACCTATACCAGACATCTCCTCTCTTTCCTGCACACGAGAATACCTATACCACACATCTCCTCTCTTTCCTGCACACGAGAATACCTATACCACACATCTCCTCTCTTTCCTGCACATTAGAATACCAGCAGAACACATCTCCACTCTTTCCTGCACACTAGAATACCTATACCACACATCTCCACTCTTTCCTGCACATTAGAATACCAGCAGAACACATCTCCACTCTTTCCTGCACACTAGAATACCTATACCACACATCTCCACTCTTTCCTGCACACTAGAACACCTATATCACACATCTCCTCTTTCCTGCACACTAGAATACCTATACCACACATATCCTCTCTTTCCTGCACACTAGAACACCAATACCACACATCTCCACTCTTTCCTGCATATTAGAATACCAATAGAACACATCTCCACTCTTTCCTGCACACTAGAATACCTATACCACACATCTCCTCTCTTTCCAATGCATGAACACATACCCATCACATCTCCACTCTTTCCTGCACATTAGAATACCAATATAACACATCTCCACTCTTTCCTGCACACTAGAATACCTATACCACACATCTCCACTCTTTCCTGCACATTAGAATACCAACAGAACACATCTCCACTCTTTCCTGCACACTAAAATACCTATACCACACATCTCCTCTCTTTCCTGCACACTAGAATACCTATACCACACATCTCCACTCTTTCCTGCACATTAGAATACCAACAGAACACATCTCCACTCTTTCCTGCACACTAGAAAACCTATACCACACATCTCCACTCTTTCCTGCACATTAGAATACCAATAGAACACATCTCCACTCTTTCCTGCACACTAGAATACCTATACCACACATCTCCTCTCTTTCCTGCACACTAGAATACCTATACCACACATCTCCACTCTTTCCTGCACATTAGAATACCAACAGAACACATCTCCACTCTTTCCTGCACACTAGAAAACCTATACCACACATCTCCACTCTTTCCTGCACATTAGAATACCAATAGAACACATCTCCACTCTTTCCTGCACACTAGAATACCTATACCACACATCTCCTCTTTCCTGCACACTAGAACACCTACACCACACATCTCCTCTTTCCTGCACACTAGAACACCTATACCACACATCTCCACTTTCCTGCACACTAGAACACCTATACCACACATCTCCTCTTTCCTGCACACTAGAATACCTATACCACACATCTCCACTCTTTCCTGCACATTAGAATACCAATAGAACACATCTCCACTCTTTCCTGCACACTAGAATACCTATACCACACATCTCCTCTCTTTCCTGCACACTAGAATACCTATACCACACATATCCTCTCTTTCCTGCACATTAGAATACCAACAGAACACATCTCCACTCTTTCCTGCACATTAGAATACCTATACCACACATCTCCTCTCTTTCCTGCACATTAGAATACCAATAGAACACATCTCCACTCTTTCCTGCACACTAGAATACCTATACCACACATCTCCTCTCTTTCCTGCACACTAGAATACCAACAGAACACATCTCCTCTCTTTCCTGCACACTAGAATACCAATAGAACACATCTCCTCTCTTTCCTGCACACTAGAATACCAATAGAACACATCTCCACTCTTTCCTGCACACTAGAATACCTATACCACACATCTCCTCTCTTTCCTGCACACTAGAATACCTATACCACACATATCCTCTCTTTCCTGCACATTAGAATACCAATAGAACACATCTCCACTCTTTCCTGCACACTAGAATACCTATACCACACATCTCCTCTCTTTCCTGCACACTAGAATACCAATAGAACACATCTCCACTCTTTCCTGCACACTAGATTACCTATACCACACATCTCCACTCTTCGCTGCACACTAGAATACCAATAGAACACATCTCCACTCTTTCCTGCACACTAGAATACCTATACCACACATCTCCTCTTTCCTGCACATTAGAATACCAACAGAACACATCTCCACTCTTTCCTGCACACTAGAATACCTATAACACACATCTCCTCTCTTTCCTGCACACTAGAATACCTATACCACACATCTCCTCTCTTTCCTGCACACTAGAATACCAATAGAACACATCTCCACTCTTTCCTGCACACTAGAACACCTATACCACACATCTCCTCTCTTTCCTGCACACTAGAATACCAATAGAACACATCTCCACTCTTTCCTGCACACTAGAATACCTATACCACACATCTCCACTCTTTCCTGCACATTAGAATACCAATAGAACACATCTCCACTCTTTCCTGCACACTAGAATACCTATACCACACATCTCCACTCTTTCCTGCACAATAGAATACCTATACCATACATCTTTACTCTTTCCTGCACACTAGAATACCAATAGAACACATCTCCTCTTTTCCCTGCACACTAGAATACCTATACCACACATCTCCTCTCTTTCCTGCACATTAGAATACCAACAGAACACATCTCCACTCTTTCCTGCACACTAGAATACCTATACCACACATCTCCACTCTTTCCTGCACACTAGAATACCTATACCACACATCTCCTCTCTTTCCTGCACACTAGAATACCTATACCACACATCTCCTCTTTCCTGCACACTAGAATACCAATCTCCACTCTTTCCTGCACACTAGAATACCTATACCACACATCTCCTCTCTTTCCTGCACACTAGAATACCAATAGAACACATCTACACTCTTTCCTGCACACTAGAATACCTATACCACACATCTCCTCTCTTTCCTGCACACTAGAATACCAATAGAACACATCTCCACTCTTTCCTGCACACTAGAATACCTATACAACACATCGTCTCTCTTTCCTGCACACTAGAATACCTGTACCACACATCTCCACTCTTTCCTGCACATTAGAATACCAATAGAACACATCTCCACTCTTTCCTGCACACTAGAATACATATACCACACATCTCCTCTCTTTCCTGCACACTAGAATACCAATAGAACACATCTCCACTCTTTCCTGCACACTAGAATACCTATACCACACAACTCCTCTTTTCCCTGCACAATAGAATACCAATACCACACATCTCCTCTCTTTCCTGCACACTAGAATACCAATAGAACACATCTCCACTCTTTCCTGCACACTAGAATACCTATACCACACAACACCACTCTTTCCTGCACACTAGAATACCAATAGAACACATCTCCACTCTTTCCTGCACACTAGAATACCTATACCACACATCTCCACTCTTTCCTGCACACTAGAATACCAATAGAACACATCTCCACTCTTTCCTGCACACTAGGATACCAATAGAACACATCTCCACTCTTTCCTGCACACTAGAATACGAATAGAACACATCTCCACTCTTTCCTGCACACTAGAATACCTATACCACACATCTCCTCTTTTTCCTGCACACTAGAATACCTATGCAACACATCTTCTCTCTTTCCTGCACACTGAATACCTATACCACACATATCCTCTCTTTCCTGCACACTAGAATACCAATAGAACACATCTCCACTCTTTCCTGCACACTAGAATACCTATACCACACATATCCTCTCTTTCCTGCACACTAGAATACCAATAGAACACATCTCCACTCTTTCCTGCACACGAGAATACCTATACCACACATCTCCTCTTTTCCCTGCACACTAGAATACCTATACCACACATCTCCACTCTTTCCTGCACACGAGAATACCTATACCACACATCTCCTCTCTTTCCTGTACACTAGAACACCAATAGAACACATCTCCACTCTTTCCTGCACACTAGAATACCTATACCACACATCTCCACTCTTTCCTGCACACTAGAATACCAATAGAACACATCTCCACTCTTTCCTGCACACTAGAATACCTATACCACACATCTCCACTCTTTCCTGCACACTAGAATACCAATAGAACACATCTCCACTCTTTCCTGCACACTAGAATGCCAATAGAACACATCTCCACTCTTTCCTGCACACTAGAATACCTACACCACACATCTCCACTCTTTCCTGCACACTAGAATACCTATACCACACATCTCCTCTTTTTCCTGCACACTAGAATACCTATACCACACATCTCCTCTTTTTCCTGCACACTAGAATACCTATACAACACATCTTCCCTCTTTCCTGCACACTAGAATACCTATACCACACATATCCTCTCTTTCCTGCACACTAGAATACCAATAGAACACATCTCCACTCTTTCCTGCACACTAGAATACCTATACCACACATATCCTCTCTTTCCTGCACACTAGAATACCAATGGAACACATCTCCACTCTTTCCTGCACATGAGAATACCTGTACCACACATCTCCTCTTTTCCCTGCACACTAGAATACCTATACCACACATCTCCACTCTTTCCTGCACACGAGAATACCTATACCACACATCTCCTCTCTTTCCTGTACACTAGAACACCAATAGAACACATCTCCACTCTTTCCTGCACACTAGAATACCAATAGAACACATCTCCACTCTTTCCTGCACACTAGAATACCTATACCACACATCTCCACTCTTTCCTGCACACTAGAATACGAATAGAACACATCTCCACTCTTTCCTGCACACTAGAATACCTATACCACACATCTCCTCTTTTTCCTGCACACTAGAATACCTATACAACACATCTTCTCTCTTTCCTGCACACTAGAATACCTATACCACACATATCCTCTCTTTCCTGCACACTAGAATACCAATAGAACATATCTCCACTCTTTCCTGCACACTAGAATACCTATACCACACATATCCTCTCTTTCCTGCACACTAGAATACCAATAGAACACATCTCCACTCTTTCCTGCACACGAGAATACCTATACCACACATCTCCTCTTTTCCCTGCACACTAGAATACCTATACCACACATCTCCACTCTTTCCTGCACACGAGAATACCTATACCACACATCTCCTCTCTTTCCTGTACACTAGAACACCAATAGAACACATCTCCACTCTTTCCTGCACACTAGAATACCTATACCACACATCTCCACTCTTTCCTGCACACTAGAATACCAATAGAACACATCTCCACTCTTTCCTGCACACTAGAATACCTATACCACACATCTCCACTCTTTCCTGCACACTAGAATACCAATAGAACACATCTCCACTCTTTCCTGCACACTAGAATGCCAATAGAACACATCTCCACTCTTTCCTGCACACTAGAATACCTACACCACACATCTCCACTCTTTCCTGCACACTAGAATACCTATACCACACATCTCCTCTTTTTCCTGCACACTAGAATACCTATACCACACATCTCCTCTTTTTCCTGCACACTAGAATACCTATACCACACATCTTCCCTCTTTCCTGCACACTAGAATACCTATACCACACATATCCTCTCTTTCCTGCACACTAGAATACCAATAGAACACATCTCCACTCTTTCCTGCACACTAGAATACCTATACCACACATATCCTCTCTTTCCTGCACACTAGAATACCAATGGAACACATCTCCACTCTTTCCTGCACATGAGAATACCTATACCACACATCTCCTCTTTTCCCTGCACACTAGAATACCTATACCACACATCTCCACTCTTTCCTGCACACGAGAATACCTATACCACACATCTCCTCTCTTTCCTGTACACTAGAACACCAATAGAACACATCTCCACTCTTTCCTGCACACTAGAATACCAATAGAACACATCTCCACTCTTTCCTGCACACTAGAATACCTATACCACACATCTCCACTCTTTCCTGCACACTAGAATACCAATAGAACACGTCTCCACTCTTTCCTGCACACTATAATGCCAATAGAACACATCTCCACTCTTTCCTGCACACTAGATTACCTATACCACACATCTCCACTCTTTCCTGCACACTAGGATACCTATACCACACATCTCCACTCTTTCCTGCACATTAGAATACCAACAGAACACATCTCCACTCTTTCCTGCACACTAGAATACCTATACCACACATCTCCACTCTTTCCTGCACATTAGAATACCAGCAGAACACATCTCCACTCTTTCCTGCACATTAGAATACCAACCGAACACATCTCCACTCTTTCCTGCACACTAGAATACCTATACCACACATCTCCTATCTTTCCTGCACACTAGAATACCAATAGAACTCATCTCCACTCTTTCCTGCACATTAGAATACCTATACCACACATCTCCTCTCTTTCCTGCACATTAGAATACCAATAGAACACATCTCCACTCTTTCCTGCACACTAGAATACCTATACCACACATCCCCTCTCTTTCCTGCACACTAGAATACCAATAGAACACATCTCCACTCTTTCCTGCACACTAGAATACCTATACCACACATCTCCACTCTTTCCTGCACACTAGAATACCAATAGAACACATCTCCTCTCTTTCCTGCACACTAGAATACCAATAGAACACATCTCCACTCTTTCCTGCACACTAGAATACCTATACCACACATCTCCTCTCTTTCCTGCACACTAGAATACCTATACCACACATATCCTCTCTTTCCTGCACATTAGAATACCAATAGAACACATCTCCACTCTTTCCTGCACACTAGAATACCTATACCACACATCTCCTCTCTTTCCTGCACACTAGAATACCAATAGAACACATCTCCACTCTTTCCTGCACACTAGAATACCTATACCACACATCTCCACTCTTTCCTGCACACTACAATACCAATAGAACACATCTCCACTCTTTCCTGCACACTAGAATACCTATACCACACATCTCCTCTCTTTCCTGCACACTAGAATACCAATACCACACATCTCCTCTTTCCTGCACACTAGAATACCAATAGAACACATCTCCTCTTTCCTGCACACTAGAATACCTATACCACACATCTCCCCTCTTTCCTGCACATTAGAATACCAACAGAACACATCTCCACTCTTTCCTGCACACTAGAATACCTATACCACACATCTCCTCTCTTTCCTGCACACTAGAATACCAATAGAACACATCTCCACTCTTTCCTGCACACTAGAATACCAATAGAACACATCTCCACTCTTTCCTGCACACTAGAATACCTATACCACACATCTCCTCTCTTTCCTGCACACGAGAATACCTATACCACACATCTCCTCTCTTTCCTGCACACGAGAATACCTATACCACACATATCCTCTCTTTCCTGCACATTAGAATACCAATAGAACACATCTCCACTCTTTCCTGCACACGAGAATACCTATACCACACATCTCCTCTCTTTCCTGCACACTAGAATACCTATACCACACATCTCCTCTCTTTCCTGCACACGAGAATACCTATACCAAACATCTCCTCTCTTTCCTGCACACTAGAATACCTATACCACACATCTCCTCTCTTTCCTGCACACGAGAATACCTATACCACACATCTCCTCTCTTTCCTGCACACTAGAATACCTATACCACACATCTCCTCTCTTTCCTGCACACGAGAATACCTATACCACACATCTCCTCTTTCCTGCACACGAGAATACCTATACCACACATCTCCTCTCTTTCCTGCACACGAGAATACCTATACCACACATCTCCTCTCTTTCCTGCACACTAGAATACCAATAGAACACATCTCCACTCTTTCCTGCACACTAGAATACCAATAGAACACATCTCCTCTCTTTCCTGCACACTAGAATACCTATACCACACATCTCCTCTTTCCTGCACACTAGAATACCAATAGAACACATCTCCACTCTTTCCTGCACACTAGAATACCTATACCACACATCTCATCTCTTTCCTGCACACTAGAATACCAATAGAACACATCTCCACTCTTTCCTGCACACTAGAATACCTATACCACACATCTCCACTCTTTCCTGCACATTAGAATACCAATAGAACACATCTCCACTCTTTCCTGCACACTAGAATACCTATACCACACATCTCCTCTTTTCCATGCACACTAGAATACCTATACCACACATCTCCACTCTTTCCTGCACACTAGAATACCTATACCACACATCTCCTCTCTTTCCTGCACACTAGAATACCAATAGAACACATCTACACTCTTTCCTGCACACTAGAATACCTATACCACACATCTCCTCTCTTTCCTGCACACTAGAATACCAATAGAACACATCTCCACTCTTTCCTGCACACTAGAATACCTATACCACACATCTCTCTTTCCAATGCATAAACACATACCCAACACATCTCCACTCTTTCCTGTACATTAGAATACCAATAGAACACATCTCCACTCTTTCCTGCACACTAGATTACCTATACCACACATCTCCACTCTTTCCTGCACACTAGGATACCTATACCACACATCTCCACTCTTTCCTGCACATTAGAATACCAACAGAACACATCTCCACTCTTTCCTGCACACTAGAATACCTATACCACACATCTCCTCTCTTTCCTGCACACTAGAATACCAATAGAACACATCTCCACTCTTTCCTGCACATTAGAATACCAACAGAACACATCTCCACTCTTTCCTGCACACTAGAATACCTATACCACACATCTCCTCTCTTTCCTGCACACTAGAATACCTATACCACACATATCCTCTCTTTCCTGCACATTAGAATACCAACAGAACACATCTCCACTCTTTCCTGCACACTAGAATACCTATACCACACATCTCCTATCTTTCCTGCACACTAGAATACCAATATAACTCATCTCCACTCTTTCCTGCACATTAGAATACCTATACCACACATCTCCTCTCTTTCCTGCACATTAGAATACCAATAGAACACATCTCCACTCTTTCCTGCACACTAGAATACCTATACCACACATCCCCTCTCTTTCCTGCACACTAGAATACCAATAGAACACATCTCCACTCTTTCCTGCACACTAGAATACCTATACCACACATCTCCACTCTTTCCTGCACACTAGAATACCAATAGAACACATCTCCTCTCTTTCCTGCACACTAGAATACCAATAGAACACATCTCCACTCTTTCCTGCACACTAGAATACCTATACCACACATCTCCTCTCTTTCCTGCACACTAGAATACCTATACCACACATATCCTCTCTTTCCTGCACATTAGAATACCAATAGAACACATCTCCACTCTTTCCTGCACACTAGAATACCTATACCACACATCTCCTCTCTTTCCTGCACACTAGAATACCAATAGAACACATCTCCACTCTTTCCTGCACACTAGAATACCTATACCACACATCTCCACTCTTTCCTGCACACTAGAATACCAATAGAACACATCTCCACTCTTTCCTGCACACTAGAATACCTATACCACACATCTCCTCTCTTTCCTGCACACTAGAATACCAATACCACACATCACCTCTTTCCTGCACACTAGAATACCAATAGAACACATCTCCACTCTTTCCTGCACACTAGAATACCTATACCACACATCTCCTCTCTTTCCTGCACATTAGAATACCAACAGAACACATCTCCACTCTTTCCTGCACACTAGAATACCTATACCACACATCTCCTCTCTTTCCTGCACACTAGAATACCAATAGAACACGTCTCCACTCTTTCCTGCACACTAGAATACCAATAGAACACATCTCCACTCTTTCCTGCACACTAGAATACCTATACCACACATCTCCTCTCTTTCCTGCACAAGAGAATACCTATACCACACATCTCCTCTCTTTCCTGCACACGAGAATACCTATACCACACATATCCTCTTTCCTGCACATTAGAATACCAATAGAACACATCTCCACTCTTTCCTGCACAAGAAAATACCTATACCACACATCTCCTCTCTTTCCTGCACACTAGAATACCAATACCACACATCTCCTCTCTCCTGCACACTAGAATACCAATAGAACACATCTCCTCTCTTTCCTGCACATTAGAATACCAACAGAACACATCTCCACTCTTTCTTGCACACTAGAATACCTATACCACACATCTCCTCTCTTTCCTGCACACGAGAATACCTATACCAAACATCTCCTCTCTTTCCTGCACACTAGAATACCTATACCACACATCTCCTCTCTTTCCTGCACACGAGAATACCTATACCACACATCTCCTCTCTTTCCTGCACACTAGAATACCTATACCACACATCTCCTCTCTTTCCTGCACACGAGAATACCTATACCACACATCTCCTCTCTTTCCTGCACACGAGAATACCTATACCACACATCTCCTCTCTTTCCTGCACACGAGAATACCTATACCACACATCTCCTCTCTTTCCTGCACACTAGAATACCAATAGAACACATCTCCACTCTTTCCTGCACACTAGAATACCAATAGAACACATCTCCTCTCTTTCCTGCACACTAGAATACCTATACCACACATCTCCTCTTTCCTGCACACTAGAATACCAATAGAACACATCTCCACTCTTTCCTGCACACTAGAATACCAATAGAACACATCTCCACTCTTTCCTGCACACTAGAATACCTATACCACACATCTCCACTCTTTCCTGCACATTAGAATACCAATAGAACACATCTCCACTCTTTCCTGCACACTAGAATACCTATACCACACATCTCCTCTTTTCCATGCACACTGGAATACCTATACCACACATCTCCCCTCTTTCCTGCACACTAGAATACCTATACCACACATCTCCTCTCTTTCCTGCACACTAGAATACCAATAGAACACATCTACACTCTTTCCTGCACACTAGAATACCTATACCACACATCTCCTCTCTTTCCTGCACACTAGAATACCAATAGAACACATCTCCACTCTTTCCTGCACACTAGAATACATATACCACACATCTCCTCTCTTTCCTGCACACTAGAATAACAATAGAACACATCTCCACTCTTTCCTGCACACTAGAATACCTATACCACACATCTCCACTCTTTCCTGCACACTAGAATACCAATAGAACACATCTCCACTCTTTCCTGCACACTAGAATACCTATACCACACATCTCCACTCTTTCCTGCACACTAGAATACCAATAGAACACATCGCCACTCTTTCCTGCACACTAGAATACCTATACCACACATCTCCTCTCTTTCCTGCACATTAGAATACCAATAGAACACATCTCCACTCTTTCCTGCACACTAGAATACCTATACCACACATCTCCACTCTTTCCTGCACACTAGAATACCAATATAACACATCTCCACTCTTTCCTGCACACTAGAATACCTATACCACACATCTCCTCTCTTTCCTGCACACTAGAATACCAATAGAACACATCTCCACTCTTTCCTGCACACTAGAATACCTATACCACACATCTCCTCTCTTTCCTGCACACTAGAATGCCTATACAACACATCTTCTCTCTTTCCTGCACACTAGAATACCTATACCACACATCTCCACTCTTTCCTGCACATTAGAATACCAATAGAACACATCTCCACTCTTTCCTGCACACTAGAATACATATACCACACATCTCCTCTCTTTCCTGCACACTAGAATACCAATAGAACACATCTCCACTCTTTCCTGCACACTAGAATACCTATACCACACATCTCGTCTTTTCCCTGCACACTAGAATACCTATACCACACATCTCCTCTCTTTCCTGCACACTAGAATACCAATAGAACACATCTCCACTCTTTCCTGCACACAAGAATACCTATACCACACATCTCCTCTTTCCTGCACACTAGAATACCAATAGAACACATCTCCACTCTTTCCTGCACACTAGAATACCTATACCACACATCTCCTCTCTTTCCTGCACACTAGAATAACAATAGAACACATCACCACTCTTTCCTGCACACTAGAATACCTATACCACACATCTCCTCTTTTCCCTGCACACTAGAATACCTATACCACACATCTCCTCTCTTTCCTGCACACTAGAATACCAATAGAACACATCTCCACTCTTTCCTGCACACTAGAATACCTATACCACACATCTCCACTCTTTCCTGCACACTAGAATACTAATAGAACACATCTCCACTCTTTCCTGCACACTAGAATACCTATACCACACATCTCCTCTTTTCCCTGCACACTAGAATACCTATACCACACATCTCCACTCTTTCCTGCACACGAGAATACCTATACCACACATCTCCACTCTTTCCTGCACACTAGAATACCAATAGAACACATCTCCACTCTTTCCTGCACACTAGAATACCTATACCACACATCTCCACTCTTTCCTGCACACTAGAATACCTATACCACACATCTCCACTCTTTCCTGCACACTAGAATACCAATAGAACACATCTCCACTCTTTCCTGCACACTAGAATACCTATACCACACATCTCCTCTTTTTCCTGCACACTAGAATACCTATACCACACATCTCCACTCTTTCCTGCACACTAGAATACCAATAGAACAGATCTCCACTCTTTCCTGCACACTAGAATACCTATACCACACATCTCCCCTCTTTCCTGCACACTAGAATACCTATACCACACATCTCCTCTCTTTCCTGCACAATAGAATTCCAATAGAACACATCTCCACTCTTTCCTGCACTCTAGAATACCTATACCACACATCTCCTCTCTTTCCTGCACACTAGAATACCTATACAACACATCTTCTCTCTTTCCTGCACACTAGAATACCTATACCACACATCTCCACTCTTTCCTGCACATTAGAATACCAATAGAACACATCTCCACTCTTTCCTGCACACTAGAATACATATACCACACATCTCCTCTCTTTCCTGCACACTAGAATACCAATAGAACACATCGCCACTCTTTCCTGCACACTAGAATACCTATACCACACATCTCCACTCTTTCCTGCACACTAGAATACCAATAGAACACATCTCCACTCTTTCCTGCACACTAGAATACCAATAGAACACATCTCCACTCTTTCCTGCACACTAGAATACCTATACCACACATCTCCTCTTTTCCCTGCACACTAGAATACGTATACCACACATCTCCTCTCTTTCCTGCACACTAGAATACCAATAGAACACATCTCCACTCTTTCCTGCACACTAGAATACCTATGCCACACATCTCCTCTTTTCCCTGCACACTAGAATACCTATACCACACATCTCCTCTCTTTCCTGCACACTAGAATACCAATAGAACACATCTCCACTCTTTCCTGCACACTAGAATACCTATACCACACATCTCCACTCTTTCCTGCACACTAGAATATCAATAGAACACATCTCCACTCTTTCCTGCACACTAGAATACCTATACCACACATCTCCACTCTTTCCTGCACACTAGAATACCTATACCACACATCTCCTCTCTTTCCTGCACACTAGAATACCTATACCACACATCTCCTCTTTTCCCTGCACACTAGAATACCTATACCACACATCACCTCTCTTTCCTGCACACTAGAATACCAATAGAACACATCTCCACTCTTTCCTGCACACTAGAATACCAATAGAACACATCTCCACTCTTTCCTGCACACTAGAATACCTATACCACACATCTCCACTCTTTCCTGCACACTAGAATACCAATAGAACACATCTCCACTCTTTCCTGCACACTAGAATACCAATAGAACACATCTCCACTCTTTCCTGCACACTAGAATACCTATACCAAACATCTCCTCTCTTTCCTGCACACTAGAATACCAATAGAACACATCTCCTCTCTTTCCTGCACACTAGAATACCAATAGAACACATCTCCTCTTTTCCCTGCACACTAGAATACCTATACCACACATATCCTCTCTTTCCTGCACACTAGAATACCAATAGAACACATCTCCACTCTTTCCTGCACACTAGAATACCAATAGAACACATCTCCACTCTTTCCTGCACACTAGAATACCTATACCACACATCTCCTCTCTTTCCTGCACACTAGAATACCAATAGAACACATCTCCACTCTTTCCTGCACACTAGAATACCAATAGAACACATCTCCTCTCTTTCCTGCACACTAGAATACCTATAGAACACATCTCCACTCTTTCCTGCACACTAGAATACCAATAGAACACATCTCCACTCTTTCCTGCACACTAGAATACCTATACCACACATCTCCTCTCTTTCCTGCACATTAGAATACCAATAGAACGCATCTCCACTCTTTCCTGCACACTAGAATACCTATACCAAACATCTCCTCTCTTTCCTGCACACTAGAATACCAATAGAACACATCTCCTCTCTTTCCTGCACACTAGAATACCAATAGAACACATCTCCTCTTTTCCCTGCACACTAGAATACCTATACCACACATATCCTCTCTTTCCTGCACACTAGAATACCAATAGAACACATCTCCACTCTTTCCTGCACACTAGAATACCAATAGAACACATCTCCACTCTTTCCTGCACACTAGAATACCTATACCACACATCTCCACTCTTTCCTGCACACTAGAATACCAATAGAACACATCTCCACTCTTTCCTGCACACTAGAATACCAATAGAACACATCTCCACTCTTTCCTGCACACTAGAATACCTATACCAAACATCTCCTCTCTTTCCTGCACACTAGAATACCAATAGAACACATCTCCTCTCTTTCCTGCACACTAGAATACCAATAGAACACATCTCCTCTTTTCCCTGCACACTAGAATACCTATACCACACATATCCTCTCTTTCCTGCACACTAGAATACCAATAGAACACATCTCCACTCTTTCCTGCACACTAGAATACCAATAGAACACATCTCCACTCTTCCCTGCACACTAGAATACCTATACCACACATCTCCTCTCTTTCCTGCACACTAGAATACCAATAGAACACATCTCCACTCTTTCCTGCACACTAGAATACCTATACCACACATCTCCACTCTTTCCTGCACACTAGAATACCAATATAACACATCTCCACTCTTTCCTGCACACTAGAATACCTATACCACACATCTCCTCTCTTTCCTGCACACTAGAATACCAATAGAACACATCTCCACTCTTTCCTGCACACTAGAATACCTATACCACACATCTCCACTCTTTCCTGCACACTAGAATACCAATAGAACACATCTCCACTCTTTCCTGCACACTAGAATACCTATACCACACATCTCCACTCTTTCCTGCACACTAGAATACCAATAGAACACATCGCCACTCTTTCCTGCACACTAGAATACCTATACCACACATCTCCTCTCTTTCCTGCACACTAGAATACCAATAGAACACATCTCCACTCTTTCCTGCACACTAGAATACCTATACCACACATCTCCTCTCTTTCCTGCACACTAGAATGCCTATACAACACATCTTCTCTCTTTCCTGCACACTAGAATACCTATACCACACATCTCCACTCTTTCCTGCACATTAGAATACCAATAGAACACATCTCCACTCTTTCCTGCACACTAGAATACATATACCACACATCTCCTCTCTTTCCTGCACACTAGAATACCAATAGAACACATCTCCACTCTTTCCTGCACACTAGAATACCTATACCACACATCTCGTCTTTTCCCTGCACACTAGAATACCTATACCACACATCTCCTCTCTTTCCTGCACACTAGAATACCAATAGAACACATCTCCACTCTTTCCTGCACACAAGAATACCTATACCACACATCTCCTCTTTCCTGCACACTAGAATACCAATAGAACACATCTCCACTCTTTCCTGCACACTAGAATACCTATACCACACATCTCCTCTCTTTCCTGCACACTAGAATAACAATAGAACACATCTCCACTCTTTCCTGCACACTAGAATACCTATACCACACATCTCCTCTTTTCCCTGCACACTAGAATACCTATACCACACATCTCCTCTCTTTCCTGCACACTAGAATACCAATAGAACACATCTCCACTCTTTCCTGCACACTAGAATACCTATACCACACATCTCCACTCTTTCCTGCACACTAGAATACTAATAGAACACATCTCCACTCTTTCCTGCACACTAGAATACCTATACCACACATCTCCTCTTTTCCCTGCACACTAGAATACCTATACCACACATCTCCACTCTTTCCTGCACACGAGAATACCTATACCACACATCTCCTCTTTTTCCTGCACACTAGAATACCTATACCACACATCTCCACTCTTTCCTGCACACTAGAATACCAATAGAACACATCTCCACTCTTTCCTGCACACTAGAATACCTATACCACACATCTCCACTCTTTCCTGCACAATAGAATACCTATACCATACATCTTTACTCTTTCCTGCACACTAGAATACCAATAGAACACATCTCCACTCTTTCCTGCACACTAGAATACCTATACCACACATCTCCTCTTTTTCCTGCACACTAGAATACCTATACCACACATCTCCACTCTTTCCTGCACACTAGAATACCAATAGAACAGATCTCCACTCTTTCCTGCACACTAGAATACCTATACCACACATCTCCCCTCTTTCCTGCACACTAGAATACCTATACCACACATCTCCTCTCTTTCCTGCACAATAGAATTCCAATAGAACACATCTCCACTCTTTCCTGCACACTAGAATACCTATACCACACATCTCCTCTCTTTCCTGCACACTAGAATACCTATACAACACATCTTCTCTCTTTCCTGCACACTAGAATACCTATACCACACATCTCCACTCTTTCCTGCACATTAGAATACCAATAGAACACATCTCCACTCTTTCCTGCACACTAGAATACATATACCACACATCTCCTCTCTTTCCTGCACACTAGAATACCAATAGAACACATCTCCACTCTTTCCTGCACACTAGAATACCTATACCACACATCTCCACTCTTTCCTGCACACTAGAATACCAATAGAACACATCTCCACTCTTTCCTGCACACTAGAATACCAATAGAACACATCTCCACTCTTTCCTGCACACTAGAATACCTATACCACACATCTCCTCTTTTCCCTGCACACTAGAATACGTATACCACACATCTCCTCTCTTTCCTACACACTAGAATACCAATAGAACACATCTCCACTCTTTCCTGCACACTAGAATACCTATGCCACACATCTCCTCTTTTCCCTGCACACTAGAATACCTATACCACACATCTCCTCTCTTTCCTGCACACTAGAATACCAATAGAACACATCTCCACTCTTTCCTGCACACTAGAATACCTATACCAAACATCTCCTCTCTTTCCTGCACACTAGAATACCAATAGAACACATCTCCTCTCTTTCCTGCACACTAGAATACCAATAGAACACATCTCCTCTTTTCCCTGCACACTAGAATACCTATACCACACATATCCTCTCTTTCCTGCACACTAGAATACCAATAGAACACATCTCCACTCTTTCCTGCACACTAGAATACCAATAGAACACATCTCCACTCTTTCCTGCACACTAGAATACCTATACCACACATCTCCTCTCTTTCCTGCACACTAGAATACCAATAGAACACATCTCCACTCTTTCCTGCACACTAGAATACCTATACCACACATCTCCTCTCTTTCCTGCACACTAGAATACCTATAGAACACATCTCCACTCTTTCCTGCACACTAGAATACCAATAGAACACATCTCCACTCTTTCCTGCACACTAGAATACCTATACCACACATCTCCTCTCTTTCCTGCACATTAGAATACCAATAGAACGCATCTCCACTCTTTCCAATGCATAAACACATACCCAACACATCTCCACTCTTTCCTGCACACTAGAACACAAATACAACAGATCTCCTCTCTTTCCAATGCATAAACACGGATACAACAGAAATATTTGTTGTTTTCACTGTATGAGTTGCCTGTCCCCCAACCCTCCTAAAAAAAAGTCACATTGTTCAGATTGTTTGGGGCAGTCAGCCCTTGACTATGTCACCTACCCCCATTTTAGGCTCCTACCCCTTGTTAGAACCACCCACCCCTCGATTTCTCATCACATGTAACCACCAAGCGGTCAGGGATAAAACATTAATATCAAGAGACATTACGTGCGGCTGGGCCAGGTTGATCTCTGGCCATAGGGAGGTAACGGGCATCCTGGAATTCTGCAAGAAGCCAATCTGCAGAGTTCCTTGGGTGAGCAAACGTCCCCTCTGCACAGCGGTGGGCTGGCGTCTGCAGATGTACCGCTGGGCCTCTTCTGTACGAGTCTCTTTTCTGGGGACTCCCTGGATGTCTGCACCCCTTTCCCTCTCTCACAGTCATCAAACCTTTCCCCCCCATCTCTCCTTATTCCCCACAACCCCTTGAAGCAAAGAAGCTATCAGGATCAAGTTCCTCAGCTGAGAACTGCCTGAGCCCTACTTGGAGCGGTTGGGCTAGCTCGCACTGTATATAACATGGCGCCACTTTGAAAAGCACTTCCAGGACCACTTTTGTTCCGCAGTCCACCCCTGCCTCCTCACGATGGCGCTATTGTTCTTTTAGATGAAGAGAAGCAGGAGAGGTGTTTTGGCAGCAGGTTGTGTGCGTGGCAAGCACACTTTTCTACTTTAGTGGCCTAAACAGTACGGATATGAATCCCATTGAACACTAGGGGGAGCCAGACACCACGGTATGTGTGCGGAGCAAGACGGGCATAATTCAAAACTTGGTGCTAGAATTTAGGTGTTATTGAATGTTCACATGAATACGTCATAATTACCTGGCTGTAGCTGAATAGTTATTGCATTTTACACACTCAAATCTACGGCCTCCTATTGGTATATTACAGAACCCGGGCATAGCTTTGGGTCACCAAATGTAACAAACAGTTGTGAAGAGCTTCTGAGTTTGCTGGTCCCATCGAGGTAGAACTTCAAAGCCCGTCTGATGTCCAGGTTGTGCAGAAGCCTTTCAGCATCAGAGACCGGGTTCGGGAACAAGACCGGTCGAGATATAGACTGGTTTAAATAGAATTCCGAAACCACTTTAGGAAGGAACGAAGGGTGTTTGCGAAGCACCACCTTATCCTTATGGATAGTAAGGAACGGATGTTCCACAGAAAGAGCTTAAAGCTCACTTATACGCCTTGCAGATGTTAGCGCAATCAAAAAAGCCACCTTCCAAGACAGGTACTTGAGTTCATTAGTAGCCATGGGTTCAAAAGGCTTCTAACATAACGCGGTCAGGACTGCATTCAGATCCCATTTGGGAAGAGGGGCCCGAACCAGTGGAAAAAGATGGAGAAGACCTGCAAAGTGTCTCTTGATGACTGGATTAGCCAATGAAAAAGGAGCAGTTGTCTGTAGACAGGTGGGCCGCCAGGTCCGATTACAAAGGATAGAACACTGTTGATAGAAGCATCCCTGGGATCAAGCTCTTTGGCTAAATACCAGTGGCAAAAACGGAGCTATTTGCTCCTGTATTGAGCCCTTGTTCATTAATTGCAACAGCAAGAATGTGATTTACCTTATTACATGCCCATGCGTAATGCAGTATGTAGGCATGATCACACTGAGAGCACAAACAACTCTGATCTCTGTGTTTAGTGTTAGGGGCTTGAAATCCGAGAAAGCTCAGTCATTTGTTGGTGGCATTCTGCAATAGGCACATGAAGCCCAGCAACATTTTTTTCAAGTTTTCGTTCTGCTTGACATAAGAGACAAATAAAATTGATACCACTCCGCTTGCCAAGCAGCACACACATGCTGCATATAGTACGACATGTGTTTTTAAAGTCATGATGTACGCACTGCAATAGCCTAGTGTTAGGGCAAGCTTCTTCCTCTGTCCCCTCGCCTTGGCAAGGCGACGCATCAGCACACCCAAGGTGCAGGAAGACATGGAGGGCAAGATAGGCAGGACTCAAGCATTTATTGTCATTATAGAAGAATTGTCTTGATTGCATGACCTGAGATTTGAAATGTGTGAAAACATTGAATAGGCTACATCGCAGGTGCAGTACCCGACATGGTCCAATACACTTGTGTTTGGCCACCAAGGGAGCCATGAAGAGGAGAGTGCAATTCGACGTGCTCCTGAGTTTGCAGAGTGACAGATGGATCAGTGGTAATGGAGGGAAAGCATAAGCTTTCATGTTGTCCCACGGGATCTCGAGGGTGTCCCCCAAGAAAGACCAAGCCCACCCCCTTACGCATAAAGGGGAATTTTCCTCCTGTTTGAAGATGTCGCAAAGAGGTCCACCTCTGGAATGCCCCATTGCTGAAAAATGTTGGAGAAGACATTGTTGTTAATCAACCACTCGTTGCTCACTGCCGATTGGCGGCTGAGGGAGTCTCCAGCCACATTTATGTGACCCGGGATGTGTACAGCTTGGAGCCAGACATTGTGCTGGATGGCCCAATTCCAAATGTATATAGCAAGGTCCACCAGGAGAGGAGACTTGGTGCCCTCCTGTTTGTTGATGTAAAACATTGCTACAGAATTGTCTGTGCGAATACGGACCACACTGTTGGTGATAGTTGGTTGAAAAGCCTTGAGCGCCAGAAAAACTGCCAGGAGCTGCAGGTAACTGATATGGAAGCGCTGATCTAGAGGCCTCCACAAATCGTAGACCTCGAGGTGGCACAGAGTCGCTCCCCACCCCAGAAGGGAGGAGTCTGTCGTGAACGTTACCTGTGGGCACGGCTCCTGGAAGGAGGTCCCCACTGAAAGGTTGCTGGCGGACCACCACCATTGAAGATCCACCCTCATGTCGGGTGGGACTGGAATCATCTTGGAATCCGGTTCCGTAGCCTGGGACCAGCGGCCCCGAAGAGCAAACAGAGTGTCATCTTCAGGCGCGCAAGAGGTAGCGCTAACACGCAAGAAGCCATGAAGCCTAGGAGTCTCTGGAACCACCAAATGTCATGTGAGAGGACTGGAGGAAGAGTTGGCACGTGGTCAACAGGCCTGCAATTCTGTCCTCCACCAGGAACACTCTGGTACTGACAGTATTCCAAAAGAAACCCAGAAAGATCAGGTGTCGAGAGACCATCATGGACTATTTCCGCTAGTTCACCGACAGCCCAAGATGGAACAGGAGCTGAGGAGTGACTGAAGATTGGCGATAGCAGTCAGTGGGCAGGGACTGCGCAGGAGCCAATCGTCCAAGTATGGCTATACATGGACCCCATACATGGACCCCCTGCAGTCTGAGGAATGCTGCGATGACCGACATCATCTTTGTAAAACACGCAGTGGCGAGCCGATACCAAATGGTAGCACACGATACTGGAAGTGTTCCGTTTCCACAGAGAACCGCAGATATTTTCCATGTGGGATCCAAATCAGATTGTGCATGTATGCATCCTGAAGGTCTACCACGCTGAGCCAATTGATCGACCTTCCGGAGAGAGGACTTTATCTGGCAAGGCGTAATCATCTTGAATTTCTCTTGGGGAAGAAAGAGATTGAACTTGGAAAGGCAGAGGATAGTGCGCAGGCTAGTCTGGTTGGGTTTGTGCACTGTAAATAGAAGGGAGAAATAGCCCTCCCCTTGCTCCCCCAGAGGAACAGGTTCTACTGCTCTGAGGTCTACAAGTTTCTGTACCTTGGCTCCGTGGCAGGGCGACCCAGTCTGCTGGAAGGGAGGATTGAAGAGTGAGGTAGGGGTAGGGGCAAGCGGAAGTCCGCCCGAGCGATTGACAAAACCCATCGGTCTTCGGTGATGGTCTGCCACGCTTCCAGATGAGAGGAAATTCGTCCTCCCACCGCAGTCTCGTGCGACCGATAGAAAATATCATTTAGATGTTTTTTGTTTGTTTTTTTTTTAATCGGTGGGGAGACGGAATGTCCCACAAGTATGGAGGAAAGGGGACAGGACGTGGCAGTACTTAACTTGCACAGCTCGTGTAGCTCAACATGGCCTGGTGAAGCATAACATGGCCTAGTGAAGCATAACGTGGCATGATGTGGCTTAACTTGCTTTGATGTAGCATAACACGGTCTGTGGTATCATAACACAGCCTGGTGTAGCTTAACACAGTGTGATGTAGCTCAACTTGCTGTGACGTAGCAGAACATGACCTGGTGTAGCATAAAATGACCTGATATAGCCTAACTTGCCATGATGCAGGATAACATGGCCCAGGGTTGCATAACATGGACTGGTGTAGTATAACATGGCCTGGTGTAGCTTACCGTGGTCTTGTTTAGCAGAACATGGCCTGGTATAGTTTACAGTAGTCTGGTTTAGCATAACATGGTCTGGTGTAGCATAACATGGCATGGCATGGTGTTGTAGAGGAGGTCCCAGACATGGCCTGCGCCCCTGCCCCCCATTTTGAGGTACCAGGAGCGTACTCGCCAAGGTATGTGACGTATGAGGAGCAAATGAACCAACAGAGAGCTGCGCTGGGCCTCTGCACAGTGTATATCAGAAGAGCCGTACCTGTTCAAGCGCCCATAACCAGACAGCCATGGGCTGCACGATACCCTCTTAGACGACCATACCAGCAGCTGAGTCAAAATGAAGAGTACCTACAGACGGCCCACAAAGAGACCCAAAGAGCCTTAATGGATGGCCAGTGGAAATGACACACGGGCCTGGACAGACTCGCGAATGAACGAAAACGGCGATTAAGGATAGCACGCCAGTGCGAGCAGCTATGAAAAATAGATGTAATGGACACAGGAAAGAGACGATGTTAAAACGTAAGGAAATGTTGCTATGAGACAAGATGGAAGTAACCAACCACTTAATGCGTGTAAATAGGCTTGGAACGCAAGAAGCTAAGAAAACAATACTGCTTGCAATGCTTAGTAGAAGAATAGAGCGGCAAGCGCCAACCATATATCTACCTCAATAAGGCACATTATACAAGTGCTACTCCATTTTGTTAAGCCGAAGTATGCCCATGCGGCCAGAGGCCTACTAGGCTAGGTTTCATATTCCAGCTGAAGCCAGACATGTGACCAGTCAGGTGCGAAGAATTACCAACGTCTGATGTCACCCAGATTCAAGGGTGCCATAACTTCTCCAGATAAGAGGCTACAGCTTCGAGGCCATGCCCAGCCAACTAATTGACACATAACTCAAAAGCCCCGATTGATGGAAGGGAGGCAGGGTGAATCTTTGGACACTAGGCACCTGGGTGTCCAGTCTGCATGCTGCTAATTAAAATGGAGATTTACGTCTAGGGGTGTAACCTGCCCAATCACAATGGACCAAGTTATCTAGGGTCCTATAGATAGTAGAACCAATGGGACATCGTAGTTGTAGTGACGTCTATCACGCGTGATGCAGAGGGTTGGGCATAGACACCCACCCGATAAATCCAATCCTCACGCTCTGTTACCATATACAGATATAGCACCTATACTTAAGTTACCTTTCCTAACCAATTATATTGCATGATGAATTTGAAGAGTTAGATGTCAGTGATGACGAGTTTTATGTATAAATGTTGCTGTTCAACTGAAGTTCGAGGAAGTTGGAGCGAGACAGGCGATCACGACGATGCTGATTTCCAATTGTTTCCCTGTTTGATGTACTTGTCATTAAACAGACTTCCCTTTGCCAAACTACTGAGTCCTTATTATTGAGTCGTGTTGGAGTAAGTGAATCCTGCACCCCCTGTCCTCACATGGTGCAGCCATCTTGTCTTACAGGTACTAGAGGGTGAGCACTGACCTATGGGCCCGTCAGTGGAAACACCGCCCTCCTGTACAGGGTAGCATAACGTGACATAGTGTAGCATAATATGGCAGTGTAGCATAACATGGCGTGCTGTAGGACAACTTTCCATGGTGTAGCATAACATGTCACGGTTCACCATAACATGGCCTGGCGTAGCTTAACATGGCACAGTGTCGCATAACTGTCCAATATGTAGCATAACACGGCATGATGTAGCAGAACTACCCATGGTAAAGTATAACTGGCACAGTGTGGTATAACTCATAATGGCATAAAAGGATGCAACAGTTCTAGCAGTTTAACATTTGGAAAGATGCAGTAAACAAACCCAGGCAAGAGCCAATGTGGACAACGTGTGCACAGGTGTAGCAACGGAGTCCATCTAGTTTGCATAGTTCTTACTGCTTGCAAAACAGGGATGGAGCAAAAAGGTACAGCTCTAGACATGGACCAAACTGCACAAAGCTTTGCACCAGGGCAAAAAAAAAAATGTGGTGTAAAAACAAATAACTTACATCTGAGTAATGTTCTGTCTGATGGACGTACCCCCCACGGATTCCTCATCTACAATATCCTTTCCACAGCACAGCTGTCCTTCAGAAACTTGTTTGCCACCAGCGGGTGCAGCACGGCTCCGCCCTAGTGCCTCTACGTGCCCCGCGCCTCACATGACATCGAGGCCAGTATATATTGAGGCGATAAACTCTGAGGAGGCGGGTCCACCCTGTGGGTAACAGCCCACCAGCCAAAGGCCTGAGCGAAGCGAAGGTCCCTTAACGAAGGTGGCGGGCCGTTACCTGCAGGGTGAGCCCAGCCCCCGAGGGGTATCTCGCCATTAGCATCAGTGTAACATGCCACACGGATGCTAATGTTTTTTTTTTTTTTTAAATGGAAAGTATTTTCTTTCCATGCACAGGACGCCTCGTGGCGTACCGTTCACGGAGAGAAAATACTCTACCAACATGGCCACCATGGATTAGGAACTCAGGACTCCATATGGAGCCTTCTTCCATTTCCATGACGGCCAGAGCGGGAACGGGAGCAGCAGTAGCTGCAGCAGCGGGACTCACTGCTGCAGCGAACAGGTAAGTGGGATAGGGGGTAAGGATTTAAAAAAAACTAAAGCGGGGTCAGGAAGGGGACGATGGCGGGTGGGGAGCCAGCCATCAGGTGGCATAGAACTTGGACTATCACTGACGGTGTCAGCCTGCGTTCCTAGCCAACCAATTGGCTGGCTCCCCCACCCAGGGTGCTAATGAGGTACCACGTCCCGTGACCTCAGTTCCCCTTTTCCCTAGCACTCTGACACTGAGGGACCGCAGGAATGATGGTGTACTGGCTAACTGTCAAGAGGGGCAGGTAGAGTGGGCGAGGAGGAATCCGTGGAAGGACATCCATCAGAAAGACCATTACAGAGAGTAAGTAATTTGTTCTTCTAAAGGATCCCTACCTCCCAGGATTCCTCATCTATGATAGACTCCCAGAGCAATACGTAGATCTGGGGGAGGGAGGAAAGCAAGGACACCATCTGGACTAGAACACTCTGGAGAACCCCCCACCAAAACAGGCGTCCTGACTGAAAGGGAATCCAAGCAGTAATGCTTAGCAAACGTGCACAGAGACATCCACGTTGTCGCCTGGCAGATGTCCAGGCCAAGCACTCCCCTTTGCAAGGCAGAGTTGGCAGCCACTACTTTGGAAGAATTGGCTCTGAGACCCTCAGGCACATCATTACCAGCCAGATCTTAGGAAGCTGAAATACAGAGAATGATCCAACTGAACAAGGTCTGTTTGGTCATAGTCCTGCCAGCACGGGCACCGGCATACCCATCAAAAAGCTGGCCATCTTTCCTGGCCTCTTTTGTCTGAGAAACGTAGTTGTTGAGGGCCTGCACTGGGTCCAGCTGATGGAATCGTTCTTCTGTCTTGGAAGCGTGAGGCACAGGAAGATGGATCTTTTGAGATGGAAATCCGAGACCACCTTCAGAAGAACAGAGGGTCTCACACTCAATATCAGCTTCTCCCTAGAGAAAACCAAATGGGGAAATTTAACAGATAAGGGAGAGCAACCTAATGGAACAGGAAAGGAGGGACTCAAACAGAGCTGCCATAAGGAATGCCCAAACCAAATTCAAATCCCACATCGGAACTACAAACTGGCAGAGGAATCTAGTTACACAAACCTCACAAGAACTGCATAACAGTTGGGATTGTGAGGAACGAGCCCTGAAATAGCAGCGAGGTATCCCTTTACAGAGCTGATCTGCAGGTCTAACTGTGTCAAGGAGAGCAAAAGAAGCCAAAACAGCAGATAATGGGCACAATAAAGGGTCCAAATCCCACTCACGGCATAAAAGCTGCAAATGTACGCCACATGCAGGCAAATATGGACTTCATTGTGTGTACAAAAAGGACATTGTCCGACAAGTCCCACTCCTTGTATATCAGCCTCTCAGTAGGCAAGCATGAAGGTTCAAGCTGCTGAGGTTAGGGTCGGGTTGATAGGTCAACTCTCCTCGGGAGGAAGGGCAGATGGGCATGTCCAGCGACTGCAGGTACCACGTCCACCGGGCCCAGTTCTGAGTGATCAGAATCAACATGGTCCCGAACAGGCACAATCTCCTGAGAACCAGCGGAATGACAGGGATCGTCCGGAATGCATAAAGGAGTATGAATGTCCATTTGACTGTCAGTGCTTCCCCCAAGATCTCCTTGGGGAGGACATTCCTTGGAGCAGAACAACTAGCACTTACTGTTCACACTGAAAGTAAAGAGATCTACTTGAGGAGCCCCCCAGAAGGAGATCATCTCCTCTAGAACTTCCTTGAGGCCGAAGTCTGCAAGGCATCTGCTGTAACATTCCCAGTTCTGGCAAGATGGTTAGCCATCAGAGAGACGCCGTTCTCCAGAGCTCAGAACCACAGTCGCATGGCTTCTCTGCATAGCGGCAAAGACCACACTCAACCTCAAATGTTGGTGCATGGCCACTGTGTTGTCTGTCAGGATCAGCACAGCCTTGCGCTTTAGAGAGGGAAGGAAGGTGATCCGAGCCAGCCTGATCGCTCGCAACTCCAGCAAATGGACATGCTACTGAGACTCAGAGAAACCACAGTCCATACACTGTCAGTTCTGATAGCCTACCTTGGGTTGAAACCTTCTGAAAGTCTGCCATGTGACCATTAGCAACAGAGGAGGCCTTGAGGCGATCTCATGCGCATCCGAGTCTCCGGAACCACTAGGATACAGGATGCCATGAGGCTTCGTAGATGTAGAAAGGCTGAGGCAGGGACTTGCCCTGTGATTGGACAACATTGAGCATCCGGGATGCTTTGCATCTGCCTTAGCCACGCTGTGTGCCCTCGAACGGGACAGCATGACATCACCCATAGTTTTGTGGACACAGGTGAAGGTCTTTGCTGCCCTTTCCCAGAGGGCCATTATGTGCATGGACTGGCACGACCCGCAGTCCTGGGTGTCATGGTCTGTGCCCCAAGCAGAAGGAACAAGTTACTTACCTGTAACTGTTGTTCTCCAACATGGCTCTGGCATGGATTCACATGCTCATGAATATTCCCCGTCGTCAGGCTGGGAATCCTCAGTAAAGAGAAAATCAGTATCAGTTTCGTTTCTGATCTGTCTTTCTCAGTAGTAACCAATCACTGGTCTCTGGGTCATACTGTCCCAGCCAATGACTGCCCTCTCCCTAAGCCCCGCCTCTGACAGCCATCTTCAGATTTGGTAGCACGCAAAGTGGCAGTATGACCAAGTGAAGAGCCGTAGAGGGGCAGGAGGGAGGGTCCGCATGTGAATCCATGCCAGATCCATGCTGGAGAACAACAGTTACAGGTAAGTAACTTGTTCAGACTCCAGAATGGGGTCTGGCATGGATTCACATGCTCATGAATATAAGAATGCATAGCAGTACACACATGCACAACCAACAGGAGGTGGAAAAAAGGGCTCAACATTAAGCATTACATCAAAACTCAACATTAAGCAGTTCTTAAATGGAAGCCTTCGAGAGAGCCTTCCCTTGGTTCACAGGTCCAAAGTTCACAAAAAGCTGTGATGTCTTCCGAAAACCCCTCGTGCAGTCCACGTAGAACTTCAGCGCTCTAGCCACATCCAGCGAGTGCAAAGTCCTCTCGGCTGGAGACGAAGGCGACGGGAAGAAAACAGGTAACACCAAGGGCTTATTGAGGTGGAAGTCCGACGGCACCTTGGGCATAAATGAGGGGTGCGTCCTCAGCACCACCCTTGTGTCGTGAAAAGTCAAGTATGGAGGCTTGCAGGATAGGGCCTGGATCTCTCCCACTCACCGTGCAGAGGTGATGGCCACAAGAAACGCAGTCTTCCACAACAGGAATTTCAACGGTGCCGAATGCAGGGGCTCGAATGGCGCCCCCATGAGCCTGGTCAGCACCACGTTGAGCTCCCACCCCGGTGCAGGGGCCTTCACCGGTGGGAACGATCGGAACAGTCCCTTCATAAATTCCTTCACCAGGCGATGGGACCACAAGGACGCCTGTCCTGTGGTTCTGGTGTATCGGGAGATCGCAGCCAGATGTATCTTGATGGAGGCATGAGCCAGTCCAGCCTTGGCCAGCGACAGTAGGTACGGCAGCCCTTCAGGGGCCGTAATCCGTAGAGGGTTAATCTTCTGTGCACGGCACCAGACAGAGAACCTCTTCCACTTATGTCCGTAGCACTTGAGAGTTGAGGACGCCCTGGCTTTTGCAAGGACCTCTCTGCTGTCAGCCGGGATGTCGTAACCTCCAAACTCTAGCGCTGCAGGAGAAAGGCCTGCAAGTTCAGTGACTCCAGGTCGTGATGAAGTATGGCGCCTCCTTCTCTGGAGAGAAGATCAGTGTCCGTCGGCAGCTTGACTGGTGGGGACGCTGACAAGTCCAGAAGGTCCGGGAAGCAGATCTGCCTCGGCCACGCGGTGCGACCAGGATCCTCCTGCACTGGGACCTCTTGAGCTGGTTGACGAGTCGGAGCAGCAACGGCAACGGAGGGAACGCATAAAGGAACAGGCCTTCCCAGGGGAACGAGAAAGCATCGGCCATGCTCCTCGGCTGGGGAAACCTGCTGGCGAACCTCTGGCACTTGGAGTTCGTCGCCGTCGCGAACAGGTCGATCTGGGGTTTTCTCCATCGTCGGAAGAGTCGATCCACTTGATCCTGACGCAGTTCCCACTCGTCGCACGAGCGCAGCTCCCTGCTGAGTGAGTCGGCGATGGTGTTTTTTATCCCTGCCAGATGAAAGGACACCAGAAACATCCCTTGGGCGACGGCCCAATTCCACAGATCCTGGGCCTCCCTGCTTCCGGATGTAGAACATGGTGGTGGTGTTGTCGGTGAAAATTCTCACCACCTTGCCCTTGAGGGACGGGAGAAAGGACCTGAGGGCCGAGAATACTGCACGGAGCTCCAGGATGTTGATGTGGAGCATCTTCTCCTCCGGGAGCCTCAGGCCTCTTGCGTGAAGATCTCCGGTGTGTGCTCCCCACCCTTCCAGGGAGGCATCCGTCGTCACCGTTATCTGGTGCGATGGGGTCTGAAAGTCTATGCCCGCCGTCAGATGAGCGCGGGTGCCCCACCACCGGATCGCTCGTCGGAAAGGTCTCGTCGAGCGGAATCCCGTTCTCGAAGCTGCCCGTCGCTTGGATCCAGCGGGAGTCGAGGAACCAAAGCCTGCACAGGCGCACGAGATATATGCAGGAGGACATCATCCCGAGGAGGGACTTGATGGACCTCACCCTGGCTATGTCCATGGCCAGCAGACGCTGCACCTTGCCCAGGATGGCCTTCGTCCTTTCTTCCGACAGTGAGGCCAGGTACACCACTGTTTCGAGCTTTGCTCCCAGAAACAATGCGACTTGCGACGGGACCAGGTGGGATTTGGGAAAGTTGATGGAGAATCCCAGGTCCTAGAGCAGCTGGACGGTCTTTGCTGTGTGATCCACGGCAAGTTCCTTGTCCCTGCTTGGATGAGCCAGTCGTCCAGGTAGGGGTAGACGTGGATCTCCTGCAGGTGCAGCCACGCCGCCATCGGTGCGAGGTACTTGGTGAACACCCTGGGTGCCGACTTCAATCCGAACGGGAGGGCCTTGAACTGATAGTGCCGTCCTTGGACCATGAACCTGAGGAACTTTCGGTGACCTTTCAGAATGGGGATGTGGAAGTACGCATCTTCCAAATCCAACGACGACAAGAAATCGCCCTCCTCCAGTGGTCCCAGCACATGCTGGAAGGTGACCATCCGCAACTTCTGTGCCTTGATGTACTTGTTCAGCTGTCGCAGTTCCAGGATGGGGCGCCATCCTCCTGTCTTCTTTTTTACTAGGAAGTACCTTGAGTATACTCCGGAGCCCCGGAGCCTCTTCGGGACGAGCTCGATGGCACCTTTTTTGAGCAACGCCCTCACCTCCAAAAGTAGTTGAGGGACGTGATTTTCCTTCCTGACCACGGGTGGAATGCGGGGGCACTTTTTTTGAAATTCGAGGGCGTGCCCCTGGGCCAGAACCTCTAGCACCCAACGGTCGGTGGAGATGGACTCCCACACGCTGACAAACTTCGCCAGTCGGTCTCCCACCGGGGTGCTTCGGTGGGGGCCCGACCCCGCTGTCGGTTCAATCTTGTTTGAAGGACGCCTTGCCGCCTTGGCCTCCCTGGCGGCGGCCCCCCCCCCCCAGACTTGCCTCGTCCTCTATAGGCTTCCTGCGACAAGGAGCGGGCCGCTTGGCGGTACTTAGAGGAGCCACCGCCGAATCCCTTGGAGGCACCCTGCTTGCCTCCGGCACTCCCAAAGGACGTCTTCTGTTGCCAGAGAACGCCTAGGGCCATAGAAGTCTCTGTGTCTGCCTTGATGGCTTTGAGGGACTCATCCACCGTTTTCCCAAACAGATTGTTCCCGTCAAACGGCATGTCCAACACCTTGGCTTGTACATCCTGGCGGAAATCCGTCGCCTTGAGCCAACCCTGCGGGAAACCGGTGTCGGCAATGTCCATTGCCACCGTAATGGCGTGGTCCGATGCCACTTCGCCATTTTGCAAGATCTCCAGGGCCTCGGCCCTCTTGTCATCCGGTAGGAAGTCCAACAGGGGGGCGATCTTGTACCATAACTCCCTGTCGTAGCGGGCCACGATCGCGAGGGCGTTGGCCGCCTTAATCGTTGTTGCCGCTGACGAGATAACTCGTCCCATTGCATCCAGCTTCTTCCCTTCGCCATCCGGCGGGGAGGTTGACGTTGAGACCGATGCCACCCCCCCGCTTTCTTCTTGGCCGCCGCTGAGACGACCGAGTCCGGAGTAGGTTGTGCCCTAAGGCACAAAGGGGCCGCGTCAGGGACCCGGTACTTCTTCTCGTACCGATCCTTCTTGGCAGGCGTCGTAGACAGGTTCTTAAGAAGGGTGAGACCCTCGTCCCAGATGTCATCCAGCAGAGGCACGCCGAGAACTGAATTCCTCTTGGCCTCGCGCCGTTGGTAAAGGAAACCTTCCTTCTTGTCTTCGGGGTAGAGCTGAAAAAGCTTGGATGCCCTAGCATGGAAAGATCCGATCTCATCGGACGGGGAGGCCCGGGCTGGTGATGGGATCTCCGTCCTGTCGTCACCGCCGTCGTCGTCGGTACCCGTCGTGGCCATGTCTGTTCCCGTGTCATCCCCAGGGATGGGGGACGTGGGTAAAGGCCGAGCAGGCCGCGAGGGCTGAGAAGGCGGGGCTGGGTGGATCCGTCTTCTCTTGTTCCGGGGGCTTCACGCCGGGACCGGCTCTGATTCCTCCTTCGGGCCTGGTACCGGGTCCTCCGTCGGTGGTAAGGGCAATCTCGTCCTTATCTGCGAACATAAGGATTGTATTGCCAACAAAATGGCTGCCGAGTTATCCTGCAGCTCCGGAAGCGACAGGAGCGACGGGTGACTAGGACCCTCGCCGGTGCCGCCGTCACTCTCGTCGTCACCCTCGTCTGGATCCCTCCCGTGGGGACGGGCCTCTTCGACGCCCTCGTAGAGGCCCTCTAGGACTTCTGCCAGCTCCTCCTCGGATATTGTGTCTGTGTTCACAATGGCCACATCCCCCCCTCTTTTTCTGCCGGGGTCTTCACGGGGGTCTTTTCGATGTGTCTGAAAGAGGCTTCCCTCCATGGAGGCAGGGAGACTCTGGGCCCCGAGGTCGCCTCCACTGATGTAGCCTCCACAGGCTGCGCCAGGGCCGCCAAGACTCCCTCGATAGAGGCCTTGGCCGGGTGATTCAAGGCCTTCACCGCCTTAGGCGTGCTTGAGGCCTTCACCTTGGGGGGAGGGTCACTGCCTCGCTCCCCCTCGGCCGAATCCTTTGAGATCGACCGGGGCCTCTCCAGAGGCTTACCCGGGTTCTCCGATTTCCTCTTTCCCCGAACCAGAGCATTGGCTCGTGGTTGATGGTGCTGGGGAAGGCGCGCCCTGCCTGGCAGCTGAAGAGCCCGACCGTTCGGCGCTCCCGGTGCCCGCGGACTCGCGGTGCTTTGCCTTCTGTTGGGCCCCCGTTGCCAGGGCGCCCTCACAGGACTTAGAAGACTGCTCAGACTTCTTCTTCTTCTCACCTGACGGACTCCTCCCTTCCAGCCAGTTGGAGAGACGAAGGTGGCGGTCCCTGATGGTCCGTTCCGAAATGTTCCTGCAAAACGCACAGTCCTTCGCCACGTGCGTTTTGTCCTCATGAAGGCAGTAGAGACATTTCGAATGCTTGTCCTCCTTGAACACATTCTGTAGCTGGCATCCAGGGCAAACCCTGAACAGCTTTCCGGGGCGTCGAGCTTCCTTTCTCCTGGGCCATGTCCGGGTAGGCCGCAGAAACTTCTGGAATCCCCCAAGAAGCGTAACTCGACAAAATCTTCACCCTTGAAGGGTGTAGAAAAAAATCCGACACGGATACCCGTTAATCGGATGTAGAGACGGTGGAGCTTGAGGCTCTTTTTGACTGAAAAATGAGAAATTCTATTTGAAAAAGCGCGAAAACGCAGCAAAAGCTCGAGAGCTAAACACGGGGACTCCCAAAATGATTGAGCGTGTATTAAAAATCTGAAGATGGCTGCCAGAGGCGGGGTTTAGGGAGAGGGCAGTCATTGGCTAGGGCAGTATGACCCAGAGACCAGTGATTGGTTACTACTGAGAAAGACAGATCAGAAACGAAACTGATACTGATTTTTTCTTTACCGAGGATTCCCAGCCTGACGGCGGGGAATATTCATGAGCATGTGAATCCATGCCAGACCCCATCCATGCTGGAGAAAAGACAAATTCTGTGTGGATCCAATATCAGTATCTGCCAGCTGCAATCCATGCAAGGTTTGAAATTAGAATCCTTCGTTGGATTGGACATGGTGTCAAAAAACAAGAAGAGCGTGTTCGCGAAGTGAACAGAGTGCATGGAAAAAAGGAACTGAGGTTACGGGGCGCGCCCCTCAATATATACTGGCCCTGACGTCATGTCCAGCACTGGGTGTGTAGAGGTGTCGGGCGGAGCTAGCGCGGAGCCGCGCTGTGCCCCATGGTGGCAGAATAGTTCCTGAAGAACAGCTCCGCTGTGGCTAGGATATTATAGATGAGGAATTCGTGGGAGGAGGGAAACGGTCCAAGGTCGTCAAGTGTGAAAAGCTATTGTTATAAGCAAGTTCCTTATAGTGTATGCTAGTTACTTGTGTTATGTAGCTGGGCCCATATTTCATTCATTATGGCCTTTGATGTCTATTTGTGGACAATTGGCTTAAAAGAAAAAAATAATGAGATGGATTTGGGCTCGACCAAATATCCCCGACAGAACCCATTCCACCTTGACAGCGTAACACTCTATTCGCACTGCTCTTGACCTCTTCAACCTCTGACCCCAGAGTATCACTATTCGCACTGCTCATGACCTCTTCAACCTCTGACCTGCAAGGCCACAATCATTTCCATTTACATTCTTTTATTTTACCAACTGGCACAGGTCTCATGCTGTGTTTTATATCACCTGGCACAGCATCTAAAAGTGGTGACCCTTCTGCTGGCTTACGACTAATGACTGCCATGTTTCCGAGTGTGGCACTGCTTCAGTGGGGCGGTGCACAGCTTTCTCTGCTGGGCCTGCTGAGGTTCTATCGGGCACACAAAGGATTTCCTGCTTCGCTCCCCTCAGGGCACCTAAAGTAGCCTAATGTGCCACATGACGACCTTCACAATGTACTGCAAATCCAAAGGCTTTTCAATGCACCACTTCGACCCATTATAACACACGCTTCCATGGAAGAACACTAAAGCCCTCTTGGGGCTGTCCGGCCCACTTCCATTCAGGGAGGGGGGTTGGGGGGGGCATCGGGGCAGGTATTTACGTCACACTGATTTGAAGGTTACCAACTACCGCTGATAGAGACATTGTTTTAGTGGCCACAAATGTGGGGAAGGGGCCTGAAGGTTTGGTGAGCAGTGGCTGCATGGTTTTAATCCGGCTCTGCTTTTCACACTGGTGTGCACTGCAGCAGTGCTCTTAGTGTGCGAGTTTGAGAGTTTGCTTCCATTGACCCCAAGCCCAGTACTATCCTTTGCCACCACAAGCCTGTGTCTTCCTGGCAGCCTAGCCTGCCTGCCTGCCCTTCTCCTGCTTTGGAAACATAAAAAACAAACATGTTTTTTAATATCACTAAAACAGTGTTCGCTTTATGCAACCAACAGGGCATGAACATGTGATCTGGAACTGCCAATGAGAAGAGAGATTCTCTGACCTTGACCTTGATTAAGAGTTTCCTAGAAGTAGTTTTGGCAATTAACCTAGGTTCTTGGGATGAAAGAAACTGGGATGACCCCAAAGCAGAAGGTCCTCTTGCCCACCGGCAATCCAGCATGCTACGTCCCCTGTCCAGAGTGCATACCTTACCCTTTACTGGAATAGTAGTAGTTGCAAGGGTGGCCTGGAAAAATTCACATAGTCTGAGAAACATTGTTTATTAAATTCACCAATTTCCTGATCTTGTGAATTGTGTTGCTTGATCCTTAAAACCCCAAGGACACAGCACCCTCAGCGCCCTCCTCCCCCAAATCTACAGTGCCATGGGCAAACAGCAAAGCCAAACGCACCTCCCATCTTGAGTGAGGCGTGCCCATCTTGAAGGCCTTCTTACTCACATCCCAGCCAGTATTTCCTGCACTATTAGTTCTGCGGCAGACATCCCCTACAATTTTTGGTCCCTATCTCCAACATGTCCGTTGACTTGCAGTCAGAGGATGTTCACGGCTACAGCAGGTATGCTCACCGATGCGGAAAGTATCTGCATATTGGGAGTATACTTGGTGAGATAGAACGGCATTGCCATATCGGACTCCAGGCATCTGATGATCAGTGGGAGGCATACAAGTCGAGTTCTGCTTGAAGGCCCTTGACGCGCAATGTGCAGCACCGCATCCCCATGTAGGAACCACCTCCAAACACTAACCCGATTTGTCTTGTGCTTCAGAAAAGTAGACCTGTGTCCCAAACCCACAATGCAGGGGGCTGTAAACAGACTTTCCCCAAAAACCCCAAAACACAGAGTTTGTGAGGCAGGAGCTGCAAGCTGAACACCCTGGAAGTGTTGGTGGACTCTTCCCACAAGCCGGCGCCTGCCCTGGTCCCATCACTTCGCTCCGCTATGAATCAAGTGGAAAAAGAAGGAGTCTGGCTGGTCACAGAGGACTCTGGGGGAGTCTAGCTCTGCCACCTTCCCAGCATGCATCACCAGCACACGGTCTGAGTCCATGATGGTGTTCAACCTGCAAGGGAGAGAAAGCACAGACGTGATTGGTAACGGTACATACCAAACATACATACCAAACAAATGATAACACATCTGAGTAGAGATGAGAAGGTTGCTTATCATGGCGCTAAATTTGCATGGACCTGGCCGGGACACTGTGGATGGCTATGAACGCACCCTTCCCATGAGGCGGGAGGCAGCATTTTACACTCACACACATGGTTTCATGGAGATGGCACCTCTATTGTGGGCTATGGACAACATCTGACAACGTACGACGCACCTAGTATTGCAGACTGCAGCATTGTGAAAAGGCCTGGCATAACTTGCACTGATGTGGCCACACAGACAGCGTGATCTCCAGCAGACAGAACATGAGCCCCCTACCCTCTCCTATTAACGCGCCCTGGTTCCGCCCACAGGGGGCAGGGCGCCTGGATAATGCACGGTGAATACATATTATACTGCATGATCACAAGGAGCAAGAAACTAGGCAGAAAATCCTCCACTCAAAAGGTAGATACAACATTAAACGCCCCACAAACGTCACAAAGGTGTGTGTCCTTTACGTGAAGTGAGGTGCTAGTGTGCAATCCTTAAACATGAGGGGCAACCATGTGAGGGGGGGGTGGGGGGCGTGGGCCTCCTGATTCCCACCTTCTGACTCTATTAGATGTAAAATGTCCACACAGGAGAATATTAGGCGTAGCACGAGTGTGACCCACTGGTGGACCATTTCCATTCTACACATAGGAGCTGGATGGGATCTTCTGCAGTTACACAAACATACAAATGGATTTTCAGACATATAGCATGCAGTATTCCTCATGCTTTACCACTGGTATTGCAGTAAATCTCTAATCACTTGGAGAGCCTCAGACCTCTCCAGGATGGAACGATAATGACTGCATGTGAAATCTGGCAAGGTGTTTCTGCAGAAGTCCTAATGAGGGATACGCACTCCTGTCCAAAACCTCTGCTCGGCTACGTCTGCTCTGGTTTTGCGTGTAACATGTGAAGACATCATACCTATTTAACATCATCCAAGAGAGGTTTGGGCGGTGTTAGGTAGGAACAGTGTTTTAACATGTGCCTGTGTTCTACTGTGGTGGGGTCTCAAGGAACACCCGCTTTCCTCCACTAAACAAAAGAACCGCCGCGTGCACTCTCAGTCTGAAGAGTAGCTATTTCACATTCTTGAAAATCAGTAGAGAAATCCTGGGTCTGCGATATGACAGCTGAGAAGATCTTACCCGTGATACCCTCTGAGACATTTCCCAAGATAAGCATGCCGCACACTGGGGAGTGGTGGCATGAAGCATCTTGAACTCTGATGATACAGGGAGGGAAGAACCAGAAGACAGACCTTCTTCGTCTACACCCCAAGACTCTGGAACCTCCTCCCCATTGCGCCTTCGTTTGTACAGTTCAGGAAAGAGCTCAAGACCTTCCTCTTCAAGGAATGGCTCTTCCCTAACACCTATCCTCCCTGAGACTTGGTGATCTGCTCCCCACTGTCTCCTCCCCTGGTTGATTGTAGATGTAGATTGATTGTAGATCCCGTGCTGTCAATTGGCCATCCTCACCCTCCCCCGTTTTCTCCCCTCTCCCTTTTTCTCCGTTTTCTTCACTGTATTCTTTGCCCTATGATTGTAGAGCACTCTGTTGCTTCCCAAATCTAGGTCTGAGCTCAATATATACCCTAATACGAAAACCTTGATTTAAAAAAGTAGTACCCATAGTAGTACCCATAGACTCCTATGCCTATTAAACAATGTTTTTGTTCCAAATGTAATCAAATTATTATACAAGCTCAGAGCTACACATATCCTATGAATTGCAGTGTCAAATCGATTAAAATCATATTGCTTCCAGAAATTCATGTTGAAAAAACTCTGAATAATAGGTTATTTTCCATTATGTCACTCTCACAACACTTAAAATTAATTATGCATGGTCTACTCATTACTATCAAAGCAAGCATTCACTTACTCAATAGTTCGGACAGATATATATCACAAATATTACATACCTGTGATCGTCTTTCTGATACTTGTAGCTGCTTAGATTCACATACTTTGCATAGGCCGACATCAAGTAGTTGGTGCAGAGTATTGTTACACTCACCTGGTATCCACGGGGACGCCACCCAGCCCTGGTTGGATGATTTGCACTCTTGAACCCTCTCCCGGTCCCTTGGTAAGGCCTCTGGTTAAAGATGGGTCTGCAATATAGGAGAGCTGGATTCAATACCAGATTGTCTTTATGTTTTCTCACCTCCCTTGGCCTCAACTCCTTCCTCCCCCTTGGTCCCTCTCCTCACCTTAATATTGTAGAAGGTGGATTCTCCGTCCTGCTCCTCGTGGCAGGGGCGCGTAGATGTGGGGGGCGAGCAGCGACCAAGTTGCTTCACTGGTGCAAGCCCCCCCTCTGGGAATCCAGGCCTGCTGCGACTCTGTAGGTTTGCTGCTTTACAGTCTTTATATGCAGTTCTTATGTTCCTCTTAGTTCGAACAATAATGTCTTGCTTCTTTCCTTTTAGGTATGGAAAGGTATTTTGGAGTTGTCATGCAGTTTGAAGATGAGCATGGGCCGGTAGGCGAAAACGCGGTGAGCTTGATGCTGTCCGGTGAGTAATGAGCGATGCGCGGCGCTGTTTCGCCTTTTATATTGCTAACCTGTGTCTATTCTCTCCTTGCAGGTTGCGATGTTCCTCGTCGAGCGCCGTAATGTTCCAGCAATGATACTGACCAGGGGATGACTACCCACGTAAGAATTGTGTGGCTTGCTTCATTCGGAAGGAAACGGAAGTAAACGCTTACTAATGCTGTCGTCTCTCTCCTCTTTCCAGGTTATGGTATTCCAGGATGCATGCGGTGCCGGATGATGGACTTCGTACCTTCAGGTGAGTGGAACTGAAGTCGGCGATGGATTGAAGACAGGATACTGTTCCAGGTAAGTTTTGTAGTGTTCCTTCTCTCTGCAGGTCCTTGGTTTCAGGTAAGCTGGCATCAAAGAACTGGACACAGTGAGCGTTACGCTGCCCACAGCAGAATAACGCAAAGCATGTTCTGCTGTTTGGGTGTGGTTTCAATAGTCTCAGGTAAAGTAGTCCAGGTAAAATAGTCCCAGGCCTCGCACACCCAAAGTAGTCCAGGTAAAGTAGGCCCAGGCCTGCCACACCCAAAAGACTAGACCGCATAGCTCAGTTCCTTGTAACTGAGCTATGTGTGTGCCTCCATGTTGGCTGAACCCTCCCCCCGCCCCCAAGTTAAATAGTCCCAAGTAAATAGTCCCATTCTAATGTTGGTCTCCATGATGGTTATGAACCTGGCGCCAAAGGCGCCAGAACTGACTCCAAGAGAGTCCTGGATGAGGTTTTAAGGCCTTTGACCTGGCCCTAACTGGAAGGCTGACTTGCCAGTGAGGGCCAGGGGCAAGGGTCATGACAGCACCCCCCCCCTCCCAAAGCCCCTCTCACGGTGGCACTTCTGCCTGGTCCTGGTTTGGCTGGGTAATTCTGATGGAACTTTTTAATTAAGCGAGGTGCATGGATGTATTCACTAGGTTCCCATGATCTGTCTTGAGGGGCGTATCCCTTCCAATCAACTTAGTATAGTTTGGAGCTGGTGTATTTTGAGTCTAGGATATCCTTTACTTCAAACTCTGATTCTCTGTCAACTAATACTGGTTTTGGTGGAGTTGTAACCCGAGTACCGGGTTGTACCATTTCAGGAGTGATACGTAAAACACAGGATGAATCTGCATAGTGGGTGGTAGGGCTAATTTAACTGCCACTAGATTGATTATGGATTCAATAGAATAAGGTCCTAGATATCGGGGACGAAAGGTCTGAGTCCCTTTTATGGGCACATTTTTTGATGCTAACCAGACCTTGTCTCCAATTTGATAGTCGGGGGCTTTTCTACGATGTTGGTCAGCAAATTTCTTTTGTCTGTTCTTGGCTTGGAGTAAATGTTCTGCTTCTTTGAAGGCCTGGGAAATAGTCGTATGTAGGGTTTTAACCGCTGGCATTTCCAAAGGGTTTGGGAGATCCAATTCTGAAGTACGTGGATGTCTACCATATATAGTGTAGAAAGGGGTTTGTCCAGTGCTGGTGTGTAAAGAATTATTATAGGCATATTCAGCTATCCATAACAAGTCCTTCCAATTTCTTTGCACTTGATGTAACATGCAACGTAAGTATTGCTCGAGGGTTTGGTTTGTTCTTTCTGTTTGGCCATCTGTTTGAGGATGGCGACTCGTGGATAGTCGAATGTCAATTTGGGCCATTGAATAGCATTTCCTCCAGAAGTTGGATTCAAACTGACTACCTCGATCTGAGATCAAGACCGATGGCAAGCCATGTAGCCGTACGATTTCCTCCAGGAATACTTTTGCTAAATTGGATGCATTTGGAAGACCCTTAAAAGGAATAAAGTGTGCCATTTTAGAGAACAAGTCTACAATTGGTTTATAGTGACATTTTCGAATAACATTTGGTCGAAAGTCAAAATGTCGAAAAAAGAATGTCTAAAAAAAAAAATTTCGAATGTCTTTTTTTGTTCGAAATTTCAACCCCCTTTTTAATTTTTTTTTTCTGTTTTAACTTTTTTTATACTCGCGAAAGCAAAATAAAACATGTAAATAAAAAAGGAAAGTATTTGAAATTTTTTTTAGACATTCTTTTCGACATTTTTTTCATTCGACCAAATGTTTTCGACATTTTCACTGGATACCTCTACAACTACTAAGATGGTGTTCAATCCTTGACTGGGAGGTAGATCTGTAATGAAATCAAGGGACAGTGTGTGCCATGGTGCGGGAGGAATTTCCAATGGTTGGAGAAGACCAGCTGGTTTCTGATTTTAGGACTTGTTTTGTGCACACACACCGCAAGATTGGATAAATTGTATTATGTCTTTACGCCATGTGGGCCACCAATAGTTTTGTTTTACTTTAGCTAGAGTTTTGGCAATGCCAGGATGACCTTCAATCAGGGAGTCGTGATAACCCGAAATAACCTGCTCTTGTAAATCTTTACTTGCCAAGTACAGACAGTTCCTAAAATATGGTAACTGGTCTTTAATGGAGTAATGTTCTCCTTGAGTACACCACTCTTGTGAGAAAGTGGGATCCATTAAGAGCTGGATCTTGTTTTGGAGTTCACCCTGTGTCAATGTTGTCGTAAGACCCCGGAGTTTGTCTTCTGTAAAGACGTCTACTGGATCTGGAGTTATGTATACCTTTTCATCAACACCCATGCGGGACAAGGCATCAGTGTTTCTGTTTCTGACTCCTGGACGGTATGTGATCACATAGTCACATTCAGCGAAGAAAAGAGCCCACCGCAGTTGACGGGATGATTGAGCCTTTGCTGTTTTTAGGTATTGCAGGTTTCGATGATCAGTTATGACCGTGACAGTATGTCTAGAACCAAGGAGATAGTATTGCCATGCCTTGAAAGCTGATTTTATAGCCAAGAGTTTTTTGTCTGTGATAGCATAGTTGAGTTTGGGAGGTGAGAATTTTCGTGACCAGAAGGCCACAGGGTGTAACTGGCCAGTTCCTGGGTCCCTTTGGGAGAGTACAGCTCCCATAGCCATGCTAGAGGCATCGGTTTCAACTATATAAGGGAGGTCTGGGCGAGGATGCCGTAGAACTGGAGCAGAAGTGAATTTTTTCTTAAGTTCTTGAAAGGCCTTCTCTGCTTCTTCGGTCCAATGGAACTTTTTATTGTTTTTTCTCAATAGTGATGTAATTGGATGCACTATTTGGGAAAAATCTGGGATGAATCAGCGGTAAAAGTTTGCAAAGCCCAACATACTCTGGATTCCTTTAAATGAAGTTGGTGACGGCAAGTTAAGAATGGCATCTACCTTGTGCCTATCCATTCTGATACCTTTTGGTGTGAGGATAAAACCGAGGAACTCCACTTCAGTGACATGAAAAGAGCATTTTTCGAGTTTACCATACAGTTTATGTTGGCAGAGTTTAGTAAGGACGGAGCAGATAATGCCTGACATGGTCTTCTTTTGTAGCAGAATACACTAAGATGTCATCAATGTAAACCAGGGCGGAAACGTCGAACTCCCCTAAAACATCATTCATAAAGTACTGGAATGCAGCGGGAGCGTTGCAAAGTCCAAAAGGCATTACCTGGTATTCATACAAGCCGTATTTGGTACGAAAGGCGGTTTTCCATTCGTCTCCTTTCTTCACTTGAACAAGATGGTATGCCTCCCCTAAGGTGCAGTTTGGTATAGATTTGGGTGTCTTTGACTTGATCCAATAATTCGGGAATAAGGGGCAGTCGATAATGTTTTTTTACTGTGATCTGGTTTAATGCGCAATAGTCGATGCAAGTCCTCAAATCTCCTTCCTCCTTAGGTATGATGAATAAGGGACTGGCTGCCGGTGATTTAGACGGGCGGATAAATCCATTTGCTTGGTACTGATCAAGATAAGATTTCAAATGGAGGTTTTCTGGTTCATTAAGTGCATAGATTTGGCCACAAGGAATTTGCGCACCAGGTATGAGGTTGATCTGACAATCGTAGGGCCTGTGCGGTGGTAGAGCATTTGCTTGTTCTTTCTGGAACACGTCTTGAAAATGTTGATATTCATTTGGTAGAGTACTAGTCACACCTAGCACAATCGCCGCCGTACTGGGAGTAGCAGATGTACATATGTACATAAGTCTTTTTTCCCCTTTTCTTGGTAATAACAGGTGCGAGCACAATCATTGGAAAAGGCCAACTTCTTGGCACGCCAATCTATTAGAGGGTTGTGAGCTACCAACCATGGCTTCCCTAAGATTAGTCGAAACTGAGGAGCTTTGATGAGATCAAATGCAATAGATTCTCGGTGTCCATCTTGGCACAGTAGGGTTAGTGCTGCTGTACATTGGGTTACTGGTCCGGAAGCTATTTCTGTCCCATCAACAGTAGTAACTTTTTCAGTAGTCGATTTAGAGCATAAGGGAAGCCCCATCTCTGCTGCAAGATCTTGGTCTACATAATTCCCAACTGCTCCACTGGCTATGTATGCTTCGACAGCATGCACCCGAGACGGTTGTTGGTGATTGATCAAAATTACTGGTAATGCAAAGAGTGAGGTCTTTGGCTCATCCTTCTCGCTTGACAAGCGGACCTCTACGCTTGCCAGGCTTGGTAGTTTTTCGACTCCTTGTTATTATCTTCCTTCTCTGTGGCTCCAACAGTTCTCCTTGGTGGTTTCACTGGACATTCTTTGAGGAAGTGGCCTGATTTTTAACAATATAAGCATAATTGCTGTTGCCTTCTCTTGTTTCTTTCAGTTTTAGTTAAAGGGGGCCGTACACCTCCGATTTGCATGGGTTCTACTGTGTTTCCCAATGTACGTGGAACATTATCCTTTGACCGGACATACACAGCTCGAGTATCTAACCTTATCTGGTCCGCTTTTCGGTCTTGTAATCTGTGATCTAAATGCACCACAAGGTTGATGAATTCTGCACAGCCTTTAGGTGGGTTAACCACTTGAGCAAGGACACCCTTTAGTTCCCCTCGTAGACCCAAATGAAATAGTGTGGTCCTTTTTTCCTCAGGCCACCCAGCTTCAACGACTAGTCTGTTAAATGTTGCTATATATGTCTTGACTTCCTTGACAGAGTGACAAAAGTTTGTTGTTTAATGCTTGGCCTGCAGTATGACGAGCAAAGAGTTTTTCCATTTCCATCTGGAAACCCCCAAAGTCATGTAACAACGGGTCATCCTGACTTACCAATGGTACCGAACAATCCGCAGCACTGCCGCTCAGATATGAGAAAACAAAAGCAACCCGCGCTTGGTCGTTAGGAAAAGCCCCAGGTCTGCAAAGGAAATGAAGACAACACTGGTTCATGAACGTTGCGTACTTCTTGGGGTCCCCTGTAAATCGTTCAGGTGAAGCTAAAGGAACTGCCCCAGGAAGGGTTATGTGTACTGGATTGGTGGAAGTTGGTACAGGTGGTGGCGGAATGTTACCAGGCAATGGGGTCTGTCCTGCCTGTGATTGGAGCAATTGTCTACTTATTTCGTCGTGTACGATCCTTAGTAACAATCGAATCCCTCCTAGCACGTAATTGTTCCAACAACTGAACTAACTGGTCAGTCTCTGAAGTCTCCATGACGCCCAGGTGGATAATATTATTGAGGCTTTGCGTTCTGTTACACTCACCTGGTATCCACGGGGACGCCACCGAGCCCTGGTTAGATGATTTGCACTCTCAAACCCTCTCCCGGTCCCTTGGTAAGGTCTCTGGTTAAAGATGGGTCTGCAATATAGGAGAGCTGGATTCAATACCAGATTGTCTTTATGTTTGCTCACCTTCCTTGGCCTCAACTCCTTCCTCCCCCTTGGGCCCTCTCCTCACCTTAATATTGCAGAAGGTGGATTCTCCGTACTGCTCCTCGTGGCAGGGGCGCGTAGATGTGGGGGGTGAGCAGCGACCAAGTTACTTCACTGATGCAAGCTCCCCCTGTGGGAATCCAGGCCTGCTGCGACTCCTTAGGTTTGCTGCTTTACAGTCTTTATTTGCAGTTCTTATGTTCCTTTTAGTTTGAATAATAATGTCTTGCTTCTTTCCTTTTAGGTATGGAAAGGTATTTTGGAGTTGTCATGCAGTTTGAAGATGAGCATGGTCCGGTAGGCGAAAGCGCGGTGTGCGCGATGCTGTCCGGTGAGTAATGCGCGATGCGCAACGCTGTTTCGCCTTTTATATTGCTAACCTGTGTCTTTCCTCTCCTTGCAGGTTGCGATGTTCCTCGCCGAGCGCCGTAATGTTCCAGCAATGATACTGACCAGGAGATGACTACCCAGGTAAGAATTGTGTGGCTTTCTTCATTCGGAAGGAAATGTGAGTAAACGCTTACTAATGCTGTCTTTCTTTCTCCTCTTTCCAGGTTATGGCATTCCAGGATGCATGCGGTGCCGGATGATGGACTTCGTACCTTCAGGTGAGTGGAACTGAAGTCAGCGATGGATTGAAGACAGGATACTGTTCCAGGTAAGTTTCGTAGTGTTCTTTCTCTCTGCAGCTCCTTGGTTTCAGGTAAGCTGGCGTCAAAGAACTGGACACGGTGAGCGTTATGCTGCCCACAGCAGAATAACGCAAAGCATGTTCTGCTGTTTGGGTGTCGTTTAAATAGTCTCAGGTAAAGTAGTCCAGGTAAAATAGTCCCAGGCCTGCCACACCCAAAGTAGTCCAGGTAAAGTAGTCCCAGGCCTGCCACACCCAAAAAACTAGACCGCATAGCTCAGTTCCTTGTAATGGGCTTCCCAACCTGAGAGTGAGGCGTCTATTGTGAGTGTAAGGTGTGCTGGTGCGTTGACAAAATGTTTTCCCTGTAACATGTTTCCTTTTGTCCACCACTGAAGAGCCAACACCAGTATTTGTGAAACTGCTGCTAGATCATCGCAATTGCCCACTGCCTGTGACCACTGTTTCACTAACCACTCTGGCATCGGACGCATATGAAGCCTTGCATGTGGCACAATGAAGATGAATGTGCCATTATGCTGAGAAGGCTCATAGCCTCGTTATCTGTCGACCCGCTATATAACAAGGTATGTATTGAATTCGGTTTTGTACCTTCTCGTTGGAGGGGAAGAGTTAGGTGTCATTTGTCCGAATATCTGCCCCTAACTATTGTTTTTGCGGACTGGAGATTAGGATTGAATTCTTTTTAGTTGCTGGCAAAACCCTAGTTTATGCAGAAGATGTAATGTTTTCTGCATGTTAAGCGGACATATTTCTTGTGTTTGTCCTGTTATTAGCCAGTCGTCCAGAAAAGGGTACACTGGAATACTGTCTCTGCGTAGGTGTGCTGCAACCAACGCTAGTGCCTTTGTGAATACATGGTGGGAAAGGGGCACTGATGCGAACCGAAAGGCAGCACTTTGAATTGATAATGCACTGACCCACTTTGAATCGTAGGTATTTTCCATGTGCAGGCAACATTGAAATATGAAAGTAGGACCAGGTTACTTACCTGTAACTCCTGTTTTCCAGCATGGGTCTGGCATGGAATTGCATGCTCGTAAATATTCCCCGTCGTCAGGCTGGGAATCCTCAGTAAAAAAGAAAGCAGTTTCACTTTAGCCTGAAAACTGCTCATCTCCTCTATAACCAAGCATTGTCCTCTGGGTCATACTGCCCCCATCCAATGACTGCCTTTTCCCTAAGCTCCACCTCTGGGGGCCATCTTCAGATTTGGTGGAGCACTATACATGGCATTATGACCCAAGAAGATCCACAGAGGGGAAGGAGGGAGGGTTCGCATGTGAATCCATACCAGGCTCATGCTGGAGAACATGAGTTTTCAGGTCCTTCGGGTACTTGAGAAGTCGAAGGCTATGCTGCAACAGCTCTCCCCCACAACAGTTCTCCCCCACTACCCTGGATTGGAAAGCAATTCCGCAAGCCTTTGCCCCGAAAATAACTGCTGCACATCCCATACTGTGGACAGGCTGGGTAGAATGGAGCCCACTACCCCACCTCATAATAATAAGGAACCAGTCCTGTGCGATAAACCAGCTTTTAGCTTTTCCGACACTTTGATAGAGATCTTGACCAACATTTAGAAAAAAATTAGGCCCACTACTTGCGTAGGGGATACTCTTCCATCAAAAATTATCCTAGCCAATATGGAATTATTTATTCCCTTCCTTGTACGGCGTACTAATGCCAGTTTAAGACAAAGTTATGTTCCGAAAGCTCTGAAGCTGGACTCAGGGTTGGATCATAAAATACATTCCAATTTTAGACCCACCTCCAATGCCCCCCTTCCTGCTCAAGGTGCAGGACAAAATGGCCACCTCCCAATTCCAGGTTTTTCTGGAGACTTCTGGAGCATTACACCCTCGGCAGTCAGGTTTGCTGAACATGCAATCGTAAATGCTCCAGATTATGGATAACGGCAAGGCGGGGCTACTGATGCGGTTAGATCTGTCAGCAGCCTTTGACCTTGTCGATCATGACAAACCTCTGCAGAGCCTGCAGGTATCTATTCAGCAGAGTCAATTATCTGGATTAAATCTTTTCTGTCCGGACGTGTCTCAAGAATCGTTTGGGGTAATGCCCACTCGTCCGATGAATTACTTAAATGCGGAGTGCCACAAAGCGCATGTCTTTCCCCCGCTCTTTTCAACGTTTTCTGCCACCCTCTCTGCAACCTTTTGGAAGGGCTGGGAGTGCACTTTACTAATTATGCTGACAACACTCTGCTCGTTTTTGAGCTGAGTGGTAACTACATAAAGGACTCAGAGAGGATAAGCATGGTCTATGCTGAGATACAGAACTGGATGACCAATAATGGCATGTGCCTGAATGCCACCAAAACCAAGCTCATGCCATTTGGCTCATCCCAAGCTAGAGCGAAATTGGACAGCCAGTTTGCAGGATTTATCATTGAACAACATTTTATCAAGGTAGTACGCAAAGTTAAAACATCAGGCGTCACGTTTGAATCATCTTTGAACCTTGATGCTCACATTACTAATGTCCCTAATAAAGCCCAATAGTTTCTTAGACTCCTGAGATTAGTAAAGCCGTACGTCTCAGAGACCAATTGTGCCACCTTAGTACGTGCCCTAACAACACCTGGGATAGACTACTGCAGCACACTTATGGTCGGGGCAAGTACAAATGTATTAAAATGGCTGCAATTGCTTCAAAACAATGACGTACGGATCGTCAAGAACGTACCCAGGCATGAACCTATCTCTTCCCACAGAAAGAGTCTGCAGTCGCTGCTGACAGAAGCACGTATTCAGTTTAAGGCAATAACATTAATTCATAAATGCCTTTATGGTCATGCACCCGGTTACCTGAAAGAAGGTAGAAATACTTACTGCTCGGGAAGAACCACTAGATCCAGTAACAGGGCCTATCTGCTTGCTCCTAGGAGGAAAAGAGCAAGAGGAATGGGTAGGGCCTTTGCAGTTCAGGACACCAATGGATGGAATAAACTCCTAAAGTCTTAGAAAAATGCTGAAAACTCCTCTTTGAATGATGCATCATTGGTATTTCTTTTCTTGTCCCTCCCCTTTGTTCTATTCGTTCTGTCCGTTCCCTATGTCTTCTTCTGCGCCCTGATGCCTGTGGGCTCCGGCGCATAATAAATGAATAAATAAATAAATAAATTGTTCCTTCTCCAGCATGTGGTCTGGCATTTATTCACATGCTCGTGAATATGATTATACAGCAGTACAAATACACAACCACGGAAGGTGGCAAGGCTCAACAGAAGAAACACTTACCCCGGAACAGACTCACCTCAAGTAAACAGTTTGCGTAGCACCGCCTGGCTGACATGGGAGGCCTCTCCAGATAACCTGTCAACGCAGTAGAACCATGTGAAGGTATGGACCACCACATAGCAGCCCTGCAGTTGTCGAGCAGGCGAACACTAGAGAGAAACGCAGTCGTAGCTGCGATGGCTCTGGTGGAATGGGTTCTCGGACGGCCTGGAAGAGGTCTGTTGGGCAGACGATGAGAGCACATGATGCAGCCGAGAACCACATGGATATGGAACCTTAGACAGGGCCTTCCCGTCTAAAATTCACAAAGAGTTGAGATGGCTTCCGAAAATCCTTTGCGCGTGCCACATAAAACTTCAACGAACTAGCAACATTCAGCGAATACAATGCCCTTTCAGCAGGCGTAGAAGGGTTCGAGAAGAAGACTGGCAGAACCAAAGGCTTGTTGAGATGGGATTCAGAAGGAACCTTTGACATAAAGGTGGGCTACCTGCGAGGGAGAGTCTAAATGTCCCTGACCCACTTGGCCGAGGTGAGGGCCACCAGGAAAATCGACTTTCACAAGAGAAAATTCAGAGAGGCCTGATGCATCGGTTCAAACTAAGCCACCATGAGCTTAGTCAAAACCAAGTTGAGCTCCCAAGCCACAGCAGGAGCCTTCACTGGTGGAAAAATCCTGAAGAGGCCTTTGCAGAATTCCTTGACGAGCCTGTGTGACCACAGGAGGGCTTACCAGGTGCCCTGGTATACCAGGAAATGGCAGCTAGATGTACCTTGGTAGAGGCATGAGCCAGGCCAGCCTTGGCCAGCGAAAGCATGTACGGAATGAGCTTTGGATTGTGATTCACAGTGGCGTAATCTTTGGAGTCCTGCACCACACTGTGAAAATTCCCATTTGTGGCCGTAGCAGGACAACGTAGAAGAAGCCCTGGCCTTGGCCAGGACCTTTGTGCAGTCCAGCGGCAGGGAATAATCCCCAAACTCCAGGGCGACAGGAGCAGGCCGTGAGGCTCAGCGACACTGGGTCGTGGTGCAGTATTTTTCAGTTTTCTCTGGTGAGAAAATCGGGAAGGAATAAGTTACTTACCTGTAACTGTTGTCCCCCAGCACGGGTGTGGCATGGATTCACATGCTCATGAAAATTTCCCATCTTCAGGCCGGGCATCCTCAGTAAAAAAAGAAAAGCAGTATTGCTTTAAAAGCTTGAAGACTGCCTTTCGTCTGATATCCAATCACTGAAGACCAAGTAATACTGCACCCATCCAAGGACGGTCGTCTCCCCGAGTCCCGTCCCCATCAGCATCTTCAGATTGGAAGCACGTGAGGTGTCAGTATGAACCCAGAAGAGCCACAGCGGGGACGGAGGTGGGAGGGATCGCATGTGAGTCCATGCCAGAACCATGCTGGAGAACAACAGTTACAGGTAAGTAACTTGTTCCTTCTCCAGCATGGGGGCTGGCATGGATTCACATGCTCATGAATAGGATTATAGAACAGTAACATATACACAACTACAGGCTCAACAGAAGTACAACACTTACACCTGGAACCGACTTGCATCAAGCAAACAAGTTGCGCAGCAACGCTTGGCCGACTCTGTACTCCACCCTGGAATCCCTGTCGACACAGAATCTTGGGAAGGTGTGCGTCGACCTCCATGTAGCAGCCCTGCAAATGTCCAGCAAGAGAACACCAGAGACAAACGCTGTCATAGCAGCAATGGCTCTGGTGGAGTAGGCTCTCGGCCAGCCTGGAAGGGGTCGTCGGCCAGTAGAGGACAGTGCATGATGCAGCCGGACAGCCACCTAGATAGGGAGGTCTTGGACAGGGCCTTTCACCTAATTGACTGGGCCAAAGTTCACAAAGAGCTAAGAAGTCTTCCGGAAATCCTCGAGCACGCTACATAGAACTTCAAGGCACGAGCAACGTCCAGCGTATGCAGTGTTTGTTCCACAGCCGAAACAGGATTCAGGAAGAAAACTGGAATTACTAAATGTTCGTTGAGGTGGAACTCAGGCAAAACTTTCGTCATGAAGGCAAGGGTGAGTGTGTTGCACCACCCTAGTAGGTTGTAACAATAAGTAGGGGGCTTTGCAGGAAAGAGCATGAATTTCCCCGATCCACCTGGCCGAAGTGATCGATCGTAGGAACGCAGCCCTCCATGTAAGAAGCCTGAGAGGAGCACAATGTAAAGGCTCAAATGAAGGTCCTATGAGCTTCGTGAGGACAACATTCAGCTCCCACACTGGGCCAGAGCTTTCACTGGAGGGAAAGACCTTTCATGAAGTCTTTGACCAGTATGTCGAACCATAACAATGGCTTTGTAGGTGAACGGGTGTATTGGGAAATGGCCGCCAGATGTACTTTAATGGAGGTGTGGGCCAAACCAGACTTGGCCAGTGAGAGCAGGTACGGCAAGAGTCAGAGGAGAAGAGACCCGCAGCGGCGTGATGCCCCACACTGTGAAGCGTTTCCATTTTTGACTGTAGCATGATAGAGTAGGGGGTGCTCTGGCCTAAGCAAGAACAGCTTTACATTCCAACAGAAAGTTGTAGTAATCAAATTCTAAGGCTGCAGGAGCCAGGCCGTGAAGTTCATTGATGCTGGCTCGTGATGTAGGATGGTTACGCTTTCTCTGAGAGCAGGTCGGGAAGAGGAGGCAGCCTGATGGCCAGAGCGGCTGATAGGCAGAGCAGGTCCACATGCCATATCTGGCAGGGCCATGCTGGGGCTATGGGTATCATCTTGCCGAGGACTCGCTTGAATGTGTTAATGACTCGTAGCAGGATGGGGATCAGAGGAAAAGCATACAGGACTTGACCCTTGCATCCAAGCGAGAAGGCATCCCCCAAGAACCCCGGTTGAGGGAACCTGCTGGCGAACTGCTTGCATTTGTCTTTTGCTGCCGTGGAAAATAGATCGATCTCCAGACAACCCCATTGGCGAGAACAGACAGATGACTTGGTCCTGCTGCAACTCCCACTCGTGATCGGACCGAAGCTCCCTGCGGAGGGCATCCGCTATGGTGTTCTTTATACCTGCTAGGTGAAAGGGTATGAGGAACATGTTCTGAAGGATCGCCCAGTGCCATAGGGTTTGCACCTCCAATGATAGAGCAGGGGATCGGGTCCCGCCCTGCTGCTTGATGTAGAACATTGTGGTGGTGTTGTCTGTGAAAATCCTCACGACTCGACCCTTCAGCAATGCCAAGAATGACTTGAGGGGCCAGAACATGGCCCAAAGACCCTTTTCATCTGGCAAAGGCCTCTGGTGTGGAACTACCCGGTGTGGCCCCTCCATCCGTCGAGCGAGGCATCCGTGGTGACTGTTGCCTGAAAAGGAGGTGCCGGAATGGGGAACCCTGCATATGGTGAGAGTGTACCTCCCACCATTGGATAGCTTGCCTGAATTCCAGGTTGAGCTTCATCTTGTCTGACCAATTGCCCGTGGCCTGGTGCCACTTGCAGTCAAGAAACTCCTGGAGTGGCCTCATCTGCAGCCTGCAGAAAGGGATCAGATGTATGCAGGAGGACATCATGTCCAGCAGCGACTTGATTACTAGGATGGTTGCTGATTTGATGGTGGACAGATGATGCACCTTCCCAAGGATGGCCAGCACCCACTCTTACCAGGGGAAAGCTAGAGATGCCACTGGATGGAGACGTGCCCCCAGAAACAGAACGTCTGTCAATGGCGTTTTGCAGGATTTCGGGTAACTGATAGAGAATCTGAGCTCTGTTGACAGATGTATGGCCTCCTGTGTGTGTTGCATTGCCAGGCACTGAGAAAATGACCGGATGAGCCAGTCGACCAGGTACGGTTAGACGTGTACGCCCTTGAGACGTAGATGTACTGCTACTGGGGCCAAACACTTCGTGAACACCCTTGGTGCTGACTTCAGGCCGAAGAGCAGCGCCTTGAACTGGTAGTGATTACCCAAACCAACGAAGCAAAGGAATTTCCAATGTTTTGGATGAATGGGGACATGAAAGTAGACATCTTCCAGATTGAAAGTTGTTATGAAGTCCCCTTCCTCCAGTTGGCCAAGCACTTGCTGCAATGTGACCATCCTGGGACCTTAGGTATTTGTTGAGGCGTCGTAAATCCAGGATTGGGTACCAACCCCCTCTGTATTATTCCTGCACCATGGAGCGGGAAGGCTGACGGTAGGAAGTGGAGGCATATCCCTTTGAAGATCTTCCAAACGTACTCCTGGAAGACTGAAAGGAAGAAGAGCTGCGCTGCTGCATGGTTCATAGGGACCTTCCGTCTCTGTGTCCATCTTGATGGCCTGCAGTGTTTTAATCCACCGCCTTTACCAAGAGATTATCCCCATCGAAAGGGATATCCACTACCTTGGCCTGAAGGCAAAATTGGCAGCCTTCAGCCAACCTTGATGCCTCAGTGTTACGCCATTCCCCATTTGGCGGAAGCCGGAAAACCGTGACATCCACAGCCACAGTGATGGCATGATCGGAGGCCGCCTCCCGCTCCTGAAATAGTGCCAGAGCTTCCATCCTCTTGTCATCCGGCAAGCATTCCAGGAGTGGGCCTAGTTTAAATCACAACTCCCTATCATACTTGGCCAGGATGGCTAGAGCATGGTTGACGCTGCAGTATATATGATGCACTTCCCTGGCGCATCTAGCTTCTTCCCTTCTTGTTCCGGCGTGACCATAGACTTGGAGGATGGATTCGCCGACCGTTTGCTCGATCCAGACGAAACTACAGAATCCCGGGAACGCTGCGAGCTGAGACATTTGGGGGCTGAGTCCGGCACCCTGTATTTTTTCTCTAGCTGGTCTTGCTTAGCTGGTGCGGTGCTTGGGGACTTCATTAAGGCCAGTCCCTCTTCTCATACCTCGTCCAGTAACGGGACAGATAACATTGTCTTCCTGGTTGAAACCCGTCTCTGGTAGAGGAAACCTTCCTTCCTCTTCTCCTCTGGAACCAAATTAAATAGGGCACATGGAATGGAATGACCGCAGTTCATTTGGAGGAGAAGCTCTCTGGGTATCACTCCCACCTACTGGCTCCCCATTGGCTGGGACAAAGTCATCAAAGTCATCCGTGTCCGTTGTGCCAGTGTCCATGTTTGTCACTGTATCAGTGTGCGTTGGTTTATAGTGACTTTTTCAAACGCCATATTTTCGAAATGCCATTTTGTCAACACAAAATTGCTGAAATGTTTTTTTTGAAAAAAAATTTTTTTACATTTTATTTTTGAAATGGGGGGGTTCCCCCCAACCACCCGTTTTTTTATTGACACTTTTTTTTTACTAACGAAACAAAAACAAAACATAACATTTTTTAAAAAATCATACGCTATTTTTTTTCCCGCCATTTTGTTATCGACAAAATGGAATTTCTAAAATATGTTTTCGACAATTTAACCGGATTCCGTGTGCGGTGCCTCACCAGGCGGTTGTGACGGTGGTCGCCTCAGGGTAGCCAAGCGATGCCTGTGGGGAGGCCTTGGAGGGCTGTACTTAGAGTCGCTCTGTGATGGGCCCGCTATGGGTGGTAGCCCTTGCTGTATCTCTGACACCAGACAACTGAGCACTGTGACGATTGTCCTGGGACATATCTCTTGGAATTTGTGGCGGGGCACCTGGCATGCCGAGGAGTGCTGGAGTGCCTCAACGGGCTTGTGTGCCTCATTGAATCCATGCCTATGGGGCTGTAGCCACCTGCAACCAAGCAATCATGCTGTGTGTCATCGTCGAAGCTTGTATAATGGCCAAAGGACCAACTGAGCTCTCTGTGTGCTGGTCTCCTGGTCTAGCCACTTCCCTCAAGCTACAGACATGACCGGCACCTTTACTGACTGGGTAGATGCAGACGAAGCAGTAGTCATGGGTTTTGGAGGTAGAGAAACCCTTGCCGCCAGCGAGACGGTCGACGACACAGCGTTCATCGAAAAAGATGGGCCCACTGCAACTGATGACGAAGCAACCATTGATGGTGGTCTGGTCTACGTAGCATTGGCCATAGATGACGGCCTTGTCGTTGACGAAGCCGCGGGAGTGGGCGTCGCCCAGGGCTTCAAAGAGGGTTCCTTTCGGGAGTGCCACTGGGGCTAAGCACTTCACGGACACCCTCTGCGCCCATTTCAGGCCGAAAGGCAGGGCCTTAAACTGATCCTGCCGTCCCTGGACCACAAATGGCAGGAACTTCCGATGTCTAGGGTGAATGGGGACGTGAAGTAGGAGTTCTCCAGGTCCAAAGTTGCCAGGAAATCCCCTTCCTCCAGCTGGTTGAGCACATGCTGCATTGTGACCATCCTGAACTTCTGGGACTTCAAGTACTTGTTGAGGCATCTTAAGTCTAGGATTGGGTGCCACCCACCTGACTTTTTCCACACTAGAAATTATCTGGAATACACTCTGGAGCCCCGGAGGTGCTGGGGGACGGGCTCTATCGCCCCTTTTCTTAACATGGCTTGAACCTCCTGCAGCAGTTGAGGCATGGGCAGTGCTTGATGTGCCAAAGGTGCAATGCGAGGACACCTGTGCTGGAATTCCAAGGCGTGACCTTGATGATGAAGATACAGAATGCATTTATCCATGGTGATGGTCTTCCACTGGTCAACAAAGTTCGCTAGCTGTCCTCCCACTGGGGTGCTAACGTGGGGGCCTGGGTCCATACCCTGGGTATTCGGGTAGGCTGAGGTACTTGCTGCCTCCGACAGACTTCCTTCTGAAGCTTGTGAAGGGGCCTCCCCAAGTGCTTGTGGGATCCCCGAGGAGGTCTCTTGAGATTTATAGTAGCCCTGAGGATGAGCATCTGCCAGAGGGCGCTAATCGGACCATGAAGGGGGCCAACGGTCCATATCCCATGAGGGATCGCCATGCCAGGAGCCGCACCAGCCTTTTGCTCCTCCCAGGAGGTTCAGCCCTGATCCTTTGCTGTTTGCTCCATTTGCTCCGCAGCCAGCACACAGGGACATGTTGTTGGACATCCTCACCACCCTTCACACCTTTGTGTCTGAGATCCAGCAAAGACTGCCTGCTGCCTCTGTGCCTGACCTGGCCCACAGCTCTCCTAGGGCCCCAACCATGAGTCTGCCCAGGCCGAGTTCACAGTGTCTGCCCAGTCCTTCCAGGCCAAAGGCCCCTGCTGGACCGAAGCATCAGCCTCTGCTGCCCCATAGGGCTTTGACACCACTGGAGGAGGAGCCGCCACGTACCGACACCCGTACTGACACAGATACTACGGCTACCCATACAGACAAGCTATTAGGATTATGTCCCTGCTGACGGAGAACCTCTGGGCACCGATGAGCCCGCCAGGGCTTCGTCAGCGGACGAGATTGGCTCATTCCATGCCATGATCTAGAGAGCGTCCAAAATATTCAGCCTGGTGAAGAAAGAGGGGTCGCGCTTTCAGCGACGTGAATTATCAAGGAAGACAGTCATGCGGTTCAGTTGTTGGACGACATCAGGGAGGAAGATTTGGCCATGATAAAGACACCAAGTACCACACCCGCCAAGAGAGATAGGCTGAAGAAGTAGTATAGGGCCCTGGACTCAGTCCCCAGGTGCCTAAGGTTGCAGCCTTCTCCAGACTCTGTGGTGTCGGCCGCCGCCAAGAAACGCTCCTCCAACCCATCACCGTTTTCCATGGTTCCCCCGGACCAGGAAGGGAAGGAGTTGGATGCAGTGGGTAAATGCATCATTTACACCATGGCTTCTATCGTCAAAGTCGCCAATGCCCTTGACACCCTGTCTCGCCACAATAGGGTGCTCTGGTATAAGCTTGGGCCAATATTGGACTTCCTGTCGGACAACAAGAAGGCCAAAGCCCTGGCCCTGTTCCGGGAGGGTGAGGTGGCCTCTGACCATGCCATGCCAGTGGCACTGGACATAGCAGGCCCTTGGATTCCGCTGGATGGCAATAGGGTGCCCCTCCATCGGCAGGGTTGGCTGAATGCCACAAACCTCAAGGCAGACACAGTCCAAGGTGATGCCCATGCCCTTTGAAGGGGACAGTTTGTTTGGCAAGGCGGTGGCCGAGGCGCTCCAAGCAATTGAAATGGATACGGCACGCTCGCTGGGGACACTAAAGCAGAGGAGAGCATCATCCTTTTGATCCTAAAAGAGAGAAGTACAACAGGTCCCCCCAGGGGTATTCTACCCCGTATCGTCCGCCCTCCCGCTTCTCAACCCAGGAAGCCTACAGAGGCCGCTCACAGGCCTATGGCAGTGGAGGCCAGAGTCGTCATCGCCCATAGGCCAGGATGCGGAGACCCAACAGGCCTGAACCGGCCATGAAGAGACAATGGGAAACTGCAAAGTTGGCGTGACCACCGCTGAAGTCGTGACCGGAGCAGCAGCAGACGGAGGCCTCGGAGGCAAAGCCAAGAAACAATGGTCGTCACTGCTCTCACCAACGAAGTAATGGCCGTCGTCGACGAGACGTTTGCAGATGGTGTCGTTGACGGTGTAGTTGTCCTGGGAGATGGTAGCGTCATCGACGTGGTCTTTGCCGCAGCTGATGAGGATTTCAGACCCTTCGACTGAAGCACTGAAGTACCACCAGTGAGCGAAATGTGTTTTGACACCGTACAGTGTTCCGATTTGCTCGACGCTCCTGCGGAGAGTGCCAACATTTGCTGTGAGCAGATTTTGTGTATTTAGCCTTGTCGCCAAGTGAAGCCTCCATAGCAGAGCGTGACGCTTGCCGTTCATGGGCTTTGGAATGGCCTATGGAAATCCTGGGATTCCCGATCAGATATCTGTTCTGAAACGGAACCGGGGCTGTCCTGTTCTGGTTCGGACTTTTTCACTCTGGGGGGTGTCCGAAGATGCCACAACCTGAATCTCGAAAGCCGCCCAGCATTTCGACACTGATCTTTTGAGTGTTTTAGGCTTAATGCACGTGGGTCCAAATTTAAATGGGGTATTTTCCATTCCAGAAGCCGGAGGACAGCAAGATCATTAACATTATAGGGGAAATGTGAGGAGGCATTCTCCCTGATTGTAAGTGTAAATGTCTATCCCCCACTATCCCTACTGCAACGGCCGAGGCCTGTAGCTGTAGTCGTCGAGTGCCGATCTCTGAAGCCACTAGACGTCCGGTGCGACGTTGGTTTTGCGGTCATCGGGCTCCATCGGTAGGATGGCTATACTAAACCTTAAAATATATATCGATATAACTCCAATTTGTGCTCAATAACGAGGAAATAGTCACTTAGAGAATCCTGCAGAGTGCAACCAAACCAAAAAAAAGAATCTTAGGTCCTCGATGTGTGAGGGATCATGGGTACAGTACATGCCACAATAGGGACAGTATTACACAGTCGACGGTCCTTTTTGAAATCGAAAAACTATTACGTAATATTCCTTACCAACCCCTAGATACCGGCCTATGCAAAGCATGTGATTCTAAACAGAGCCACAAGCCTGAGAAATCTATCTAGGCATTGGTATCATGCCTCCAGGCACTCAGACAATGTGCCAGCAACGCCCTCATGTTCCAATCATTTGGCAGGAAGTGGCATGAAATGCTCTGGCACTCATATGCCTGGTGTTTCTACGACATACCAGGCAATGCCATCAAAGATACAGATATTGGCACAGTGTATTGGGTTTAGTTGGAAAATCCCAACTAGTCACGCCATTGTCAAGCGTTGCCAACGCATCCTCAGTGCCATCAAAACATGACCATTGGAACCATTACCATCCAATTGCCAAGGACTGAAACCATGTTTAGGTACATGTGTAGTTAGCAGAGCAGTGTCGGGTTTCACTACGCCTAGAAAGCCTACCAGTGCCACATTCATTTAGGCATCGTTAGCTAAGAAGTGCCATGGTCAGCTATTTCGGGTTGCCATAACAGAGCAACTCCATTATGCCCAACTAGGACACAAAAGGCCATGTTGTATTTTGCCCATTTAGCACAGTAAGACCACATTCCAATATTCATAGCTATTTTGCTCACTTAGCACAGTAAGACCACATTCCAATATTCATAGCTATTTTGCTCACTTAGCACAGTAAGACCACATTCCAATATTCATAGCTATTTTGCTCACTTTGCACAGTAAAACCACATTCCAATATTCATAGCTATTTTGCTCACTTAGCACAGTAAGACCACATTCCAATATTCATAGCTATTTTGCCCACTTAGCACAGTAAGACCACATTCCAGTATTCATAGCTATCACAGTAGATTCTATCATTATACTCGTAGTCATTACATATTCCAGAATAACCCGTTAGCATGTAAAGGCCAGAATTCACTGCAGCTGTTTGTATGTAAGGTACTGGGACAATGTATAGGCAGTGCTATGGGGGGCAGCATGCACTGTGCTATGGCCGGTGCATGTGCAGCACTGCAAGCAGTGTGCATGAAATGCTGTGGGTGGTGCGTGCGCGCATGTGTTGTACAGTGCTGGTGGTGTTGGTGTGGGTGTATGTGCGCGCGAGTGCATGTGCAGAGCTGAGCATAGGGAATTGTGTGTGTGAGCGTGCAGCACTGGAGTGGTGTGCATGAGCAATGCAGTGCTGGCAGCAGCGTGTTTGCGCAGTGCTAGAGGCATTACTTGTGTGCGGTGCTGCATGCGGTGTATAGGTGTAATCCTATTGGCACTGGGTCTCCTGATCAACAATCGTGACAGGACACACTGATCGGCGTGACTAGGTGCCTGTCACATTAGTAACATCAGAAGGCTGGAGGGGGAAGAGGATTAGGGGCAGTGAAAGGCAAAGCAGGAGGAGTTGAGTTGGAGGACCCCTGACGAGTAGGAACCAAAGGCTAAGTGGCACCATGCCAGCGGTGAGAACATCTCTATCCTTTCGCATGCATCTCTCAGTGTGTTCTTTGGTGTGTCAGGTCACGTGGGCCAGCAGGTGGGGAGCACTCCACACAATGCACTGGGCATCGGTTTATGATGGGCAGTAGCCCTGTCGAGCCATGCTCGGGATCACTGGACATTCAATCGTGATACTGGTGTGTGCACTAACAGGGCAGTCTATGTGTGTTTGCGTGTGCTGTCATGGCGGTGGGGCTGACGGGGATCAGAAACCAGAGCAATACTGTATGCTCAGGCAGCCCCCTCCTTTGCCTGCAATCTTCACCTCCTCCATACTTTCTTCTACCTTTACCCAACCACACTCTCCTCCTCAGCAGGCTCCTCTTTCCAACAATGTTCCTTCCTCTATCCAAACATCTAAAACCTCTTGCCAGCAGGTCCTTCCCCCAACACCTTTCTTGTCTGCAAGCCTGGCCTTCCAAAGCCCTGTAACCCCTGCACCCAACACCTTTCTTGTCTGCAAGCCTGGCCTTCCAAAGCCCTGTAACCCCTTCTCCCAACACCTTTATTGTCTGCAAGCCTGGCCTTCCAAAGCCCTGTAACCCCTGCACCCAACACCTTTCTTGTCTGCAAGCCTGGCCTTCCAAAGCCCTGTAACCCCTTCTCCCAACACCTTTCTTGTCTGCAAGCCTGGCCTTCCAAAGCCCTGTAACCCCTGCACCCAACACCTTTATTGTCTGCAAGCCTGGCCTGCCAAAGCCCTGCAACCCCTGCACCCAACACCTTTCTTGTCTGCAAGCCTGGCCTGCCAAAGCCCGCAACCCCTGCACCCAACACCTTTCTTGTCTGCAAGCCTGGCCTGCCAAAGCCCTGCAACCCCTGCACCCAACACCTTTCTTGTCTGCAAGCCTGGCCTGCCAAAGCCCGCAACCCCTGCACCCAACACCTTTCTTGTCTGCAAGCCTGGCCTGCCAAAGCCCTGCAACCCCTGCACCCAACACCTTTCTTGTCTGCAAGCCTGGCCTGCCAAAGCCCGCAACCCCTGCACCCAACACCTTTCTTGTCTGCAAGCCTGGCCTGCCAAAGCCCTGCAACCCCTGCACCCAACACCTTTCTTGTCTGCAAGCCTGGCCTGCCAAAGCCCTGCAACCCCTGTATCCGAGCTGCAAAGTTGCTGAGGGACTGAAATTAGCTGGGACCAAAGGGTTCGCCTGGACTCACTAATTGACGGTAAGAGTGGCTCGCCTGCTCTTCTGTATTTCACACATGTCACTGCTGTGCCTGCCGGGAACCATGGGGCCGCTTTACTGTGGTGAGCGTTAGAAAATGCTTATAAGCATGACGTACGGGGTTTAACATCTCCTACTTCGCCGGCGTCCATTCTGGTGCAGTCACGCAGGAGACTTCTCAGCACTCCTGGGGCCCAGCGTGGGCCAGCAAGTATTCCTGAAGGGCTCCCGTTTCCTGAGAGGGTTGTGCCGTGGGACAGCGGTGTCCTGCGCAGTACACATAGTGCTTTCCTGTGACCCAATCCCTTCAAGGGACAGTACTGCTACTAGGCTGCTTTCATGAAAGTGAGCGAGTACTTGTCACTAGAGTCTCAGGGCTGTTGGTAATGGGGGTAGGGGATGACCTTTCTTGAGCTGAGGATTTCTTACAGGGCCAGCGATGAAGCTACTGTCCCCATGACTGCTCTCTGCCCTATGGAGTGAGTGAGAAGAAGCGCCTCTGCATCCCACGCCAAGATCCATCACCCGCCAGCTTGGGGGTGCGCATAGCCCCCTTGCTCAATGCACGAAATGTCCCCACAATCAGGAAGGGGGCTCTCTGGCACTACACTGAATGTTAAGATGAATAACACATGATAATGATCTCAGCAAAACCAACATGTTTGTATTAAATGCTACACGATAGAGAATCCACAGATGGGATATGCTAGGCAGGACTGTGTTCCAACATGGAAGCTCTAGTTCCTGCAGCCAAACCACACTGCAGTCTGTGAATCCCTCCCCATAGCGATCTCAGCCCCCTCAAATTCTTAAAAAGACCACTTGTCCTACAGGACTAGCCACCCAGCTGACCTACTCAACCCAAAAACATCTATTTTCCGCATGGTAAGGCACAAAGCCCCAAAATGTTTTTTTTAAAACACTTCTTTAAATTTGAAGCCCATTAAAAAATGCCATTGCAGAGTCAGAAAACCCTGCCAAGCTGGCTGCCGCAGCGTGGGCTAGTCTAGGCTTTAGCCACGAATTGCTGCAGCCAGACTGGTCACGCCTTACGCCTCTGGCATGGCATTTTGTACTGGGTTTCATGGTAAAGCAAGCATGAAATCATGTTTCATTTAACATTGATGGGAAGTAAAAAACCGCACCCCCTACTAACCCGGTCAGTGGGCTTCTGATGTGGGATGCCGGGGAAAGGGGTTTCCCCAAATCAGACGCCTACTCACCAGAACCAGGGGCTAAGGGGAGGGAGGTGCATTCCTCACACATTCAATCAAGCACCCATACACACTAACAGCTTTCATAACTCTCTCACCCACGCCACGCACCCGTAGCATACACTCTGTCATTCAGAGCGCACTCAAACATACACTCATTCCTACACACGAGCCACACACACATGCACATTTTGTTTTTCTTACCTCCAGCCCCGGCCCAGAATCCACTCCGGCGCAATTAGAAGGTCATGTTCCCGCGATGGCTCTCCGGCTCCCAAGCAACATGAAAAGAGATTGCTTCCAGGTTCCTACACATGCGCACAGGAGCCGGAGTGTCCCCTGCCAGCTTTGGATGTGCATGGAGGCTCAGGAGGTGGCCCCTGCGCACATTCATAGCTGCAGTACCACAGTCTGCATCCCCAATGCGCCATGCAAGGGTGGGGAAGCAAAACTCCACTCGCCTTGCATGACCCATTGAGCATGCGTGCTGGGGTAGGACCTGTCACAGGGAAACCGTGTTTCCCTTTGACAGTTCAAGCCCACCCAGGATAGGGTGACCAGAAGTCCCGGTTTGCCGGGACTGTCCCAGAATATGGTGCTCTGTCCCCCTTTCACAGGATTATGTTTCCATTGGGAACTGCAGTGGTCCCGGTTTTTGGTTTGTGATACGTTGAATTATAATATGCGTTTCTTTGAACAGTAACACTTAAAACCCCTTCTCCTCTGAACGCTGCTTAAGTGTAGTGCCTTGCCAGCCACTTTCAAGAGTTAGTCCTACTTTTACATTAGTTTCCCTGTCCCGGTTTTTTACTTTTTAAATCTGGTCACCCTGGCCCAGGAGCACACCCTCAGCTGCTTGTTGTAGCTGAAGGAGCGTTTAGTGCTAACACCGGGCTGGCTTCCGGGTATAATCTCGACTATGCAAGTGGGCGAGGAGATTTTACAAGCCCTGCACTATCCCTCTACACTCATGCGAAATGATTTGCCATAATGGGAGGGGGCGCCGTTGCGCGGCTAATGAAATGGCCGCTGCCTGAGAGGCTCCGGTTTCGGCCGTAATATCCTGAGCAATATCCTTTAAACTGGGACTCGGCACGACTGCTGGAATAAATTTTCAGCTTTATGAACACACGACACTCCTGTTGAATCCACCCCGAGCAGCACCAGTATACCAGAAGCGGAGTGGCGGGGGAGCGCCTGACCATTGCCTAGCAGTCCTGACGCCGCTGTGAGGGGGAAGAGCACCCACACTAAAGATTTCGGCGGGCCGTCTGGGAGGCGACATACGTGCTGGTGCCTGCCTGGATACCCGGGCCGTCATCTCGGACTGGAAGGAGGGATTTCGGGCTCGCTCCTCGCTTGCCGGTGCTTGGGGCGAGGGGGCTCTGCCCCGCTCTGGAGCCTGCGACTGCTGGTTGGACCGCCGCAGTCACGGGGAACGGACTGGTGTGGCCCCGGTGCGCCTTGTGTGCCGAGCCGTTACTGTGCGGGAGGTGTCTTACCCCGCTGGGCAGAAGGTCATGCGGAGGTCTCTGCCCGGAGGAGTTGCAGGCTGTGGCGGTCCCTGACTTCTGCATCCACAATCCACATACCAGCGCAGTACCTGTGCCGCGGTGAGTGCTGGCTTGCGGCTCGCGCAACGGCGCCTAGCCCCTCTGCCTGTTCTGTCCTGCGCTGGGGGGCCCTGTGGCCCGATCGCCCCCGTGCCCTGGGCGGTGCTGGATGGTCGCTGCGGCGCGAGCAGCATGCATCTCCCTGGCGGGCTGGCTGGTGGCCCGGGTGTATGGACAGCTGATCATAGGGCCTTCTGACCCTGGCCCCAGACGCACTGTAGAGTTTTCAACGCTCGTGGGGGGAGTACAGGTCCCCTGGCAATCCTTGCTCCTGCCTGTTGCTTAACGCGAGAGGAGCCCAAGGATACCTCCCTAACGTATAAGGTGAACAGTCGCCCTGGGTGTCCATAACTAGGTCACACTCTCTAGTCCCTCAGACTGCTTTGTTGCTGCCGCTCTGTTCAGTGCAGGACTTGGGTGCATGACACTGGGCGATCACGCCCCCGTGTAAGCAGGGTTCCCATACAGTGTCTGTCCTCTCGGCTTGGGGGGGGGCACAGAATTCGCTGGAACATCAAAGAGTCCCCTGATCTGACGCTGACCCGCATGCCCTGTCGCACCGGCATCAGTAAGAGACACAACAGACAGATATCCCAGGCCGTGGACTAGCACCCCACATAAACGGCAGGGAGTCTGCAGCAACTTCGATTGGCCCGGGCGGTCTGCTATAACTGGCTTTGAGCTCCTCCTGAGTACTTGAGCAGGTCAAATTGCCTTGTCTCCAGTGCGGGCGGCAGTGGTGGGCCATGACCAAGCAGCAAGGGGTGTTTTCTAGACCCCCAGCCAAGACATCCTAGCTCAAGAGCTTCGCACTGACCTTCGCAATTAACGGATACCAGATAGTATAGCGAAAGTCCTGCTGCCTAGTTGCAATTAATTCCTACAAGGTTTTCCATCTCCCCGTTGAGCCCACTCTGGCGCACGCCTTGGAAAGACGCAAGACTGCTCCCTCTGGAATCTGGTGGGGGCTGGCACAAATGTGGTGAACACCAAGAAACAGGCTAGAATGGACCAGTTTGCCTGCACGGACCAATCTCGCACGCCGTCACCCTCCTCTTCAAGCCAACCCCAATTCCAGCTGGATGTGGCTGCCCTAAATCAAACACTGCTAGCCCTGAAGAATAGTACGGACAACTTAGGGGAAAAAATTGATGCTTTAACTTGCAAGGTGGATGTATCCGCTATACAAATAGATAAGTTGTGTGGATGCATGTCCAAAGCTGAGCAGCGGATTGGGGACGAAGACAGGGTTGCTACTCTTCAGCGCGAAATAGCAGAAATGCAACAAATTGTGAAGAAGGTGCTGGCAAAGAATGAAGATTTGGAAGGGCGCTCCAGACGAAATAATGTTCGGATACTAGGGGTCCCTGAATCGACTGCTATAGGAAACATGGAGAAGTTTATTGAAACACTGCTGGTGGAAATACTGGATAACCCGCCGTTGACTGCAATATTCATGGCCGAAAGAGCCAACCGATCCCTGGCCGCCCGGCCTCCTCCAGGCACCCCTTAGCGGCCGATAATAGCAAGGATATTCAACTACAGAGACCGCAACATCATCCTTCGTGCGACCATAATCTGTCTTTTCACAGACTTTAGCCCCGGGTGCAAGATCAACGTAAATCATTCCAGGCAGCTAAATCCACTCAAGAAAGGAGTTAAATATGCAATGCTATTCCCTGCCAAACTGGGTCCACTGTATTTTTCACTTCGCCAGAGGCAGCAGAAAGTTTTGCAACTGATCTACCAGACGCTGGGGGGTCGCCGGGTTGCTCCTCGCAGTGATCATAAACACTAAATAGTGCTGGGAGGAATTCAAATGTGTTCATCCAGCAACGAGCTGTACAATGCCGCGGAGTTGGTTGAGCAAGTCCCAGTTGAGACAGCCTGACGGCCGATGCCACTAGGAGCACATTGGCCACCCTCAGCTCTCCACATTCCGCAGCCACTGCAGTCGGTTTGGTTTGAAGCATGAGTCTAGTTACTGGGATGGGGGTGGGATGGGTGGAGGTAGGTTACTGTTTCTGGGCTGGGAGAGGCAGGGAGGGAGGGAAGCTATTGTTCTGGATTGGCTGGTTACTGGTTTTGGGGGTTAATGTTTTGAATACATATTCAGCAACTCACACAAACTGCATTAGAACAGCATAAATCATTGCATAAGTAATTGCACGAGGTATCATTATGCATAGTCTCTATAAATGCTACCGGGGGCTAGCAGATGTGAGCCTATTGGGGACATGCTCAATCTACCACTAGGTTGGATTTATGGACCAGTAGTGTCAATTCTCTCTTGGAACATACGGGGGTTCACAAACCCTAAGAAATTGCAACTAATCGCAAATTATAGTAGAAACCGTGGGGAGAACGTGCTGTGCCTTCAAGAGACCCACTTGGCTAGTGGTGCTCCTCTCCCTAGGATCTCAGGTACGACTCATCCTACACTATGCATTCCAGAGGAGTAGCTATTTACATCCACACCTTGTTGCAATATAAAGATTTTTCAGGCTTGTCTTCATTTCCTTTTCAGGTGTGGCAAGTTAAAAGAGAAAAAGCAAAGAAACACAGCCTCCCTGAAGATTGATGGAGTCATGAAAACGTGCGTTTGAAGGTGAAGCTAATGCAGGAAAACTTGACTGGCAACAGAGCGCCTGCCTTGTCACCAATTTTTAAACATTGTTCCAGGAGTCCCGGGCTCAATAGGCAGCAGCAGCAGGGCCATCATGCCTTACAATGGAGAGCCACAACCATGGCTTTCCCCCTACCCCCATCAAGGGGAAGATTTGTGCTATGGAGGGAGTCGTTTCCAGCCATCTGCAAGAAAAATTAAGTGTGAAAAATACAAGTAGCAGAATCCTTAGAGTCAATTAACTTGCCACACCTGAAAAGGAAATGAAGACACGCCTGAAAAAGCAAAGAAACACAGCCTCCCTGAAGACTGATGGAGTCATGAAAACGTGAGTTTGGAGGAGAAGCTAATGCAGGAAAACTTGACTGGCAACAGAGCGCCTGCCTTGTCACCAATTTTTACTCATTGCAGAGGTGTCATATGCAAGAATACAAAACCAATTCCAGCCAGGCCGACTCAGCCTTTCCTATGCTTGAAGTCGATAAACCAGCATGTATATGTACTTTGTTTTGTAGCACATCAGGTGCCATTATCGGCAACGTAACTGCACCAGATAGCAGTTGCTATATAAACAAAAAGAATCAGTATGGTGACGGTCTAGAAATCAGAAATCGATTTCTTCAGATGGGTGGTTGCAAAACCTAGGCCGCCACCCCTAATGATGAGCATAAGTGTTAGTCTGGAGCGGCGATTAGGTAACCATATTCAAGACTGTGACACCAAGGCATTCATTCTCGTGTCCTGGCTTTGTAAGCAGATGATACAGTGATCCTGGACACATCATCTTATATTACTGACAGTACTGTCCTGTCTTCTGTGAAAAAAGGTTTGCCTTCTCACATGCTGGTGGCATTTTTTAGCCCATTAGCTGATCTTTCCTTTTAAATAGGCCATTTGAGTGGGAGGGGTTGTACACAGAATAAAGTGACCACATATTGCAGGCATCTGGCAAGCACATTTTAAGGTCTGCTCATTTGACAGAAAAACGGTTTGCTTTTTTGTACAATTCAAAGGTTTATCTGCATGTTTATAAATAACAATTTTACAAGCCTGTGTTTTTAGCGTATTTAAAGCTCTAAAATACAAAAGAGAAACCCAGATAAAAACATTTAAGATAACATCAATTAGACTGCGAGTACTTTAATACTACCCTTGATGATGGAGACAGCGAAGCTGGCATCATGGTCATTTTGCATAATACGCTTCTATAAAACTTGGTTTTTAAAATACTGTCATGTTGGGTTATGGGATTTGTGTACTTTCCACGTCACTTCTATCAAATTGCATTGTCTAAATTCATGGTAAGAATTGGAAAAGAAAATGGCAGAATTTGCAGAATGGGCCCGAATCCCAGCATCACTGCCTAACCAATGTGTGATCCTCATCTCATTTAATCTCATATTGCCTAATCTGTTAAAATGACCAGTCCCATAAACTTTTAAAAATGTCACTGTTCAGTGTGATTTCGTTCTCAGGGTATGATCTTCAAAAAAGCCTCACACATGCTTGCAATGGCTATAGTGTTAGTTCCCCTATAATAATAGTGAGCATTTATATATTGCACATCACAACAACTTGTTTCTTTGCTCTCCAATGGTAACACTACTTGAAAAATATCCCCTTTTAATGTCAGTCTCAGACTCCTTCCTAGAAGCTTCTAATCTTCATTCACTATGTATAGCTTTCTTCTTGCTTCCGACTGGTCTCCTGTATCCATGCATTCTGCGAGGCGGCTAATCTGAGTTGTCTATTCTGGATTATGTGCACCTTTTCCATATGATCTGTGTCCTGCACTCATACTATGGCCAGTATACCTTCCTTGTGGCTGCTAGTGATGAAACGTGTCCTGTCCCTCTGCCACACCACAAGTACCCTTATTGTGGACAGCTAATGTCCTTGCAACGCTACTTCTTTATCATTCTGATTACAGCAAGAATAAAGATGGTAATGGGACTGAAAGGGAGAACCTATGCTTATTTTTCGAGGCAGCATATCAAGCTATGAGTGAAGATTGTGATGCCGGGGGGGGGGGGACCAGATATTCAGACCCCTTAATTCGTTTTTGTTTGGTGTAGGGGGGCCCCACAGGTGTCCATGCCCTGGGCCCCAAAAATGCTTAAGATGGCCCTGCTGATATGGGCAGGGAAACAACCAAGTATTTCCCTGGCCACGCTAACTCGTTCCTATGAGTTTGGCGGGCTGGAATATCCTGACATGCATATACAGTATTTAGCGGCTCCGCTGCAATACGTCGCAGGCTGGAACGCCCCGACCCCTGACTTACCTGACTTGATGGGCAGGCTCTGTGGCGAGAGAGACACTGTCCCGAGGGGAGAGGTTCAGCCTATAGCAGTGACATGCAAAGCTTGGGAACGAATGAGCCAAATGTTGAAAGCTGCCTCTACCTACATGCCTGAGCTACCGATGTATAATATAGTTGGCCTCCCACGTACGCATGAACGTGCATTCAGGGAGCACTTTCAGGCCCTTGATGTTCAGACACTGGGGGATATAGTGCAGGATGGGAGGTTTGTGCAGTGAGAGGATCTACACGCAAGAGGTCCGCATAACGCTCTGACACTACTTTTCTATTACAGACTGCCTAGTATTCTCAAAAATAAGTGGCCCGATTTCCCTCAAGCCCCCACACCTCACCCTGCACAATCCTACGTAGTTAGTCCTGCCTCGCCTGGGAAATTGGCATCCACCATTCATAGGCCGATCAGATCAGGGGTAGGGGCGAGAAATAACTCCTACAAAATTAAATGGGAAGGCACCTTGGGCACAGACTTAAGCGAGGGTAAATCTGTATGCAAACACGGTACATATCTATAAACTGTCAATACAGATTAATTCATTTTAAATTTGTTCACCAACTCTACCATTCCCCAATTTTCCCTGCACAAATTCTTCCCCGAGAGCTCCTCCAATTGCAAGAGATGTGGCATCCAGGCAGCCGATTTCTCTCACGTGGCGTGGGCGGCCCCCGCATCAAGTCTTACTGGTCCGCTATAGGAGAGGCGATGGCCCCCCCCTGCCAGAGACTGTAAACCTGAAACATGGCTGCTGGCCCTAAGTGAAGGGGGGACTCGTACTGAGAAGAAATGACTGGGAATGGCCACTGCAGTGGCTAGGTATCTGGTGGCGAGAACATGGGGTCGGGCCAGCCCCCCCTACATTTTTTAGATGGCTAGGGGCTATGAGGCTATGTGAGCAAAGCGAGAGCAGATATGCTACTACGCTGCCAGCCTCAAGCCTTCAGGCAATACTTGCTAGCCATTGGCCAGAGGTCGCAGTCTCCGGGATCTGCCCCAGGTGGCTGATGGACAATCTGCGGTCTCCGCACGCGGGAGCGGCCCTAAGGCAACAGGGTAGTCTGTGTTCCCGCACAATCAACTCCAGCTATCTGCAAGCGCAAAGTGCAATGCTACTTTCTTTTCTATTTGTTTTCTTTTATCTGATGTGATATTGTGTGAGTCGTCCAGAGGGTGGGGGGAGGGAGAGGGGGAACGGGTTATCTACTGTTGCCTTGTAATGGGTAATGGTTAAACAACAAAGAACGTTTTTTTTTAAACCGATTTGCCACAATATGAGCCCCAAATATACATGCACAGCTTACATCTATTGCGTTAGTACTGCACTGTCTTCTGTGAGGTTAGGGTGCCCTCTAGAGGGGAAATCGCTAAATGAACTTTTGTAAATAAAAAAAAAAATAATACAGCTTGAAGGGGGGTCTTTACTAGCTGATAATGGCCCGTGTGCAGTAATGCAGATTCTGTGCCTCTACAATTCAGTAAAATCCCACCCTCCGGGGTGTATATACCTACCCTGGGCATGCAAGCCCGGCATGGGGGAGTGAGGGGGGGGGGGGTCAATAGCTTTTCTAAGAGAATTCTGCTTTGCAAGTACCGACTTCCCTTCACTTAAAAAACTACAGTATTTCCATGTCGATGATGGTGGAGACTGGCAGCCCAGTGTGGAAGCAGAGAATGGCAGGTACATGGGAGCAGTTTTGGGGGACTGGGAGAGCCGTGCAGATGGGCACAGGAGTGGGGTGTGCAGGGGCAGGCAGGGGCCAGTTGGGGATGGTGATAGCTTCACAAAATGGTGGCCTGGGGGAATGTGGAACCCCTTCTTTCTTTGGTGTTTTTATGTATAAGGGCATGGTATGTCAACAAGAAATATGTACAAGTTGAAAACAGTAGAAGGCCAAGGGGACCTAACGCCAGTTCACGTGCAATGGACAATGAACCAGATGGTGTTGGGGGTGGGGTACTACTGAAGGACATACACTGGGGTCAATACGAACAGAGATGACATGGGAGGAGTGAACACAGACAGGGGGCAACATGAATATCCACTGTGAGGGGGGATGGAATATTGAACCTGCAACAGTTCTCCACGTAGTGACGATGGTTACTCTACTTTAGACATCTGTACCGCGCACCTGGAGACCCGGAGGCATACGGGCGCAAGACAGACAACAAAGTATAAAGGTCAGAGGACAAATACAGACAGGAGAACAGAATGCCGAACATGCAAGACTATCTGAAAAGCAACGTCTTCAGTGTCTTCTTACATATTTCAATATTCATTTCCTCTCTGAGATCTGGAGGGATTGCATTCCATGCCTCGGGGGCGGCAGCAGAGAAGGCACTCGTAGCAACTTGCGAAAGCGTACATCTTCCCTCTTTAGTGCAAGACCTGCAGAGGGCAAGACATGCACCATAGCGCAAGACCTGCAGAGGAGGGCAAGGCATGCAGAGTAGTCCAAGACCTGCAGAGGGCAAGAGATGCAGCAGAGGGCAAGAGGGCAAGACCTGCAGCAGAGGGCAAGACCTGCAGAGGAAAAGACCTGCAGAAGAAAAGACCTGCAGAGGAAAAGACCTGCAGAGGAAAAGACCTGCAGAGGAAAACACCTGCAGAGGAAAATACCTGCAGAGGGCAAGACATGCAGCAGAGGGCAAGTCCTGCAGAATAGTGCAAGACCTGCAAAGGGCAAGACATGCAGCATAGCGCAAGACCTGCAGAGGAGGGCAAGGCATGCAGAGTAGTCCAAGACCTGCAGAGGGCAAGAGATGCAGCAGAGGGCAAGAGGGCAAGACCTGCAGCAGAGGGCAAGACCTGCAGAGGAAAAGACCTTCAGAAGAAAAGACCTGCAGAAGAAAAGACCTGCAGAGGAAAAGACCTGCAGAGGAAAACACCTGCAGAGGAAAATACCTGCAGAGGGCAAGACATGCAGCAGAGGGCAAGTCCTGCAGAATAGTGCAAGACCTGCAAAGGGCAAGACATGCAGCATAGCGCAAGACCTGCAGAGGAGGGCAAGGCATGCAGAGTAGTCCAAGACCTGCAGAGGGCAAGAGATGCAGCAGAGGGCAAGAGGGCAAGACCTGCAGCAGAGGGCAAGACCTGCAGAGGAAAAGACCTGCAGAGGAAAAGACCCGCAGAAGAAAAGACCTGCCGAGGAAAAGACCTGCCGAGGAAAAGACCTGCAGAGGAAAACACCTGCAGAGGAAAACACCTGCAGAGGAAAACACCTGCACAGGGCAAGACATGCAGCAGAGGGCAAGACATGCAGCAGAGGGCAAGACCTGCAGAGTAGTGCAAGACCTGCAGCAGAGGACAAGACATGCAGCAGAGGACAAGACATCCTGCAGAGGAAAAGACCTGCAGAGGAAAAGACCTGCAGAGGAAAAGACCTGCAGAGTAGTGTAAGTGCTAAAGAGGGCAATACCTAAAGAGGGCAAGACCTGCACAGGACAAGACATGCAGAGTAGTGCAAGACCTAAAGAGGGAAAGACCTGCAGTGTAGTGCAAGACCTAAAGAGGGAAAGACCTGCAGTGTAGTGCAAGACCTAAAGAGGGCAAGACCTGCAGAATAGTGCAAGACCTAAAGAGGGCAAGACCTGCAGAGTAGTACACGACCTAAAGAGGGCAAGACAAGCAGTGAAGGGCAAGACCTAAAGAGGGCAAGACCTGCAGAGTAGTACAAGACATGCAGACTAGAGCAAGACCTGCAGAGGGCAAGACCTGCAGAGGAGGGCAAGGCCTGAAGAGGGCAAGACATGCTCCATAGTGCAAGACCTGTAGAGTAGTGCGCCTCTGACGAGGGCATGACATGCAGCGTAGTGCAAGACCTGCAGAGTAGTGCACCTCTAAAGAGGCCAAGACATGCAGCGTAGTGCAAGACCTAAAGAGAGCAAGACCTGCAGAGTAGTGCACCTTTAAAGAGGGCAAGACAAGCAGCGCAGGGCAAGACCTGCAGACTAGTGCAAGACATGCAGACTAGTGCAAGACCTGCAGAGGAGGGCAAGGCCTGAAGAGGGCAAGACATGCTGCATAGTGCAAGACCTGTAGAGGGCAAGGCCTGCAGAGGGCAAGACCTTCAGAGTAGTGCAAGACCTAAAAAGGGCAAGACCTGCAGAGGAGGGCAAGGCCTGCAGAGGGCAGGACCTGGAGACGGCAAGACCTGCAAAGTAGTGCAAGACCTAAAGAGGGCAAGACCTGCAGAGGAGGGCAAGGCCTGTAGAGGGCAAGTCCTGCAGAGGGCAGGACCTGGAGATGGAAAGACCTGCAAAGTAGTGCAAAACCTAAAGAGGGCAAGGCTTGCACAGGAGGACAAGGCCTGCCGAGGAAGACAGGGCTTGCAGAGGAGGGCAAGGCCTGCAGAGGAGGGCAAGGCATGCAGAGTAGTCCAAGACCTGCAGAGGGCAAGAGATGCAGCAGAGGGCAAGAGGGCAAGACCTGCAGCAGAGGGCAAGACCTGCAGAGGAAAAGACCTGCAGAGGAAAAGACCCGCAGAAGAAAAGACCTGCCGAGGAAAAGACCTGCCGAGGAAAAGACCTGCCGAGGAAAACACCTGCAGAGGAAAACACCTGCAGAGGGCAAGACATGCAGCAGAGGGCAAGACATGCAGCAGAGGGCAAGACATGCAGCAGAGGGCAAGACCTGCAGCAGAGGACAAGACATGCAGCAGAGGACAAGACATCCTGCAGAGGAAAAGACCTGCAGAGGAAAAGACCTGCGGAGGAAAAGACCTGCGGAGGAAAAGACCTGCGGAGGAAAAGACCTGCGGAAGAAAAGACCTGCAGAGGAAAAAAGACCTGCAGAGGAAAAAAGACCTGCAGAGGAAAAAAGACCTGCAGAGGAAAAAAGACCTGCAGAGGAAAAGACCTGCAGAGTAGTGTAAGTGCTAAAGAGGGCAATACCTAAAGAGGGCAAGACCTGCACAGGACAAGACATGCAGAGTAGTGCAAGACCTAAAGAGGGAAAGACCTGCAGTGTAGTGCAAGACCTAAAGAGGGAAAGACTTGCAGTGTAGTGCAAGACCTAAAGAGGGCAAGACCTGCAGAATAGTGCAAGACCTAAAGAGGGCAAGACCTGCAGAGTAGTACACGACCTAAAGAGGGCAAGACAAGCAGTGAAGGGCAAGACCTAAAGAGGGCAAGACCTGCAGAGTAGTACAAGACATGCAGACTAGAGCAAGACCTGCAGAGGGCAAGACCTGCAGAGGAGGGCAAGGCCTGAAGAGGGCAAGACATGCTCCATGGTGCAAGACCTGTAGAGTAGTGCGCCTCTGACGAGGGCATGACATGCAGCGTAGTGCAAGACCTGCAGAGTAGTGCACCTCTAAAGAGGCCAAGACATGCAGCGTAGTGCAAGACCTAAAGAGAGCAAGACCTGCAGAGTAGTGCACCTTTAAAGAGGGCAAGACAAGCAGCGCAGGGCAAGACCTGCAGACTAGTGCAAGACATGCAGACTAGTGCAAGACCTGCAGAGGAGGGCAAGGCCTGAAGAGGGCAAGACATGCTGCATAGTGCAAGACCTGTAGAGGGCAAGGCCTGCAGAGGGCAAGACCTTCAGAGTAGTGCAAGACCTAAAAAGGGCAAGACCTGCAGAAGAGGGCAAGGCCTGCAGAGGGCAGGACCTGGAGACGGCAAGACCTGCAAAGTAGTGCAAGACCTAAAGAGGGCAAGACCTGCAGAGGAGGGCAAGGCCTGTAGAGGGCAAGTCCTGCAGAGGGCAGGACCTGGAGATGGAAAGACCTGCAAAGTAGTGCAAAACCTAAAGAGGGCAAGGCTTGCACAGGAGGACAAGGCCTGCCGAGGAAGACAGGGCTTGCAGAGGAGGGCAAGGCCTGCAGAGGGCAAGACCTGGACAGGGCAAGACCTGCAGAGGGCAAGACCATGCAAGAGCTGCAGAGGGTTAGACATACTTAGGTCAAGAACTGCAGAGTAGTGCAAGCACAGCAGAGGTTAAGACCTGCAGAGGCTAAGGCCTGCAGAGGGCAAGACCATGCAAGAGCTGCAGAGGGTTAGACCTACAGAGGTCAAGACCATGCAAGAGCTGCAGAAGGCTAGACCTGCAGAGGTCAAGACCTGCAGAGCAGTGCAAGAGCAGCAGAGGGTAAGACATGCAGCGTAGTGCAAGACCTGCAGAGGGCTAGACCTGCAGAGGGCTAGACCTGCAGAGGGCTAGACCTGCAGAGGGCTAGACCTGCAGCGCCGTACAAGAACTTAAGAGGGCAAGACCTGCAGAGGAGGGCAAGTTGCCCCCACCCCCGGATTTCACGAGGGGCGCGTGGGGAGGGGGAGCCACTCTTTTCTTAAATTGCCCAGGGTACTGCCGCCACTAAGACTGCACTGAGTGAAAGACCTAAAGAGGGCAAAAACGTGCACAGAGGACAAAGATTGTAGGGCACTCTAAATACCACCTGTATTGTCCGACCATATTCATTTTGAGTAGTCCTATATATATTGCATGTAGCATTTGGTAAATTCTGCATGCTTATAAAGCAGAATACCACCTAAAACTACTCTATATTTGTACCTAGACTCAAAAGGCAGAGGTATAAAAAAAAATGAAGATGGCATACAATGGCCGCACCGCGATCAAACATGTCTGCACCGGTGACATGATGCACTAGTGTAACTCAAAGAGGGCTGGAGATGCATTTTTCATTATTTTGTTTAACACTAACGAAAGGAATTACTGAAACATTCCATGCACAGCATGGTTTTACCACCTTGGCGGCTAGATCCCTCAGTGTACCACATGTGGCAACGGTAGTCCTGATGGTCTGTCAAATGCCATCATGAAACAAACACCTGCCATATGGGCAGATCTGTTAGATCAACTGTTTACCTTGATCAACAATCTAAATCAGATTCCGAGATCTTGGAGAAATGCGACACTGATCCCAATATATAAACATGACCTAGAGAGGACCCAGCTAACTATTGCTCTCCTTGATCCTCTAGGCAAAATCTTTGCATCTTACCTTTTAAAGCATCTAAAAGAATGGGCAAATCTAAATAACAGATTTGCGATAAGACAAATGGGATTTACTGTGAATGTTGCCACTAACATCAATCTGTTGCTTCTGAATGTAATCAAGCGCGAAGCCCTAAAGACGAAATCCACAGTGCAGGCTATATTTGTCGATCTGAACATGGCCTTTGATTCGATAAACCGACCAAAACTATGGAAGAAATGAAGGTCCTGGAATTGCCTAGCAGCGATTATAGGATCATTCTGCTGTATTTGAATACGTCTATTAACATCAGACTTGCAAAAGATGGCACCACGAGTGCATCAATAACAACATGAAACGGCCTAAAACAGGGCTGCCTGTTGGCGGCAACCCTGTACAACCTTTACACGGCCGACTTCGAAAAGCATCTCAGGGATGAGGCATTGAACCCTCCAAAAGTTAATTCGATCCCAATACCAGCAATGATGTATGCATACGACATTGTTTTACTGGATAAAACAATGTCTGGCTTAAAAGTTAGCATACATAAAATGGGTGCCTACATGGGCATTAATGAACTATGAATTAATGTGAAAAAGACGAAATATATGATGTTAACAAAATAGCCGATAAAGAAGAAAAGAGCTCATAATCTATGTGTAGAAGTGAAACTGTTAGAAATATCTACTTTCAAATATTGGGGTCTACTCATTAACCAATCAAAGAACGAAAAGGAATGGACAGTTACAGTTGAAAGCAAAATGCAATCACTTGCAAGACATAAAAATACGGGAAATTCTCCTTAAAGCTAATTATGGCATTCTACAGCCAAAAAGTTATCCCCACAACCACCTATGGCAGTGAGTCTATGATAAATGCAGGAGCCATGAAGTGGAGGAAAATGTTGCGCTTAACACGTAACTATCCAATATCCAGAATTAGGCATGAAATGGCAACACAATCAATGGCCTCGATAGTCCGGTGGAAACAGTTTGACATTCTAAGGAAAATCTTAGCTGGTGAAGAAACACCAGCTATTCAAATATTCCGTTCCACCAATAAGACTATGAACAATGCCATTCTGGAATCTTGGATGAAAGCATTAAAAGATCAACTAACCGTAGAGGATATATCCCTTGAAATGTTGATGCAGCGTCCCCATCATGCCAAAGTAAAATTACAACATAATGACGGGCAGAAAACCATAGAGGACAAAGCTAAATATGCAATGAACATTCACTGCGACGGTGACATCCGAGCAATTAACGAACTTCCCAAATATTTGCAACTATTTCCGGACCGACAAATTCATGAATTATTTTTAAGAACTCGTTTAAATACTCTGCAAACCAGAGAAAGACTTGCAGAAACAAGACAAATCCCGAAGACAGAGAATTACTGCAGATTCTGCAAAGATGCAGAAATACCGTAAAGTTTATTCCATCTAGGCATGGTTTGCCCTTCACTAGCACAGAAAAGAAGCCTATTTGCAAACTTATTTCAGATCGCGTCCTCACAACTGTCTGCAGAACCACGATGTTCATTGATGATAAGCGGACTGGATAAAAAGTCTATGGGCCTCATTACACGGTAGGCGTTATGGATTTAACGTTACCGGTAACAGAATACCGGTAACGTTAAATCCCCATGCGTATTACGACCCGGCTCGTCACTATTAGCGGCACCGCTAAGTACGGTGCCAATAATAGCGGGCAGGCCGCGTGCGCGCGACCCTCCATCCCGTAAATTACGGCATGCTGCTATTAGCACAGCATCACAAGGCTAGTGGACATGCCAATAGCGGCATGGTAAAGCCCCCCAAACCCCTTACCGCCATGGTGCTAATACCGGCATCGCGAACTACCCGTTAAGAGAACGGAGCAGTGTTCCCACCTGCCACAGGTGGACACAATCAGCACAGGTGGAGGCAATGGAGACTGTGGCAGCTCAAAAGGAGCACACCACACCCCTTCCCACACCAAGATGGTTCCAATACTGGCAGCATTACATGGCCTGGAGGACCTCATTGCAGCGCAGCTGCAACAACAACAGGCAGCACAAAGGAGACGCAGGAGCAGGAGGAGGGCAAGACAGGCACAGCAAGCACCACCACGGCACCTAATCATACCACGGAGGCACCCACCAATCCCCAGGATCAGAGCCAGTCCATTTAACCTAACCCCTGAGCAGATACACACCCTGTACCGACTGGACCGGGTTACCATCACCAGCATCGTGGACCTGATACACAACGACATTGTGAGCCTCATAGACATCAGAACTGCCATCCCCCCGCTACTGAAGGTGGTGAGTGTGCTCCACTTCCTGGCCACAGGCACCTACCAGCATACAGTGGGACAGATGCATGGCATCTCAGAACCAGTATTCTCCCGCACGCTAAACCAGGTACTCTATGCCCTCCTGAAGCATGCACCTGAACACATATACATGCCACGGACTGCCCAAGAGATTGCAAACATCAAAGTTGGCTTCTATTCACTGGCAGGCATCCCAAGTTGCATCGGGGGCCATCGACTGTACCCATTTGGAATTGGTGGTCCGACATCACAATGAAGTAGTCTACCGAAACAGGAAGCAATTCCACTCCATCAATGTAAAAATGGTATGTGACGCCAACAAGATAATCACACATTGCTGTGCCAGATTTCCCGGATCAACCCATGATTCCATGGTCCTGCGGAACTCAACTATCCCACGCTACATGGAGCGACAAACCGCACGACGTTTGTGGCTACTTGGTGAGTAGCAGGGCAAGCACATGGCAGCGTGATTGGGGGCGGTAGAGATACATACTCCAACTGGGTGTGATTGGGGGGGGAGTGATACATACTCCAACTGGGTGTGATTGGGGGGGGGGGAAGAGATACATACCCGAAATGGGTGTAGCTTGTCAGCTGTCGGCAAAATGCACATACAGATGTACGCCAATGTCCATCTGGGAAGGCGGCAACGTACTTGAGATGAACCGACATGCAAGTATAAGCTACACAACACAGATGACATTCCAGGTCTAGTAACATTAAACATCCATCCACATACACATTGCACAACATTCCAGGCCACAAAATACAAACATTTCACACATGCCATCAAGATAGTCATCCGGAATTAGTCCAACACAACATCAATAATGCAATGTGCCCTATAATGCATGCAAAGGGATCACCCCTAGCCATAGCATTTCACCACGGACCTATAGCACCACTGAAGTGATGCCTCTCTGCATGGCAACATCAATGTTGGAATGGCAGTACACCAGCAGTGTTGAACCAAATCTGCCTGGGCCCAGGGACACCGAAGACCTCGCCTCACCCAGGACATGTCAATTACTGTTGGAGGCATTAATGGGGCATGTCCACTTGCAGGGTCGACCTCCCCCTTGCTGTCACACAGACCATCTGCATGTATGCTGTTAATTGTGTACTTGAATCACAATGCAATGTCAATTTGTGTGTTATGAACAGGCTGCTCTTGAGGTGAACAGTAACAGGACCCCGTTTGTTCCCCCATACAGGTGATGCGGGCTATCCCCTGAAGACCTGGCTCCTCACACCTGTACGGAACCCACAGAAAAGGCACGAGGAGGAATACAATCGTGCACATACCCGTACCCGCATCGTGATCGAGCAGGCTTTTGGGCTTTTGAAGTCACGGTTTAGGTGCATTAGCAGGTCTGGTGGCGCTCTCCTGTATGGACATGAGAAGGTGGCCAAGATCACCATGGCATGTGTCATGTTGCACAATATGTGTATCAGACGGAATGTGCCACTGCCCCCTGACATTGAAATAGAGGCACCTGATGAGGATGATGATGGTGATGAGGACGGAGGTGAAGGGGATGCAGGTCTTGCAAGAGGGGACGGGCAGGAGGGACGTGCTGTGAGACAGCATCTGATCAACCAAATATTCTGAGGAACATGTTTCCGTACTGTCACATGGATATGGGTAGTAATGCAGTGGTGTATGTTTGGAAGCACGAAATGGACCCTGTCGCCAATAAAGTACACAAACACACTGAAGATGTCCAAGCCTGTGTTTTGATCAGAAACCAGTGTATTGATTAACGGAAAGATGAAAAAGTACAAGTCCCCAAACATCCCACCACCCTTTCCCCCACCCCCCACAACAGACCCAGAACACCCTTCCCCCCACAACAGACCCATAACACCCTTCCCCCCCCCACAACAGACCCATAACACCCTTCCCCCCAACCCCCACAACAGTACCTCATGTGTCTGCCATGTTTGCGTTGGCCCATGCACACAGAGGAATCGCCATTAACCCCCTATTGGCCATTGTCTGTAGCAGCATTTGGAGGATGGCCAGACGTGCGCCTGGTGGTGCGTGTCGAGCGGCGGAGGGGGCTTGTCTGTGTTGAGCCAGAAGATGACGATGGGGCAGACTGGCCTGGTTGTGTGAAGTGGCGGTCCATTATGTCGGCCATGCAAGTAAGGACCTCCCTGAGCCTGGATATCTCGTTACACAGCCGGTCAGTGTTTGCGTCCATCCTCTCAGTGGAGTGCCTCGCCGTCTCCACGATATTCTCCCCGAGATGGGCAGCTTCCTCAACATGCTGGCCAACCAGCACAGTCAGTTTGTGTTGACGCTGCAGGATGGTGGTCAGTTGGAGGGCAGTGCTGGGTGATGGTGTACTGGATGCTGTGCCCTCAGATGCATCCACTGCAGCAGGTGAAGCCACCATGGGGGACATTATGGCTGGATTGTTGTCCTCAACAGTCACATCAGACCCAGGTGTCTGGAATGGTGCTGGCTCTGGGGTTCTAGGGGGGCTTGGGGTGTGCATCTCCATTGGCCCAACACGGGTGTCCTCAGGATCAGATAGGGGGCAGTGGCGGCTGCCTCACCAGCAGAGCTTGCCGCAGCTGATGGTGGGCCCTCGGTGGCTGGTATTAGTGCCTGTGGGTTCACCTCCGGTGGTGGGGCTGCAGTTTGTGGTGCAGCTACTTCTGCCCTGGCAGTGGCACTCCGACGAAGTTTCCCGCTCATCAGGTGTGACCTTCCCCCCTTGCCCCTGGATGTTGTGGGGGTGTCCTCCAAGTCCTGTGCCCTTGGCCTCTTACTCGTGGCTGGTGCCTGGGATGCATTAGCGGCATCATCACCATCTGTATGTGAGCCTGCGTTTCAATGTACTTAATGCAGATTACATAAATGATGCAGTTGTGGCCATTGGGACTTAGTAGTTGTGGATGCAGGTGATGTGCCAGTTCAGTGCCTCATCCATGCATGGTTGTGTTTGGAACTTGTCTCTGGTGATGTGTGCATATGTGTGTGTTTGGGTCTGACACTGACATGGTGAGGGATGGATGCATATGTGGATGTGTGTCCATGCATGAGAGGAGACTGTGCTCACATATGGGGGGGAACAGTACATTCACATCGCATCCTGTCATGTGTACACTCACCTCCATCCCAAGTGGTACCCACGCCGAGCTCCATGGTGCCTACTCCCTCTATGGATTCCACAGGTCTCCTCCCATTCTTTAAGTCTGCTTGGTGAACCAGCTCCACCTGCACTGGCAATGCGGTGGTTTTCCGCAAGGATGCCCCTCACCCGCAGTCTGAGGTCGTCCAACCTCTTCCTGCACTCACGCACCGTGCGGGGGCTGGTGCCCACTGCACTCACTTTGACTGCAACTTCCTCCCAGATGGCTTTTATTTTTTTTAGTAGTGTTGGCCGCTGCATGTCATTGGCAAAAACTACCTCTGCATTCTCAGCCAGGGTATGTGTCAGCATATTCAATTCCTCTGCTGTGAATTTCTCCTTGCGCTGCCTGTCAGTGCTTTTTTAAATGCCTTGGGCATGATGCAGGTGTCACAGAAGATTTAGAACTGCTGAAGACTCAAAACAGGTCCAGGGGCAGAGGATGGCAATGGATTGTGTTTTTAAAGATGGCCGCCGTGCTCTTTCCCGTTCCTGTGCGATGACGCTATTTCCGGTTCCGCTATTTAACGGTCACCGCTATTAACGGTGACCGCTATTTGCATGCAGCAGGAGGGCGGAGGTGCAATCTGCACTTTCGTCGAGGGCGGTAGGTTACTTTTTTGGGTCTTTACCGCCATGGCGGCAGGGGGTTTACCGGCATGGCGCTATGCTCGTGTCCACGTACTCGTAATAGTGCGTTATTAGCGGACTCATTGATAGCGCCATGCCGGTATTTTGGAATTTTTACCGCACAACGTGTAATGAGGCCCTATGTATACGCTTACGCAATTCTTAAGAAATATTCTTGAATTAAGCCTAGAACAAGAGAAAGTATAAATTTGACTGCGATTTCTCTTTTAAAACTTTGAAAGCTAACTTACTTGATAGAATGTAATTACCCGCAATCATAAATGAAAAAGTTTGTTTGTAAACTATATCATTTAAAATAAAATTACATTTTTTTTAAAAAGTTGTCTGGAAGGCAGCCTGGCAAATGGCAGATCCAAGGAGAACAGACAGAAGCTGAAACTGAGTGGAAGGCAGCAAGCTTTCAGGGGTTCCAGGCATGCCCACTCTGGCCCAGACTCACACCCGAGACCCACAAGACACCTTTAGACCAGTGATGCCATTGGATACGACACCAGGGCAAACATGTCACTTGCGTGTAGAGGCGGGCAAAGGCACCTCAGAGAAAATCCACCCAGCAGAGGAAGCCATGATGTGGAATTCAGAAACAGATAATCATGCATGTATGGGTCCATGCTGAAAGGTTCTGCTTGAATGGTTTACAAACGTATTCATAGAAACTCGTCCTTAAACAGGAGTCTCCCGGAAAAACACAGACGTGGCCGATTTCCATCACTATTGTATACCTCATGCAATGCTAAAAGATGAAGCGGCATTCTCTAGAGCTTGTGGCGAGGAGGAGGTCACCAGCAGGGGTCAACTCCTAAAAGAAAAGTGGGAGCAGTGCCCCAGAGAAGATTTTGAACCACGGGTACTTTACTCCCTATTTTTAAAGTTGGGAGTAAAATGATTTTTATGGGAGTACAAATATAAGTCAAATTCGCAATGAGAATATTTGATAAGCGAGTAAAACAAATTTAACTGGAAAACAGAAATGTTTTTGTAATAATGATTCCTTTGCACCTAGTTATTCATACGCGTTAAAAAGATGCACGTTTACTTCTTCCGATCAGGCAGTGATAATAGTAGTTTCTTCCTGTGGTGCAACGTGCAATACTGGTCCAAACATTTCAATGGAGCTGCGTGGGTTAAAGCAGGGGCACAAGGTCCTACGTGTCTGTTAACTATTATTAGTTGGGAGTATTTGTACTCCCTGTTTACATTTTTTGGGAGTATATTGCCTATTTTTAGAAAGTAAAAGTGGCCGATACAGCCCTTATCTGTAGGGCTTAGTGGGGGACTCATAAACATACCGATTTAATGTGGTGTCACCAGAAATTAGCAGATCAAGGTGGAGGGACTTCTGAAAAAAGTACACAAGTGTGTACCCTCGACTTGAGCACTGACCAGGGTGCCTTGCTGGGTGCTTTGTAAGACTGAGGCCAGTGAATGAGGCCTTGCCGCTGTGCTCCTAGGTGGGCACATGACAGTTCACAAGGGTTTTCAGCGCTTTTTTTTCATATCTCAACCTTTGACGGGTGAAAGGTCCCGCGGGAGGTGTATTTAGAGGTTGTGCATAGGTTTTCCCTGCATGTAAACAGCTGCAGACCGCTACGATGTTTAGATTGTCACTCTGGTGAGTGTTGTATGAGAGTTCTCCACTCATAGGCTGCGCTCCTTGATTGATACGAGTCACTCCCGTTACAGGTAATTTTGCCACCTGTTGAAGGCCACTGGCAAGAACACTGGTGTGGGCGCCCTCCTTCCCTTATTAGGTGGGCAGAAGGAAAGGGATTAGAATGCGTAGAATAAAGGGTTCATTCACCAATAACACAGCTGAACTCTTTAAAATCTTAAGGAACTTGCCAATCCTATCGCAGTCTCCTCCTCCCTCCCTGGCCCTCTGCTCTGCACTGGCCGCCCACTTCTCCTCCACAACTCTTGCCATCCCATCCTCCCTATCATCTGCCCCCCCCCCTTCGCTTGCCTCCCTTGGCCTCCCTTTCCCCCCCACATACTCTCCCCCTTCTCTCCCATTGTACCAGATGAGATCTCTAGAGTTGTCCATTCTATGAAAGTCTCCTCTAAACAGGTGCTGCCCTGGTCTTCTAGAACAAAGACAACATCGCCTCTCTCGCCCCAGCCTTGGCTGACCTCTGCAACCACTCATTTGCCACAGGCTCCTTCCCACAACACCTTAAGCACTCTTTTGTCCACCCTCACCTAAAAATGCCATCTGCTGACCCTTCTTGGTTGGCTAACTACCGCCCTATCTCTATCACCTCTTTTTTGGTCAAACTCATGGAGAAGATGGTCATCCGACAAGTTACCCTCCACGCTGAAGTGGCTGGCTGCCTCCATGACCACCAGCCTGGTTTCAAGGCAGCCAGAGGCACGGAAACTGCTCTCCTGAAAACCTGTGAAGACTTACTCTTTAATCTGGACTCAAACACTCCCTCTGTTCTGATCCGCCTCAATCTTTCTTCTGTCTTTAACACAACCAACTACTCCACCCTCATAGACCATCTCCATGATACCCTAGGCATCACTGACAGGGCACTGGTATGGCTGACCTCCTTCCTTTCAAACAGACCATCTCAAGTACAAATGAGTCCTTTCCTCTCCTCCACCTGTGGCGTGCCTCAGGGCTCCATCCTATCGCCATGGTTCTTCAACATCTACCTGGCCCCTCTGGCCCACCTGATCTACACCTTCTCCCCTAATTTCCAGTGTTATGCATATGACACACCACTCTCTTTCAAGCTGCCATCCTCTACCTCCTCCACCTCCTCCCTCATATCTGACTGCCTGACTGCTATTTAGGCATGGTGCTCTGCCAATGATCTCTGCCTTAATGCCAGTAAGACGGAGATCCTTCTCATTGGGATGCCTGCTCCTTGTTCCCCACCCCCCCCCCCCCACTCTCTCTGGCAGACTCCTTGGACCCCTCCCTACACCCACCTGTGAGGCAGAAAACCTTGGGATCAACTTTGACTCCTCTCTCGCTTTCTCGCGACACATCACAGACCTTGCCAAGAAGTCCAAAATTCAGCTGCACCTACTCGGGGGCATTCTACCTGTCCTCACCTTCCTCCAGAAGCTCAAAGTCTCCAGAGTCCTGGCCCTCTCTAGGCTGGACTACTGCAACAGCCTCTTTCCTCCCTTTGTCCCCTTCAACTAACCCAGAATAGGACTCAAGACTTACCCTTGGCCTCAAGCACAGGGACTGCATCTCTCCAGCCCTAAAATCTCTTCACTGGCTTCCGGTGACCGCAAGGATCAAATTCAAGACCCTTTTGCATCATCCACAAGTCTGCCTGGAGCCTGGGACCCCTCTACATCCAGCTATCCCTCCATAAATACCTCCTGGCAAGAGTCCTTTGGTCTTCTGGCTCCAACTCTCTGCAAGTCAAATGTTTCTCCAAGTACAGAATGGGAGGTAGATCCCTTTCCTCAGCTGCCTGCTCCCTCTGGAATGGCCTCTCTGCCACCTCAGACTTGAGCTGGGTTTCCTTAAGTTCCCAAAACTTCTCAAGACTTTCCTTCTCTCCTCTCCCTTCCATCTCCACCTCCCGTGCTAACTCTCCCTCTACCGCTGTGACTGTGGCCTGATCCCTTCAGAGTCGTACTGGGGCCAGACCACCCCCCTACAAGAACCCCAGCATCCCTTGACCGCACTTGTCCAACCTGGTCCTCCCTGTCCACTGCACTCATCCTCCCTACCCCTCTTCCCCTGGTACTTGCTGCTTTGGCCCATCCAGCCCTTGCCCGCCCCCTCTCTTAGGGCCCCCTACTCCTGCACTTATCTCTCTACCCCCTCCCGCTGCACTTACCACCTTGTCATGCTCTTGCACGGAAGGATTGTCACAAGGCCAATATAACAGTTTTCTGTTCTACGTTTGTGATTCCCTTGTCTCCCCTTTCCCCCATCTTGTCTTATGGTGCCTGGAAACACTTGGGTAAAGGCGCCATACAAATGTCCAATAAATACACGAAATTCATTGTGTGAATGAAAACAGAACTTTTTTGACTAATATATTTAGTTCCGGCCTTGTACGCTGCTCTGTGGATTATGCTGAAATGTTCAAGGGAATAACATTTATTGTCACCATGGTTCACCCTGAAAGACTTGTGTTGCAGGATCTCGCTATACTTCCTGCCACCGTAAGTCAACACGCAGCATTTCAAGGGTCTAATCTTTCGTTCTAGTGCTTGCCAGTAGGCTTTAATATAGCACGCCTGAGTCATCAAATGACAAGTACCTATCTGTACCGCAGTTGCTCAAACTGGTAAGAAAAAGTTGAAGTTTTATTAATGTCATTAAAGTTGCCAGATTTCGCCATGGTTACTCAGTATCTGCCCTCCAGATATCTTGGACTACGACTCCCATGATCCTTCACCATACACTATGCTGGCTGATCAGCTTTTGGTTATCCTGCATTCATGCAGACTAACTACACAGCTTTGCCCCCTTTTTGTGCTTTTTAGGTATGGCCTGTGTGTGTATTTATAACCTGTAGGACAACCGCAATTTTCTGGAGCAAAAGGCTTGCATTTGGGCTAATTTGCATACCCACAATGCCATGCCGATGTGTCCCCGTATTGAAGGAGAATTCCCAGCGATGGCTACTAGATGGCATAGTAGCATCTGTGGCTCTGCTCAAATGGATTAATCCACATACACATACACATTTTAGGTGACATTTTATTTCTAGGATAAATTTGGTGACGTTTGCTAATGCTCCAACCACAAGACTGTCAGATTACACAACACTAATGATCCCTAATAAGGCTGAAAACAGGTATGTAGTGATCTGCAGCTTGAGAAAAGCCTGTCTTCGGTTAATTAGGCAATGTAAAAAGTCGATTGCCCTGTAAAACAAAGGCATTTTTCTGAAGCAAAAGGCTTGCATTTGAGCTAACTTGCATACCCACAATGCCGTGCAGGTGTGGTTCTGATTTGGAGATGAACTTCCAGCGTCAGTTACTAGGTGGCATGTGTGACTTGGTTCAAATAGATGAATCTACTATCACGTTTCAGGATAAAGGGTATTTTTTTCAAACCCACCATAAATTGCTGGCGCTTAAAAAAATCTCTCTCTCTCTCTCTCTCTCTCTCTCTCTCGTGTTTTCACACACACACACTTCTGTTATGTGCTTTGGTTTCCTTTGGCCAAGAATCAACCTCGTATAGACATTTTGTCCGCCTCTCACCTGCCTGTGTGTCTTTTGTAGCAATCTGATATAACCAGTGCATCACCTCCAAAACTCTCTCCCATCTCTTAAGGCTCATCTCACTGATCTCAAAACCCAAAGAACCTTGAGAAGACGGAAGGTCTCTGCTATCAGCACATACAAATCTTTAAGCTCTGCCACGTATCACTTCATGATTTATGTTTCTAATGCTCTCTTTGCAGTGTTGATCCTTGGGGGCCAGATACCATGTCCATGGTGTCAAAGCTGACCAAGATAACCGGAAGAATGTTCTCTGTGTAGCGGGGCGGGCCGCCACAAATAACCACGCTTATGCCGTCAGTCAGTCAGTCCAAGGTTGTTTATATATTTTACAACAGACCATGTGACTGTCAGTTTCAAAATAAAATCTCTGGGGCCTATCAGGTTCTTTAGGGACGTTGATGCTAGGGCCCTCCCTCTCTATCTGTGTCCTGCCGTGTTACCCACTCCTTAGCCCTGGTATTCTTAGCGGGGATGTTAGTTGCTATAGATCAGTGCCACCTATTATCTTGCCTCTTCCTGGAGCGAAGGGTGACTTCACTAAGACTTCCGCGGACTCCCAGGGAATTTTCTATACTTTCCCTAACCTTTCCCGCTTAGTACTATAGGGAGATAGGGAAGGCCTGGTGTCACTTTCTCTTCTTCCAAATGAGTTCTTACCCGACCCTTCACTACACTGGTTTCCAAAGATGTTCTCCTCCCGCCATACAGTCTCTCACTCTGTCTTTTCACCTCCACCCTTTGATTTGACTTCTCTACTTCTTTGCTTCTTACTATCGCTACCTCTCGTTACTTCCATTGTTCCTTTCCTCCTTTCTCCCAATCTACTCCCTTGCCTGGTGCTATTCTTCTGTTATAATCTTTCTCTGTTCCTACCACGACTCCTATTTGTCCACTCCCTGTCACTCTTACTACTTTCCCTCTACTGCTATTCCTACTCTGAGTCAATGCCACAAGTGCATCATCGAAGGCTGCCGAGATGGTCAGAGAAACAATCAGAGACATCACTTCTTCATCTGTTACAGTCAAAATATCCAAAACAATGACTGCTCTTGGTTCATCACCCGAACAGAGGCTCTATAGCCAAAGGAAAAATCACTGTCATTGATTCTTCCCCTAGCGCAGTTCAGATACCTAGACGAACAATCACTGCTGCCACATTCTTCAACTTATGCAGACGAGATACAGAATTGAGAGGCACAATCCCTGCTGCAGTTTCTTCATCAAATGCAGGTGAGATAGAATCTCCTTAAGAACAATCACGGCTGATGGTTCTTCATCTAATGCAGCAGAGATACAGTATCTAGAACAACAAGCACAGCCATTAGTTCTTCAGGAAACATGCCCAAGATCTCCAGAGGAACAATCGCTGCTGCCAGTTCTTAATCTAATGCATCCTAGATACAGTTTCCAGAGGAACAATCACTGTTGATGGTTCTTCATCTAATGCAGCTGAGATACAGTATCTAGAACAACAAGCACCACCATTAGTTCTTCAGGAAACGTGGCCAAGATCTCCAGAGGAACAATCACTGCTGCCAGTTCTTAATCTAATGCATCCTAGATACAGTTTCCAGAGGAAGAAGCACTGCTGATGGTTCTTCATCTAATGCAGCCGAGATACAGTATCTATAACAACAATCACAGCCATTAGTTCTTCAGGAAACGTGGCCAAGATCTCCTGAGAAACAATCACTGCTGCCAGTTCTTAATCTAATGCATCCTAGATACAGTTTCCAGAGGAACAATCACTGTTGATGGTTCTTCATCTAATGCAGCTGAGATACAGTATCTAGAACAACAAGCACAGCCATTAGTTCTTCAGGAAACGTGGCCAAGATCTCCAGAGGAACAATCACTGCTGCCAGTTCTTAATCTAATGCATCCTAGATACAGTTTCCAGAGGAAGAAGCACTGCTGATGGTTCTTCATCTAATGCAGCCAAGATACAGTATCTATAACAACAATCACAGCAATTAGTTTGTCAGGAAACGTGGCCAAGATCTCCTGAAGAACAATCACTGCTGATGGTTCTTCATCTAACACAGCTGAGATACACTCTCCTGAAGAACAATCACTGCTGCTGGTACTTTATCTAAGCCAAACAGGATAGAGTCTATCTCAACATCTGGGTCATCGTCTAATGCAGATGGGATACAGTATCCAGAGGAACAATCCCTGCTGATGGTTCATCTAATGCAGTCAAGATAGAGTATCCAGAAGAACAATCACAGCCATTCAAGAAATGTGGCCGAGATCTCCAAAACAGAAATCGCTCCTGCCAGTTCTTCATCTAATGCAGCAGAGATATAGTTTCCACAGGAACAATGACTGCTGCTGGCTCTCCATCGAATATAGCCGCGATGGAGTATTCAGAGGAACAATCACTGATACCCGTTCTTCACAAATGTGGGTGAAATTTACAGATGAACAAGGAGTACCCATGGTTCTTCATCTAACACAGCGGAGCTAACAAGAGGAACAAGAACTGCCTTCAGCTCCTTTACTGTCACCAGTACTTGCTCCTCTATGATGACTGACAAAGTGGTGTCCACCCTTGGGCTGGCTTCAGATCCAAATTTTTGGAATACTGTTGCTTGTGTAGACCTAGTACACCATGCCCCTCCAAGACTCAAACTAGGACAAATAATATAATTCTGAAAAGGTGACATCCTGCATCCAGTGTTTTTTTCCAATGTGTATCGTTTCGTTCCTTCCTCTCTACCAGGAGTCTGCACCCTTTGGCTCTCCAGATGTTTGGACTACAACTCCCATAAGCCCTAGCTTGCATAGCTAATAGTCAGGGATCATGGGAATTGTAGTCCAAAACATCTGGAGAGCCAAAGGTTGTAGACCCCTGCTCTAGGGCACCAAAAAGTAATCTCCATTTATTTATTGGTCATTAGTTAACGCTTATACGATTAGCAAAATTGTTTCAAAGCGCCCAAGGGGCGACAGGGTGGGGACACGGGAGGTAGACAATGAATTAGAACAAAGATACATAATTGAATTAATAGTACAAACATATAATGAGCCTAACAGGGAGGGGAGACAAACCTACTATGCCTTGTGGGTGTTCAAAACATGCAAGTGCATGGGGGAGGGAGGTAAACGATAGGTGCTGTGGTGCTTATGGAGAAGTGCTCCAGGTGAAGTATTCAGAGAGACAAACGTAAGTGAAACCTCCCGTGGGGATGGAGAACCAAGTAAGTGCAGTAAATAGACAGTGGCCAGGGTGAGAGATGTGGGAGGGTCAGGGCCCAGAGGATACATAAGGGCCTTGCACGTCAGTCACACTACTGTATGATTAAGCAGGGAAGAGAGGAGGAGAAGGAAGAGGTAAAGAGAAAGGTCTTCAGGCTTTTCCGGAACTTAAGGAGGTCTTGCTAAAGACGCAGAGGACAAGGGCGGCAGTTCCAAAGGAGGAAAGTGATAGATCACCAGCTCTCTGTTTAGCAAACCGCTGCACACGCACAGAGTTGGTGCCAGAGGAACGCAGGAGTCTAGAAGGGGAGTATTTAGTCAGGAAGCGTTGCAGATAGAGTGGTCCCCGGCCCCAGATAGCCTTTTGGATGATACAGAGGGATTTGAATTTAATCCGTGCTGAGACCAGGAGCCAGTGAAGGCTTTGTATGGCAGGAGAGATGCGGTCCCTGGGCTTGAGGCCAAGGATAAGTCTAGCTGCCCTGTTCTGGGTTAGCTGGAGGGGTTGCAAGGTGGACGGAGGAAGATTAAAGAGGAGAGTATTGCAATAGTCTATCCTGGAGAGAACCAGAGCACGGGTAACATTGAGTCTCTGGGGGAAGGTGAGGGAGGGTAGAGTTCCTTTGAGAAGGAAGAGCTGAAAGTGGGACTTCTTGACAATGTCCTGAATATGAGGGAGGAAGGAAAGGGAGGGAACAAAGATGACTCTGAGATTCCTGGGAGTCCATGGAGGAAGGCCAGAGTGAAGGGAAGAAATAGGGTGCAGGGACCCAATAGGGAGAATCTCTGTCATTAGCAGTGCACCAGGTCTGGATGGCAGAGAGGCAGTCAAGGATGAAGGATGGCATTGGTGGTATTAACAAACCTATGTATATGGAAAGAATGTTTGTAAGCCAATCTGGACAATTAAGACAGATCCCCTGTTGACTGCTGAGCCTGTGGAATGATTTATGAAGCCTCAAACAAAGGGTAATGTTTGATGTTTTTGGGCCAGACTGGCACCGCCTGCTACCTATCTGCTGAAGACACACTAGGCAGTTACCCAATATTGTCTTATTGAATGATTAGCCTGGGTTGATGGTTGCATATGTTGGAATTATACATTTAATTTAGTAGAACTCTGGTGGCTCTACCAGGGAGTGTTTTGCTTAATGCTGTTGTGAGAGTGGGTGTGAAGAGGAGGGTGGGCATAAAGGGACAACATCTGTTCCATGGATAGTTATGGGCAACGTCTCAATACCTGTGGGCGATCGTCAAGACAGTTTTATCAGCAAAACGTTCTCGGATCGTCTGCTGCAGCACCTGGTCCGTTTTCTGGTCCACGCTGGCCGTGGCTTCATCAATGCAAAGGACCTACCAGAAGGAAAGAGGATGTGAGAGCATCAGCGACAGCTCATAATACTAGTCATTTCGAAGTGATAGGAAGGAGGTGGGAAAGGGCAGGAGAGAATGCCATCCACTGATTTGGATGGGGGACACCGCCCAGATAGAAATGCTCATGCTACTGGTCAAGATAGCACTGCCTGAAACACTTGACCACCACCACATCCACCACCGGTGTCATTCATAAGTGTCTGGGAGTCTCAGCCCACACTTCAGTCCAACCAATCCCCATATATTGTTAGCGATGACTAAATCATTCCCCTTCTGTATTCAGTGCGTGCGCTTTGGGGACCCTGCCCTTACTAGGAACCTGCTGTGGATCATTTCAAATTATACAGTGTGCAAAGTCAGGGACACCCAATATAAGGGACACCCATATACTTTAACATCTCTTGCCAACACTATGGCATTCTGAATACCCATGTCAAAATGTTTCTAATGACTCCATGTATCAAAAAGGATTGAGTTTCAATGCACCCAAAGGAGAAAGTACTTATAATTAATCAAAATCCTATTTTTCTTCAACATCATCTTTAGTACCAAAATAACGGAGCATGGGCTAGGTCCCGGGACGCATAGCTCTTTCATTCTTTTTCCCTAAATTAATTCCTAACCGAACGCTGTCACTCTGAACCATCAAACACGGACACAGGATTCCTCAAGACACTCGCAAATTACCACCACCGAACAATAATCATAAAATGGAACTAAGGACAACAGGGACCCCACTGCGCTGATTAATAACAAAAGTAGAGGAATTCCCCTTTTTTTGCAGGCTTATAGACTATAACCCTACTGGCCCAGTCTTGGCCATCAACGGACAAGACTTCTCAAGAACCTCCCGGATTACCATCTCCCCAATTAACCTACTGACCTGCCAATTTCCACATACAGGTACACAGCACTGTTTTATTTTTGGCCTGCACCCATCAACACATCTCAGGGTTTGCACCTGCCTCTTCCTCTCCCTCCAACTAACCGTCCCTCGCTTCCAAAACCCTACACCACAAAGTTATCAAAATGCTGAAGGCTTGCTATGTGAGACCAGATTACATTACATTATTTTAAAACTTGTGTTTAACCAAAAACGAGCAAAAAAGTAGTGCACTACCGACGCTTGCTTTTATTTACTGAAGTGAAAATGAAAACAAGGAAAGTGTACAATGCAGCCAATCTCCCGCTTACGCACTGGGGGCCACTGTTACTTTAAGATAACGGGAGCCTCCAACGAGCCCCCACAATGGACCGCAGTGGCAGCCAACCCTCTGTGCATTTTTGCCTTGATAGTAAAACTAATAACTTTCCTATTATCACCCCTCAAAATCTCACATGAAAGGAAGTGTAGGTTAGGTTTCTAACAAACCTAGCTTAGAGCAGCAAAGCAATAGCAAGTGGCCGAGGGAGCGTGGCCTGGAGCCGATGGCGAGCAGAGGCTGATTCGCCGGGCTCCGGCCGAGACGCCGTTTCCGAATCTTTTTTCTCCGGCTCCAGCGAGATAGCAGCCCGCTGAGAAGCACGCAGCGGTGTGTGAGGCGATCCCGCACAAAACCTGCTCGAGGGGACGGACTCTCCGGCCCCCTAGACGCCAGCGCTGGTCTTAGAACGCGCTCCCTCCCCCCGCCGTGCCTGGATCCAAGATGGCGTCTCACAGAGCTTAGCGGGGCCTCCGCGGAGCACCCCCCGCCAGCACATCCAGGCGGTGAACGTCGAAGAGGAGCACCACAGCGGAGCGGGCCTCCTTCTAATATCCGACCGTGGCTGGCACCAGATCCTCGCCCTTCTCCTCTCCCACCACGCCGGAAGGCTCCGGTCGACACTACGTGCCGGTGTCGCTCTATCTCCAGAGCTTCACCGCGGCACAAATCACATCTCCGAGACGGCGGTGAGGGTCTCCGCGCAACGCCCGAACTCATCCGCCTCTAACTCTTTCTCCCCGACCTACCCGAAAATAGGCACGGTACATACTCCGGGGACGGGAGTACGCGGCGACGCCACCGGCCTCACCCTCCTGGGCCCACATCCATCTGCAGGGAGGCCGCCGCCGGGAGGCGGGGCCGAAGGAGCTGCTGGGTCACTGGGTCGCAGTGGCCCGTCACCTTGCCCAAAGGCCCGGAAACCAGGAAAGACCCGGAAAGCCGCGACGGTGCGCCAAGCCACGGAACAATTGTGAGCACGGCCCCAGCTACCCTCCCCAACCACAACCTGCATTGTCCTCGCGGCTGGGCCACCCAACTGGACTCATTCACCAAGAGGGGACAACTCCGGCCCTAAGCGCCCCAACACCATCACCCCTGAGTCCAGGGGCAGCGACACAGGCGCTAAGATAGCGGATGAAGCATCAGAACGCACAGTGGAACACTCCACCCCATGTGCCCTGGACAGCTCCCAACCACTGAAAATAATAACTCCCCAGGGCACAGCCCACCCTAGAACACCACTCCGGGCCACATAAGCGAGTGGCCCTGAACCTCACCCCTCCAGACTCAGGATTCCAGGGTAACCACTAGTACGCCTCCAACATGGCCGCCAAAAATAAAACCAGAGCCGCCACCATGGACTCCTTTGTCTCAGCCAGGGCAAAGACTCCCACCCAAGCCAAGGCCAGCTCCACTGAAAACATTCGCTCGCAGGAGACGGAGCCCAAAGATAATCACTCCCAGATAATGGACGCCATTGCCTCATTAAAGACTCACATCGACTCCAAGATAGACGAGTTCAAAATAGACATACAACTCATTCGCCAAGATGCCCGCAACTTAACGGAAAGGGTGACGGCCATGGAGAAATCCACAGAGGAGGGGTCCGCGGACACGGCGACCCTACAATCTGAAGTTTCGAACCTGAAAGGGAAGGTCGCATTCCTAGAAGAAAGGGCGGAGGAAGCCGAGGGTCGGGCTAGACGAGGGAACATCAGAATCCTAGGTATCCCGGAGGGGAATGAAGGCCTAAATACCACGTCCTATGTTGAAACCCTGCTGCTACAGGAGATTGGGGCCGGCAAACTGACTCAGGGATTTGCGGTGGAAAGGGCCCACAGGTCCCTACAGAAACGACCTCCCCCTGGCTCACATCCACGGCCAATCATAGCCAAGATACTAAATTTCCAAGACAGAGAAATTATATTAAGATACTCCAGGGAAACTGGCCCTATTGTACAGGGTGACTCTAAGATTTCCATATACCCGGACTATACCCAGAAAGTACAGAGGGAGAGGAACTCGTTTGTTCCGATCAAAGCAAGGCTTCGCCAACTGAACCTTAAATACAGGTTGCTGTACCCGTCCCGCCTGAAAGTTATCCACAAAGGGCGAGCAATCTTCCTCGACAATCCGGAAGCAGCCAACATGTGGCTAGAGGACAATAACCTTGCTGACGGTGGAGATAACCCAGGAGGGGAAGACTGAACCTCGGGGGAGCTGAGCTAGACCCCAGGGACCCTCCACACCACCCACACATGAAGCGTAAACAGCCGGACCCAAGCAGGTAATCCAATTAACAGTATATCGTATGGAAACAACCCTCGTTTGGCCTCGCCGCCTTGCAGCAGCCCCGCCCCCAGCGAAAGATCCAACCGGGCGAGTTTCTGCCCGACCCAACTCGCGCCCGACTCCCGGATGGGTTTAGACGGCGCGGGAGCGCCTGAGCATCGCGACAGAGTTGTAGTCGCTGGGCGCACCAGTTTGAGTTATGTTATTAGCTTAGTTAGTCCTATAGTCTTCGTCCCATTGATGCTTGAAAATATCGAGATGGCCACAGGATACGCCCCAAGAATCGACGAACCAGAGGTCCATCGCCTACAACTTACCAACCACGCTTTGATGCCGCATCGGGCCACCGTAGTTGTCCCCCACGCCAAACCCAGAACGCTGCACCAATGGCATCACAACTCAATGTCATGACATGGAACGTAAGGGGAATGGGCTCGTACCTCAGGAGGAACCGCATACAGTCTTACCTTAGGAGGAAGAAAGTCTCGATAGCGATGTTACAGGAGACGCACCTCACCGAAGACGCTCTGTCCAAACTGGCAGACCGATGGGAGGGAACTGTGAGAGGATCCCCATATTCCAAATACGCAAGGGGTGTGCTGATATGGATAAACCCGAATGTGCCTTTCCAGTTACACGGATGTGAATCTGACAAGGACGGCAGATACGTAATAATGTGGGGAACTATGGAACAGACCCCGATTTGCTTAGCTAACACATATTTCCCGCAACACGGAATCCCGTCTTATCTCAATACACTGAGTCCCAAGCTGGCACACCACCGAGGCCAAACCTTCCTATGGGGAGGAGATTTCAACTGTGTCATGGACACAACTATGGACAGATCACTTCCTCCCCCCCAATCAAGCAACCCCGCAACCCGTGCTATGGCGGAAACACTGGACCAACTCAATCTAGTGGACATCTGGAGGATACAACACCTAGCCGACAGGATTTACTCACATTACTCAGCCCCACACAACGTCCACACAAGAATAGATTACTTGTTCATTGATCGAGAAGAGGCCCCGCTGGCGACAGCCACAGAGTACCTGGGGAGATCCATCTCCGATCACTCTCCGTTAGTCATGCAATGGCGGCAGAGGGGACCCAGACCCCCCGATCCCCATGTGGAGAATGCCTTCCGCGACATTAGAGGATCCACAGTTCAGAGAGGACCTTGCCGAGAGACTAGAGGAGTACGTCGAAATCAATAAAGGATCCGTCTCCACTTGGAGCACACTGTGGGAAGCCATGAAGGTGGTTACCAGAGGAGAAATCATATCTAGAGCTGGTGGCACCCGCAGGCAACTAAAGACGTCACTTGAGGCCCAAGAATCAGAGATCACTCGTTTAGAGTCCACTCTTGACACCTCCCCAGGGGTCGAAACGGAACTGAAAGCAGCCCGAGAAAAATGCCAGCTCTCCTGGGACAGGCTGGAAAAATTTGACTGCCACATACACCGCTCGATCCCACAGGGAATCAGACAAACCAAGCAGGCTGTTGGCCTGGTTGTGTAGAAGAGAGCACCCTAAACACTTACCAACGGAAATAATAGACGCCGAGGGTGCATCCCACAGGACACAGATGGGGATCAACAAAGCATTTGCCGAGTTTTACTCAAAACTATATGCTCATGAAGCCCGGATCCCCACCACAGAAATAATAGATACCCTGGAAGAGATCGACCTACCCCAAATATCCAGCGAACAGAGAACTGAACTAGACATGGAAATCACTCTCGACGATGTAAGATGGGCCATCAGGTCGCTCGCTACCTCCAAGACCCCTGGTAGTGACGGGCTCACGCCGGAATTTTACAAAGCATACGAGCCCATTCTCACCCCCATCCTACACGAAGTCTACCAGGAAGCTTATACAAACGGGATCCTCCCCAAATGAGAGAGACTATAATCATCCCCATGCTTAAGCCCCACAAACCGCCCACTGACTGCGACTCATACCGACCCCTGGCCATGCTCAACTACGATAGCAAGATCCTCACCTCAATACTGGCCAGCAGACTTGCTAGAGTGATAGGGTCCATAATTCATGAGGATCAGAACGGATTTGTCCCAGGACGCAACACCACAGCCAACTTGAGGAGGCTTCAACACATCATGGCCGAAACTCACGATTCGGAGGAAGATCTAGCGATTTTGTCGCTTGACGCCATTAAGGCCTTTGACTCCATCTACTGGGAGTGGCTGGTGGAGGCCTTGCGGGCTTTTGGCTTCGGAGATGGTTTCATCAGATGGGTCCAGGTTCTCTACAACTCCCCAGTGGCCAGGGTCAAGACAGGCGGAATAGTCTCAGAACCTTGGGAAATACAGAGGGGCACGAGACAAGGATGTCCACTTTCGCCCATGCTGTACATACTGGGACTGGAACCGATTGCCTTATACTTTCGTCAACAGCTCTTTGACGCTGGCATCAAGGTGGGCAACGTTTATAACATAATATCATTGTACGCAGATGACGTTCTTCTGTACTTAAAAGACCCTGAGATCAATGCACCGATAACACTGGAAGTACTCGACAACTACGCGAGATACTCCGGAATCCAATTTAGCAGACACAAATCCTCAGCATTCCCCCTGGCCGGATTGAGAGACGCCTTAGCGGAGGACCTTCCGATCATAGGGATAAAATGGCAACCCGAGAAGTTCAGATACTTGGGGATTAATGTCAGCCACACCCCACAGCTCACACATGAGCACAACACAGAAGTCGCCGTCACCAACCTCCGACGATCCATAAAATTCTGGTCCAAACTCCCACTGGCAATGGTGGGGAGAGCGGCGATTGTCAAAATGATAATCCTTCCCCGCTTCTTATACTTCTTTGTGAACATTTGCCATTACGTACGGCCCCCCTTCTTCAAGAAATTGGAGGCCATTATTAAGGACTTTCTGTGGGGACCTCACAGGCATAAACTGTCACTGGCTACACTAACCCTGCCACATAAAGAAGGTGGAATAAAACTTCCAAATCTCCAGCTCTATTACCTGGCCGCTCAGCTCAGTCACATCACGAGGTGGCTGTCGGACGAATCTTCAGCTGAACTGGGGCTACTGAAGCAACCTCACACCAACTTAACTCCCAAGGAAACCCTATGGAACCCCCTCTGCCGCTCCCCGGAAACCCCTTTGGTTGTGGGGCTTGGCAGACAGATATGGACCAGGACTTGCTACATCAGGAAGGTGCAACACCCATACTCTCCAGACCACCCCATAATGGTAGATGTGTGCAAGAAGGAGGCAGACCTCCCCATAGCAAGGAGGTGGGAGGAAGCCGCAATATACACATGGGGAGACATGTTTGAAGATGGAGTGTTCAGGGACTTTGAATCGATACAAGATATCGAAGGACTACCCAAAGGCCAGTTCCTTTGGTACCATAGGCTCAAACACACTGCCAAGAAACAGTGGCCCTCCTGGCCGGAGGAACCCACCTCGGACCCTCTACTACAGGAAATGTATGACCTCTCCGATAGATGGAGACCGGTCTCCAGGTTGTACAACAAGCTCATCGACAAACCTAACCCTAAGGGAGCGGCGCTGAGGGCAAAATGGGAAGCAGACCTCGCAGCCCCACTCACTGATAAAGAATGGGAAAGAGCACTAATATTCCCCAAGAAAGTGTCAAGAAACTCCAGATTTGGCCAAATACAGCTGAACGTCCTTTACCGAACCTACATGACTCCCCACAGAGTTGCCTCGTTCAATGCGAAGGTCCCACCGGTGTGCCCATGGTGCGGGAACGACAGGGCAGACATGATCCATATGTTCTGGACCTGCACCAAAGCGATGACACTCTGGTCAAAAGTCAAGCAGTCCTGTAGAGACGCCGGTATGGAGCGATATGAATGGTCACCAGGAGAATGCCTACTGGGTACATACCCCAGACCAAGTAAATTCAAACACCTTGTGAAACTAATGGACATTTCATGCATACTTGTTAAAAGGACCATAGCGATGGCTTGGAAGACACCCGCAGGCCCCAGACACGAGCGCTGGTTAAACGAAATGGCGAGATGGACAGCTGCAGAGACCAGAGCCTGGCAGGAAGGAACCACATCCAACGGGGACGCCTGGAAGGCTCTCCTGATGGACATGCTCTTCGATGCGGATCATAAGCCCCCCTGAACACCTGTCGTGGTTTGTTGTAACAGGCTACTACCATCACAATGCAGATGTCCCCTGCAACTGTTCCCCTCCACTTCCCGAGAAGTTACACCCTGGGCTGAACCGCCATCACGAACTCTACATGTTACATCACACGAAGACTATCGTTGTTTAAGTTAAGTTTTCTTTTGTTTACTCCTATTTTTTTCTTTTTCTCTTTTCTCTTTCACTTGTTTAATTCACGAGTTTGTATTGTCTCACCTTTATCACGAAACCAATAAAATACTTTGAAGAAAAAAAAAAATACTTTGAAAAAAAAAAAAGCCAGTGGCCGATCAGCGCTGTGAGGCTGCACTGTGTGAGTTTAGCACTATACAAATACCAAACAACTTTTTGAGGCTCTTAAAGAAGAATGCTGAAGCTCTGATCTGGCTAAATGCAAACAATAACACACACCAACACAGCACCTGTTTCACTTGAAGGCATGGAAGGCCCTTCTGTAGGGTTGCCTACCTCCCAAAGAATACCCATGCAGTCAAATGGCATTCCCTATGAACCCAACAGCAAGTAGTCGAAGTTCTGAGATCTTGGTTGAACGCCAGTCTTTTGTGATCACAACCAAAAAGCAAAGAATGGGGTTCAGCAACATTTTTGTATTTATGATCAATATTGGTGATCCCATGATGGCGGCACACAGATGCATCTTTAAGGCTAACGGTTTGGCCTTGTAAACAAATGTACTTCCTTTGCCATCCCTAAATCTCATTATATTCCGTTGGCTCCCAAACACTATAATTGGGCTCTTCCAGGGTCCCCTCCTTTGCTAGAACAGCAATACTGTGAGTTCAAGCTTTCTCTACATTAAAGCTCTTCCACAGTAGTAAACCTTGTCTTGATCCTGATGTCCAACAATGCTGTGAACAGCAAGTTGGATCACTGTAGAAGACTCTGCACAAGTTAATCTATTGAACCAAAGGACCTCAGGCAAATTAAATGCCAGAACAGGCCTTCAGGTACCCATTACTCCTGTGTCCCTGATTTGATTGCCAACGCAAACTAAGATAAAATTTAAAATATTAACCATGAAGACCACCTGAAAACATCACTTGTAAATTGGCAGAGCTCCACGTCAAGTCTCATATTGAAGCATGCCTTTGAATAGCACCAGCAGAAAATGACGCATCTACGTCATGGGGACGGCCCTGCGATGGCTCTGGGTGAAAGCAGACAGGATGGTTGCGGGTGACCAGTAAATGGCACTTCTGACATTGGGGGATGTGTGACGTGAATAGGACCCGCTTGATCTGGTAGGATGGGACTAGGAGGTGAATAAGAGTGAGATGCAGAAAAGCCAGAGAAGAGACGTACGGCATGTGGGAGGCGGGTACGCAAGGTCTGACATGAGAAGGTATCATAAAAACCATAACGAGATGTTCATGTACCACAGAAGGGAGTTCATGCTAAACAGAGTGCTGTGTCCCTACAGAGAACATGTCACATGCCAGGGGGGTTACCAAAGAAGGGAAATCAGCCACGGCAGGGAAGGGCTGGGCTAAGAGAAGGCAAACAAGTGCATACAAAACATTAGAGCTCCTAAATTCCCAAAATTGAATACTGGTCAAGCGAAACTGATATCTCTCTGAGTTCTCTTCAATAGGTTTCAAATCTTAGATGCTGTCTCAATGCCTCCTCAGGCAGCACCCGCACAAATGCTTCTCACTGCACAAAACACTTGAGACGTTTATCCATAGCAGCAAAAAAGAAAGAAATGAAAAAGGCTGTGAAACAATGTAAAAACGATCCACTGCTAACGAATAAAGTCAAGATCCAGACAGCCAAGCAAACATTGGCTAAAAACTGCCAAAATGACTCAAGTTCAAGAAGATGCAGAAAAAATTCCATAATACTCAGTGCTTATGGGATCTCTTAAATCCACAAATGACGTTACAAGACAAAATGATTGTGGATGTTCAAGAATTGGCATGGATAAGATATTTCAAGGCGTTATACAAAGAGACCTACGACGAAGGAAAACACGAACATAACGAACGAAACAAGATGGTCATTTGTATGTGATCATAATGAAATAATAAACATAATCCAGAAACTCAACGTTTCTTGGGCCCCTGGCCCGGATGGACTCTCGAACTCCATAATTAAAAAGAACCCGGAAATATGGGCTCCCTTTTGTAACGTCATATTTGAATTAATCAATCGAACAAAGGCTGTACCTGAGACATGGCAATTAGCTACGCTTATTCCAATCTACAAACAGGGATCTACAAAAGAACCATCCAATTACCGACCCCTGGCTTCACTGTACCCCTTAGGGAATATTTTTGCAAATCTACTCCTAATAAAACTTAACATCTGGTCAAAATCACAAAAGAGGCAGGCGGTCAGAAAAAACGGTTTTGTCAAACAAGTTGGAACAAACTTCAACTTAATGATTCTGAACTGAACTTGCTCAAACACAAAGCTGCGAATGCCAAAACTCAAACATATGCCGCGTTTGTCGATCTGCATCTCGCCTTCGACAAGATAAATCGGGATCTATTGTGGGAGAAATTGGAGAAATGGGGCTGTCTGAGCAACATACTTGAGCCTATCAAACTGCTGTACTCAAACATCAAAATTCGAGTCGAATGACAGCTGATGGGCGTGTAACAAAATGGATACGAACTTGGCATGGACTGAAGCAAGGGTGCCTGCTGGCTGCAGCCCTATTTAATCTCTTCACCTCGGATTTTGAAGAAAACATCTACCCCCCTCTTATGAATCCTCCAAAACTCAACGCAACTCCTCTCCCCTGTCTAATGTACGCAGACGACATTGTCATTCTGACAAAAACACCTTGTGGTCTGCAAATTGCACTAGATAATATGTAAGAATATATGCAAAAGAACAAACTTGCGATAAACGTCCAAAAGACCAAAATCATGACTTTAACTCAACAGCATCAAAAGGAAGAAAAAACAACATGCCTTCTATTTACAAAAACAAAAACTTGAACAAGTCAAAACATACAAATATTTGGGCATATGGATCAATCAATCCCAAATCAAACAAAACTGGTCCTCACAGCTAAAATCAAAAGCCAACTCACTTGCCAGACAAGGCCTTATTATTTTCAATCAAGCCTGTCATAGCCTTTTACAGGCAAAAAGTGAATGCCCTACTAGCCTACGGTGGAGAAACTATGCTAAATATCGACCAGTCAATTTGGGTCAAAATAGAGGCCTGCTTCTGGAGGAAAGTCTTTGCCCTTCCGCAAACGATCCCCATGCCACGGATAAGGTATAAGCTGGGCTTACAATCTCTCCATTCAATTATAATGTGGAAAAAACACGATTTCTACAGAAAATTGAATAATGTTGACATCATACCTGCTCTGGACATTTTGAGAACACATCTCAAGATCAATGATACTGTGCTAATAAAATGGAAAGAAGCTTTTAACAAGATTTGAATGGAAAAAGACATCTCCATGGATATGTTAATAAACAGACCCCAGAAAGCCAAAACTCACCTAGCTAGACTCAATTGGATTGAGACACTACACCTGAAAAATCAGTATAAACGAAATGTATGCTGTGACGGCGAAATAAGAGCCCTTAACCAACTGCCTCATTTGTTTGAATTTGTTTCCGGATCGGCAAATTCACGATACCTTTTTGAGACTCAGAATGAATCTTCTCCCAACTCGAGAAATTACAGAAAAAAGAAGTCAGAGCAAAGAATCCAGTCAATCATGTAGATTACGTAAAAATGTGGAGACTATTGAAACCATCTGATGGAATGTCGAAAAACGAATTGCTTTCAGTGGAAAGTATTCTAGTGCCCCTACTGAACTAGAAGCCTCAGAACGATGGTCCCAAATACTGTTAGGTAACAGAAGAATGGTAACCACCATCGTCCGCTTCTGGAAAGACATTTCTGACGATGGTTATCGCTAGACACTTTGAAGAAGATGAAAAATTGTAAAGTAAACTCGGCTCATTTTTTTAAATTGATTAATAGGCTGTGATAAATGTAAGGTTTAAGATGCAAATCACAGACATTTCTAATAAAAAAAAAAACAAACAGAGGACCTCCTCGATGTCCTCTCTAACACTGTAAGGGGCTGAGGGGCGATTCAACTTTAAGCTGCAGGAACCCCACTGTCACTTCTTTAACCTCCACATAAAGCTCCCATGCGCGTGGACGAATAGTTCACAATTTGCCCAACCACCCGGCCCATATAACTTTCTCGAACTCACAAACCTGCCGAGTGGAGTCTATGCACGTGGGCAACGAAAACACACCTACTGCGAAGAGTAAAACACAAAAACATAGTTGGTATTCCTCTTATCATTAAAGCTGCGTGTCTGGAATACCTCATATTCCAGCCTCTAGGCTTCTTCTGCAGATCGTTCTGGCAAAGTACTCAGAAGCTGTTCAGCCTTCTCAGCCTCCCATGCAATGTACTCTTTCCTTTTCCACAGTTATCCTGAGTTTTGCAGGGTTCACGATGTCTGCCTTTGCTCTGTGGGCAAGAAATCTCTTCAGTCTCTTCTACTGGTTTCGAGATGTACCTTCTCATTCACAACTTTAAAAATTCTCTCTTTGTCTCTGGTGTCGGACAGTTTAACAATGACTGTTGGGCCACTGCAGAGGCACTCATTTCATTAGTTTTGCGTTGCTCGATTCTACAGCACTTGTCGATGTATACTGGGTCTTCTTCAATGACCCAGCCTAACACCTCTGGGAGCCAGGTTGGAGACAAAAGCTATCGCGGCTTTGCCTTCCGCCCCAAACGGGAGGCCAACCACTATAATTTGATTGGCGTGGACAGCATTTTCAAGTTGTTCCAGTCTCCTTTCCATGGCCTTGTTCCCTGCATCACTGCCTCCAACTCCGTGCTCAGCTGTTTCTCCACTGGAACTGTCTGGATATTCTGCTGTTCTATCTCCGAGGTTTAAACTAACTCGCCACATGCTCGTTACATATTTTCCTATGTTGCTTATACCTGCACTATCTCATGTTTTATGCTGTACTATATGCTTCTGTAACCTAATCTAAGATATGCGCCCAGATGCTCGAGGGCCAGGCGCACTTTACAAATAAAGAAAATACAAATACAAATTCTGTTCCAAGGTCGCTGTTCTGATGTCTAGCTGGGTGACCTTTTCACTCAGGTGATCAAGTTTGCCTTCTAGTCTTGTAACTGTTCTGTCGATTCGCCCCAGAACTAACGAGAGGCTTTCTTGTGATGGGGGTGAAGCCCTGTACGGATGCTCCAAGGAGCACTGCTTGTTTGTTGAGCCACGCAGAGTGAAAAAGTCCCCATCAGCCAGCTTCTCCTTTTGCTTATTTTTCCCAGAAGCCATCGTAGGAGCACTTGACTGCCCCTATCTGGGATTCTGCAGCATGGTTGGGGCCATAGTAGAGCATTTCGCTACAGCGCCTACTTTTATTCACTGCTCTAGGTACTTCCAGTTAAGTTCTCTTAAGAGGTCGAGTATGGCTTAATAAAGGATCTGTGGACAGGCTTCCAGTCGGCAGGGGGTGTTAGTTCGGAACAGTTATCCTTCCTAGCCCCGCTTCACCATGGACTGCTTGATCCTGGGGCTGTGTGATTAGGGAGAGCAGTGCTGCCGATTTTTGCAAACTCACGTCTCCCTGCTTTTGGCCAGCGATGTACTCTTTTCTTCCATTTCTGAATTGGCTGGATATTCTTCCACCATTACACCTCCTTCAGCCAACTTATTCACTCGTTTTCAGGTGTGCCACCATTTTCTTACTCGTTTAAGCAGTCATCTGCTCAGTATTCCACACACGATTATTTCGAGTGGACCTCCAGACGTGTGGCTTCATTCTGGACTGTTAGTAAAGGGGCTTCTTGACATGCTGTCTTCTCCACATCGTCACTCCTGTTATTCGAATGTTGTATTTATGGACTGATTCGCACAGTGCCAAGATAACCTTAAGCCAATAGTGTTCAGGACTACTATGCACTGACTCCTATGTGCTGCTTTTTCTTTTTAGCTTTGCCTTACAAATAATAGTGTGTTTGTGTAAACTTCATTACAACCCCAGCGCTCCATTTGTTTTTATTAGCAGCATTACACACTCTCTTCGGAGTAGATTAGATCACCTGTAACGTTTATGTGGTGCAGTGGAGCGGTAAGGTGCCTCCTTGGTTGATCAAAAGATCTAGTTCCAGTGCTCCCGATCGTCTCCCGAGTGATAGTTGGCAAGGGGGTTCGGGGGGGACATGGACAAAGCCCTGTACTGACCTTTATCTATTGGGACTGCTTGCATCATACCACCCTGTAATAGCTGGTACTGCTTCCATCATACCACCCTTTAATAGCTGTGACTGCTTCCATCATACCACCCTCTAATAGCTGGGACTGCTTCCATCATACCACTCTGTAATAGCTGTGACAGCTTCCATCATGCCATTGTTACGGTCACTTTGTCTCTGTGGGGAAGTTGGGCACGGTCGTAGCCCCTGAGGAAGTGAATTCCCCTTGTCGCACTTCTTCCCCTGCTCGTGGTCTGAGGACTGATTTTGTTGTTGGCACTGCCCCTGCGAGGATATGAGAGATTGTGAGAAGGCTGCTATATGACTGCTGTCTCTCTCGACCCCTTCTTCCCAGAATGTGGTGAGCATGTGCCGACCCATATCGTCTCACCTGTTGATTGATGATGGCGAGCTCTCCGTCCTGCTTCTCACAGCAGGGGCGCGTTGAATGGACCGAGTTCCTTCACTGATCCATGTGCGTGGCAGCCCAGGCTGGCTGTGGCTGAACCACTCCTAAATGTAAGTGTCTTTTGGCTTTTAAAATATTGTAGTGTTGATTCTTGATTATTGCCCGTATCCTTTTAATAACGTCTTTCCTCTGCTTTCTCCCAATGGGTGATATGCGGCCTAACGGTAGTTGCGGTGCAAGAAGCGAGACCAAATGGGAAGAGAATGGAGTCCACGATGTTCCAACAGATGGTGAGTGTTGGTTTTAGGTCAAGCGCAAGGATTTGTCTAAGCGCGACCTTAAACGTAATGTCTTAGCGGTTTCTAACCTTGTCTTTGTCTTTTTTCCCTTCCAGGCACCGTCTGTTACGACGTCGGGCTGGAGCGCTGCTATCCGGAGGTCTGGAGATGGAAGATGAATGTCAGAGTCCACGATGATGTGTGCCGAAGGAAGCAGATTGCAAGATAAGTGCTGCGGCTGGTAGCTGGAGACAAGATAAGGTGCGCTCCGGCGAGTAGCTGAAGACAGGTAAGGTGCGCTCTGGCTGGTAGCTGGAAGCAGGTAAGATGCGCTTAGGCGGTGGTGAGCATTACGCTGCAATAGCAGCATAACGCGAAGGGCGTGCTGGGGGACAGAGCAGACTTATATAGCCTGCTCTGGCCACGCCCATAGTCATGACTCATCGGCCCCACCCTGCCACTCCTAAAAGGATGCTTACATGTGCATTCTGCCTCTCCCCAGCATCCACACCCGACCCAAAGCACATGGGGGCCCCTGCGGGGGAAAGCAAGTACCTGCACCAAATAAAATGTGCTAGTGCACATTTATTTATGAGCCTGGCGCCAAAGGCGCCCGGACTGAGACAAGCTGGGTTCTGCAAGTCGTATTGTCCCCAAGGGACAATAAAAGGTTGTGTTTCCCCTTGTTCTCGTGCCTTGATGGTGCAGGGTCTGGTGTTCTGGAGCCATGACAGCACTCCCCCCTCCCCCCAAGGCTCCTCTCATGGGTGTTCTTTCTCCCAGCCCTGGTTTGATTGGATTGCTGCAATGGAATTGTCTGATCAGCCGTGGAGCGTGGACAAATTCACTGGGTTCCCATGTACAGTCTTGAGGTCCATAACCCTTCCGGTCTATAAGGTAGTACAATTTAGATCGCACTATTTTGGAATCCAGAATAGTTTTGACCTCGTATTCCTGTTCTCCTTCTAGGATGTCGGGCTCTAGTGGTGCTTCAATTCGAGTACCTGGTTTCATTGGTTTCAAGAGTGAAACACGGAATACTGGATGGATTTGCATATTGGATGGTAATTCCAATTTCATGGCAGCTGGGATTGTCATGGCTTTGATGGAATAAGGCCCCAGATACCTGGGACGGAAGGCTCGTGGTCCTTTCAAGGGAATGTTTTCGGATGCTAACCAAACTTTGTCTCTGACATGGTAATATGGGGCCTCCCTTCTGTGTCGGTCTGCAAACCTTTTCTGTTTTTCTTTAGCTCTGGTCAGATGTTCAGCCGCATCTTTAAGAATCCGAGTGATGGTCTTATGTAAGGTTGTTACTGCCGGCATTTCCAATTCGTCAAGGGAATCCAAAGTGGACGTTCGAGGATGTCGAGCATGCACCGTATAGAATGGGGTCTGTCCGGTGCTAGTGTGGATGGAATTGTTGTAGGCGAATTCGGTCAGCCAAAGTATGTCTTTCCAGGATTCCTCAGTTTGTTGCAACATACACCTCAGATTTTGCTCCAAGGTCTAGTTGGTCCGTTCCGTTTGGCCATCGGTTTGAGGATGGTGACTAGTGGATAACCGGAGATCAATTTTGGCTATTTTGCAGCACCTCCTCCAGAGTGCTGAGACGAACCGAGTTCCACAATCTGAAATTAGTACTGATGGGAATCCGTGTAGTTTGACAATCTGTTCCAAAAACACAGTGGTGAGGGCAGAAGCAGTGGGGAGTCCTTTTAATGGAATAAAATGAGCCATTTTGGAGAACAAATCTACAATAACTAAGATGGTGTATTATCCATTGCAGGGAGGAATATCTATGATAGTCCATTGACAATGTATGCCGTTGTGCTGGTGGTACCGTCAATGGATGCAGTAGTCCAGCTGGGTTCAGCTTTTGAGATTTGTGTTGTGCGCAGACACCACAGGTTGCAATAAATTAGGGCAATGTCTTTTCTCCAAGTTGGCCACCAATATCCCTTTTGAATTTTAGCTTGAGTCTTGGCAATTCCCGGATGTCCTTCCACTGGTGAATCGTGATAGTTAGCTATTATTTGGTCTTGTAGCTTCTTGTCCTGAATGTACAACCTCCCTTGAAAATACGTCAGATCATTTTCAATGGTGTATTGGTCCCCTCTGGACAGCCACTTCTGTCGTGTTGCTTGGTTCATCTGAGATTGGAGATCGATTTTCAAATCATCCAAACAGGTGGTTGTGGCAATTTTGTTCTGGATCCGTTCTTCCGGAATGATGGCTACAGGCTCAGATGTGGTAAAAGCTTCTTGGTCCTCACTCAAGCGTGACAGAGCGTCTGCTTTCCCATTGCGTACTCCGGGTCTGTAGGTGATGATAAAATCGTATTCCGCAAAGAAGAGAGCCCAACGAAGTTGACGAGAGGATTGGGCCTTGGCGGTCTTCAAGTATTGCAGATTGCAGTTATCCATGATGACAGTGACTGTATGTCTTACTCCCAGAAGATAGTGTCTCCATGTGTTTAAGGCTCCCTTAATCGCTAGTAGTTCTTTGTCCGTGATCGCATAGTTCAACTCCGGTGCAGAAAACCTACGGTACCAGAACGCTATGGGATGTAATTGTCCAGTGTCGGCGTCTCTTTGTGATAATACAGCAGCCATGGCTACGTTGGAGGCATCTGTCTCGGCCATGTATGGCAGATCTGGTCAAGGGTGTCGGAGAACTGGTGCTGTGATGAAAGCAAGTTTCAATTCCTGAAAGGCTTTCTCTGCTTCTGGAGACCAAAGGAATATCTTGTTTTTTCTCAGCAGGGAGGTAATTGGATGAACTATCTGCAAAAACCTAGGAATAAACCGACGATAGAATTTGGCGAATCCGAGTAGACTTTGTACTCCCTTTTTGGATGTCGGCGATGGCCACTGAAGGATAGCATCCACCTTGCGTGTGTCCATGTGTACGCCTCATGGTGTGAGCATAAAACCCAAGAATTCAACTTCTGTTACGTGGAAGAAACACTTTTCTAACTTGGCAAACAGCCGATGCTGTCAAAGTTTTTCCAGTACTGCTCTTACATGGCGGACGTGATCCTCCTTGGAAGCTGAATAAATGAGAATGCCATCTATGTAGACAAGTGCGCAAACGTCCAATAATTCTCGAAGCACATCGTTCATAAAAAATTGGAATGGCGCCGGGGCATTGCATAGCCCAAAAGGCATAACCTGGTATTCGAAAAGACCATACTTGGTACGGAATGCCATCTTCCACTCATCCCCTTGTTTAACTCTTACAAGGTGATAGGCTCCTCATAGATCCAGTTTTCTGTACATTTGGGCATTCTTTACCTGATCCAGAAGCTCCTGAACAAGTGGCAGTGGGTATCTGGTTTTTACCGTGATCTGGTTAAACGCAATATAGCCAATACAGGTTCTTTAATCGCCCTCTTTTTTAGGTACGAAAAAGAGCGCCGAAGAGGCAGGGGACTTAGACGGGCGGATGAAGCCGTTGGCTAGATACTGATCCAAGTAAGTTTTTAGATGATGGTTTTCCTGCTCCGTTAGGGCATAAATTCAACTGCAGGGGATTTGGGCTCTGGGCACCGGGTCAATTTGGCAATCGTAAGGCCTGTGTGGAGGTAGAGTGTTCGCTTGCTCTTTCTGAAAAACATCCTGGTAATCCAGATATTCTGGTGGTAAGGAACCAGTGAGCCCCAGAATAGTTTTTGTCTTGGGGTTCAGGTTGCTCACATCCTTGTTGTAGCAAGCGTTAGCACACTCTTGAGGAAAGGTCAGAACGCGTTTTCTCCAGTCGATCCTAGGGTTGTGGGATTCCAGCCAAGGCATTCCTAATATCATCTGGAACTAAGGAGCACTGATGAGATCGAAGGAGATGTCTTCTTGATGACCAACCTGAGACGTTTGTTTGTGCATCAGGGCGCAGGAAAATAAGGATACTTTCAACTTAGTTACATGGGTACATCGAGTGCATAGGCAACATTAGGTACATGAGATACATAGTGATAAATACAATATAAATTAGATGAATAGTTGGGTTCAAAAGTGATCACAGTACAACATAGACAGGGTGTCCAGAAGGGACTAACATAGTGGACAATCGATGAGCAAAAGGATGTACGGTGATGGAGAGTATACATGGTCGGAGGAGTGTTTATCCGGATGGTTATTTATCATTTTCTTTCAGCCAATTAGTTAAATTCTGTCTGAATTTGGAAAGGGATTGGTGTTCTCTGATACCGGGCGGTAGGGAGTTCTCTAATTGCGCAGCTTTAACTGGGAAGCTGTGTCCCCCAATAGTGGAGAGTTTGAAGCATGGTACTTGGAGACAGTTGGAGTTGGCTATTCTAGTCGGTCTGAGAGAGGTTTTTCTGCAGACTTTTTCAGTAAGGTTCGGCGGGGCTCTATTATTAAGGCACTTGTATGTGAGGGTGGCGATTTTAAGTTGGATTTTATCCGAGGTAGATAGCCATTTATGTTTTCGTCTAGTAGAGGAGATATGTTCATTTCTATTCATCTTGAGTGCTGCTCTCAAGTCATTATTCTGGAGAACCTGTATTTTGTGGGTGATCTGTTTGTTCGCACCTATGTAGAGCGTGTTACAGTAATCCAATTTGGAAAGTATAAGGGCTCTAGTGAGAATAAGGCAGCTGTCAGTAGAGAGGAATTGTTTACTAGCCCTGATTAATTTGCACGTATGTGCGGTAGCAGAGCTAGGGAGTTGACTTGTTTGGTGAAGTTCAAGGTAGCGTCTAGGTAGAAGCCTAGAGTCTTCACTTCCTTTGCTACTTTTATGTTGTTGCCATCAATAGTGAAGTTGGCGTATTCTGAGCTGAGTTTGGATAAGAGGGAGGGGCTGCCTAGCATAAGGAGCTCAGTTTTGTCGCAAGTCATAAGCATGACTTTTTCGGTATGCTGCGTCACTGGCCCGGATGATAACTGAGAACCATCCACTGCTGTGATGTTTTCCGATTTCAGCTTCTGTTGGAGAGGAAGGCCCATTCGTGCAGCCAGATCTTGATCAATATAATTTCCCACAGCTCCGCTATCAATATATGCCTCCAAGGCATGTACCTTTGACGGCTGTTTATGGTTGACCAAAAGTACCGGGATGACTAGATGTGAGGTCTGTACGGATTCATTCTTTTCGCTCGACAAGTGGACCCCTACGTTTGTCGGGCATTGGAGTTTCCCGAATCCTGTTCCTTATCCTCGTCACCATTGTCCGTTGCTCTGACTAATTTCTTGGGTGGTTTCACTGGGCATTCTCAGAGGAAACGTCCTGCTCTCCCGCAGTATAAGCAGAGCTGCTGTTGCCTCCTTTTCTCCCTTTCAGCCTTGTGCAATCCATCTTTCGATTTTGCAATCTGTGATCGAGCTGCACAGTCAAGTTGATGTATTCCGAACATGCCTCGGGGGATTGACCACTTGGGATAGAACATCCTTAAGTTCCCCACGTAACCCTCGATAAAAGAGCGTAGTCCTTTTTTCTCCTGGCCAGTTTGTTTGTGCTACAAGACGATTAAAAGGGGCGATGTAGGTCAATAGGTCTGGGTTTCCCTGTCTAAGTGACAGTAATTTGTTGTCCAAAGCTTGTCCTTGAGTATGTCTTGCGAACAATTTTTCCATTTCCCGCCGACATTCCCCAAAGTCTCGAAGTAGTGGATAATCCTGGTTTATTAATGGTATCGACCAGTCTTCTGCACTACCTCCTAAATTTGAGAGTACAAATGCAATTCTGGCTTGATCATTAGGAAAAGCCCCAGGCTGGCACAAAAAATGGAGGCGACATTGGTTCATGAATATAGCGTACTTGTTAGGCTCGCCGGTAAAGCGTTCGGGTGGGGCCAATGGCACTGAACCAGAGAGAACCACTTGAACGGGTGATTATGGCTGCGGCAAGTCCTGGTAGTGGGACCACGCCCGCGTGGGACTGAAGCATTTATCTTGCCAAATCGTCAGTTTGTTCTCGAGTTACAATAAGATCCCTCCTTAAAGCATTGGTTTCGTGTCTGGAGGCATGAATTTCAGCCCGCAATTCCCCCAGTAGTTGGGCCAACTGGTCTGTTTCCGAGGTTTCCATAACGCCCAGGCAGAGATTCGTAGCGGCTTTGCGTTCTGTTACGCTCACCTGGTCTCCGTGGGGATGTTGGGGCACGTTGCAGCCCTCCCTGGAAGTGAATTCCCCTTGTCAGGTTTCTTCCCCTGCTCTTGTGCTGTGGACTGCGCTGGTTGTTGGCACTGCCCCTGCGAGGATATGGGAGATCTCTCACCTGTTGATTGATGATGGTGAGCCTTCCGTCCTGCTTCTAACAGCAGGGGCGCGTTGAATGGACAGAATTCCTTCACTGATCCATGTGCGTGGCAGCCCAGGCCGGCTGTGGCTGAACTACTCCTAAAGTTAAGTGTCTTTTGGCTTTTAAAATATTGTAGTATTGATTCTTGATTATTGTCCGTATCCTTTTAATAATGTCTTTCCTCTGCTTTCTCCCAATAGGTGATATGCGGCCCAGCGGTAGTTGCGGTGCAAGAAGCAAGGCCAAATGGGAAGAGAATGGAGTCCACGATGTTCCAACAGATGGTGAGTGTTGGTTTTAGGTCAAGCGCGACGATTTGTCTAAGTGTGACCTTAAATGTAATGTCTTAGCGGTTTCTAACTTTGTCTTTTTTCCCTTGCAGGCACCGTCTGTCACAACGTCGGGCTGGAGCGCTGCTATCCGGAGGTCTGGAGATGGAAGATGAATGCCAGAGTCCACAATGATGCATGCCGAAGGAAGCGGATTGCAAGGTAAGTGCTGCGGCTGGTAGCTGGGGACAAGGTAAGGTGCGCTCCGGCGAGTAGCTGAAGACAGGTAACATGCGCTCAGGCTGGTAGCTGGAAACAGGTAAGATGCGCTCTGGTGAGTAGCTGAAGACAGGTAAGGTGCACTCTGGCTGGTAGCTGGAAGCAGGTAATATGCGCTTAGGCGGCGGTGAGCGTTACGCTACAAAAGCAGAATTACGCAAAGCGCGTGCTGGGAGGCAAAGCAGGCTTGTATAGCCTGCTCTGGCCCTGCCCATAGTCACGACTCATCGGCCCCACCCTGTCACTCCTAAAAGGATGCTTACACGTGCATTCTGCCTCTCCCCAGCAGCCACGCCTGACCCAAAGCACATGGGGGCCCCTCCAGGGGAAAGCAAGTACCTGCACCAAATAAAATGTGCTAGTGCACATTTATTTATGAGCCTGGCCTGAGTCCAGCTGGGCTCTCCAAGTCGTATTGTCCTCAAGGGACAATAAAAGGTTGTGTTGCCCCTTGATCTCGAGCCTTGATGGTGCGGGTCTGGGGTTCTGGGCCCATGGCCATGACAACCACCCTGTAATAGCTGGGACTGCTTCCATCATACCACCCTCTAATAGCTGGCACTGCTTCCATTATACCACTTTCTAATAGCTGGGACTGCTTTCATCATACCACCCTTTAATAGCTGAGACCGCATTCATCATATCACTGAACAGTAGCTGAAACTATGCCCAGAACACCACGATCATCCAACAGAAGACACACAAGAAGAAAACACAACGATGGAAGTCTGTCTACAAGAACTCTATCAATGGATGGACACAAACAGCCTGAAACTCAAAACAGGCAAAACCGAAATAATGGTTGTACCCAAAACCCAGGAAAACAACCACTAGATTCCATGGCCCACAGAACTAGGAACTGTCCCGACTTCATCGACAACAGTCAAAAATCTTGGAGTCCTGATGGACAACGAACTAACACTAGAACCACAAGTAAACACAATAATCAAGAAATGTTTCTTCCTCCTACACACAGTAAAAAGGATCATACCTTTCCTCTCCTATACCCTTTAAACACTTACCATCATCATGTCCAGAATAGACTACGCCAACAGCCTATAACTCCTGCTCAGACTACTACGAAGGGACCACATCACCCCAGTGCTAGAAATGCTACATTGGCTACCCGTCAAACAACGAATAAGATTCAAAACACTATACATAAAACACAGAGCAATCCACGGCCAAGGAGCAGAATTCCTACAAAAGAAAATAACCATCTACCAACAAGCAAGAACACTCAGATAAAGCAATGACATTCGCCTAGAACCGAAACAATACAAAAAAAAAAAAAACTTGGGGTGTCATCTTTCATCCACCTGGCAGCAAAAACTTGGAACTTCCTCGCAAAAGACATACACAATACAAATGATCACCTGAAATCCAGAAAACTACTTAACTTGGCTCTTCACCTCAAAATCGGAAGGGAAAGACTAGGAAAAACAAATACTACACTGGAAATAGAGACCACAACTCAACAAGCATACATGGCAGGAGCAAGTAGGGAGAGAGCCCAAAAGAACCACCCCCTCAATACCCCACGCTAGTCATTACCCCAGAATCGAGAACCCCAGCTACAGGCAGGGGAGCATTAGCCAATAACAGGTTTACCCGCCAGGAGGCGTAGTGCACCCGGTCCTCGGTGGGTGGGGAATCACACACAAGAAAGCCGGGGAGACCGCCAAAACCCCCAATCCATAGCCATCTCCAGCGCAGGGGTGGGGGAAGACCAGCACAACCTCATGCCCACTAGGCAATCACAGGGAGTATCAACCAATAACGGGCACCCTTAGTAAACCCGGTGCTTGGTGGACAAGGAATCGTGGACAAGATACCCAGGGAGACAACCAAACCCCCAATCCCTAGCCATCTCCAGCCTGGGGACGGGGGGGGGGGGAAGACCCACACAACCTCATGTGCCCAAAGAACAAGACAAATAGAGAGAAAGCCTCCACATAGCGCAATAGCAGGCAAACAAACTGTTACAAATCACCAAACATACGGCACAGACGGACACAATGAGCACAGAAATCGAAAGCAACAAGGTAAGAATAAGTCCTACTAACCCAACCCTAAAACCGCAAGCTCTGTATACATTTCTCAAATGCAAAACAAAGACAACCACGTCCCTGCAAAGCAATCCGCACACACTGCACCACAATGCAATGACAAAACAAACCACATATAGCCCTGCACAACAGCACATGGGAATCTATTGAGCCGCAAATCACACCCAAGCTCAGCGAACGATGCAAACCGATCTGAAGCTGTCCACAGGACATCACAACTCTCGCTCTACCAATTCCCGCTATACCCTACACTCCTCCCCTCTTCCCTCCCCACACTCTTACCTTTCGGATCCACCAGAGCGCCCGCGGATAGTGCGTGGTATAAATGATCTTTAACATAAACACTTGTTTCACTCACTTACACTGAGGCTGCTGCTCGTCACCATCCAGTGCCGTAGATGTTCTCTGATAAGCCCCTATTGTCTTGCAGCATATACAGCAACAAGTGGTCATAGGCTACAAGCACTAATATCTCAGCCTAGCTAACGGACGATTTCCTTATCTCCATTATTTCTGATAGACAAATGTTTGTTTCTCTTGCGTCTTCGCCAAATGAAACGTGTTCCATTTTCTTACTGCGCTGGATGAAGATGGAGCCACAAGCTCAAGCAGCCATCTTCCTGGGTGTCAGCCACGCCTACCTCCCCAACCCACCTCCATAACACAAACCTTGGACTTATCCACAATGAATAGATCACCAACAATGATTGCTTGGCCTACTAGCAAAGACATTCTAAAACTCCAGTAGAGTGCAGCTTTCACCGGTTTAAATGGCTTGAAACTAATTAATAAATACGATAAGTAGGGATGGAGTGTTACGACTATAGGCACTGTAGACAGTGACGGTGGAAGAGGAAGAAATAGAGAAGTTCTCATTTTTGGACATGGCCCTTGCAGGAGCTCAGGAAAGAAAACTAAATCAGGGATTTTGGACCTTAGTCTTCTGACAAACTAAACACAATCATAAAGGAAAGCTGTGAGCTCTTGGACTATCCCTTAGAAGCAGCTGTGCTGTGCATCCGATCATGCAAGCACCCCGGAGGGCCAGGGATGGGCTGTGTGTTGGAGGACCGGGCTTCACATGTACTTGGGGTCCCAATGCTTATTTTTCCACTTTGCTCTGCATAACTCACTTGTTCCGGTTGCCTGCCTACAGGGGAGCACATCCCACATGCACGTTACCTTGGCCTGGGTGAGAAGGGCTCGTGCCAAGCACACCAGCTGCCTCTGGCCCATCGACAGACTCTTCCCTCTCTCGCCAACCTCAGCGTCCAACCCACCTGAAAGGGAAACAGGATACAAGAGAGTGAGACTGAACCACTGCATTCAATGACAAACATGCATGCTACAGCGGCAGTGGAGCAAGAGATTGGCACAACTGACTTTTTCAAAATGGAAGAGGACTGTCAACGCCAGACCTCCATTTGGTTGCTCATCCTCCCTTTCTTATCCCATGTGGAGGAATGTCTGGGGTTACTGACGAGTTGTTTCCATAATTTAGCAGCTTGAACTGTGAATAAACCTCCCCCTCCTTTAGAAACCAGGTTCAACGTAGAGGTGGGGGCAACAATTGGTCCCTGCTTCTAAGGGCACGAGATGGAACATAGACGAATGTGCAAATTACATACCGTGGTGCGAAAGTGGTCAACTTTCACAGGCAAGAAATGCATCATTATCCTACCCTATGTTAACACATTGATTTGGGATGTGATAATCAGGCGCAGGGAGGTAGGCACAGAGCACATTAGCCTAGTCTAGGCTTGTGTTGACAGCAGGAATTATGATTAGGGCCACTGGATAGTGTCAAGTAAGGGTAAGACCTTCCCCCTAGCCTATTGAGGCGGTAATAGCAGCTGCCGACCAGTGCAACAATCTGCAGTGTCACGCTCATGTGATCATCAAATAAGACACCCACGCTTTAACTTCTGGACTTAAAGGAAGAGAATCCACCTCCTCATAACTACATTATCAAGCAGGGAGTCAGAACATTACTTTAAGTGGCATCCTAAATGCATCCTGACACTCACTTCATCTACAAAACAATACACCCCTTCACTGAGCCAGAAGACTACAGTGAAAAAACTCCTACTACCCATTCAGCAGCATGGCCTTCCCAAATCAAAGCAGATATACCCCCTTAATCTGCATGGGAAACACTCTTTGAAATTTCCCAGCCTTAAACCATTTTTCTGCAAACAAGATAGTAAATCTGAGGGAGTGGTAAACCAGCTCGTCTCCAAGTAAACTCTCCAAACTCAAATTTCCAAGATGGCGACCAGCCCTATTAATGTCCTCTCCCAGAGCTATGAATTGGAAAACCTTACATCCACCCAGCCCACGGCAGTGAATCACCTGACTGCCCAGCCAATCAGGAGCAGATACCTGAACGTATGAGAATAAAAGAGCATCTGGTTACGCAAGGGGAGGCAGGAATGCCGTTCACATCAGTGGAAACAGAGCCCAGTGAAGGTTCAGGAGAGCAGAGAGGACCAAGGGTGGCGAGGGCCATGGAGAGACTGAGGAGAGCAGGGCACCATACCCCTCAGATGGTGAGAATGGCACTGTATCCAGAGGCATGCCCAGGAAGGCTGTCGGACCCTGGTAGATAGGCACAGAGGGTGAATCAGACCACCAGAAATAAAGCAAGGAGCCTGCTGGCGTCTATAAGCAAGAGCCAGCAACTGCTGACGAGAGAGGGGTGGTGGAAGGTGCCCAGAGTCTGTAAGAGAACTTCCTCCTGTGGGCTCCACTTGAGAAGGAGAATCTGAGCCTGTTGTGGCATCCATTGGTAAAACAGAATCTGAGCTTGTTTGAGCACCACTTGGGATGGAAAATTGGAGCAGCCCCTTTGGTCTCCACTCAAGGAGGAGAATCTGGCCCTTTTGACGGCTCCACTTGAGAAGGAGAATCTGAGAAGCCCCTTTGGTCTTGAGAAAGAGAATCTGAGCCTGTTGAGGTCTCTGCATGAGAACAAGAAGAGGTGCCTGTAATATATTACCAAAAGTAAAAATGTCAGCCTTTTTGTTAAAACATGTGAATACGCGTGTAAAAAGAAAACAATTCCAAATTTGCATTTAACAACAATCTTAGAAACCATTTTAGAAATCTCCCATGGATAATATTAAGATTTAAAAAATAAATTGTCTACCAAAGTCAGTACAAATCTATAAGACTATCTACAAGAGGCATATTTTACTGGGTGGTATGAAGCGGATAGCAGCTAGGGACCATTTGAAGGCTTTATGTGTAAAAATGCATCGCCAGACCCAGTCCATATGGCCCATTCTAAATAGCTTCAAAAGATGCGAGAACCGAGTTTTGCGTGTCAGTGACAATTCAGGGCAGATTGCCAATAGATGGTAAAGGGTTTCTGTAACGTTCTCCTTTTTGCAGAATCACCAGTATCTGTAACTTCGCTCTATTCCCCCCCCCGGCATCCAATAATTCACTTGTTGGAAGCAAATTCAAGCGTAAGCACTGGGATCGCCAGTATTGCCGCAGACATCTCCTCAGGTAATATGGTAAAGTATTATAGTGTCTGATGTCTAATAACAAGTTTGTATATAGGTGGCCCTTCCTAACGTGGTCAATTGTAGCAATCCAGTTGGCGTCCCAAAACCTCTTTTTTACTTTCCGTGGGTACATTACTAAGTAATCCACTGAAGAGTCGATGGCAGTTAAAATGTCAAGGCACTGACCGAACCAATCAATAAGACCATCCGGGGAGTTTGAGTCTAGCCCACACTTTAACAGGTTCCAAATCGAACCCTCTTCTGCCATACAAATCTTTTGTAGGAAGTTAAGATGTTTCCATTTGGCTATCGCTTCCAATGACACCAGACTCAATTCATACCTTAGGACAGAGAATGGAACATTATCTGGCAATCCCAGCACTGTTCTCCAAAAGGCTCCCTCAAGCTTACACCATTGTCCTTTAAGAGCAAAGATTGAAACCTCGGCAACCATAAGTCATCACTGGGACCACCTTTTTACAATAAAACTCTTGTACGGGGATTATTGAGAAGTGTCCGGATTTCTTGTTAACACAGCTTTCCTGAGCGGCCAAGGCCTTGGTCTTTTGTTTTTTTCCCCCCATTAGCCGTCGCGCACCATTTTCTCTCGAGAAAATTGAGAAACCCAGGTACACAAAGCTGTCCACTTTCTCTAGAGAGGTTCCCCCTATGGACCACCTACCTTTCCCTGGCCCTTATGCCAAGGTAAGATTTTTGATTTTGGGACATTTATTGTTAACATGTTCTTATCAACAAAGGACTCCAAAGCTTTCAACTGACACTGTAACCCCACTGGGTAAAATCCATTAGGATAAGATTGTAAGTGTACAAAACATAGTTGAACTTTCTATCATTCAATTGGGAGGGAAGAAATGTACATCAGTTAAAGCATCTCCCAGGTCATAGAGGAAAAGGAGGAATAAAATAGGGGCCAGTAAGCAACCCTGTTTCAGTCCTCTTGCTGTGCTAATTGGGGAGGTTAGATTCCCTTCTCTGTCCATACAGGCACACACTGGTGTTCGTATGTAAGGCCATCAGGATTGCCAGTAAGGCAGTTGGGCATCCCCATTTGTCCAATTTAGACCATAGCAGGTACCTCTGGACAGCATTGAAGGCCGTAGAAAAATCTATGAAAGCTATGTATAATGGCCTATCTCTTTTCCTTGCCCCCTTCTTTAGCAGTTCTAGCAAAAAGCCATTCATCTCGGCCCCCAATCCCCAACAGTAACCTGTTTGGAAAATATCAATTTTTCCCTTTTCCTTGGCCCATTTTCTTAGGTCTCGTAATACCAGGCCTGTGTAGATCTTAAAACAAAAAGATGTGGATTATCGCATTCGAGGTCTGTGCGCTAGTATTCACTGTTGGTGTTAATACTGGAGAAATTGAAGTGTGAGCTGCACTACCACCTACGCCAGCCAGTCCACCCTGGCTGGTACCAGAAAATATGTACAAGAGGGGAGTTGAGGTGGAGATGCGCTAAACACCATATAAATAAGGAGCACTAATTATAAAATTGATGCTTTAATTGTTGTAGAAACAGCCGACACGTGTTTCGACACGCAGGTCGTTTTCAAGGCTGAGTAGTCACATGCAACATTTGATTTATCATATTATTCATGACAGAAAAGAGGATACAAAAGATTGTAACAATCACATTGAATTTGAAAAAAGTAAATACAGACCATATCACATAAAGTTAAAAAATAGTAGTGACATATAGCAAAAAAGATAGTGACATATAGCAAATATCATAATATTATATGAATAAGAATCATTGGCATACCGTAAACCATGGTTGGAGGGTGGAGTAAACAGAAGCAAACGGTAGTTGAAAATAATGAAACAAAAACAGAAAATATACAGTAAGAAACATGCTTAAACATTTGAGGAATACATCCTTCCTTAAATGGAAGAACAAAAGAAACACATAAAAAGGGGATTTCCTTGACCTATGCGCTACAATACCGGAGCCCCCAATCAAGCATGGTGTGCACACTTCACCCATGCAAATAATGAAATTGTGAACTAATCGGCACCAAAAGTTAAAGGACACACGTTGAGTAGAAACCAATAGCTAATGCAAAAGATACAAGATCAAAGTAATAAATTGAGCTTACCACAAGAACACAGAGTATATCGGAGAAATCAATAAATGGGAAATCCCTGTGTAGAACAAGCATGAATGTCAGTTGGACAACTCAAAACAAAGGATTGCTGATAATTGTAAGAAAATACAAGATATAACCCAAAATATTCGAGTCTACATACCACAAGAAGCAGAGCGTTATAAGTATTACGCTGGTGTCAAGTCCAAGCCGTGATGGCCGTAACCAATATATAACCTGAAAACCAATCAATAGAATATCTAAGTACTTCAGCCAGATAGTATGGAATCAAATCACTGACTATTCAGCAGCAAAAGATCAAACTCACTCGTTGGATCGAGCAGTCACAGTTACAGAGGAATTCCCCAGAGCAGTCATCTGTACCAAACATTGGAAAAAGATAAAGAAAAGGCAACCGACGTCACAGCGGTGACGTAGGTTGCGTCGCATGCATCTGGCGTCGCGTGAGTGACGTCAGATGTAAACAAACAGTTAAAGTGAAAATAAAAATAGGACTAAGCCGTCAAGTAGGGATAGTATAGAGAAAACTACTAATATGTGGCCGGTAACCAAATACTAATTAAAAAAGAGAAGGAAATAGTAGAAAAGAAGCAGCAGACGTCACAGCGGTGACGTCCGTTGCGTAGAACGCAGTTAACGTCGCCCTGATGACGTAAGTATATTCAAACAAAATAATAGTTATCTTGGACTCAAAGAGATAATTAGGATCAAATCCCTACCTATTCCAATGGTAGGGCATATCAAATATTTAAATTGAAATGGAAAAACATTTTTTATTAAAACTAAGGGTGCCAGTGCACACGAGCATGATGTAGCGGCTCCGGCAAAGTGCGTCTCCATGTCCTGTTCAAAAAACATACAATCCATTTTGATTCATTAATCAGAATTATTATAGAAATACAGACATCTCGTGGTCTGTGTTGAGACCCCGTGTGGTACAACGTAATAAGCAAATAATTTTCGCCTCCATTTGGCGCAATTTCAGCTCAAGGTTGCCACCCCTTTTCCCCTTATGAGCCTTCATCAGACCAATAAAGCGCAAGTCAGCAATGTCATCTAGCTGATGTTCCAATTGCCAATGAACGGCCAAGGGTGACTTTGGTTCAAGCATTTTAAGGCTAGACAAGTGTTCCCGGATTCGGATACGGAGTTGACGAATGGTGCTACCCACATACAATTTCTCACAGGTACAAATGATAGCATAGACCACATGAGTAGTCTTGCAATTAATAAAATCACGTATTTGAATTTGAGTTCCAAAATGGTCACTAAAGGTTTTGCATTTAGCAACAGCCCAAGGGCATTGGTTACAATTACCACATTTATGAAAACCCCCCGGTTGTTTTAACCACATAGAAGAACTTGGTTGGTTATCAAAAAATGAAGGACTCACAATACTTTTGATCGTAGGTGATCTTGTAAAGGTAAATTTGGGCTTTGGAGTCAAGAATGGTTGTAAATCTTTGTCAAGTCTTAGAATATGCCAATGCTTTGCAACCATTTTATATAGCAATGAAGAATCATTCGTGAATGGAGTGATTAGTGAGATATGTGAGGGATGCTCTTTTGACCTAGTCACATTAGTCAGGAGGTCACGTTGATGAGTTTGGGTGAATTTGGAGTAAGCCTTGTAAATAACTGAACTCTTATACCCTCGATTGAGGAAGCGTTGATTAAGGATATTGCATTCTCTTTTGTAGTCACTGGATAGAGTACAATTACGTCTGGCTCTATGAAATTCTCCCGTTGGGATGTTATCAATAATAGCACGTTGGTGATTGCTCTGTGCAGCCAAAATTGAATTTACTTCAGTAGGTTTTCTAAAAGTATTGGTAAGTACAGTGTTTCCTACAACAAAGATATGTAAATCCAAGAAGTCAATTTCACATGAGTTCAAAAGACCAATAAGGCGAATTCCAAACCTATTGGTGTTGGCATGACCTAGAAAAGTAGTGAAAGAGTCTTCAGACCCTTTCCAAATTAGAAAAATATCGTCAATGTAACGACGCCACATCACAATATTTGACACAAATTGCACTTGATTGAGGATATGCGTTTCTTCATAGAAAGACATAAAAAGGTTAGCCAAGGAGGGTGCAAACTTGGCCCCCATGGCAACCCCCCTCACCTGCAGATAGAATTGGTCATTGAAAATAAACATATTGTTCCCGAGTACAAATTGTAAGAATTGCTTCAACATAGATACATGGTCAGAATAGGATGCTGAGGTTTTCCTAAACACATAGTCAATTGTCTGTAGTGCTAAATCATGATTAATATTAGTATAGAGTGCAACTACATCAATTGTTGCCAACAGATAATCTGGTTCCCAAATAATATCTTGCAAGGACTGTAAAATGTGGGTACTATCACGTATGTAGGATGGCATTTGTATAACAAAAGGTTTAAGTGCCTCATCCAGATATTTCGAGAGGCCTTCAGTGGCCCAATTGATACCACTCATGATGGGCCGGACCTCAGGTAAGGTCTCAAAAGGTTTATGTATCTTCGGCAGAAAGTACATGGTCGGTATGGTAGGATTAGTGTTGGACAAAAAATGTTTCTCATCATCAGTAAGAAAACCTCTTTGATACCAGATGTCAATTAATTCTAGGAGACCAGTTATCACACGTTTGACAGGGTTGGAGTCAAGAGTTTCATAGCAACCAGGGGTATGCAAATGTTTGCAACCCATAGTTATGTAGTCAAAAGTATTAAGTATAACAATATTGCCCCCTTTATCGGCCTCCTTGATAACAATTGAAGGGTCTTTGGCCAAGTTTTGCAGTGCTTTCCTTTGCTTAGTAGTAAGATTACTTATTTTGTTTTTATGTGAGACAACTAGTTTGTCCAAATATGAATGGATGTCTTGTGTGAGTGCTTGGTTGAAGGTTTCAATGACATTGTCTGCAGGCAGTTGAGGTGTAAATTTAGACTTCGATTTCAATTCTTTGAGATTCAAATGCAGTGGGTTGATATTTAAATCTTGAGCAACATCACATGACTGTGAACAGACCTCGCGATCTAGGGTGACTAGGGTCTCAATTACATTTAAATCCCCAATACTGAAGGAACTCGGGGGATCAGGTATAGTTTTCGATTGATACATTTTGACTTGAGTAGCAAAAAACTTTTTTAATTTGAGTTTCCTCAAAAATTTGAATAGATCGACCTGAAAATTCACAAAATTAGTACCACTGCTGGGAGAAAAAGACAGACCGATCAGAAAGGTTGATCACCAAATCTGAATCAACTATAGTCCCAAACGTTTCTTTGAGCGCGTCAAGATCCCTGAACGAGTCATGTCCTCGTCCGAACTTCCGCTTCCGCTGCCGCTTACCCCCCCTCCTGCCCCTGGTGTGCTTGGCATGGTTGGAGTAAACACGGTTGGATGTTTGGTAAATCTGACTTGTTTGGTGTTGGCAAATCTGATATTGCCCTTTTTGTAGCGCCTGATTTCGCCCAAAAAAAGTTGTCCTTTTAAATTGGGAGTTACACCAGGCTGTGCCTCATTAGCATCTGATTCAATTGGTTCTGTTTCTGAGTCTGGATCAGAACTAGCAGGGGTAGTAGTTATTGAAGGTGGTTTAGAATGGGTGTTGATATCATCATACTTGGGTTGAAAAGTATAGACTCTATCCTGACGATAATCTTTATCGTCACGAAAATATTTACGAAATTTACGCAGCTTAATTTCGTCTTGATACTCAACTAAGATTTCATTCATTTTTTCAAAATTCTTATGTTTAGTTTCTTCTGCATTAGGCATTTGACTGATTTCCTCTTTAATTACTTGAATCTTAGTTAGAACACGTTTATGCTCTCTAGTCGCATGTAGAATTAGTAGCTCCAACATATGTTTGGAGCTTTGGTTTAAATTATCTACCCATTGTTCTGCTAGATCCGCATCCTCTTCGTGATCAAAATTAGGGAATGTGAGAATCCGTAAGCCTCTAGGGATAAGATTGTTCTCAAGATAATTGGTGAGCGAAACTTGCTCCCAATACTTGTTAATTTCTTTTTTCGAAAGACGTTCGAGTTTAATAAATTTTTGTTTAAGAGTCTCAGGTGCTGAAGAATTACGTTTGAATGGATTTTCTGTGCTACCCCTAGGGGCAAATAATGCTGCCCTATCCTTGTCTCTATTAGACATATAATCAGCCATTATTGTGCAGTGAAGGTCAGCAGGCGCAGACTAACGACAATAAATGTAAAACAAAAAGATGTGGATTATCGCATTCGAGGTCTGTGCGCTAGTATTCACTGTTGGTGTTAATACTGGAGAAATTGAAGTGTGAGCTGCACTACCACCTACGCCAGCCAGTCCCACATACAATTTCTCACAGGTACAAATGATAGCATAGACCACATGAGTAGTCTTGCAATTAATAAAATCACGTATTTGAATTTGAGTTCCAAAATGGTCACAAAAGGTTTTGCATTTAGCATTTAGCAACAGCCCCTGTGAGAAATTGTATGTGGGTAGCACCATTCGTCAACTCCGTATCCGAATCCGGGAACACTTGTCTAGCCTTAAAATGCTTGAACCAAAGTCACCCTTGGCCGTTCATTGGCAATTGGAACATCAGCTAGATGACATTGCTGACTTGCGCTTTATTGGTCTGATGAAGGCTCATAAGGGGAAAAGGGGTGGCAACCTTGAGCTGAAATTGCGCCAAATGGAGGCGAAAATTATTTGCTTAGTACGTTGTACCACACGGGGTCTCAACACAGACCACGAGATGTCTGTATTTCTATAATAATTCTGATTAATGAATCAAAATGGATTGTATGTTTTTTGAACAGGACATGGAGACGCACTTTGCCGGAGCCGCTACATCATGCTCGTGTGCACTGGCACCCTTAGTTTTAATAAAAAATGTTTTTCCATTTCAATTTAAATATTTGATATGCCCTACCATTGGAATAGGTAGGGATTTGATCCTAATTATCTCTTTGAGTCCAAGATAACTATTATTTTGTTTGAATATACTTACGTCATCAGGGCGACGTTAACTGCGTTCTACGCAACGGACGTCACCGCTGTGACGTCTGCTGCTTCTTTTCTACTATTTCCTTCTCTTTTTTAATTAGTATTTGGTTACCAGCCACATATTAGTAGTTTTCTCTATACTATCCCTACTTGACGGCTTAGTCCTATTTTTATTTTCACTTTAACTGTTTGTTTACATCTGACGTCACTCACGCGACGCCAGATGCATGCGACGCAACCTACGTCACCGCTGTGACGTCGGTTGCCTTTTCTTTATCTTTTTCCAATGTTTGGTACAGATGACTGCTCTGGGGAATTCCTCTGTAACTGTGACTGCTCGATCCAACGAGTGAGTTTGATCTTTTGCTGCTGAATAGTCAGTGATTTGATTCCATACTATCTGGCTGAAGTACTTAGATATTCTATTGATTGGTTTTCAGGTTATATATTGGTTACGGCCATCACGGCTTGGACTTGACACCAGCGTAATACTTATAACGCTCTGCTTCTTGTGGTATGTAGACTCGAATATTTTGGGTTATATCTTGTATTTTCTTACAATTATCAGCAATCCTTTGTTTTGAGTTGTCCAACTGACATTCATGCTTGTTCTACACAGGGATTTCCCATTTATTGATTTCTCCGATATACTCTGTGTTCTTGTGGTAAGCTCAATTTATTACTTTGATCTTGTATCTTTTGCATTAGCTATTGGTTTCTACTCAACGTGTGTCCTTTAACTTTTGGTGCCGATTAGTTCACAATTTCATTATTTGCATGGGTGAAGTGTGCACACCATGCTTGATTGGGGGCTCCGGTATTGTAGCGCATAGGTCAAGGAAATCCCCTTTTTATGTGTTTCTTTTGTTCTTCCATTTAAGGAAGGATGTATTCCTCAAATGTTTAAGCATGTTTCTTACTGTATATTTTCTGTTTTTGTTTCATTATTTTCAACTACCGTTTGCTTCTGTTTACTCCACCCTCCAACCATGGTTTACGGTATGCCAATGATTCTTATTCATATAATATTATGATATTTGCTATATGTCACTATCTTTTTTGCTATATGTCACTACTATTTTTTAACTTTATGTGATATGGTCTGTATTTACTTTTTTCAAATTCAATGTGATTGTTACAATCTTTTGTATCCTCTTTTCTGTCATGAATAATATGATAAATCAAATGTTGCATGTGACTACTCAGCCTTGAAAACGACCTGCGTGTCGAAACACGTGTCGGCTGTTTCTACAACAATTAAAGCATCAATTTTATAATTAGTGCTCCTTATTTATATGGTGTTTAGCGCATCTCCACCTCAACTCCCCTCTTGTACATATTTTCTGTGTAGATCTTAGCCTGATGATCCAAAAGGGAAATTGGTCTGCTATAATTTAAGGGGTTCAGCCGGGACCCCTTTTTAAATATAGGGATGACAATAGCTGTTTGCCACGATGGTGGTACGACTTTGGCCGTCAGAATATTTCTAAAAATGCTGTCTAGGACACCTACTCAAGTATCTGGACTATTCTTCAAGACGCACATGGCCAAACCATCGGGCCCAGGGGCCATATATTTTTAACGCCTATTAATTAGGTGCCGCAGGTTGTCATTGTCCCAAAATAACTCCCAATCAACCTTTTTTTTTTATCATGTCCTGGTTCCACAATTGGTCAATCTCACCTGGCGGTTTATAGATCTCACTAAAGTGGGCCTTCCATTATGCTTCTGAAATAGGGTTTAATTGGGCACCCGTTTGGAGTTTGTCACCATTTTTATTTACATTCCTAAAATCATGGGAAGTTTTGCTCTCCATTAACTCCAACATTTTACGGGCTTCTCTCAGGATCAATTGGTGATGATAATGTTTCATCCATCCCCTGTAGGATGCCTTTAGGGGCAGTCTACCACTCTTGTCTTCTTTAGCAAGCTCCATTATTGATTTCCTCAATTCTTGCTTTTTGAGTACAATGACTCAGTCGAACTTGTGTCTGTACATCACTTTACCTGTTTTTTTTCATTGGCATACACTTATAGATCTGCTCCCAAATGGCTCACGTGCCCTTACATACCGCCCATTCCTCGAGGGGGCAATATACCTCCCCGAGGCCAAGATTCTGTTTAAAGTGAAATCATTCCAAGATATTTTGTTTCCCCCTACGTTCACCTCGAGTTCAAACAGATAGCATCCCTGATTCAACTTCAACGATGGAACCGACCATTCAATGCTTAGCGGGAGATGATCACTCGCCGTGGATCCTACCATAGGCAACGATTTGAATTCAAGATAGATGTCATCTAATACTTACATATAATCTAGAATGTTACTTTGCGCGTCTCTCCGCCATGTATCATGTGGCACTTTGTCTCCCTTTATGTTCCCATTTAGAATGATTAGTCCCCATTCCTCCATAAGGTTCCCCCAGGCCCTACCTCTGCCCCTACTTAATTTGTCCAGGCCAGAGGTAATTTTATCTTGTGGCTAGTCTACACATCAGCAATTTAGGTCGCCATGTATTATTATGGAGTTCACACCTCTGTTTCCCAACTAAGGAATCTCCTAACTGCATCGAGCATGTCTTGTTGGTTCATTCTTAAGTTATTCCAATAAACGTTTGTTAGCAGGGTATCGGGTCTGCCCAGGAAATTCACCTTGTTCCAGATGAGTTTAGTTACCTGAACAGAAGAGTTTAAACTAACCATTTCCTCGACCTCCACCCATACTCTCTTGGAAACAGCTGTCAGGAACCCCGCCATTGGGCGTTCCCTCTCCCCCTTTATCGCCGGGGTCAGAGACACAGAGTAAGCATCAATGGCAGGAGCCTCAGACAGCCAACATTCTTGAAGGGCAAACAAATCGTATTTCAACAGGTCCAGACTTTCAGGCTGGAACAGGTGAGCTGAACCTTTGGAGTTCCATGATGTTAACATCAACTGAGACCATCCGCTATGTGTCTGTTTCCCTCCCTGGTAGTCTACTTGGCCTCGCATTTAAAGTAGCTGCTACCCAAGACCAGTGCTGGGTGGCTTTGACCATCCGCACATACTTCGAATTCTCTGCCACTTGATACCATCCTTGATGCTTTTATCATGAGGTTTCCATATTCAATTGGATAAGTGTTATTAGTGATAAGTGTTATTAGTATGATCAACTCTACTTGCCCTGGGTACCAAGGTAGACCCCCCCCACCCTTAGTGGGTAATTAATAAAGGTCATAACCGCAGACTCGAATTGCATCTTCTTCAGAAAGTACCTGGTTAAGTACCATATTGGATGAAAATGAAGGATCACTTTGTCCATATTAAAGCGGTTCCAAAATGTCAACTTGGTTATATCTCTGGATGTTAGGTCGGTTAGCGCCTAATTTATGCATAACTAATTTATTTATGGCATCACCCCTAGTCACATCCATCCACTTATCTCCTCCCCCCCCCCTTACTACCAATCAGCATTCCTCCAACATCAAAAAAGGGGCAGCCCCAGGGTTTAAATCATTTAACCCCATTATAGTCGAGACCCCACGCTCTGTTCTCTCCTAAAACTTTGGGAAATTGGGCTCTCTCCTATAATCCCCACAAATTGTACATGTCCGACTTTTCTATTATCCTCACAAGGGGCCCGTTTCTCTCGCTTTCTCCCCACAGTATCCCACTCTCTCTCAGTTTCTAAATCATATCTTATCTGAGGTAGATTAAGGGATTGATTGAGAGTATCTGCAGCATCACTTCTTCAAGACTGTTTCCCTCACTCAACCCTGCCGGAGGAATAGTTTGTGTGGTCCCTCATGTGACTCTACTGGGGGCCTCTTTCCTACTCTGTATCGGGGTGTGGGAAGGGGGGGGGGTGTCAACAACCTCTGGATGAACTGATTTACTCGCTTTCGTCCATTTTTCTTCAAACCCTTTTTATTTTTTGCTTTTGGGCCCATTTTATTACAGGGCAGCAACCCTTGTCTTGTTTCCCCCTTTCCTCAGGTAAATATCTCAAACCTGTCCGCCACCGGAGCCACCTCTTCCACACTTTGTTGGTCGGGTTCAACCTCCTTTAACAGGTCTTCCACTACCTGCAAGGTTGCTGGGGAGACCTGCTGCCACATAGGTAGAACCCTTCCACCATCCGTGGTTTGGGCACCCTCATAATACATGCCTACCTCACCTTCCGATACACCCAGAAGGACAGAACCGCCCAGCACTGGTTGTTGTAGTTCTACAGGCCCCTGAGAGGAAGATGGTCGACCCTCCTGACTCCTTATATGTCCTTCAAAGTCGGTTATTTTCGTCGTCGTTGTGGCAAGCGTTTTTCCTTGTTCTGTTACCACATGTACCAGGTTCCTCTGGGATTTATTCATTATGGACATAGCAAGTTCAAGGGCCCTAGCAACCGCACCCAGAGTGAGCATCATCTCAGTCTGGGCTGGTTCAACCGATTTCCGCTCACACTGAAAGCTTTTATTCAAAAACTTCCTATTTATTTTCTTATGTACCCATGGGCTGTCACCCAATATCTGATTGGGGATTTGCACATACTTTTGGTTTGTAGCTAACAGTGGTCTAGCCACAAAGTGCCTTCTCATTTTTAAGGGAATCCCTACCCTCAGAATCAGCCTGTAAGGGGACCTCCACCCTAGCTGAGACTCCTTTATGGAAAGCAAAACTCCCACCTCCTACTTTTGTCCCAAAGCAGAAGGGTGGGGGGTGAACATGTCCCAGACAAGCTTCTAGTGGTAGTGAATTCTCAATATGGTTACCAACCTGCACCGGCATAATATTTGTGTGTATATACGTTATATCATTTTCCAGGCTCCCCAAAGCGTTTTCAAAATCCCTGTTTAGGTTTTCAGTAGGCCTTTTGGGGGCAGTGAATATATAATGGGGCTTAGTGTCCGTCCCCTCCCCCGTGTGTATTTACTTTTTGTTTTTCCTCATGGGGAGCTATCGGTGCACCCGGTGACCAAACAGGGGTGTTATTTACTGGGGGAACAGCCCCCTCCCCACCTTCCCCCGAACTCACACCCAATCTGGACTCCTTCTCGGCCAGACTGGCAGAAAAGGATAATTCCCCACAGGCTAGCAACTCCAGGTCTGTAGGATATTCCTGGGGCACACTTTCACCTCCTAAACCTGTTAATCTATCGCTACCTTGTGTAGACATGGGCCGTTTTCCCAATGTATCTGGGTTCTGCACATTCTGCCCTATGCCTACTCCCCATAGGTCCCCACTTACCGTTATGGAGTAGGGTATAGAGTTTGCTAAGGGCTCAAACGTGAACCTAAGGGGAGTCAGGGTGGAGGCACATAAGTAGTTTCAAGACTCATTCTCATTGTCGGAACGACGGGGACAGCCCTTCCTCATTGAATCGAGCAAGGCTGCATTTGAGGTCTGTTGGATAGAAGCCTGCTTTTTGGGGGTGTGGACTTGATTGTGGACTTGAGCCACCATAGTTAAGGAGTCTTTTTCCCTCAAGCCCAATAAGTTATGGCCACTTGTCTTTTATTACTATCTTACCCATAGCGGCTTCATTACTGTGAGTGTACTTCTTTGGCCGGATGCCATCATCAACTAAAGGCCAGCTATGATCAGTCGGGTCAAGTAGGGGGTATTTCTGTTTAGGTAAGAGGAAGACCCAACCAAAACTGTGGTGACCTTTGGGCCCTAATTCCCAACGGAATCAAAAGTATTTAAAATGATTTAAAATAGGCTGAAACAATCACATTAAAAAATGTCTTAACATTTCATGAACTTTCAAGTTCTAGAACGAAGGCAGGGTGCCTAAAAAGGAGAAATCTAGCTAGGGCACTCAAGCAAACACAAAGACTGGTAAAGCACATGTAAACACATGAGGCACATTAAACAAACCTAGCACCAGTAAAAGGTCATAAAAGCTTTGAAGCAAAGACAAGAGAAGCAATTTTCTTCTTTAAAAACGGTCACAAGTTAATAGCCGCTATATGAACATCAGAGGAGAATTTTCTCACAACATCCAGTTATGTGCACAATAACGGTAATAATAACTGAACAACAGGAGGGCAAACACAGAGTGCCCACGCAGCTCAAAGGCTTTCGCCTGCATTCACTGCAAAACTCGGATGTAGACAAAAAGCACACCGTGACAGGTCATCACAAAAGGGCACTCAAGAGGTTTCTGGTGGTTCATGGGGGTGCCTGGTTTGCACCCCGTTATAAGACGTTATAACACTATGCAGGTAGAAACGTACCCAAACGTACCTAAGCGGCTCAAAGCATTTGCCCGCAGTCACCGCAGGCACCAAAGTACTAGAAGGGCAGACAGCGTTTTCCGCGAGCCATACCAGTATACCCAAGATATTTTCAGTTTCCAAGCTGAATTTGCACGCTCCCGAACACCCAAGACCCTGCTTCAGAGTCTTAGCGGGGGCATCCCATTGCTTCGCCTCCCCCGCCAAACACCCCATTTCGTTTATCACATTCATACACCTCCCTCCATACCAGGACCCCCCCCCCACCACCCCCAGGGGGTGAATTTCCCAGAATAAAGAGACCAAGCAAGTTTTCAAGATGGAAATCACAATGCCACAGCAAGCTTTATTTGCATAAAGTCAAGGAGTTATCTTACATGCGATCCGTTTATCCACCGCACCGCAGGTTCTTCGATGCCGGGTCTGGCTTCTTAAGTATGCCCCCCCACCCCCTCATCTTCCGCGTCCAGAGGACCCTTCCGGTTCAGCCCGGCCCTCCCTACCGGTTTCTCTCTACCCGTGGCCATTTCTTGTTTACATTTCTGAACATTTTCCCCAGCCACTTTTTTCAGTGTCCTTATTCACAGTACACATTCCCAGACACTTTTTTCGGTGTCCTTAATCACAGTACACGTTTCTACTCTGCTCTGTGCTCCCGCTTCCCCTTTACGTACCTACTCTTCCTTTGTTAAGTTAGTGTTCCCTTGTTCTACCTGCCCAAACAACCTTCTAATTCTAGCGCTAAGTGATCTCTGCTTCCCTTCTATCTCCCATTTCCAGGTGTGCTCTGATTCGCCTCCATTCCATTCCTCCTTGTTCTCTCTCCCCCTTGTCCCTCTTCAATGATCTTACCCTGGTCTCCCCCCGTTCCATGTATCCCTCGCACTTTCACTTCCGTTCCCGAGCCACACTCCTGCCGGTTCTCTTCTCTTTCGCCTGACCCCCCCCCTTGCCTCCATGTTATGTTCTCTCTATTCCCCAAGTTGCCCAGTCTCTTCCACCTCAGCCTTGCGCTTACTCCCGCCAAACCACTTGGACCTTTCCCTCCCAACCCCCCTTGCCACCCCCCGGGACCTTCCACACTTACTCTTCCCTTATGTATTTTCCTTCGGTTATCCCTTCCCCTACTTGTTTTCCTTACCAACCTTACTGTGCCACCTTCTTCTTGTTCCCCCCGACTTCCCTTCATGCCCATTCCGTTTTCTTCATTCTCCCCTTCCCATCCCCCCGTCCCCTGCATTTTTGGGTTGAAATTACTTCCAATCCCCCTAACCCCTCCCCCTTTTCCCAGGGCCTCCCCTGAGTCTATTACTCCTGGGCGCCGTGGATTCTAAGCTGCTGGCTGAGTAGCCCCCTACGGGTCTGCCAGTGCTTTCTAGTGGATCGACCTGTGACTCCGCTGGGCGACCTGAAACATAATGCAGACATGTTAATGTTAGACATGAAATCCTTGGAATTGGGCAGGGTTGATGTCGCTGCTGTAATGAACACTGCACCGTTCCCCTCCAGCCCGTCCGACAACACAATACTGGTCTTCCCCGCCACAGGCAGTGCACTCAGCATCCAACACCCTTTTCCTATTACCCCATTGTGCCTACACCCTCGGCAGTTACCTATCAGATCTTTCCTTATCCGCGACTCGACGCTCCTTCCTGACTGGAACTTCTGGAACACTGGAACCTCTGCCATCAACACTGGCCCATTCACGCTGAATTTGAGAATACATGTCAAACCTGCCGCGCCTCCCTTGGCTTGCAACGCGGTTCCGTTTCATGGACAACAAAGTGACGCAATGGTCTACATCAAGGAACAACTTTGAGCATTTAACTTCTAAAATTGGCAGCCTATACCTTACACACCACTCTAGAAACCCGATAACGTATCCCATAATCCTACCGCCTGCATGCCCCCTTTCACCATGCAAGATGGTCCTGTAAATGTTGTCCATTGACCCCCCCCCCCACATGCTACCCCCGTAGATGCACCGTGCACAGGCATACTTTTCACCCAACCACGCCCCCAAATAAATTTGTGCGGCCCCATATGCAACCAATAGTTCATCATTTCTACAAAGTGGCCCATGCGGCATCCCGACCCTACAAGAACCTTGGTTCCAAATCAAACCTGTGGCGACAAGGTACCGTTACCAGGCGTGGTTCCCAATCTATTTGAGCCCTCCCTAGCAGTCATGCGGCCCATTGTGCAACCAAGCGATTGGTGTTCCCGAAGCGACCCATGTCGCATGCACACCCCGCAGGTGAACGGTTCAGCCAATAACATGCAGTGACCTGAACCTACCCAAAAATTGAATGCGCTAGCCCCCAGCGGCCCGACCGGCACGATAACACCACCACCCCTCCTCCTTTGCCTCAAGTATTGCTCCTATTCATCATTCCCAACCCTTTGCCCCAACGTAGCTTGGCCTCCTTGCTGCGTGCATCAACCTGCCTTGCCTCTTTATCTGCCACCGTGTGCACCACCCCCAAACCTCTCTAGCGTACTTGCCGTTGTCCTTGGATCTCTAACACCCGTGGCCTGCATGTAGCTCATCTCTACCCCCCCCCCACTCGTGGTTCTACCTGTCACCACCGTCCCAATTCTTGGCATCATTAGCAGTCCAGCCACACCCCTTTACACATCACCTGCCCGACAAGCAGCCGTTCCCCCAGCCCTCTACCCGTATATCTGCGCTCAGCCTTGCCTGGCCATGTGACGGACCCATGCCCGATAACCCCCTTTGTCCTTCTGTTGCGTCCCTCGCTCACTCTAATTGAATACCGAGGACCTCTGGCCCGCATCCCACACATGTCTGATGTCTTCCGTTGTGGCCACGTAATGGACCCTCCGCAACCCTAAAATAAAAACCTGACGCTCTACCCACTCATACTAGCCACCCCCCCTGCTCCTAACTCTTCTTCCCTCTGCAGACCGTACCTTGATTCCATACCTGCACTCGGTCGATGCCTTTTCCGGCGACCTTGAACCTCCTACTGGAACGTATCCACAGGCCCCACGATCGTTTCCTCTGGAACCTCTGCTAATCCTGCCATGAATACCAGGCGACCTCTTGCCACGAGGTTTGATGGTTGTTTATATAGGCCAGCTCTCTCACGGTCCCGCGCCCTCCTCCCCCTTCCAACACCGCTGGGTGATGTGGGCGTCATCCTCACCCCCCACTTCCGGTCCGGACCTCCAGTTGGGGGGGGAAGAGGGGTAGCATATTTTTACATATGCAGGGAGGAACAAAAGGAGTATGCAGTCAAACTGCAATCTCCACCCCCCGCATGTTTCAGAAATAGCCACGCGATTTTAAAACATACAGTTTTCCTTCTTATTTATTTATTCCATATGGAGGAATTAGCACTATTAATACCTCCAAACTCGAAAGTAGGCCCAATGTAATGCTTGGAGCTAAATAAACTGCTGCTATCCTATTATTATGGGGGTGAAGATGAGTTACGTGTTGAAGATAAGCCCTTGACATTTGACCGATGAGGTGCTTTCTTGTGCAGTTATAATTGAGTCGTAATCGATTTAGGGGGATGTTCTTTCTATGGATTCTTTCCCCGCAGATTCCTCATCATATAGATATCCCTTTCAGCGAAAGCTGCTCGCAAACTTTTTTTTCAACAGGGGGTGTAGTATGACTCAACATTAACCGTTGACTTCTCTTGACTTGACCGGTCCACTCCTCAACTCCCGACATGACGTCGCCCATATATATACTACATCCCTACGCCCCCGTACCTCAGTTCCCAACCTTTTGCTCCCCTGAAATCCACAGCCGCGGTAGAAGAACCCATAGGATTCGGCTTAAAAACAGCCCAAAAAATCTTTTATTTTTTGGGTAAGGAACAGAACCGTACTGAAAGCAACTGCATGACAGCACTCGTACAGTGTGGTATCAAATCATGCCTAATTCCTAATCGTCATAACCTCGTCCAATTAGAAGGAAAGTACCACATAATGGCAGCAGACCACTTTCAAAGCAGGGCAGGATGGGAGTGTGATGAGGAATGTGCGGAAGAAGAATCCATAGAAAGAACATTACCAAGTAATTTCTCCTTCAAAAGATTGAATTTGCCTGCAGATTCCTCATCAGATAGACTCCCAAAGCAGTACAGAGGGCAGAGGCGAGATGAAAGCCCTTAGACAAGGAAGCACTGCAACACCGCTCTGCCAAATCAAGGGTCAGAACCACGCGCCACATTGAAACAGAAAGGCTTAGTGAACGTGTGGAGCAACGACCAGACATATCTCCTTCACTGGCATATTCCTTTGCAAGAGGGAAGGTACTAGCGCACCCCTGGTAGAATGTGCTCTGATAGCCCTGCTCTATGATAACATAACACTCTGCAATGCAGAGAATTATCCAGCAATATATTCATGGACAGAGAGAATGCCACAAAGAGCTGGCTGTCACGCCTAATATCTGCTGTCCTAACTACATAGAAGCTGAGCGCCCTCTTAGGGTTCAGTCTGTGAAACCTTTCCTCATCCTTAGAAGGATGTGGATGCAGATAGAAGATTTCCCCGTTTCTCCCCCCTCCCCAGGCTCTACACCCAGCTCACCCCGCCTCACCTGCGACCAAATTGGTTCGTGGAAGCCTAGATTCCTCACACGTGTTTTGGAGCAGCATTTCGAGTTGCAGAGGGCCCATGCAAGTGGGTACTGCTGCTCCAAAGCAGGTGAGTCAGCCCATCTTTGCCTTCTTCCCCCTCTCTCTTTTTCTCCTTCTTTCTCAATTTTTCACTTTCCCCCTTCATCTTGCATTTTACCCCCATGTGCTCCTCTCCTGGATCCCCCTTTTCTCCCTTTCCGCTCTCCATTTTGCTTTTTCCCCCCATTCCTCCACGGCTCTTCTTCCCTCTCCCCCCGGCTCCCCTGGAACCCAATTGGTTGGTGGAAGCCTAGCTTCCTCACCAATGTGTTTTGGAGCATCATTTCGAGTTGCAGAGGGCCTGTGCAAGCTGACACTGCTGTTGCCGTTCTCTTTCTCTCCTTCCTTTTCCATTTTTCAGTTTTCCCCTCCATGTTCCTCCACTTTAGCTTCATGGTGTGAGGTAAGGTTGTTGGCCTCCTACCTGCTGTCCTTGTGCAGGTTTTATGTATTTATTTCTGTTTGTTTGTCTGGTGTTCGCTGTGTGCCTTCTCCGACCATCCTCGTTGTTTACTGTGTGGTTGCCGCCTCCCGGCCCTCCCACCTCCCCTGGTTGGTCTGTTTGATCCACCATCTGCAACGCGGGACTAGGCCCTGTGTTCGCTACCTTGCCTTCGACACTTTAGCTTCCCAGCGTGAGGTAAGGTTGTTGGCCCCCTACCTGCTGTCCTTGTTGTTAGGGAGAATTCTCTCTTTAGGCTGAATTTCCTAACCTAGTGAGTCCCCCAGCAGCTTTGCTGGATTTCTGGAGTTTGTTTTTTTCCTCCTGCCAAGAGCGAGACTCTTTTCCCTCCCGCTCTTGGACATGATTAATGGTATTCCTTTGACTGGTAATGTGTTTTATGGGCTATGGGGTCCTTTACTCCATAGGGTCTCATGTGTTTTTTCCTATGTGTGTTACACAGCACCCTCCGTGCAGTAACACAGGGGTGTCATAGTGACACCCCACCATAGACTCCATACCCTGGGACTGAAAACTGTCTCCCAGGGCATGTAAAGTCAACATTTGCTTTACTAGTCCCAAATTATTAACAGAAACCAGTACAAACCATCATATTGTGGACGTACTGGTCGGGGCAATTCGATTGCCCGGGGTCTGTTAGTCGAGGGGGCCCGTCTCCGTCCCCCCTGATCGAGTTTTGGCTGGTGGCAGTGGAAACCACTTTTTATATTCGACCGCGAATATTTTCCTATGGGATTTTCCCATTGTTCGAGGCTACCAACTTTAATTATTTAATTCTCATAGCCTCGAACATACCGCCGGTTTAATTAATTAATATTAATTCTCCGGTTGGTATTTTTTGCTAAGACTCGATTCTAAAATGGCGTTTGTGTTTTCTTCTGTGACGCCAACCCAAGTCGAGCCCTTTGTTCCACTTTTTGGCGGGCTTCTCCACAGAAGCCTCCAAAAGTGGTGCCACTCTGTCTGGGTACCACAGGGGGTGTGGGAGGGGGTTTAGGCACCCTGGACCGAGTTACCTTGGTAACTCAAGTCGCACTCTTGTGTGATTGGCCCAAGTGGTGAGCCGGCCGGCTCACCACTTAGCATGTTTGAGTGACAGCTAGGCTGAGTGAATGGGGGTTTTCTGCATAAAAGCAGGGCTTTGGGGACTGGAACTTCAGAAGTCGCCACAGTACCTGAGAATCCGACGAGGGAGAAGCTGAGCCGACCTACCACGATGACACCACCGGTGGAGCCCTGCAGAACCGACTCACCACTTCCCGACGACAGAGAAGATCTCCCGGCTGGAGAGGCTTCTTCCCCTGACTGGTGGGCACAACCAGTTTTTCCTTTCTTTCTTCGCACCCAGCCCGGTTTGTGGTCGAACTGCCCGTGCCAAGCACCCCGGCAGCCGGATAGCCACTCACCACTGAACCGCGAATCACCGGACCGCTCCGTGTACCTGAGAAACTCTGCGGCTGGTTTCTTCCCTGGCAGTGCAATAGACTCCTGTCTTCCTCCACGACGAGATCCTCTCTTCCCCCGGACGAGGCACCGACTTGCACCCGCTGCCAGGAACCACTGCCCCCGCTGGAGCCTTCTCACCACTTAAGGTACCGTGTCCGCCAGGCCTCCCTTTCTAAAGATTGCTACGAGGTAATAATAACCCCTTAACCTTCTGGACTGGGCTGGCCGCCTTGACCCTCTAACTGGTCCCTTTCTGTGGTCCAACTCCTTTTCGAACCTTTACAAGACTTTTGTGCACTGCAACCGTGTGACCTTGGACACATTTCGTTTGGATCCTCTGATCCTCTGAAAGTGGGTCCGGCCTCTTGAACTCTAACTTCACGGTTTTACCTTGCCTTCCTCTCTTGTTGTGTTCTTGAAAAAGTTTTGGGATCTGTGTCAATTTGTTCTCTGCTTTTCTCTCCCTTTTTAAAACGAACTATTAGAGTGCCATCTACGTTAAGCGCTCACCGCTGTCTGAAAATAAGTGGGACTTGTCTAATATTCTTTTAAGGGAGTGTATATCTTTTAGTGACAGTGTTTTTGAATTGCTTATTATTAGTGCCTGTGTGTTTTTCTAGATGTGGTTTTAAATAAATAATTATATCTCTTTTACACCAAGCCCTGGTCAGTGTCTACTTGTTCTATTGTGTGCTCTTGACCTATTGTGAATACTGTCATGATGCCCGCTCCCGGGGAGCCGGTTCAAGCCCTGCGTCCCCAAAAGCGGACATCCAGTCCCCAAGGAAGGACCCAGCAACCCCATATAGGGGCCCTTTGCACAGTGTCCTGGCGCCTATGGCGCCAGGCTCATTATGGGAGTGCTTGGGTGCACTTACCTGATGCAGACCATGCTGCAGGATCCCGGCCTCCTTGAGGCCTGAAAGGAACTACTTTACCTATGGGACTAATTTACCATCCGGACGTGGTTGGGGAAGGATACATACCTGGAACTTCTTCCAAGGCTATTTAAACCCCACCCGAACAGCCACACGTGCTTCGCGTTGTTCTGCATCTAGCAGCTGGACGCTCACCGTGTCTGCTCCTGCATCCTGACTTCTGCCACGCCTGCCAGCATCCTGGATCACCTGCAAAGGAAGAGAAGAAGAGAACAGAAGAAGGAAAAGTCCTTACCTGCTAAATCCGCATCCCGGAGACATCTCGCCGACAATCCTGAAAAGGAAAACTTTTATTTAAAAGCTCATCGCGTCGATCGCTGCAGCGCCGCATTCCACTCACCTTTACAGTGCGCCTCCATGTTCAGCAGCGATCATCCGGATTCGCAGTCACGCCCCAGCGCCTAGGGAGAAAAAGACCAGAACAAAAGGTGAGAGAGAGAAGGGAATAAGGAAAGCTAAATCTCCATGTTAAGACTTACCTGTTGATTAATTCCCTCTTCATTTCGGGTCTGCGCCGCATCCTGGCATTTCCGGACCCCGGCCCCTAAGGGGAAAAAGAGACATCAGCGTTAATGAGCGAATGAAAAGACATTACCAAAAAACGCTCATTAAAGACTTACCTGATTTCTACAAGGATTTCACCTCTCATCTCGGGTCGGTGCCTGTTCCCCGGCATTCCGTACCCCGGCCCCTATGGGGAAAAGGAAACTAGCATTAGTACATTAATGCATGGACACAAGGGGAACCTCATATCAAAAAAACTTACCTGGAAGCCAAGCAAGTTTGGTTCTCACCAATCCGAAAATCCAGTGAAGTAACTGGATACCAACGCGCCCCTGCATCAGAAGCAGGATGGAGAGCTCGTCCTTCCAGACCCTAAGGTGAGACGCTACGAGGAATCACAGAAGGGTTTCGAGGAGGGTGAGAGGGGAAAGTGGGAGGTCGATTGCATTACCCCGCAGACAGTTAATCCCCTATTTTCGCCTACAGAAGGATACTTCTGCGAGCCAGACAAGCCAGATTTGGGGGGGCCCGGTCCAGTCCGTCTTCCGAACCCTGCGCATCACCTTAGAAGAGGTCACAGCAGCGCGAACCAGGCCAGCGCCTCCGTGGGAGTCAGGTGAGCGTAACAGAACGCAAAGCCTTCCTACAAATTCCCACCCAGGCGCTATGGAAAGTTCTGAGACTGATCAGTTGGCCCAATTACTGGGGGAATTAGGGGCCGAAGTACATGCCGCTCGTCAAGAGACTAATGCCCTCACGAGGGAATTAATAATATCAAAGGAAAGAACTGATGACCTGGCCAGACAGCTTTTACAAGGTCAAGCTGGGCAAACTCCTCTACCCGGTTCCGGAGGGAACCCCGCTCCTGTGGTTTCCAGTAACCCTGTGCAGATTAATCTACCTGGAAACATGCCGCTGGCCCCACCCGAACGCTTTGCTGGGGACCCCAAACGATTCGCCGTATTCATGAATCAGTGTCGTTTGCACTTCCTATGCAGACCTGGGGCCTTCCCTAATGATCAGACCAAGGTAGCCTTTGTATTGTCATATCTCAGCGGCTGCGCTGCCGATTGGTCAGTTCCACTGGTTACTCAAGATGACCCGATTCTCCGTGATTTTCAAAGGTTTCAAGCAAGCATGGAAAGGTTATTTGCTCGACACTCTCAAGGGCAGGCTCTGGATGACGAACTTCTATCCCTGCGACAGGGCAATCAGGACCTCCTATCCTATATTGCAACCTTTAATAGACTAATTGTGGAAACGGGATGGCCAGAGGATAAAAGAGTCACGTTGTTTTATCGAGGCCTACGCGGAGAACTTAAAGATGTCTTGGCCCAAGTTGTAAATCCGTCCCAAGAATGCACAGAGTATATAGACTTAGTGGTCCAATTGGATCACAGACTTCAAAACAGAAAAGCAGATCGGTCCAGGTTTGAGACCCGGGTGTTGGTCAAGACCCATGCTAATCCCAAGGGAGTTGATGTCTCTGAGCCTATGCAAATTGGAGGGGTTAAAGGACCCTTAACTCAAAAGGAACGTGAAAGGAGGCGGCAGTTAAAATTATGTTTTTATTGTGGGAATTCTGGACACTTTCTACGAGATTGCCCGGCAAAACCGCCCCAAAAGGCGGTAGGAGCCGCTGATAAAAACCATGAAGATTTGGGAAATGACTCCGCCCGACAAGTGTAGGGGTCCGCTTGCCAAGCTTGAAAACTAACTCTCAGACCTCGCATTTCATTGTGCCAATGGTTCTCGTAGATCCAGAACAGCCTAAGCGGTTGCATGCAATAAAGGCATACATCGATAGTGGGGCTATTGGAAACTATGTGGATCGTGAATTGGTCTCTAGGATTAACCTCCCTCTCCGTCCTAAAACCAGCAAAGATGTCATCACTACAGTCGATGGAACTGAAATTGCCTCTGGACCAGTAACACATTCCACTACTGAGGTGACTCTTATTGGTCCCGACGGCCATCGGGAGGGTGTTGTGTTTGATGTAATCAAGGCTCCACAGTTTCAGGTTATTCTTGGAATCCCTTGGTTAGAGACACATAATCCTCGAATTGATTGGCGAGCTAAGAGAATAACCTTCCCGGATTGTACACAAACCTGCTACCCAGAAAACCTGAAGATTAATCTAGCATCTGTAGCCTCTGCCTCCATGCAACTACCTCCGGAATACCAAGACTTTCAGGACGTCTTCCAAAAGGAACAGGCCAACACGTTACCTCCTCACGGATCGTACGATTGCCAAATCGATCTGGTGCCCGTTGCACAACCCCCTTGTAGCAGGATTTATGCCCTTACCGAACCTGAGAATCTGCATTTGAGACAATATTTGGATCAATACCTAGCTAATGGTTTTATTCGCCCGTCAAAGTCCCCGGCATCCTCGGCTTTGTTCTTCGTGCCCAAAAAAGAAGGCGACCTTAGAACTTGTATCGATTACCGCGCATTGAACCAGATAACGGTTAAAAACCGTTATCCTCTGCCTCTGATCCCTGAACTCCTTGACCAGGTGAAGGACGCTTGCATATACACCAAGTTAGATCTCCGGGGGGCTTATCATCTGGTACGAGTTAAAGAAGGCGACGAATGGAAAACTGCCTTCCGTACTAAATACGGATTATTCGAGTACCAGGTGATGCCTTTCGGATTGTGTAACGCGCCGGCTGCCTTCCAATACTTCATGAATGATGTCCTTCGGGAACTCATCGATGTTTGTGTTGTCGTATATATATCGATGACATTCTGGTGTACTCCTCTTCGGAATCTGATCACAGAAAACACGTCAGGGCAGTACTTGAAAAACTGCGCCAACACAAACTATTTGCTAAATTGGAGAAATGTGTTTTCCATACCACAGAAGTCGAGTTTCTAGGTTTCATCCTGACACCCAAAGGAGTCCGAATGGACTCAAGAAAAGTGGATGCCATCCTCAAATGGCCATCACCTAGCTCTGTAAAAGGGGTTCAAAGCATGCTCGGCTTTGCTAATTTCTATCGCAGGTTTATCCCAGAATTTTCACGCGTGGTACAACCCATTACTGCACTCTTGAGGAAAAATAAACGTTTTGAATGGTCTGAAGAAGCCGAGCAGGCCTTTCAGGATTTAAAAGCTAAGTTTACCTCCGCACCTATATTGAAACACCCGCGTCCAGATCTCCCTTATGTCGTCGAGACTGACGCATCCAGCCTAGCCATGAGAGCTGTCCTGTCCCAAAGAGATCCCGAAACCAACCAACTGCATCCCGTAGCATTTTGGTCCAGAAAATTCTCGGCACCCGAGGTTAATTATGCAATCACGGACAAAGAACTGTTAGCCATTAAGTCCGCTTTTAAAGCCTGGCGGCATTATCTGCTTGGCGCTCGACATACTATCACAGTGATCACTGATCACCGGAATTTACAGTATTTGAAAACCGCCAAGGCTCCGTCATCACGGCAGCTCCGATGGACTTTGTTTTTCGCTGAATTTGATTTCGTGATTACCTATCGACCTGGCTGCAAGAATGGCAAAGCAGACGCCTTATCCCAAATTGGAATGGGAGAATCTGATACAAACTCAGAACCAGTACCAATAATTCCCGAACAGAGGATTCTAGGCATGACTTCGTTACAGACGCTTGAAGACATTCAAGCCAGAGTGAAACAACTCCTGGACCCTACAACCTTACAGGAATGGATACAAAAGGGATCAGACTTTACCATAGATAATGGTTTACCTTATTTCCAAGGACGCTTATTCCTGCCACATAAGGAATTACACGAACTAGTTATTTCCGCTTATCATGATACATTAATAGAGGGACACCCCGGTATTGCCAAGACAGAGGAAAAGGTGAAACGACAATTTTGGTGGCCCTCTTGGCGAAAAGATGTTAAATCTTTTGTGATGTCCTGTGGTGTTTGCGCCCAAAATAAAAGTCAAAAGAAAAGACCAGCCGGTCTCCTTCAACCTCTAGACATACCGCCAGCACCCTGGCACACCCTATCAATGGATTTTATTACGGACCTGCCTCCTTGTTCGGGGTACAATACTATTCTGGTAATTGTGGATTTGTTTTCCAAAATGGCCCACTTTATTCCTTTGAAAGGTTTTTCAGCTTCTGTCCTAGCCAAAGAATTCCTCGAAAATATTGTTCGGCTACATGGATTCCCATCTATACTAATCTCTGACCGGGGAAGCCAATTCATTTCCCACTTCTGGCGCAAATGTTGTCAAATGGCGCAGATCGACGTAAGATTATCGACCAGTCACCACCCTCAGACCGATGGTCAGACCGAGAGGACAAATCAGACCCTTGAGCAGTACTTACGGTGTATGTTACAGCAATCTGAAAGCAACTGGAAAGACATTCTTTGGATAGCCGAATACGCATATAATAATTCGGTACACTCTGGAACTGGCCACAGTCCTTTTTATACTTTGTTTGGGCATCACCCTCGAACCTCAAACCTTGACTCACCTCAGAACCTCGGAATGCCTGCAGTAGAACATCTGCATTCTACAATTACCCAAGCCTTCAAAGAGGCAACTACGCATTTACAACAAGCCAAGAGAAAATACAAGGAGAATGCTGATCTACATCGGAGTGAAGCACCTCCGTATCAGATTGGGGATCAAGTGTGGTTAGCTACCAGACATTTACCACTCAAAGGGCCTCGAACTTTTAACCCAAAATATCTGGGACCTTATTCTATTACGGCAATAATTAACCCAGTGGCTGTTAAACTTGATTTACCAGCTAGTATGCGAATTCACCCTGTTTTTCATGTGTCACTTCTGAAACCAGTGGTACCCGGAACCCGACTACTCAAACCTCCATAACCTATTCTAATAGATGGGGAGCCCGAATTCGAAGTGAAGAACATTTTAGACTCAAAAATGTTTAGGTCAAAACTGTTCTACCTAATTGATTGGAAGGGGTACGGACCTCAGGAGAGGTCGTGGGAACCCAGCGACCATGTGCATGCACCTCGATTAGTCAGGAAATTCCACCGACTCTTCCCAGACAAACCAAAACCCCCGGAGGGAACAACCTTGGGAGGGGCCTTGGGGGGGAGTGCTGTCATGATGCCCGTTCCCGGGGAGCCGGTTCAAGCCCTGCGTCCCCGAAAGCGGACATCCAGTCCCCAAGGAAGGACCCAGCAACCCCATATCGGGGCCCTTTGGACAGTGTCCTGGTGCCTATGGCGCCAGGCTCATTATGGGAGTGCTTGGGTGCACTTACCTGATGCAGACCATGCTGCAGGATCCCGGCCTCCTTGAGGCCTGAAAGGAACTACTTTACCTGTGGGACTAATTTACCATCCGGGCGTGGTTGGGGAAGGATACATACCTGATTGGAGGAAGGATACATACCTGGAACTTCTTCCAAGGCTATTTAAACCCCACCCGAACAGCCACACGTGCTTCGCGTTGTTCTGCATCTAGCAGCTGGACGCTCACCGTGTCTGCTCCTGCATCCTGACGTCTGCCACGCCTGCCAGCATCCTGGATCACCTGCAAAGGAAGAGAAGAAGAGAACAGAAGAAGGAAAAGTCCTTACCTGCTAAATCCGCATCCCGGAGACATCTCGCCGACAATCCTGAAAAGGAAAACTTTTATTTAAAATCTCATCGCGTCGATCACTGCAGGGCCGCATTCCACTCACCTTTACAGGGCGCCTCCATGTTCAGCAGCGATCATCCGGATTCGCAGTCACGCCCCAGCACCTAGGGAGAAAAAGACCAGAACAAAAGGTGAGAGAGAGAAAGGAATAAGGAAAGCTAAATCTCCATGTTAAGACTTACCTGTTGATTCATTCCCTCTTCATTTCGGGTCCACGCCGCATCCTGGCATTTCCGGACCCCGGCCCCTAAGGGGAAAAAGAGACATCAGCGTTAAAGAGCGAATGAAAAGACATTACCAAAAAACGCTCATTAAAGACTTACCTGATTTCTACAAGGATTTCACCTCTCATCTCGGGTCGGTGCCTGTTCCCCGGCATTCTGTACCCCGGCCCCTATGGGGAAAAAGACACTAGCATTAGTACATTAATGCATGGACACAAGGGGAACCTCTTATCAAAAAAACTTACCTGGAAGCCAAGCAAGTTTGGTTCTCACCAATCCGAAAATCCAGTGAAGTAACTGGATACCAACGCGCCCCTGCATCGGAAGCAGGATGGAGAGCTTGTCCTTCCAGACCCTAAGGTGAGACGCTACGAGGAATCACAGAAGGGTTTCGAGGAGGGTGAGAGGGGAAAGTGGGAGGCCGATTGCATTACCCCGCAGACAGTTAATCCCCTATTTTCGCCTACAGAAGGATACTTCTGCGAGCCAGACAAGCCAGATTTGGGGGGGCCCGGTCCAGTCCGTCTTCCGAACCCTGCGCATCACCTTAGAAGAGGTCACAGCAGCGCGAACCAGGCCAGCGCCTCCGTGGGAGTCAGGTGAGCGTAACAAATACTCTGTATACTGCCTAACTCTTCTTGAGGGAAGTCTGACTGCTCAGCCACAGCTACCAAGTGAATCTGTGTGGTACAGACTGCTACCAAGTGGGTTTACTGCCAAACACCTGTAGTCCTAAATCTTTTGCAGTGGTCCCAGAGGGAACTGCACAGGTTTCTGCCTAACACTTGTACAGATTTTTCGCATTTATTTTTGTTCGTTTTCCCCGTGTTCCCTGTGTGCCTTCCCTGACCATCCTCGTTGATGACTGTGTATGGTTGTAGCCTCCCGGCCCTCCCACCTCCCCTGATAAGCCTGTTTGATCCACCATCTGCAACGCGAGCCTAGCCCCTGCGTTTGCTGTCTTGCCTCCGCCACTTTAGCTTCCCGGTATGAGGTAAGGTTGTTGGGCCGCCCTACCTGCTGTCCTTGTGCAGGTTTATTGTATTTATTTTCATTGGTTTGCCCCATATTCCCTGTATGCATTCCCCAACCATCCTCTTTGTTGACTGTGTGTGGTTGCCCACCTCCCCTGATTCCTGATTGGCCTGTTTGGTTCAACATTTGCAACGCAGGCCTAGGCCATGTGTTCGCTGCCTTGCCTCCGCCACTTTAGCTTCGCTGCATGAGGTAAGGTTGTTGGCCCCCTACCGGCTGTCCTTGTACAGGTTTTTTGTATATTTTTTTTTTTTTGCCCCGTGTATCCTGTGTGCCTTCCCCGATCATCCTCGTTGTTCACTGTGTGTGGTTGCCGCCTCCCCTGATTGGCCTGTTTGATCCACCATCTGCAATGCGACCCTAGGCCCTGCGTTCGCTGCCTTGCCACCACCACTTTAGCTTCCCGGCGTGAGGTAAAGTTGTTGGCCCCCTACCTGTTGTCCTTGTGCAGATTTTTTGTATTTATTTTCATTAGTTTACCTCGTGTTCCCTGTGTGCCTTCCCCAACCGTCCTCATTGTTGACTGTGTGTAGTTACCACCTCCCAGCCCACCCACCTCCCGATTGGATTGTTTGATCCACCATCTGCAATGCGAGCCTAGGCCCTGCGTTCACTGCCTTGCCTCCGCCTCTTTAGCTTCCCGGCGTGAGATAAGGATGTTGGCCCCCTACCTGTTGTCCTTGTGCAGTTTTTTTGTATTTATTTTCGTTCGTTTGCCCCGTGTTCCCTGTGTCCCTTCCCCGACCGTCCTCATTGACTGTGTGTGGTTGCCACCTCTCCGGATTAGCCTGTTTTGACCTCCCCTCCTGTCTGACCTGTAATTGGCCTCTGGTTCCCCCATTAGTCTTCACTCTAGGCCAGCCCCCTGCCCGGCGGCCCCTGCGGGCCCGAGGCAAAGGGCAGCTCCTAATGAAGCAGCTCCAGACCGTGTCTGCAGGTGTCAGCAGGGGAAGCTAGAAGCCAGCAGCCAGCAACCAGCAGCAACTGTCAAGGTAGGCAAGGTGCGAACAGTGGGGACAGCCATCACTGTTCGTCATTAAACGACCCCACCATTCATATTAGCCTATAACCTTTTATTTATTTTCTCACCGCTAACACCACTTCACTAATGCACATAGCACACATTTCTAGTACACCCAAAGTTGCATGCTAGACATCTTTCGAAAAAACAAATCTAGGTGTGTTTTCATTGATTGCTGTATTTTGAAACTTAGGCCTTTTTGCCACTATCCAGGAAACCCAAATCTAGATGTGTTCTCATTGACTGTAGTATTTTGAAACTTGGGCCTTTTTCCCCACTATCCAGGAGGCCCAAATATGGGTGTGTCTTTATTGGCTGCTGTGTTTTGAAACTTCTCTCACTACCCTCGAAATTCATATTTAAGTGTCTCTCCCTAACTGCTGTACTCGGACATCATGTCCACTGCTCTCTAAGGAGAGAAGACAATCGTAGGGGATCTCAGTCTCAACCACATTTGAAGTTTAGGTCAGGTCCTTTCCCTTCCCTCCAAACCAGTGAACCTCTGAGTGTGTTGCTCTCACTGCAGCGCCTAGAAATTCTGACCCCTCTCCACTTTCGGTCAGCCTTACACAGGAAAGTGGAACACTAGAATACTATCTCGCCATGTGTGTAACACCTCAGACACCACTCTATCGAGATAGCCAGACGCCCCAATAATAACCCTAGAATCATCTCAAGCCTGGACGTCCCCAAGGCGCTGTAGGGTAAGAAATCCCCTGTCACTCTCCTCGGGCAGCCTTCCCACCTATATTCAATTACTACCACACAGATCAAGCCACAAGACCGCTCAGATCACACGTTATACCTAAAATCACAAACGCAAGGAACCCAAGAACATCACAATTCCAACTCTGAAAGGTGCTGCATGTGGGCTACTGACCCTGCGACCTAAACTCAAACTAAGTTCTAAACCAACTCACACGTAAGTCCACAATATGCCACGATACAGAACAGGACAACGCAAAAGTACAATCGGAAAAGGAATAAACCAAATCGAATCACACCACGCCTCTCCTCCATTACACATAATCATGACTGCGAAACACAGCCCACAAACACGGTGGGCAACAGAACAAATGTCATGAGAAGAGGAAAATCTCTATACCCAAAACCATACCTCGCTAATGACCACCCACAGCAATCAGAAATATTCAAGCAAAGCAGAAGAACAAGTTCCTTACCCTTGGTAACGTTTTTTCGACTCAATGTTCCTCCTGCGTATTCCTCATCTTTGATATTCAATATCCAGCTTCAGTTGCTTCGCAAAACATTTTCGGCAGAGGGTGCTGTGCGTCGATGCAGTTGACTCGATGTCCCTCAAGGACCTCTGTCTCGAGGGTGATGTCATCGAAGGTATATATAGCACATGCAGAAGCCATTGGATTCAGTTCTGTTTTTTCTTTTTGTAGAACTACCCGCATAGCCACGGGTTTGAACGTACTAAGCTTTGAAGGAGCGAAAACTGTAATAGCATGGGAAATTCTACTGTGGGGTAGGCTGGGAGGGCAATGAAGACTATGTGGGAGGAACATCCAGACGAAAGAACGCTACCAGGGGTAAGTAACTTGTTCTTCGAATGGATTGTGTCCTCCCACGTATTCCTCATCTTTGATAGACTGCCAAAGCAGTGTTTGTTTTGGTGGAGGGAGTAAGAATTGTGTCAATAGTTTCCATGAACCAAATGGAGGACAGCTTTTCCAAACCTTCCATCCTGACTCAGGGAAGAATCAAGGCAGTAATGCTTTGTGAACGTGTGTATAGTAGACCGCGTAGCCACCTCACAAATGTTTTTGATGGGGACACCTCATTGCAGAGCTGAGGAGGTAGCCATGCCCCTGGTGGAATGGGCCCTTATGCCTTTTGGAGGACCTTTGCCCACCAGCCTGCAGCATTCTGAAATTGCGAGAATGATCAATCTCGATAAGGTCTGCTTTGTCATAGCCTGACCCAGTTTGTGACCTGCATATCCTATAAAAAGCTGATCATCTAAACGACGTTTGGATAATCTAAAGATGTAGAAGCTTAGAGCTCTATGTGGATCTAATACGTGTAACCTCTGCTCCACCTTGCCAGGATGAGGTGGAGGATAGAAACTGGGCAATACAATTTTCTGTCCTACATGAAAATCTGAAATGATTTTAGGTAGAAATGAAGAAATGAAGGCTTAACCCTCAAGATGACCTTAACAGCTTCCACCTACTCATCAAAATCAACACCTCCCTCAGCTGCACCATCACCCTACACATTGTCTACCGCCCTCCGGGACCTGTAACAGACTTTCAAGTGGCCCTTACTCGCCTTCTCAAAGACAACCTAAAATAATCATTCAAATCTATCCTCCTAGGAGACTTCAAACTCGGCCTAAACGACAACAAAGACCCCACCAGCCAATTCTCTTGACAAAGCATTAGACACTCTAGGGGTTCAAACAAGCTATCACAGACCCCACTCACATCAAGGGTTGCATCCTTGATTGTATAGCCCACCACAACTGCCCTGTCACCATCAAGGCAAACAAACAACTGCCCTGGACCGACCACCACGTCATTCTATCCATATCACCATGACTAAGTCTGGACACCAACCTAAGACTCCCTTCCCGTCTGCTCTTACCAGGAGCGCCCGTCATCTCACTAAAGACAGACTCCTACCTCACCTCACAGTTCTTGCCCTCCAGCCACCCTTTTCTAAAAACCCTGAATCGCTAGTTCAGACATTCAACTCCATCATCACACAACCCGTAGACACCATCCCCCTCTCACTCCACGGAAAACAAAACGCACCAAGCACTTCAATGCTTGGTTCTCCAACGGTCTCCTAGAACTTCGCACTAAAAAAAAAGAGCACCACTCTCCATTTAGAAAGCCAACCCATACAATTACACTAAAAGCGAGTTCAACAAAATCGCAAAAGACTACAAACTGGCCATCATCAAAGCCAACGCACCTCATTCAACACCAAGAAAGAGTCTGCCAATTCCAACACTAAGGAGATGTTCTCCATTTTTGTCATGCTGAGAACCTGGTGTCTGCAGAAGCTGCTGAACCCCCGACAATCCACCCAAAATGTGGCACTCTGAGCTGACATATATATAACTGCTCAGTTTACCTCACTTTCAGGGGAAAAGGGGAAGGGACAAAGAAACAAACACCAGGCTGGAAGCTATCAACTCGCTGGTTCTTCACCTGTAGTTAAAACAAACATGCAGTACACCTCATTACTCATGGGTTACTATACTAACCTTAAACTCTATATCCTTCACCAAAATAGTTTAAAAACCATACCTGGTACTTCTCTTCAGAATGCCCAGAGAAGTGATACGCAGACAAGATTTCCTTACTTGTGGACCAGAATCTTATAGATCATTCAGCCTTCTCAGTAGGTCCATGAATGTAATTTTTAACTTTGTAGTTAGTCTGCTCAACCCTAAGATTCTTGAACAAGGTCTTCAAATAAGTTTAAGGAAGTTCTTTTAAGTTCTTGTATTTGTTTTAATATTTTCTTTGTAGAGTGTCTTTTACTCAGGAACGAATTTTTAACTTGCGATGGAATCTTCACGTGGAAAGCCGGCACACGCGCTAAAATCCAAAACCGCGGGTAAAACGCAAACACGCTGAAAATCCAAACCGCGGGAAAAAAATCACACCCACTTTTCTCCAAGTCGCGGGAAATTAGCACACGCGCTGACAATCCAATTCGCGGGTAAAACGCACTCGCGCTAAAGTCCAAGACGCGATAAAAAATTACACGCGCTAAAGTCCAACCCACGAATAAATACGCATACGCGCAAAAAACCAAATCGCGGGAAAAAGCACACGCGCTTTATTTTATCACGCAGAAAAAAACCTCGCGTAAATGAACAGTAAACGCGAGTCCAAAGTTCACGCTCGCGCTTCACTCTCAAGCGCCGAAACACACGCGCGGGCTCAAAGTAACGGGAAAAAACTCACGCGCTAGTTTGAATTGACACGTAGCGATAAAAACAAACGTACGCGCTTCAATCTTTTTAGATACAGATTTGCGATTTCAATCCCTTAAATAAATATAACCTTTTTACAAAGTTCAACAAAACTGGAAAGTCACTTATCTTGTGATTGAGACTTGAAAACTTCTTTTCTCAGAAAATTGGAAGTTTCTGACTCCTGTCTTGTGTCTCCACCAAACTCCATACACGACTCCTGTTATACTTTCAGATTTTCCGCTCAACTGCTAGAAACTTGTCACCCTTGACCAAGTTAAGCAGGAGCTACAAGGCACACGACCTCTCAGCTGGGCAAGGACGATGAAAGGCAGTTTAGAATGTTCATTGTCCTCCCTATAAACAATCTCCAGCCAATTAGAATTTAGACTGAGAACCTCCATCTTGGCTTGGGGCAATTTCCATAGACTGCAATGAAGGTTAAGGGCAAAATTGGCTGTTTAAAAATATAACCCATAATAACTTCCTAAAACCTTTCTATACTAAATATGTGTCTCCCCTGACCCAATGTAAATGAGTATATGATACTGTATGTAAAGGATATGTCACTCCAACCTGACAGTACCTGACAATTTTCAGGGCGTTAGAAACACATACCCCCCGCCCCCAACCCATCACAAAAGATGAAGCCCTAAATGTATATTAGTTATGTGATTTGTTTTCTCTCCCATTTTCCAGGATTGTACGGGTTAATGCAAGTAGCCTCAGGGGATATCTGTGGGCAAATGATCTTTAAAACCTGTCTGAGCTTTGCAGCTCCTGGTGTAATAATCGTCGCCATATGTGCTTGCTAAGTAAAACTTAATCCCAGCACACCGCCCTAAATTAAATTAGCATCTGGGGGAACTTTCTATCATGTTGCTGCCTGATGCCTCCTTTTGACGTTGATGTTAGTCTTTGGCCCTGCCTTATACCGGATCCTCTTCCCTGCTCCAGCCTGCCGCCCTCACTACTGAATTTACTTGACTTTCCTCTCCCATGATGCCACTACTTGCCTTTGAGCGTCCTTTGCCATGACGGTTCGCCACTCCGATCCATCGAAATAGAGGGCGGCTCTGTGTTCCATTTGCATGGTGGGCATTTCTGTCACTCAACAGATTTCACAGGCGGTGTGCTTGCCGTGGCCTGTGAATTGTTCTTTAACTTGTAACTTAGGACCCTTGCTTTTTTCTTGGTGTGATAATAGCAATACTGGCTGCTCTCTTGGGCTTTTACCCTCTACTGACCCAAATAGTACAGCATTGTAATGTAAAGGCTAGTTGTAACATGTTATGTTGATTTAAACCATGCACCGCTACCACCCAGGGGCAGTCTCCACGCAGTCGTGTGGCTCTGGAAGAAAAAATGGAGTGGCGAGGTTAGTGAAGATAGGATGAGATTGGTTCGGAACCAGGAGGAACTAGTGTTTGCGTGTATTGTTTTGCATGTGGGAGTTTGTGCGGAAGGCCCTGTGCTTTGTAACTGTATCAGTAAGACTTGGTGCCTCCGGTGTGTGCTAGTGTTTGTGTCTTTAGGGGTGGTTGTGGATTGTGCACACTGGTTAGACAGTGTCCATACGGGATCCATAGTTGCAGTGGCCGTAGGTGTACAACTATGTGGTGTCATGGTGTGTACTTTGAGTTTTTTTTAATATTTTATGGACTGTGGTGTGGGTTGACTAAGTGTGCTTGCAGCATTTTAGAGATGCTGGGTATGACCATAGCATTGATTCTTGGTTTGTGTCGTGTGGCTAGCCCAAGGTCTGGAGTAGTGGTGTTGGTTATGTCGGAGGAGCAGGAAGGGGAAATGGGTTAGTAATTCTGTCTGTTGCAACTTCTGGTGTGACTCTTTGGTTGTAGCCTGATAGTATCTACACAGGTTCTTGGCTCCTTTCGTAGTTGTTTATCTGTGATATTGCTGCTGGTGGGTGTCCATGTGCAGCTGTCATTGTCTGTTGAGTAACCAGGCTTTGAGTCGTTTCCTGAAGGTGATGCTGTCTTCTGTGTTTCTAATTTCTTTGTGCATCGTGTTCCAGAGGTTAGCAGTTAGACGTGAGAACACTGTTCTGCTGAATTTCCACCCTCCAGACTGAACACATCCAACTGACTTCTTCATCACCACACCTACCGCTAAGAAGCCGCTATCATGCAACTACCACATCGGCTGCACACATATATGGTGCGCCCAAGCACTATACGAGACTCTCTCTCCATTGACTCGAACTGCGGTTCCCGAGGGCGTTCAACCTAACAGCGCTTTGAGATCATACCAATGATAGAAAGGCGCTATATAAATGCCAAGTAACATAACCTAATAGCATCCAAGATCCCATGCTCAGCAAACTTGACATGTTTCACAGCAAAATTTTAGCTAATCTACACGCACTCAACAACCAAGAACCTGAAACCACTAGTGACATCTCTGAAAACACAAATTCACCTCTTTTCTCATTTAAAGAAGTCACCGAACAGGAAGTCATTGTACTCATGAACTCCATCAAACCATCAAATTGCAAAGGTGACACTTGTCCAGCTACTCTCATTAAAGAAAGCGTCTCACCCTTGCACCATTCCTTACTGCCCTTATTAACGCCTCCTTTTCAATTGGACATGTCCCAGCCTCCCTTAAGGAAGCCTGGGTCCGCCCTCTCTTAAAGAAACCCACACTAGACCCAACCGCACCAGGTAACTACAGCCCTATCACCACGGTTTCCTTTCTCCTAAAGATTCTAGACAAAGCAGCCTACCTGCAAGTCCAACAGTTCCTTGAAGCCAACAACGTTCTCGGTCTCCGCCAGTCTGGCTTCCGCCCAGGTCACGGAAACCGAAACAGCCCTACTAGACCTGAAGAACCAAATGGACGATATTAGAGATGCTGGCAAACCAGCCGTACTATTCCTCCTCGACCTCTCGGCTGCCTTTGATCTTGTCGACCACAAAACCCTCTGCACACTTCTTGCCCAATGCTATAGCTTGGATCACCTCATTCCTTCAAGGTAGAGCCACGAGAGATTTCTCAGACCTAGCTAACGCACACCCCAGCACCATCCAATGTGGAGTCCTCCAAGACTCATGCATCTTGCCAACCTTCTATAACATTATTTACCCAGCCACTGTTCAACATCCTCATCTCACTAGGCATCACATATACAAACTATGCCAATGATACACAGGTCCTATTAGCACTTTCGGGTGACTACGAGACCGATTCCAAAACCCTAAACGCCATATACTCCATGATCCAAACCTGAGTGGCACAGAACTGGCTTTGTTTAAATGGAAACAAGACGGAACTACTTCTAACCGGGTTACCAGAAACGCTAAAGAAACTTGTCTATCGTTACAATGCCTTCACCATAGACAACATATCAATTCCAGTCTCCCAGACCGTAAAAACCCAGGGAGTCTACCTAGACTCCAACCTCTCTATGACAAGGCAAGTAAACACCATTGCCTCATCAGCAGACTACCACTCCAAACTCCTCACCACAGCTAGACCTTTCCTTACAAAGTAAAACTGCCTGACAATAGCCAGAGCTATAATTGGGGCCAGACTCGATTACTCTAACAACCTCATGGTTGGGACTTCCACAAAGAACATTGAAAACTACAAATTGTCCAAAATAATGCACTCCGGGCTGCCACTGGTATCCCAAGAAGGGAACACATCTCAGCTGCCAGGAAACAAGCCCATTGGCTACCCGTCAAGGAGCGTGTTATATTCAAAACACTGGCCATCACCCATAAAAGCCTCCAACCCACAGCTCCTCAATACTTGTCTCAGAGATTCACCCGACCACTCACAGAAAGACCAATTAGAACCCCATACACTAACCTACTCTCAGTGCCTAAGGTCACTAAAGCACGGGCTGGAGGCTGGAGGCTCCATCTTCCCCTTCATCGCCGCAACCCAAGGGAACTCCCTTCCACCCAACCTCAGAGGGATCTCATCCCACCTAGCCTTCCGTAAAGAAATCAAAAGTAGATTGTTCATTTGAAATCTCTCAGCATCTACCTTCAATACTCTAAATGTGTGATTGTCCTGCATGTAACTCTGCCTTCTTTCAAAGTAACTTTGTGATTTATTTACCTTGTAACTTGCTCCCATGCTACGCCTCATGTGACCAGTAGCAATGTCGTAACCTGTAACCAAGTCACTCTCTGTGCAACAGTGCCTCAATGCCATTGGGCTGCCACTGCGCTTTATAAATGAAAATAAATAAATAAAATAAAACATCCTTGTGGAAAATTGTAAAGAGTGGTTTAGATGTTAGGGCATGCAATTCACTCACTCTACGGGCTGAAGTTAGTGGTACCAATAAAATGGTCTTGAACGTTAGCAGCCTTAACAGACATGAATGTAGAGGTTCAAATGGTGCACACATAAGAAATGTTACCACCAGATTAAGGTCCCAAACTGGAACCCGGAAAGAAGATGGGGGAACACATTGGTGAGTCCCGTCAGAAATGTTGTTAGTAATTGGATCTTAAAACATGAAGATTCCTCAGACGAGCGCTTAAAGATGGATAACGCTGCCAAATAGTCTTTAATTCTTCCAACGTGGAGCCCCAGATTGGCTAGGTATAGTAGAAAAGATAACACCTCTGGTGTTTTGCATAGTAAAGTGTCTACATTCTTTCCCATGCACCAGCTGCAAAATGTGTTCCAATGGCAACGGTACAAGGACTTCATTACTAGCCTTCTATCTCAGTCTCTCAGAAATCATGCGTGAAGGCTGAGAGACTTGACCTCTGGATGGAGGACCTGACCCTCCTCGTGAAGAATGACGGGGATTGGTGGAAACGTGTACAGGATTGGAAACTCCCAGTCCACTACGAAAGCATCTCCAACATCTCCTCTTGGGGGAAATTCCCTGGAGCAGAACAGTTCGCACTTCATGTTGACACTGGTCATGAACAGATCCACTTGAGGAGTTCCACAAAGGGTGAAGATCTCTTGAAGGACTTCCCGAGCTAGTTCCCACTCGTGGGAGACTGCTCTGAGCTTCCGACGCTGTGTTCTCCTCCCTGGCTAGGTTAACTGCTGATAGGAAGATTCCTTCTTGAAGTTCCCAGAACTAGAGTTGCATTGCCTCTCTGCACAGTGGTAGTAACCCTACACCTCCACTCTTCTTGAGGTAGTACATGGCCACTGTGTTGTCTGTCATTATCAGAACATTCTTTCCCCCGTACAGAGGGCAGAAAGGCCCTCAGCAAAAGTATGATTGCCCTCAGCTCCAAAGGATTGATGTGTAGTTTGTACTCTGATGGAGACCAATGATCGCTAATTGTCAGATCATTGGCGTGGGCTCCCCACCCCATGAGTGATGCGTCTGTCACTACTGTTACCTCCGGCCACGGTTGCCAAAAAGGTTCTCTCTTCAGAATGTTGTCCTCGCAGTGCCACCACAGGAGATCCTGTGCAACCCTGATTGGAACCTGAAGTAGGTCTGACATGTTGCCCAAGAATTGAGACCATTGTGTTCTGAGAGCCCATTGAAGGGATCTCATTCTCAGGCAAGCCTCTGGCACCAGAAAAATGCCGGATGCCATGAGGGCGAGCAACCTCAAAAAATCGAAGGCTGGGAGACACCGGGCATTCTGAAACTTGGAGACCATCTGCAGAATGGCATGAGTCCTCACCTTGAGTGGCGAGCTCTTTCCCAGCTCTGATGTACTGGAGCTTTTGGGAAGGAGTCATATGGGACTTCTTGTAATTGAGGGAGAAGCCCAGTCTGTGGAGAGTGGCAGGTGACGTTGAGATGATCCTGGGCTTGTTCGGGAGAAAGCGCCCTGATCAGCCAATCGTCCAGGTAGGGGTAAATATGAACCCCCCCCCCCCCAAGAGACTCGCTGCCACCACTTCCATCAGTTTGGTGAAAACCCTCGGGATAGAACTCGAAACTGCTGATGAAATCTACCAACGGCAAACCTCAGGTACTTTCTGTGCTTGAGATGGATTGGCACATGAAAATAAGCATCCTGAAGGTCCAATGACACCATCCAATCCTGGAGTTGGAGAGCCTGAAGGATCTGAGAAAGTGTGACCATCTTGAACTTGTCCTTCCGGAGGAAGCTGTTCAAATATCTCAAGTCCAAGATGGGTCTCAGTCCTCTGTCCTTCTTGGGTATTAGAAAATATGGAGAGTACCATCCTTTGTTCCTCTTTCCGCTGCAGGCACTGGTTCTATAGCACCTTTCTCTAGCAGGGTCAACATTTCCTGCACAAGGAGTGGATCTGGAACCCTCAAAAAATGGCTCCCCGTGGATGGTTCTGAGGTCTCTAAATGAAGGGAAGGCAGTGACCTTGGGCTATGGTTTCCAATGCCCAAGCATTCGAAGTAATGACTTGCCATTATTTCAAATGCTGAGACAGTCTGCCTCCCACTGGGGTTTCGTGACTCAAGACCTCGAGAGAGGTTTTGGGGCTTTAGCAGTGGCTGTTGGTAAGGATGCCCCTGCTTGGGCAGGCTTTGCACCTCTCCTTCGTCCACCACAAGGGAATCTTCTTTGGCCTCTTTGACCAGCCATTCCTCTTGCTCTTCCAACTGAGGAGTAGTAGCGAAAAGATCTACCCCTCCAAGGCTGTCCACTGGAGCAAAAGGGCTGAGGCTGCCTAATAGCGGCACCTAAAGATTTGGCTGCTGCCTTCGAGTTCTGCAACTTCGCAAGGCTTTCGTCAGCCTTGCTGCCAAAAAGGTGAGACCCGTCAACAGGCATGTTAAGGAGTCTGGATTCCACATCCAGTACACATACAGACTTCCCCAACCACAGAAATCTGCATATTATGATGCTTGCTGCCCTGGCTCTGCTGATGCGGTCAGCAGAATCCAAACATGACTGAAGAGACTGGCACATGGCTTCTTTGCCGTCTCTAACAATAGCCAAGAACCCGTCTCTTTCCTCCCCCTCGGAAACATGCTCAGCCGCCATGGAAATACAGTCCCATAGAGTGAATGAGAACTTTGCTAAGTCACATGTGGTGTTGGCTGACTTAAGAACCATGGTCCCCGCTGAAAATACTTTCCTTGCCCATGCATCTACTCCCTTGTCATCCCTATCTGGAGGGATGGTTGGGTAAGCTGTCTGTTTTGAGGTTGCTGTAGCTGCCCGCAGCACCAGACTTTCTTGGGTGGGGTGTATTGACAAGTAGTTGGGGTCACTACTAGATGGGCAGTATTTTCTAGTCAGGTTTTTATTTACTGCCGGACTTGACTGACGTTTCCCTAATTGCTGTCACCCTTTTTTGAAGAGCAATGTGGAATGGTAAAATGGGATCCATTTGCAGACCCTTATCAAGGATGTCTGTTAGATCATCCTGCTCGAAGGGGAGGGTAGGTCTCCTCCATCCCAAGTAATCTACAACCTTAGACATTAACTGTCTATATGATGCATCTGCATGTTCACCAGTTTCTGGTTTACTCAATTCTAGCTCTGGTGAAGTGTCCACCCCAGAGGCTGTAATTGTCAAAGATCTTTTAGCCTCGACTCCCCTGATATAAAACTCTCCGGCACATTTTGTATACCATATTGTAGCCCAAATGGCACATCGTTATCCGATGGCTAATTTTTCTCATAAATTGAGGTTAATAATCCTTTCATGGTAAAGGAGTATAGGTCTAATCTGGGATGGGCATCGAAGGCTTCAGAAATGTTGACCTCGACGCTCGAGGAGTCGTCGATATTTTTACTGAAGTTGCTTTTGGCTTCAACAGCATTGAAGGCTTCGATGGTGTCGAAGGTGCCATTGGAGTCGATGGCGCGGCTGGCATCGATGGGGCCGCCGGTGCCCATGGGGCCGCCAGGCCCGATGGTGTCGAAGACCTCTATCTCGACTTATGCTTCGACTTACGGCTCGAAGGATCATTTGATGATTTCTCATTGCCTCTAGGCCTCGACAGCTCTCGATGAGGATCTGGCCTTCGTCCCGGGCTCGAGGGCGCACAGGATTTGGCTCGAGCCCTTTCCTTACCGGCTATAAAAGGCACGGTAGGAGCATGGTGTGTCGAGGGCTTTTGTTTCTCAAATATGTTTAGCATTTCTAACCTAAATGCTTCCCATTCGGCAGGAGTGGATGCCTTTGTGGGACAGGATATAGCTCTCTCACGAGAGGAGTCTGACGACAAAGTCGAAGAGGACAAACTGTGGTGCTTCTTTTTAGACTTCCTCAACAACGATGAGGAGTGGTAGAGCCACTCCTCGACCAGGACCTTTTCACCTTCTTCCTTCGAGGAGAGTCGCCTCTCACATCGTCCGAAGAAGGTTTCTGCGGCGGGGTAGTCGATGGGGATTTCTTGAGGTTCCTACCTACTGCCAATTTCCCCTTTCGCTCCTTCAGAGCTTTTCCGGTCATCGACTGGCATTTTAAGCAGGCCGAGGTCTTTCACACCGAGACACCACAAATATACTCTATGTGGGTCGATTATCGACATCTTGGAGCCGCAGTCCTGACACTGTCTTAGGGGTAGTAGGTGTCAAAGATGAAGACACTTTTGCGAATTAACAATAGAAGCGCGCTGTAGTTCTCGAAGCATAAACTTACTCAGAAAAACTGAACTGAAGCCAACGGGTCCTGCGCATACTATATATACCTTCGATGACATCACCCTCAAGATGGAGGCCCTTGAGGGACATCTAGTCAAATGCATCAACGCACAGCGCCCTCGGCCAAAACATTTTCAGAAGCAGCTGAAGCTGGATAACGAATATCAAAGATGAGGAATACGTGGGAGGACCTTCGAAGTCATAGTTCCATCCCAAAACAAGGAAAATAACCATTACATCCCATGGCCCGCAGAACTAGGAACAGCACCCAAACCATTGAAAACAGTCAGAAACCTTGGATCCTAATGGACAACGAGCTAACACTAGAACCACACTAGACCCACAAGTAAACAATATAATAAACAAGAAATGCGTATTCCTCCTACACACGATAAAAAGGATCCTACCAAGACTCTCCTTCACTCATAAAACAATTTCCATCATCACCCTCATCATGTCCAGAATAGACCACGCCAATAGCCTATACCTCGGAATGCCGGAACACCTGCTGAAGAAACTGCAATGTATCCAAAATGCAGCGGCCAGACTTCCCCTCAGATACCACGAAGGGACCACATCACCTCAGCGCTAAACATTTTACACTGGCTGCTAGTCAAACAACAAATCACATTCAAAACAATGTGCATAACGCACATAACAATCCATGGCCAAGGAGTAGAATTCCTACAAAAGAAAATAAACATTTACCTCATGACATGTGCACTCTGATCAAGCAACAACATCCGCCTGGAACCAAATCCTACACAAGAAAAAAACATGGGGGTTCGTCATTTTCCCACCTGGCAGCAAAAACCTGGAACACCCTCCCGAAAGAAATACGCAACACGAAGGATCACCTAAAATTAAAAAAATTACTTAAAACTTGGCTCTTCAGAATCAGACAAAAACGATTAGAAAAAAAGACACCACTGTTAATAGAACATGCCTCAACAAACATACATGGAAGAAAGAGGCTGGGGAGGGAGAAAGCCCAGGATATACCCACTCCCAAAAAAAGCCCTAAGCATCACCTAAGGGACAGACACCTTAGCTGCAGACGAGGGAGCATTAACCAATTACTGGCACACCAAGAGGCCTTCGAGCACCTGGATTTCGGAGCTCGAGTTGACAATGGCAGGCACCCCCCTTGACAAACTAAGAGCAAACCCTTCAACCATACCCATCTCCAACCAGTGGTGGGGAGGCCTTCACTACCTTCCTGCCCACAGACCGCTGGACAGTTACAGAGGCAAGCCACCACTATGCGCAGAACCCAGCTACGCACCAGTACACAGCACTGGCAGAGACAACTAACACATATGTCTGAAATAATGAGGTAAGAAAACCCCCCACTAACCCAACCGCTAAAACCTCAACTTTATGCATACACCGCTCAAACGCTAAACAAACGCAAACACATCTTTGCACAGCAATCCACATGCACTTCATTACACTGCAACAACAAAACAAACCACACATAGTCCTGCACAACAATACATGGAAGTGTACCGATCCGTAAATTGCACCCATGCCAAGCGAACAGTGTTAACCGAACTGAAGCTGTCAAAAGGAGATCAGAACTCTCAGTCTACCTCCTCCCGCTATTCCCTACTAACATATCCTAACTTCTTACTTTTCAGATATGCTAGAGCACCACTCCGGTGGTGTTAGTGTGCAGTATGAATGGCCTTTAATATTAACATAACTATTACAAAACATATAGGGCCTCATTACGAGTCACCCGGTATGGAAATAACGGTGGCAGTAAACCCGCCGCCCCTGTTATTTCCGTACCGGGTGATTCGGAGTCCTGCAGGAGGAGGTGTCATTCCCGCCAGGTCTGACCTGGCAGGTTTAACACAGCCTGCCTGCAGGCGGACGTGGAAACATCGGCACCATCACGAGATGGTGCCGATGTTTCCATGTTCCCCATTCCCATTGAGTCCTATTGGACTCAATGGGAATGGGGATTTACCGAATTCCGCCTCCGGAATTCCCGGGACACCGGTGTCGTAATGCCCCGGTAATTCCAGGAATCACGGAGGCGGAATGGTAATACGAGTCCGGCGGTACCCGAGCCGGAAAAACCGGCAGGTTACCGCCGGACTCGTAATGAGGCACATAGTATTTATAACATACAATTCAAAGTATACTTCCATTTTTCTCAACCTTTACATTACATAATTTCCTAAAGCAATTATATAATTCAATTCATACCTTATTTTCATAAAAACATCATAAAATCCTATAAACTACCATAATCTCAATTCATCTATAAAACCTATTTAAAATATCCAGTAAAATACATACTTAAGCATACAAAATCATTCACTTCCTTCTTTCACTTACTACTGCATTTCTACGAATTCATGGAGTCTTTTGATAACCTATATCGAGACTCTATACATTGTTAATTGTAGTGTTTTCTTTTTTTGTAATTGAAACAATAAATCCAGAAAGCTTTGCTTCGAATAGATTTCAAATCATACACATTTCCCTAAATTTTTAATATAAAATCAGGATTTGCTCTTAGCACTCAGTTAATACAGGCATCCTGGTTTCAGGGGGAGGCGAGGATACTGCAGATTCGGCAGGATCTTTGCTCCTTAGATCATTTTAGTGCCGCCTGACGCTGCCAAGACCGGGAGCAGATTTGTACACAATAGTAACAACCTGCGCAGCGACGGTGATGGACATGATAACAAGTAACCTTGAGCAGTTTTAAAATTGGAAGATCTTTCAGAAATGCATACGTAATAACTCAGGGTGGAGAGATGTTCAATGTTCTGTATCCAGTCCCAGCTATATGCCTTCTTGATAAACAGTCTCTTCTGTGCATCAAAATCTATGTCCCTCTTGGGGCACCAATGAATTCTTTTGAAAAAGTTTAATATCCCAATTACATACTTTTCTTTGTTGTTCATTTTCATAGTATCCCCAAGTAATGCCAACGACCCACAGCTAGAATTCATCATTGATTTCATATACAAGACTTCCTTGTTATATCATTACAGTACTTGCTTTTTTCAACAACTGTATTTATTTGGTTGTACGCATGGAAAAACATTACAGATGTGAGGCTTGTACAACGGAAAGCAATACTTTTTTTAAGCTTTGTATTTACCCAAGTCTCTCCTCCCTCATACCCTGATACCCAGCTGCTGTTTGGGAGAAGCTGGCAGTCTCAAGAGATCCGCAAACACAGTCTCAGAAGTTTGGGTGTATATGTTAATGCTGACAATTCTCAATCATAGTCTAAGAATGGGGTCCAAATGTTTGTAAATTGGTGTAATACACCATCTTTCGCTGCAGTAACTTTCTCGGGCACCAGGATACCCCATATCTTGATCCACCATAGAGCTAATAGAGAGCCTCCAGGGGACTTCCAGTTTCGGGCTACTGTAATCTGTGCAGTCAGGAGAAGCAGTGTTATTAGTTTGGCGGATGCCCATAATTTAGGGTAAACGTCTTTAATTGGAGCCCCCAGGAAAATGACTTCAGGATTCATAGGAAGTCTGATATGGGTAATGGCCTCTATTATGGTGACAAAGTGTGTGGCTGATCATTTTCCAACATTTGAGATAGGGTTCGAAGGCCCCCTCGCCTCCTGTTTCTAAAGACTCCCGGTTGCATGCCGGGAGAGAAGACAGGGTTATTAAAAATTGGGGGAAAAGGGACTGGACCTCTTGGAATCTTTTTTTGTTTCAATGCCCAGTCCCAAGTCCTTCATGTTACCCTTGAGGATGCAAGCAAGTCTTGCCACTGTCTCTGTGCTGTGTGGGGAACGAATGGCAAAAAGCGAATGGTGAGTGGAGTCTAGCCTGCTCAATGTCGACCCATTTTGGTGCGGTGTCGGAAGACATCAATGTCAGGAGATGTGATATCTGTGCCACCGCATAGTACTTGCACAGGTCCGAAACCCCGCGCCTCCCCAACGGGGCACCCCATCATCATCACCTTCCTGGGAATCCTAGTTTTCTTGCCCGGCCATATAAACCATAACATTTTCATTGAAGGCAAGCAAATTATCTCTACTGTTAGGGACGTGCAAAAATAAAGCAAACAAGGTAGTCAATTTTAATGGCCGTGATCTGTCCCACCGAAGAGATTTCCTGAGTCGCCTACCTCGCTAGGTCTGCCTCAAACACTTTGAGGAGTGGAACATTTGCCCCAAATAAAATTCTTTTGGGGAAGTAGTGATGTGGACCCCCAAAAAATCTATCAATTTCCTATCCCAGCGAATAGGGCAGGATGGTTGAAGAGAAAGAACTTAGTCAATGGTCAGTCATACCCCTAGTGCCACGGATTTGCAATAATTTATTTCAAAACCTGCCACCTGCCCAAAGGATTTCAATTCCAGGAGGGAATAATGAAGGGAGGTTTGAATGTTGGTCAATGTAAGTAAACATCATCAGCGTAGAGGGATAATTTATGTTGCAAGTTATGTATTGTGACCCCTTCACTGGCGGGGTTGTTACGTATCCGCTGAGCGAGGGGCTCCATGATTAGAGCAAATAGTAAGGGGGAGAGAGAGAGAGGGCATCCCTGACGCGTCCCACAGGTAAGGGGGGGTAGGGGTGGTTTGTTCCCGATTTACTCTCCATGAGGTGTTAGGTGATGTGTAGTTGGCCAGAATCATTTTGCCGATGAGGGCCAAAATGAGACGCCTCCAGGGTTAACTGCATAAAGGCCCAGTCTACCTTGTCAAATGCTTTTGTAGCATTGAGCGGTAAGAGCGCTAGTTTACGGTGTTCAGATGTTATGGTTTCTATCAAGTTCAGAGCGTGTAGAATATTGTCCCCTGTCTTTCTCCCCAGAATAAAACTTGTTTGGTCCAAATCTATTAGTGTAGATAGTACTTGAGCTAGACGATTGGCCAATACCTTAGAGTAGATGTTAAGCATCAATGTTTAAGAGAGATTGGCCTATATGAGGCACAATCCTCAGGGTCTTTATCAGGGTTTAGCAGCAGGATGGTCATGGAGGTCTGCATAGAGGGAGTCGTAGAACCTGTTTCCCTGAAGAAGTTAAACAGAGCTTAGAGTTGGGCTCGAAAGAGTTTATAACATTTTGTTGAGAATCCATCCCGGCCTGGGGCCCCAGTTTTTAGAGATCTGATAACTGCATCTACTTCTTCCATCTGAATTGGGGATTCTAAAGCATCACTTTCCTTTGGAGAAAGATGTGGTAGGGCGGCCTCCATGATATATTGATTCTGCCCCTACAAAGAGCGGGGGGATGCAGACATAGTTTCAATCAGATGAGATTTCGTAGCTGTATTTTAGCCTGTTCCCCATACTGTAACACCCTTTGCTGGTCACGAAGGCACATAATCTTAGTAGGTTTTTTAGATTTAGCCAGCTTCCTCGATTGAAACTGGTTAACTTTATTACTTTTCGCATAGTATCCCTGCTTCGTTACTAAAAGGGAGTGCGCTGTTTCTTCGGCATAGAGGGTCTCTAGCTTATTTTGGGCAATTTGTAGGGATCAGTGGAGTTTTGGGGACCAACCTTTTTTATGTCTACCTTCAATCTCTGATATTTCCTGCTCCAGCTGGGATTGTTTAGCTTATGATTAGCTGTTGTATGGGCTATTAGTTCCCCCCTAATTACTGCCTTCATGGCATCCCACGTGGTTGCTGTCGACGTGAGTTCTACAGGCTTTTCTTGGAAATAATTCTGTATGGCTTTAGCTATTGCATCCCTAAGGGCCATGTCATTTAGGATCGGGTCAAATAGGTGCCACTGCAGCCTATGGGGTGGGGCAGGGTCGCAAACCCTGACAGTTAAGAGGACCAGGGCATGATCTGATAGCACTCTGGGGCCGACAGACACACCATCAACAAATTACATAAGCTGGGGGGGGGGGGGGCAAAAGCAGATGTACAAATCAATCCTTTTGCGTTGAGCGACGCAAATTCCAGTTTCTGATGAGGCAGAGGAGTCATCTGAAAGTCAGTGTCCTCTGTGGAGAAGGTTCAGGGGGGGTATTGGGTGAGTTTCATTCGCCATGTAAGTCCTGAGTACTCTTGGTTCCATGTGACAACCGCTGAGCAAACAAACATAAAAACAACAATTCAAAAATACACTGAAAAACACTGCATTTCGCCCCATCGGCCTCCAAGTGGCATCTCGCTCAGGGCCATGCATGGGCCGCGGTGAGCCCAAGGCTCAATCCGCTTCCTTCAGTGCTTCCTCTCTATGCATTTTTAGATTTCTACATTCAAAGGGGTTTCATTTTGCGAATAGATCAGCCTATTCCGGAGTGCTGTGGAGATGTTCCTGGTCTTCCACCTTTGGAAACCTTTGCCCAGATGTTACATCTCGGTTTAGGAGCTCCACCATTGTCAGTCTTGTGAAAATATGATAGGGAGTCTCCATTTTTATATAGAGGGGAGTTCATCAAGATCTCCTCAGCTTCCTTCAACATGCTGATAGTGCGGGTTGTCCCCTCGAACGTAAACTGTAGGGTCGAGGGGAACAACCAGTGATACTTGATTTTCTGGTCCTTCAGGAACAGTGTTAGAGGTCTGAGTGACTGTAGTTTCTGGAATGTTGTTGTTGCCAGATCTTGGAAAATTTGTAACAAGGTAAGTCAGTTCGCCTTGTGTGCAACCTGCCAATAGGATCTCCTGTTTGCTGGTAAAGAAAGGAACCCAGGTATGATATGATATGATATGGTATTTGTAACGCGCCTATACACAAGTGTTTCAAGGCGCGACGAGGCAGGGCGGGAGGGAAACAAGGGGAAGACAGACAAACGATCCTACTAGGCCAGGTGTCATTCAGATCGCGCAAGTGCAGAGGTAAGGGGAAAAGGAGAAAGTGCAGGGGGAGGAGGTGGGGGGAAAGTGCAGTACAAGGTAAGTAGCGTAATAAAAAGTAAATAATAAATGATAAATAAAAAGGGCCAGCTGGTGGCAAGTGCGAGGTAAGTGCAGAGCAAGTGCTGGGAAGTGCTGGGAAGGGGGCTGTAGGGATACAGTGACAGTCCCACAGTGCAGGGGGAGCCAGGGAGGCAGTGCAAGTGGAGAGTGGCTGGGCCCTGTACCGAGGTCGCTGAGAGTGGCCCAGATGCAGGTTTAGTGCAGAATTCAGTGGGGAGTTAAGAAGGTTTAGCAGGGGAGAGGGAGAGAGAAGGCAGAAGCGAAGAGGAAGGTTTTGAGGTGCTTCCGGAACCGGAGATGGTTCTCCTCAAGTTTCAGGGAGGCAGGAAGGCTGGTCCAGAGGGAGGCCCCTGCTGCGGAGAGAGATCTACCCCCAGCTCGTTGCTTAGAGAAGCGGCTGACCATGAGGGAGTTGGAGACGGATGAGCGAAGGGCTCGTGAAGGAAGATATTTAGGAAGAGAGAGTTGAAGGTATTTAGGCCCCAGGCCCCAGAAGGCCTTGTGGACAATGCAGAGGGTTTTGAACTTAATCCTCGCAGCCACTGGGAGCCAGTGAAGAGATTTCAGTCCTGGAGAGATACGGTCCCTGGGCTTGAGGCCAAGGACAAGTCTCGCAGTTCTGTTCTGGATAAGTTGCAGAGGGCGGAGAGTGGAGGCAGGCAGATTAAGATAGAGGCTGTTGCAGTAGTCCAGCCTTGAGAGAACCAGGGCTCGGGAGACAGTGAGCTTCTGGGGGAAGGAGAGGAAGGGAAGAATACCTCTGAGGAGGTGCAGCTGGTAGTGTGACTTCTTAGAGACGTCAGATATATGAGGAGAGAAGGAGAGTGTGGAGTCGAAGATGACCCCGAGGTTTTTAGCCTTGCAGGTAGGGGCCGGAAGGGGGCCAAGGGAGGCCGGCCAGAGAGCTGCAGGGAAGGAGGGAGTGGGTGCGCCGATGAGTAGAATCTCAGTCTTACTGGCGTTAAGGCAGAGGTCATTGGCGGCACACCATTCCTGGATAGCAGACAGACAGTCAGAGATGAGGGAAGGAGAGGAGGAGGCCGAGGGTAGCCTGAAAATGAGCTGGGTATCGTCCGCATAGCACTGGAAGTGGGGGCAGAGAGCGGCAACGCGGTGGGCAAGGAGTGCCAGATACTGGTTGAAAAGCCAGGGGGAGAGGTTGGATCCCTGGGGGACACCACAGGTGGAGAAAAAGATGTCAGAGAGGAAGGAGCCCATTTGGACCTGGGAGGGTCGACCGGAAAGGAAAGAGGTCAGCCATGCCAGAGCCTGACCAGTGATACCCAGGTTATCACGGAGACAGTTGAGCAGGATGGCATGGTTGACAGTGTCAAAGGCAGAGGAGAGATCGAGCAGAATGAGAACACAGGGAGTGTTGGAATCGAGGTTCAGGAGCAGGTCCTCACGGATGTTCAGGAGAGCAGTTTCCGTGCTTCTGGCCGCTCTGAAGCCGGATTGATGGTCATGAAGATTACCAACAGATTCAGCATGGAGGTTAAGCTGGGAGATGGCCAGTTTCTCCAGGAGCTTGCCCAGGAAGGGAGTAATGGAGATTGGGCGATAGTTGGCCGGGCAGGAGGGGTCGGAAGAGGGTTTCTTGAGGAGGGGGTGCACAAGGGAGTGCTTGAGGGGGGATGGGAAGACTCCAGAGGCGAATGAGTGGTTGCAAAAGTCAGCCAGGGCAGGAGCCAGGGAGTCGATGTGGTCCTTGATGGTTTTGGAGGAACAGGGGTGAACCTGTTTAGACGAGGCTTTCATAGATCGGACTTGTCTGGAAACCTCATCAGCAGAAAAAGGTGGAAAAATCAGAGAAGGAGGGCGGAGGGGCGGCTGCAAGAGAGCAAGAGGAAGAGCCGGGAAGAGAGGGAGGGAGGAGAGAGGAGGAGAGCGAGGACAGGATGTCCTGAGTTTTTGAGATGAAGTGCGAGGCCAGTGCAGTGCAGAGGGCCTGGGAGGGGACAGGAGAGGTAGAGACTGCAGCAGGGTTGGCCAGCTCCTTGCAGATTTTAAAGAGTTCGGCCGAGTTGTTAGATGCCTCAGAGATGCGGGCTTGGATAAGGGCTCTCTTCTTGGTGAGAACGGAGAGCCGGTATTGCCTTTGGAGCAGGCGGCAGGCCAGTTTGTCAGAGGATGAACATGAAGCACGCCATTTCCTCTCTGCCACCCTGCACTTGCGTTTTAGGGTGACGAGATCCGAGTCATACCAGGAGTTACATTTGGCTTTGGGCTTCAGGCGGATTCTCATGACGGGGGCAAGGATATCGAGAGTATCAGATATAGAGGAATAGAGCATGGAGAGGGCTGTGTCAGGGTGGGAGTCAGCCGAGGGGGGAGGAGGGGGCGAGAAGATAGCAGCGAAAGCCTCAACTGACACGCGCTTCATGGGTCGGATGACCGAGAAGGTGGGTGGCAGTGAAGAGGGTGGCTTTGCCTGTGGGGTAGGGAGGGAGAGGTGGGAGGATAGGAGAAAGTGATCGCTCCAGGAGAGAGGAGTGGAGAGAGGGAGGGAGAGGGGAAGGTCAGAAGAGATCAGAGCATCAAGAGTGTGCCCTGCAGAGTGAGTAGGCCCAGACGGGAGAATAGAGAGTGAGAGAGAGTTGCAGAGTTCGCGAAAGAGACCAGTGAGGGGACAGGAGGCATCGAGGTGGATGTTGAAGTCACCGAGAAAGAGGAGTTGGGTGGTTGAGGACAGGAGTGAGGAGGAGAGGTCAGCCCACTCAGAGAGGAAGGAGGAAATTTGACCAGGTGGCCGATAGATAGTAGCCACGGTAAGGGAATGGCTAGGAGAGAGAGAGAGTCGGCAGACAAGACATTCAAAAGAGGAGTAGGTCTGCGTAGGAGTGACAGTGGCAGGAATCCACTCAGGGAAGATAAGGGCAACACCACCCCCTGAACGGTTGGGCCTGGGCACGGAGAGGATCTTGTAGCCGTCAGGTAGGAGTGTGTCGAAGCTGGTGGCAGAGCTGGCAGTGAACCAAGTCTCAGTGAGACCGAGGACGTCGAGGTCCAGTTCCTCAAGAAGGCGACAGATATCAGAGGAGTGCTTGATGGCAGAGCGAGAATTTAGAGTGGCAATGTGGAGAAGGTTGCCACCCTTGAAAAACTTCCGGGGAGGGGTACAGATCAGAGGTACGCCCTGCGGAGGTGTTAGAGAAGGAGTTGAAGAGGGAGCAAGAGAAGGGGCAGGGAGGGAGGGGAGAGGCAAGGTAGCCGAGGACAGAGGAGGGGGGACAGCGGGAGCGGAGAGGAAGTTGATGAGGCATGGGAAGCGTCTATCAAAGAGGAGAAGGTTGGCCTGAGGGCCTTGGACCAAGACGGTCCCGTTAGCATAGACATTAATGATGGCCTTAGAGGAGTGGAAAGGGGCCAAGAGGACATCCCAACGGGTGCCACCATTAATGGGAGAGGTGGAGAAAGGAGAGAGCACAGCGACCATGTGAAGGGTCCATAGGTCAGGTGAAGGCACGAAAAAGAGAATGTCAGTGAGAGTTTCCTTGGAGCAGGCGCTCGTGTAGGTGTCAGCGATAGGGAGGCCTGGGTTGGAGACCAGGATGTCCTTTTTAAACTTTTTCCTACCGGATTTAGTGAGGAGAGCAGGATAGTCAATAGAGAAGCAGTTAGAGTAGATAGGCGAGATAGAGAGCACCATGGAGTAGGAGGGGAGGCGGACGACACGAGTATGCAGACAGGAAGAGAGTGGAGGGCACTAGTTTAACACAATGCAGAGCAAACAGTAATGCGTAGGTCAGGGCCACCTAAGTTTGAGAATCCTGCGAGGGGAGAAAAAGCACCCTAGTTTAACACAGTGCAGAGCAAACAGTAATGCGTAGGTCAGGGCCACCTAAGTTTGAGAATCCTGCGAGGGGAGAAACGCACCCTAGTTTAACACAGTGCAGAGCAAATCAGGGGGAGTGTTTGATGACAGACCCCTACGAGTGCATAGCATACGAGTACGATCCAGGAGCAGCATCGGCTAATCAAGATGAGGCAAAAGTGTTTGAAAAAAGCCCCCTATATAGTCCGTTCAAAGCTTGGTCCGAGATTGAAGAGGGCAACCCTCTAATTCGTAGATTGTTTCTGCAGCTCTATTTTCAATAGTTTTGTTTCTCCTTTGCAGGGTTTGGACCCTTTGTTGTAGGTACACCATCGTGGTCGTTTGATCCGATACGTGGTCCTCCGTTTCTCCCAGTCTCTGTTCCACTTCTACAGCCCTTTCATCTGGTCGGTCCAACTTGAGATTTCGGACATGCAGTTGCGGAACTCAGTGTTAATATTGGTTACAAAAGCCTGAATGTCAGCCTTGGTGGCCAGTTGACTTGCAGGACGGTCTGGAGATTGGGTTAAAAACCTCCCCATTTCTGCTTTTTCCTCCTTGTCTGAAGGTTGCATCATTGTGGTTATATCTGCATTTATTTGCACTTTTGGCTGTCTTGCCATGTTGCATGGCTGTTCAAGGTTCCCTATTAACGTTGGGGCTGTGTCAGTTTAATCAATGTGAGAGCGTGATTACCTTGTTCACCAACAAAGCAGTGTGTCCAGCTTACACAAGAAGCGCTTATTAAAACTGATTATGGCAAAGTATGACACACCAGGTAAGTATTCACCCAAGCCTCAGACGGTTCCTCTGTTACTCTCGTTTATGTGGAGGGTGTTGGTCCAACAGAGCCAGAGTATTAAGATCTTGAAAGCTACCTCCTCATGCGCTGTGTTCTTATCGCCTGTTAATGTGAGATTTTAGTTCCCAAAGTGCCGTCGCCACCCGCAGTCAACATAGAGCCACAGCTCAAGCCAGATAGAGCCCAAGACAACGTTCTCCCATATGCGCTATACCGGTGTATTATCACTGTGGGCAGCAGTGCCTGCTTTGGCGAACCTCTGCTCCCGACACCCCAGCTCCAATATAGGGTGACAGAGTCAGGGGTGAACGGTCCTCCGGCTCCAATGATAGGTGAATGAGCCAGGGTATGCGGTCAGCGGCTTTCTTAACTGTGTGTGGATGCCATTTTAGAACCGTTCCGCTGCACAGGAGTTGGAGGGATTTGTCTGCACCTCGGTTCCTCGGCTGAGTTCAGCTTTGCTCTCACGTCCACATATCCCTTGTGTGTTGTCAACCGCAGCCGTTCATTCACGGGCCGCGGAGAAGGGTTTAAAGTGCCGATTTCTGCATAATGTCTGGGCTTCACATGGAGGCCATCAGCATAACATCCACATTGCCGGTGCTTCTAGCCACACCCCCAATACAGTACTTTCTAATTAAATGAGTCCCAATACCAATCAGAGGACAGCCATAGAGACACAAGACGGTAGGGCAAATATCTTTCCCCACAATTTACCTTCGAGGCATCCAAGCTAGTTGTATCCTTTAAGGTTAATGCCTCCAAACCATAACAAATTGTTGGGATAAAACATTGTTTATAGAGTCGAAGAATTCCATCCATACTATAACCAGCCCTTTCTTTCGAAAATGTGGCTATGGATAGATTAAGCACTGCAGCATTTCTCTTATACAATCATAGCAATTATGCTTAGCATCAATGTCCACCCCAACATATCTATAACTATCAGCATATTCAATAGGGCCTTCTGGAGACACGAATTTCAGCTTTTTTATCTTCATATTTGAGTAAAGCATAACTCTAGTTGTCGGCCTATTGATTACTAAACTATTCTCAACAGCATATTGCCATAGTTTCCCCATCATTCTATTTAACCCAGAATAAGTCTGGTCACAAATGACGAGGTCATCTGCATAGAGCAAACTAGTGACCTGGCGAGTACCCATTTTTGGAGTGCAACACAGCACCTGCCCAAGGAAAATGGGAAACACAGCAATGTACAGGTTGAACAGCAGGGGGTCAAAACACCCCTATTAGTATCTACAAAGGATGCAATGGCCCTTAACTGCAACCAATAGTTGCCAGATTCCCTCTGTGTTCTTACTATTTAGTGCTGCTGTTATCTTTTGCCATATAGCATTCTAGCATTCTTACTCAAAATCCGCCATCATTTAATCCAGTTGTGATATCGATTTTTGATCCTTTTTTGTAAGTTTCATAGACCATACAACATCATATTTTGAGTTCTTAATGTGGCGGATTTCTCTGTTTCTTGGCGTCTCCAATTTTATCATCAAAGACTCCTCCTGTCTTATTTTCGTAGACTACATAATTGGCTTTTTGCAGTTATACCTCTTCTGAGAATTATGAAATCCAAGATGCAATACGCTCTATGATTATCAATCTTAAATATTTCACAAGTTGTTCTCCTTGCATCCTCGTAAATGAGAGGGCCGTGTCTAGGTTTTTGCAAGTCCAACTGATTTGTGATCACGTTGCGTATCCTATCTGGAATTTTCAATTGATGTGACATGGACCAATGCACAATAAGCACAGCATGATCAGTGAAGTTATTTTTACAAACGTGCATCTCCCCTGTTAATGGGGTCATGTTTAGACTAACAAATAAGTAGTCAAGGCTAGTTTTCTTTGAACCACTTGACTAGTTATAATTACCAGGGTTATCCCCTTTGTAAATTCATTTAACATTATGAGATCCCAGCTACATAAACAATCCAGCCATAATGTGCCCTGATAATTAGGTTTGCTCTGCAACATTACACTCCTACTTACTGTAATAGCAATATCGGAGTACATTGTGTTACATATGCAATGGGCATTCAAGTCACTGCCTAATATTATCGAGAACCCATTTTCACTGGCCATCCATTCTACCAATAGTTCAGCCAGAGCTTCAAACATCGCCTGAGTACGAGCCACACCTGGTGGGTCATAGACATTTACAACCAAGGTTCTAGAAGGAGAATTAGGCCAAGGCCAATTATTTCAACGGCTAGAATGTAGTAAAAAGCAGTGGGAAGTTGCACGGAAATATCTGAAAAACAGTATTGGGAATCCGGACCCCCAGGTTATCTATGGCCGTCTGGGTCCACTTTACTCTGACCCTATCTCTTACCAGGTTAGGCATTGATACACTGATGCCACTTAACTTAGAATAATTAACCGTGAATCATGAGGCCAACCCAAATGCCCCCAACCTCTCCATTGGTACAGGCAGAGATGTGTTTAGATCTTGTATTGTGACTATACCGTTATCTGCATAGAGGGATATTTTATATTCCTCACCTCCAATCCTGATCCCACGAATACTGCTGTCATCCCGGTATCAAGGGGGACAAGGGGCATTCCTCCCTAGTAACTCTTGCAGTGGTTATCTTTGGTGTAAGAAGCCCATTCATTCTTACTGTCGTGTGGAGGCACTGGTAGTTAGCTAGTATCAATCTTCTAATAATTGGGCCAAAACCAAATGCCTCCAGCATCAATCGGATGTAATCCCAATTCACTTTATCAAAAGCCTTCTGGCCATCCAGAGATATAATCCCATTTCGATATTTTCTTTATTACAGACTTCGCTAATATTCAAAATCCATTGAATGTTGTCCTGGGTATTTGTGTCAATTATGGTACTCGTTAATCAGTACCGGAAGGGTAGGAATCACCCTGCATGCCAGAATCTTAGAATACATTTATGTGTCAATATTCAATAAGGTCATTGGTCTATATGATTGGCAGCATGCAGACTCTTTGCCAGGTTTCAGAATTAATATTGTTACAGATTTCTCCATTGATGGCGTAATCGTACCTGTGTCTGAGAAGGAGTTATATAATCGTATCAGGTGAGGGATCAGTTGGATTTGAAATTTCCTATACAACGCTGACATAAAGCCGTCGGCCCAGGGGCTTTATCCATAAAGGTTTTGATATCCCAGTCCACCTCAGATTACAAGATCTGAGCGTCCAAATCTCGTGGAAGATCTGCCGACAAACAGGGTAAACCTGCACCTGACACATTGCGCAGTTGGTGTTCTGCATTACATGCCTCGCTGGGTATCAGTGCCGCAAAATATGCATGAGTGCTTCCTATTTCCCTGCCTCATTGTAACATATTGCCCCTGTGTCGTAAGTGCGATCCGCACCCCCAACCTAACCATGGAAGCCGCATGTACACAACCCTTGCACTTTGGCTGGTATGAGATGTCTACTTGATATACACAGGCCACCTAAACGCAAACAATGGGGGAAGAGGGTTAGGAAGAAATTGTGGATAGGTAAAAGAAATTAGGGACACTGGAAAGAGGTTATGGATGAGTTAAAGAATAGGAAGGACGACAAAGGCAAAAAATGCACAATATTCCTGGAACTTCACACATCTTTCCAGAACACCACTCATTGTTCTAGTACTCTCTCTTGTACCCTGTAGTTCAACACTCTGGATCTGTCACCAGTTTACACCAAATACTTGTTACCTCACACTCTAATTACTGCAAACATACCACAGTTGCTTATCGTTTGCACATGTGCTGAATTCTTACTCCAACCCAACAAACATGTATGTGCTTATTTGCGCATTCCAACATATAAACACTGCATACATAGTCCCACACTCCTCATACATCTGAGGATGAGCAAAATTCTTTAACAGTTCATGTTGTGCCCATTGCCACACTGTTGAACTCATAGCCACACTGCTGAACTCATTGCCACAATGAAACACAAAACCAGAAGCTGTAACTCCTTGCGCACAGAAGACAAAACAAACACTATTTAAACAAGGAGGTGGCACTTAGCTGATGCTCCTAAACCCGCGTGCAAGCCCAGAGGAGTTAGATCAACTGGCACCTCAATTAGCCGCGTTCCAGTGTTCACTGCAGCGGGCTGCTCGAGATCTGCAGCTGAATTCCCCTGAGGCCCAGTGCGAGCCGAGGGCCGAACGGTCCACAGTAGGCTGAATTCTCAGCCTGCACTCTGCTCCTGTGTTCATTGCCGCAACCCAGAGGCTAAATCAAAATCAGAAAGCCTCTTGAGGGACAAAAGAAACGCATGCAGGCAATGAGTGCTTCCTGGTGCAAATCACAAGCAACTGTGACACCGCGCCATCTGCTTTTATATCCTCCTGTGCGTGCCGCTCCTCTTAAGCCCTCTGGGAAATGGAGTCCCTCATCGGAGCCACAACCTCACTTTGCTCCACACCATTCCGACGCAGGCTTTAACTCGCACTTTCCACACAGTACCTCCCCTCCCAGACAGAGGGTCTGGATGCTCTGGACAACATTGATGGAACTGCTTCACCTTCAAAGGCGCATGCACATTTACTGCCAGTTCCCACAACCTATCCTACGGACCATAGCCTCTTTCGGAATCCAAGATTCAATGTGCTTCAAACTCATCCTGTTCCCCTCTGACACATGCTGGCGGATCGTGCGTCATGTCAAACATGAAAAAACTGGAAACAAGTTAAACCCTATGCTCACATTCTAATGCAAAGAAAGAGGGGCCACCCAGCTCAGCATATCTCACCCTAGAGAAGAACACCCTGTCCCTGGCGGGGGTGCCTGTCCCTGGGTGGCGGGTGATGTATCGCCTATCTAACAGATATAGAGGAGAGAACTATCCCTCAACCTTCTATACTAGTGGCAGTGTCTGAAGGCAGACAGAATGGTCCAATGAGCAGAACACTTAAGAAAAAAGATTCTAAAAATGGTGCTCTCCAGAGTGGTATAGCAGTGTTCCACAGAGCTGTGAATTAGATTCTGTGACTGCTGTGGTTTGAGACTCGGGTACAACCTGAGGAGCAGGTCAACTGTTTGTCTTCCATCCAAAGTGTTCACTTTTAATACAGCCCGTAGGTCACTATGTTTGGGGTGCAAAACAGTACAGCTGGAGAACCCACTGGCGGGTTTATGCAGTAAAAAAAGCCTAAGGGCTGGGGGGTAAAAAGCTCTTATAAAACAGCTCACTCGATAGTGGAGAGTTTGCTAAAGCAAGCAATTTTGAAGAAAACAAAGTCTCTGTCTTTCCACCTTCAGAGTGGGCACCCCCTCACTGCTCAACAAGCAGACCCTGCCCTGCACCTCTCATGCACTTGCGTTTGGGGGTGTTTGCCTCTTGCACATCCTTCTTGCACGCCCAAGTTGTCTGGTGCTTTTCTGCTCAGTCCCCCCACACCCTGCACCACCCCCCCAAGCCCTTCCCCTGATCCCTCCCCTTTGATGGCGGGATGACTCATTAGGTGCTCAGGCACCCCCACTCTTCCTGTAATTATTGACCTAAGCAGCTTTGGTCCTTCCGCATGCTCACTCTAATGCATGTAGATCTCCACCCCCACGTCAGCAGACAGTTCTGTTGCCAGTTCTTTAACCCTTTCCCTTGTTGTTTTTTCTCCCCCCCCTTTCTTTTGTCTCCGCGCAGGAGACCACAGCACTGCTCCTCAGTTCATCATCCCTTGAACTCTTACAACTTAGCCTGTTTTGAGAATTACGGTCCTGAAGAAGATGGCAGCACTGACCCACGCCATTGAAACCGGTCGACCCCTTTCGGTCATGAGGGCTCTCATGACCCACATTTGATCTCTCCTACATCAACAGAGAGACTTTGTTTTCTTCAAAATTGCTTGCTTTAGCACACTCTCCACTATCGAGTGAGCTGTCTTTACTCCGCTAGCCATAGAGCATCCAACCAATTACTTTCCAGTTGAGCGACCAAACAGCGCAAATACTGCTCCATGGATTGATTAACTCGCTCAGTTTGCCTATCTGTCTGAGGGTGATAACTCAAGGACAACTTAATATGAATACCCAACTGGCTGCAGAAGGCGTTACAGAACTTTGAAGTAAACTATGACCCCCATCCGAGACCACTGATGACAGTAAACCATGCAGCTCCACCACATTCTGTACAAACAATTCTGCTAAGCGCCCTGCTGTAGGCAACCCCTTATAAGGCACAAAGTGGGCCATCTTGGTCAGAAAATCCACTACCACCCAAATGGTAATATATCCCCTAATCGTGGGAAATTCCGTCACAAAGTCCATGGAAATATCCACCCATGGCTCAGTCGGGGGATGGTAATGGTTTGAGCAACCCCACATAGGTTTGAAAGGTATTTGTACCATGCACAGTCACCATCGGAGTGGTTGCCAGGCGCTCTGGTGGATCTGAAACTGATGGTGTAAGAAACAAAAGCGGTGGTGTGGGGGGGTGCTAAGTAGGGTGTAGTGTGAATAGGAAAGTGAGAGTTGTGATGTCCTGTTGGCAGCTTCAATTCGGTTTTCACCGTTTGCTGCGCGTAAGAGCGGTTTTCGGGTCGGTGCAGATTCCCATGCGCTGTTGTGCTGGGTTCTGGTCTGTTTTTGCTACATGGTGATGTTTGTGCGGATTGCTATGCAGAGAAGTGGTTGTATGAGTTTCTGTATGAGAAGTGTATGCAGAAAGTTTAGATTTTAGAGCTTGGTTAGCAGGTTTTCCTTCCCTCTTTGTCTTTGCGTTTCTGCGCTCAAACATCTATGATCATCCTGTGTGTTTGGTATTGTAGTTTGATCGCCTGGTTGGCATGCACGTTAGTGGCAGCCTTCCCCTGTATTACTCTAGTGGTATGTGTACCTGGCTGATGCCGGCATGTTCCCCGCCCTGGGGTTGGCGATGTTTAGTTTAGAGGATGCTGGTTCCTGCCTGCCCATCCCATATGGGGTTCTTATCTACTTATGCTTCCTCTGTGTACTAGCGGTATGTGGACATGGGTTGTCGGGGCGTCCTCCGCCTGCCCTCCAGTTAGGGAAGATTAAGTTAAGGGTCATGGTTTCCTCCCTGGGATTCTTGTTTCCCGCTGAGTCTATGCTTCCTAGTCGTTTCCTTCTGGTTCTGCACATACCTCACATTTTTCTACCCATTGCTGTACCATTTATGTCAACTGTGGCACCAAAAGTGTCTTTGTATCTGCTGTGTTTTTCAGATTCCCGGATGTCCTGCTAGAGGACCGGCATGAAACCATTGTATCATCTGGGTTTGCAGTTCCCCTGTAGGAACAAATATGTGTACTCCCTGATACGGCGGTCCTTTCCTGATATGCCTACTAGGATCATGTGTACACAACTCCTCTTTCTCTGCCCGAGTCAGACTCTGTATGTTTAGAGTGAATAATCCACCTGCCAAGGCGCCTACAACTCGCTCAGGCGGTACTGTAGATCGTATGTCTCTAGCCACCTGTTCATCTTCCTGATACCTGAATAGCGCTTTCTCCTTTCCCAATACTTTTCCTTGTTTGGTATGTAATGATGTAATCAAACCCAGCAAAATACTGCGACCAACGCAGTTGTCTTGCACTCAATGTGTTTGCGGTCTTCAAATATTTCAGATACTTATGATCCATATAAATGGCAATGATCTGTCTCAGCCTTAGGAGATAATGTCGCAACTCTCCCAAAGCTTCCTTGATTGCCAACAATTCTCTGTCTGCCACTGCTCTCACTAGAAGTCAGATTTCATGAAAAATAGGCCCCAGGGTGCATCACACCCTCCTCATCACATCGAGACAATATAGCTCCCACCGCATCACCAGATGCATCAGTTTCTACTTGGAGCGGCCAGGCAGTATCAGAATGCCTCCATATGGGAGCAGTGATAAACGCCTGTTTCAATTTCTCAAACCCCTTTCCTGCTTGTTCATCACACTCAAACATTACCCCTTTCTTCCGCAGCCTCGTAATTGAAGTCACTGTATCTGAGAAACTCAGAAAAAGTCTTCAATAGAAATTTGCAAAGCCCAGAAAGGATTGCACATCCTTCACCTTCCTAGGCACCGGCCACTCCACTACCGCCCTTACTTTAGCTGGATCTATCACAATCCCCTCAGACATTAACACATATCCAAAAAGACTCCCGTAGTTATCTCAAACACACATTTCTCCAATTTTATATACAATTGGTTTTCTTGCAGTCGTTGCAAAACCCTTCCTACATGCTCTCGATGCTCTTCCTTCGATTCAGAGTATATCAAAATATCATCTATCTAGACGATAAACACACCCACCAACCCTTGTAACACCTCTTGCATGAAAAACTGCAAGGCTGCAGGGACATTTCATAACCCAAAAGGCATCAACATGTATTGAAACAGTCCAAACTTGGTTTGAAATACTGTCTTCCATTCATCTCCCAGAGAGATAATGGGGTGGACCAGTGAATGAAGAATGACAACACCTACTACCTCAATAAATTAAATGCAAATTTTATTCAATCAATACAAAAATATATATACGATATACATTATAATACTAATACATACCCATAACATAAAATCAATATTCTGAACACAATTCTACACAGTCAGAATCACAATCAGATGTTCTCCGCCATTCATTCACATACACACTCATATATCAGCAATGGCTTTTCTTCATTTTTGTGTAAACACAACTTTATATTACACATCTTTTAGAAAGGCACTTGTACAACATATTCCGACCCTATCCTCAGTACTGGTGTCGTTAGCAGTTATAATTTCAAACAGTTTATGTAGTTGACGCGTGTTGAATACAATTTATATTTAATTTACTGAGGTAGCAGGACTTGTTATCCTTCATTCACTGGTCCACCCCATTATCTCTTCTGTTAATTTACCTGAAGGACCAGGGATTGTAGTGCAGCTAACCTCTTTTGTGTATAAAATAAAATTCCATTCATCTCCCTCCTTCACTCTCACTAAGTGATGAGCACCCCTTAAACCAACTTCGTAAACACCTGAACTGACTGTATTTGATCTAGAAACACCGAAATTAAAGGTAATGGAAACCTGTTCTTCACCGTTACTTTGTTCTCTGCTCTTTAATCTATGCAAGTTCGCAGAGTACCCTCCTTCTAAGGTATGAAAAAAAAAGGAGATGAAAACCGGTAACTGAGAGGGTCTGATAAACCCAATTTCAAGCATTTGATATAAGTACTTTCGTAGAAGCACATTTTTTGCTACCGTCAATCCATAGATGGGACTACAAGGTAATGTAGCGTTGAGCTCCAACTCAATGGTGCAATCATATGGTCTGTGGAGGGATCCGGGGAGAGTGTCTCTGTGTTTTTCTTCTCAAACACATCTGCATAATTTTGACACCACTGTGGAATTTCTGTGTTAATGATGCACACATGATGGGCCGAACTTGTACTAGCCACTCTAACAACTATCTTCAGCTCCTGGGCGTACCCAACATCAATGAAATTCCCTGTTGTGCTTGAATCCATCATGGCCGCAGTAGTGACTGTGTATTTCTCAAAGGTCAAAGTTGCCAATATAGACAAATGTGGTTCTCCGTGAGCAATTTGTGACAGAATATATGTAGAGACTTGTAACTTTCCCCCTGTTCCAGAATTTCCGACCCCACTTGCACCCAATCTTTTCCGAAAGGGACTTCCATTAGGAGTGTTAGAACAATCGCGTATAAAAAGTCCTGCCATGCCACAATACAACCACTGATTGTTTCTTCCCCATTTCTCTTTTTCCTCAGCACTTAACAGTCCCCGTACACTACCGATTTGCGTGGGCTCAACTTCATTTCCTTTCTAGTCTTTTACTTTATCCAATCGCACAACCGGGGTATAATCCTTTCGTCTTTCCCCATTTCTCTCCAACAACCTGTGATCCAGTCTTAATGCCAAATCAATACGTTCCGTACATGACTGCGGCTGTTGCTCCACCTGTGAAATAGCCTCTTTCAATTCATCCTTTAAACCTTGATAAAATAACACTTGCCTCTTTTCTACTGGATACTCTGCCTGAATCATCCACCAATTAAATTGTGTAACATACGTGATCAAATCTTTAGTGCCCTGCTTCAGTAATAGCAACTCCTTATGGGCTGCTAAGGAAATGGTTCTTTGGTCAAAAAGTCTGCAAAATTCCTGCTTAAACTGTCCCCAATCATAAGGTATTGGGTCATCCTTGTTAACCTACAGGATGGCTCGAGCTGCTGTATTTCCCACCAGATGCGAAAGAACAAATACCGTCCTTGCTTGTGTAGACTTAAATACCAATGGCTTACACACAAAATGCAGTTGATACTGTGTCATCATCACAAATGTATGCGCATCCCCCGAAGATCATTCTGGGGCCGCCAATGGAATCTGATCTGAGGGAGTTACCAGCACTGTGGGTGTTTCTCCTCCCACTTCCTCCTGATGCCGATGCCTGAGCTGATCGACTGCCTGTAAAGGAGTAGTCTGTAGAGGTGGGGGAGCTACAGATTTCATGGGTAGGGCCGAGCCTGGGGATCAGGCCAAACTCTAGGAGCCCAGCACGGGCTGAGCCCAGGAAAGGGCTGCACAAAGCGCTTTCTCCAAATCGCTGTACATACAGCATATTTGCATGTCGATAAATGTGTACCGAAGTTGGTACCCATTTATCTACCTCGAAAGGATGAATAGCTGAGCTAGTCTTGCCGGGTTGAGAACCAGCAACCTGCACATCACACACAGATTGCAGCAGCAAGTGTTCCACCCGCTGAGCTATCTTACCAGCACCAGAGGGCACACTCTGTCATTTTTTAGAATGGCGTTCATAAATAAAGTGATGGTGACCTTAACTGTTACTAAGTACGTTTGGAGGACATGTATTTTGTGGCCGCCACTGCATTTTCATGTTAATTAAGTTTTAATGCTTGCAAAAAGCGAGAGAGAGGGCACCAATTCACTCATATTCAGAGACGGAAGTGAAGTATGAATCATTGGTGCCGAACCACTAGTTCTTTACATTTTTACAGAGCCTACCTTAAGCTCGAAGGCTCAAGAAGTGTGTCCTTGACACTTTGTCTTTCTCCAGAGCAAAATATAGTATCGGCTCAGGCCGGACATTCAAGCATGGCCAGTTTCCCAAGTCTCAGCCACGCAGACACACACATAGCGCCCGTGGCTCTGAAGGTCGTTAAGGTACTCAAGTTGCAAACACATGTCTTTTATCAGTGGCAGAGCCTTTCATGTGCAGGATGGAAAATTTCCAACTCAAAGAGCTCGCAAAGCACCAGTTACCTTGCACATCTGTGAAGCTAAAGTGAGCAACACAAAGCACCCATTTAAAGATTAGTTTATAGCCATGATGTCTGCAAAATACAGTTGCTTTTTCAACATCATGAATTCGACCATTCACCTGAAACTCACTTTATCCAGTTAAGGAAAAGTAAAAAAAGGGGTCTTCCAGGACTGCGCTGTCTTTCATTGCCCGATGTCCACCATCCCCTTCTGAGCATCCTAGTAACATACTCTGAAGTCACTCATGGCTTTTAGCATCTTAAAACCTAATGTATACGTACACGAAAATAAATACACACATTCATAGTTTTAGGCACACAATTGTTTCCCTGTCACCCCTCTGCTCATGTACAGTCATGACACAATATCAGAGCAAAGATAAGTGAAAGAAACCCTGCAATTCAGAAATATACAGAAATAGTTTTCAACTTTCTGATTATACACTTGTGATGAAGCATAAAACAGAATGTTAACCTGACCCCTGTGTAAATTACATTAAATAAAATTAGATAAATATGGCAGATTCATGCTTCGGTCTAATAGGTGTCATCAATACCAATTCCGTGGTACTCTATTATTGGTATGCAGTGATAAAATCGCGGTTTGACCCGTTAGAGGTGTACCCCATTACACCATTTAAGGGAAGCAGGGGTGTCCTCCGCTCCCCTTAAATGGTATAATGGGTCTGGCGGTTGCGGGGGTGTCCCCCTGCATCCTTTACATGAATTGCAGTGGCAAAACCACAACCTTTTTGCCACAATATTTTGTGTCCACGGCCATTTTTGCCACGATTTTAACACATGGAACCCCAGTATTGACCTTGGAAGCATGAACGGATGTGCTGGGATTCAAACTTGCGACTACGGCTGAGCAAAGGTGTGAAGTCACTGAGCTTTGTCAGCTGCCCTATCTGTAGCAATCCATTAACACAGTCTTAAATCTGGGGAGTACCCACATCCAGAAATTTAGAAAAATGAAACACGAGAATGTAGTCATAGAAACCCATGCCTTTGGATGGCAACAACCTCGGATATCAGACATACCCATGCGTGTGACGACCTCCTTCAGGTGACATTGCTCAAGGACTTGGTACAGCACATCGTCCGCATGACTGCCCCATGGGTCCAGGTTCTCCCGGACACTTCCACTGAAGAGAAATGGGTCCTGAGGGATAATGGCCAGTTTGGACCTTTTGAAACAGAAATACATTATTTTAGATGAACCATGCCTTGTGCTCAACTATAACATTTACTAAGATGTTTTTGTGTTCTTTTCAGACAGTTTAGCCCTCTCTGCGTCGGTGTCAGTGACAACTCCACTTTTACAGCATGTCAATGGATTCCATCTGTGTGACCAGTCCCATAACCCTCCATTCCTCCCTCAATGGAGCCTTGGGTATCACATTTTCTAAATATGTCACTTCCGCTTCTGACGTTCCTCATTCCTTGGCTCAACTAATCATCCCACCACTACCACTGCTTCTTAGGACCATCCAGGTGCCCAGGGGACCAACTTCATTCAATACATGCACTGCAGCCCTCTTCTGTCGATCTCCTCGCTCTTGAATGGTTCCCCCACTTTCACTGCATGTTCTTAACATCCAGGATCCCAGGTTTACAAATGCATCCACTGCTTTCATTGCAACTCATTCCTAACAAACCTGCTCAGACGGAAGAAGGGATCCATGTCTGCCACCTCTCAAGGACTCTGCTCTTCTATCAAACTAGTGCTACACAACAGGAATGCCACATGTATTCTAAACAGACCAACTAATCACCTCTATGTCATTTCATGAAGCATGTGTATGGCAACTCTTTCAATCAAACTCACATTTCTGAGTCATTTAACTTGGTCTTTACTGCTACAGCGCAAGCACACAAGCGCGAGAAGTCCAGGGGCCCAGGATAGGTGTCTTTTGATTGGCATCATACCGCTCAGACCTCCCCATAACATCCAGAACATATAGTAAACACTTATCCAAGCAGCAGTGTGTGCATCTCACCAGAGAACGTAACTACTGCCAAACTCTGACTGGCCAGTTGGAAGCCTTACGGCGCTAATGCATGTGAGCACATTAACACTAGAGGCCATGGAGGTAGATGCGGGAGGCAGAGATGCAGCAGACAAAGGAATACACTCAGCGCAACCTTTTAAGTGGCTGTCAAAATGAATGGATAGGGTCAGAATTAAACTGAACATAGTCAGGATGTTTATTCTCTACAGTAGGGTAGTGCTCTTCGCCACTTGACAAAAAGTGTCTCTGGGGAAGTAAAGTGTTGAAACAAAAGGTTACTTTCCTTGCATTTTCATACAATTGGTAGTGAGATTACAGACTTGGGTTTTCCTGTACCATAATTCCCAGAGTTTTCATGGTTTCGTCTGCAGGGTTCTCAGTCCTTAGTTTGAGGATGCCAGCATCCGGTTTCCTACAATTCTAGGGGTCTCGTCTTCTTGTTTCTCAATCTTGGGCTATAGCTATCTACTAGTACCTTGTGGATGGGCTTGAGTTGGGCGGTAGGTGGCGGTCCTTCCAGCAAGGATCCGAGCCACAGGATGACAGGGGGCTCTGCCATAATGACTAGTCCTTCGTAATCTAACCCTCCCAGGGTTCAGGGCCTCCATCCACTTGCCTCAATCTCCCTCCGTCTCTCTCCGAACATTTCACTTCAAGTTTCGTTCCCCCACTCGGCCTAGGTGCACCCCTTTGTATATTCAAGTCCACCACCCCCTCTTCTTCATTCCAAATCTGCCACCTCTCTCCTGGGTAAGATTCATCGACCTATTTACCAATATTCCACTCTTTCTCCTCACCTCTCTCTACCACCTCCAAGATGATTTGTTCTTTCTCCCATCTCCTACTTAACCTTTCAACAACCCCTTCACCAACTCTGTGTATTTCCTCAGTCTCCTGTTCCTTTCTTACCCGCCTCTCGTGAGCGTTTTATCTCACTAGCCATCTAGTCTCCTTCCCAGCGTCTTAACCCATTAGGGCGCTTTCTTCCTTTGACGCCTCTGGGTCTTTCGCCACAGAGCCCTCAGTGTTAATGTCCCTGCCAAGCCCTCTGAGTATTGCCCCTCTCAGCCCACTGAGTCTCCCAATTGCCCATCTTCAGAGTCGGTCCTTCCCCAGCCTTCAGTGCCTTCCATGCAGCTTCCTGAACCGCTCATCTCAGCCTTCTCAACATCTCCTATAGTCACATGTCTCCAACTCTCCTACAGGGACTATGCTTCAGTGTTCAGCCACTTCCTTTTAGTGACACACCCAACTAATACGCCATTTGATTTTATAGGGCTTTATCCCTGCCTTCCAGCCTCTCTCTGGTCTAGGGGATCTCAGGCGTTGCAGTTGGGTTGGAGATTCGCTATCTCCTCCATTAACAGCCCTGGTGTGGGACTTAGGACTAGTTCATCTCTCTTCCAGGATGTGCCTCTTTCTGCTTGCAACACCGTGGCCCGGCTTTCCAGCCTCTCTCTGGGTTTAGGGAACTCAGGTGTACAGGCTTGGTACAGGGATCTCAGGAGTCTTAGTTCTCTAGGATTATGTGTGTCGCTCGTGTGTGTTGGACCGCAGCTTCAAGAACCATGTCTGCTATCCTGGAATTTCAAACTCCATCTTCAGGTCGCTGGCCCAGAGACTGGGTGACTGACTCGAATGCCCCGGCCTAGCTAAGGTCCCCTTTCTTTCTGAGCACATTTAGGAGCGGTTTCTGCTTCTGCACGAGGTGAGCTGGGCAGGAGCATCTAGGGTTGCATTGGGACTTCCTCCCGCCGTCTGCATTTGGTATGAGTGGGGCAGCCAGGGGATCCTCCCCATGCCGTTTCCAGGCTCTGCATCATTTGTGTTGGCAAGCCGCCTCCTTTTCAATTCCACCGTCCACCAACGCAGTCAGGCGGGGGACTTTATCAAAGGAGGGATATGTGGTTTTTTGGGGCTCATTGCAATTACTTCATTTTTCTAGAGTCATTGGTTCTTTTTTTAGGCAAGGTTAGGCAGTGTTAGGCAGAGTTTGTATGTAGTACCATTTGGGACCACTACACACAACTATGACTACAGGTGTAAGCAAAACCAACCTTTGGTATAAGTCTGTACTACACAGTTTTTGGTAGCGGAGCTGAGCAGCCAGGCTTATCTCAAAAGGGAATGTAAGCTGTAATGCTGTTACTGAGAGATCTACAATCACAGGTGTTCAAATAAACTCTTACATTCAAGGTTTCTTGGTTAAACACTTATTAATTTATTCAACAGTCAGTTATAAAACATTCACTAGAAGGAGGCAGTTAAATATCACACACAGATATACTTCAGTACTATACTCGTTAAGTTTCTGAGACATTCAAACTACTTTGAAGGAAGAGCAAAATGGCATTCAGAATACTTTGAAGGAGGAGAAAAAATGAATAGGTTCAGAACATAAAAGGATTACAATTTCTTAGACAGTGCACATACTTTTAGTTCACCAGAAGAGTCACTTCAATTCAATATGCTAGGCCAAAGTCAATGGTCTTAAAGTCTTGGATAGGATAAAACGGTTCTGTAAGTAAACGGTAAAGTCTCTGTACAAGTTCTCAGAAGTAGTTTGTAAAACTTTGTATATGATGGGTTACAACCTGATTAGGCCTGCTAGTTGCAAACGTTTCAAGCACTTTCACCACGAGAGGTTACTACTCTCAGTCTCGTTTCACAGTACCTTACAAATGAAGAAAAAGATGTAGCTGAAGACTTCTTTTCCTCGCAGTTCCTGCAGATTTTGCTGTTCCTGAGCCTCAGTCGTGGAGACAAGAGGGAGGACGTCGGGGGACTGATGTGCTGGGACAGGTTAAAGCTGGCACTTGGCAAATCTTCAGTTCCAGTAGCTGTAGTAAAGCACACAAACTGGTGTCCCTCTCCCTGATTATTAGGTTTCCTGCAGCTCCGAGAATGGTATCCAGGTGGCCTAGGGTCAAGTTGATTGGTCCCATCAACTCAAAGGGAGAAGTCATCATTGCAGGGCTTCTCTGTCGAGGTGAACTTAGCGATTCGGACCTGCAGCAGGGCTTCACCAGGCAAACCAATGGTCCAGGAGTTGCAGCAGCCGTCCTCTTCAAGCTGGTCTTCGGTTCTTTCGTTCCAGTGGTCGACTCTTGCTTCCAAGCCAAGAGATTCCCCTTTTATTCAGTTCTCTCCCATTCATTCCAGCCTAGCTGTCACTCACCCAGCAGGGTGGCTGTCCTTGCCGGACAGTCAGCCAGCCAATCATACCAGAGTGCATTTGGCTCTCCTAGGAGACTAAGCACAGGGAGATTTGGGCACCCCCCTCACTTCCTGTCCACCCCAGACAATCGGGCACCAGAGGCGGTCTTCAGTCCTGTAAGCCCACCAGAGGCAAATGAACAAAGGAACCAAACCTGGTTTGGCACACAGAGCAAAACTCTAGAAGGACCTTTCCACAAAGAAATGGCAAAAAAAGAAGACCGGGACCTGTTTAAACAAAGGGGGCTCAGACGCCATCTTGGAAAACATGGCTCCCGGGATTTAACGCTACTGTTCTTTGCGGTTGGGAAAAATCATGGTAGTTTGTTGTAAAACCACTGCCACCAGCAATTTTGAGAGGAAAGGGTATCATTTCACTGCTACATGAGTATCTAGACATAGGGGATAGTAGGTAACCACACCAGCACTCTATTTTAAGATAGACCCAGCACACCCTATGAATTTGAAAAGACTAGTAAAGTCAATTTCACTTTACTTTCTGTGGGAACCAGTAGTTTATTCCGGAGAAGATATTTAAACCATGGGAAAGCCTGAAAAGGTTTCCCTGTGCCACTGCACTGAGGGTGCTGTGTGACGCACATGAAAAGATGATGCCTATGGAGTTGTCTAAAACTCCACAACCAAAGAAAACACAAGAGTAAAACACATTTGAAAACACATGAGAGAGTAGGAAAAAGGGTCACACTCTCTCCAGGTAAAAAAACCAAGTCCTCAAAACCCAGCAAAGTTGCTGGGGGTCTCTAAGGTGAAGGGAATTAGTACATTTTTGAGAATTCTCCCTAACAGGCAGCCCTAGGTAGCGTGTATTGCCACAACACATTTCCCCCTTAGCAAATGTTGCATTTGCAAAATATATCGGATCTGTAATCTGCTCCAATGTGGACATGCACACCAGTTTAAATATTATTCTAATTAAATGTTGCTATTTTTAAATAGTTGTTCTTCCTTCTCTATTTTTTCCCGTTCTAATGATTATGGTTACAGGTCATCATATAGGATAAAGAAGGACAATAATTAGCAAGTGTAAACACTGTGCCTCTTATAGTTAATGAAGTCATACAAAATTGAACAGTCTGCACATTTTCTTTTCACCTGCTTATTCGCCCAAGCAAGTCATAAAATAAGCAGTGTTCCATAGCAATTTGCTATGCAATTCTGTAGGTTTGCTAATTAAATTGAGACTTGTGTAGCAAAGTTAGCTATTTAAGTTGCCCTTTCACTGCTCACCCGGAATTCCTCCCTGGCTTTCAAGTCTCGCCACCCTCTTCTCTGTTCACTGCAAGTTCAAAAGGGCTACTGGAGAGAGAGTCTAATAGTAATCATCTCCTTCAAAGGCCTGTGTGGGAGAACTAGGCAAATAATTGATAACCAGAAGTAATCTGGATGATCATTATATTAAGCTAACTATATCCTCTTTGGTAAAGACCAGTCTGTATAACTTTATGAAAAACAGTCATGCCATTCCATACATTACAATTTTAAGTTGTTGCATAATGCAAAACTACAGTATTGCTTCTCTAAAACACTACATTGGCTCCATGGTTTACAGTAAAGTTTAGGTTAGTGCCTAAATCTTATTGTCATCTAGATTTCTGTTGTTTTTGAAGATGCATCAGATTGATGAGGGAACAATTTTTAAAATGTAAATAATCACACAGCCAACTGCTTTTAATGGCAAATGTAGTTAGTGACCTGATGGTTGCCTTTATCTGTGCAACTGGAGCTCAACGCATGAGCGGTTTTATACCAGTTACCCTGAAACTGAGATCTCAGCAAACTGCAATATTCCACCTAGTTTGACCAGTTCTCTGCCTACTTTGCCATCTACTCTGCGTAGTCTCTTACACTTTCTTTTCTCTTACATAATTAACACACAAAGCTAACTAGATGTTTATACAAAAAAATGATCAATAGTTCAATCCAGACTATACACCGACACATAGCTTCCAGTGTTCACTTTGATCTGTGATATTATGATTGCATTATATATTAGCATCTGTGGAATAGGGCTGGCCAAACTGTTTCCAGAGCCTTTTATCATATCTATTTAGGTGTGTTCCTTCGTGCTGCTAACCTGTACATTTCACAGACACTCAGCCAGAGCCCGAAAAGTCCACTTAAGTAGATTTCAAGAAGGGCAAGTACCATTTGTAGGAGATGTTTGAAACTTGTATGTAACAATTACTTTTTTTGCAGTAAATGTCAAATCCGTTTCACTGAGCATAGCTTGTAGCATTGTGCCAAACAAAAAGTGGGTTTGTGTTGACTTACGCCATTTCTTTTAGGTTGGGTAGCTAAATTAAATTAACGTGCAGGTCTAGTGGAATTTTTAAAAATTTGCAAGGCCTGGTTCGCATCACTAATATCATACATCAGCGGTACACAAAAATGCTGTATTGATGCTAATTTTATGGTTCAGATGCAAATACCTTATGGTGACATAAAATTATTAGTACAACATTGCTAATCAAATGGGTGTGTTTGCTAATCAAGAAAATATTAATTAGCAACCTCTGCTAATCACTTTTTTTTAAACTAATGTATGCCTTGCCAAGTATACCAAATTGACATAAGACTGAATAAAAGCTCCACAAATTCTCTTGGGGCTGCATGCTGGAGGTAGCTAGCACAAATCACCCATGCGCTGACCTAGCTCCACTCCCAGCGTTCATAGGTCAACATTTTTCAGTAAAACATGCCAGGCATGCTCTATCGGCCTGGAAACGTAAAAGAGGATATTAGAGGGATCTAAATGCATGACCCCACATACAGTCTGAATGATGCAGGCTTAGGGTTGGCTCTGCCGGTGGCATGCAGATGCTGGCTGGACCTTCCTAGTGACCTTGGAAGGTTGAGTGTTGCTGTTGGGGTGGTAAGGAAAGGCTTTTACTGGTACCATGTCATCTCCCAGCAGCTGTAGCCTCGAATGGGAAGAGTGCCCCAAGGAGCCGCACAAATGCAGAAGCTTGGCTTTACTACAGACCTGAGGTAAACCTTTGTCAGCAGTTTGTACTGGACGCTGATTACTGATGAAGCAGGACTACAGCTACAGCGTACTGATGGAAGGTTTAGGTGAGGAGTAGAATCTGGCTGGTAGTTGCGATGGGGTGACGATCTTGCACACAAGGTATGTGATAGAGTGCATAGAGGGTGGCAGCAGGCTCTGGAAGATGACCACTTCTGCATGGCCGAATACACAACCATTATATTGTGGCAGCATAGGGTAAGAACTCCAGTGAGATAGCTGATAGTTTATGTGGCACAGGGCGAGTACACTCAACACTGCTTTCAGCCAACCAGCATCATCCCAGTGAGCTTGTCATGTCACGTTCATTGGATCAACGAGCTAACCAGCAACAGCCTAGCAGAAACAACCTAGAAGGGCCCCTTCTTCCAATGCAGATTTAAGGAATCACTCCACGGAAAAGCAGCCATTGCCGTGCATCCAACCCCCGTATTGAATCTCCAGACACCACATTCTTGGTCACTTCAGAATCAGATTCAGGCAGCATCAACAGCCGGGGTGCAGGGAGGGTACCAAGAACGCCCAGGAGACCAACACAGCACCTACCACAGAGCACCACTTCGCCCAATTGTAGCCAATTGTCACAAAGCTGAACAGGTTCCTGTAAGGAACTCATGGTGGCAACAGAAAAGACAGTCACAAGTGATCACAGTTCAAAGGTGTTTATTAAACTGGAAATGCATGGTGGAAAAACGCATAATCTAAACCTAAATCTAAGATGGGAGCAAGCTTCGACCATCAAATAATAATAAGGCAGTCTTAGTGGCAGTGTGTCAAATAAAAAGGGTCTATACTAAAAATAAAACTATTGCCAATCCTTACGCTAAATACAAAAAGAAGTCTGGGATAATGTTCTTTAAGAAAGAAAGAACTGTTCACAAAATGAAAAGTCAGAATGCGATTGAGGTCTCCCTTCTCCACGTTTTCAGCACGGGACAAAGTGGGACTTTGGAGCAAAGCACAGGCTCGAGCTTTCTCAGCACGACCTAACAGTTCCGCTTTCAGCAATCAGGGCATCCGGTGGTTAAGTCTCTTTTCTGTCAAAAAGTCTCTTGCCGCCGGGCCATGATGCAAACAAAAAGTTCCTTTCCAAAATGAAAATTGGGGTGATCACTATCCACCCCTGGATCTCCCTCCTTCGGGTTCACTACGGCTTTTCGTACTTTCACGAGTCTTAATGTCTTTTCAAACAATTCACTGAGAACATCTCTTGGTAGGGTTCACTCCTGTCAACACACTTTTCATTCGTTAATTTCACTAAGCAGGATTAATTTCCCTTCTCTTAACATTCATCTGTTGGTCAAATACTTTCAACTGTTCGGAGGATTTTACAAGACCCCCGTATGATCACTTTGAACCCTCTTCTCACCTTTCCCAAGGCCTTCTGGTTCTGGTAGTTTCAATAATTGGGTAATCGCCCACAGTTTCCTGCATGAACCCCCACGTGGTGTCAGACACCTCTGTTGCTGGCTTTCCCAATTTCACGTCAATAGCTCTTTAAGCCTTGCACAGTTCAATTAGCCGCTTGCTACTTTTCGTTCAACACAGTTCGGTTTCTTATCGACTCTCTTCTCGACTCACCGGCTGCGAAGAACCATTTGTCTTTCATATCCTTTGAGTCAAGGTTGGTACGACGTAGACCAGCGTCTCTCCCCCACTTGGATATCAGCGGTGGAGGGTCTAGTGTACCGTAGACATCTGCTGCAACACACGCTGGCTATTGTTTGCGGTCTTATGATTCCTTCTGTGGATGATTCACAGGCCTTGGTCGGGAAGGGCAAGCTCCCTTCCCTCCTTGTCACCCCCTCAGTATGCCTCGTCTTTCTCCTCCTCTTGAACTGCTGTGTTGAGTTAGCTCTCAAGTCGTGTGTTCTGCCTTGCTCGTCCTGTGCTTTTCGTGCTGCACCTTTTATCCCTGTGGGGAAGGGACAGGGCTGTCAGGTGTGTGTGATTCTGTTCAATTGCCTGACCATGCTTAACCCTTGTATTGAGACATGTTAGGTACACGGCTCAGGTGTTAGTCCATTGTCGGTCGTGTTGTGCGAAAGTGTTCGTGTTGGAAAAGGGGGGAGGAGCCGTTTTTTTTAATGTCCTACGTGGTAGGATGGGGAAATGTGTCATAAAAAGGGGGATACCACGTCTCACCCGTCAGTGTCCCAGTCCCACTACCCAAGGACCCCCCATCCAGGTGATCCTCCCTCACTGGTCCACCCCCAGGAACTGGATCCATTAGTGATGGCCATGTCCTGGCCACCTGGATGACCGATCCCCGGGAAATAGATAGGGAGACACCTTAAGGTTTCTCACACTCCATACCAGACAGAGACAGATGAACTAAAAGGTCTATTACGGGTAGATAAAACATTGGGACAAATAAATTAACAAATGCCTTACAACCACTTTGCAATTCCTCTGGAAGCTTCCCTTAAAGAACTAACACTGGGGAATAAGGAAGTTGCCTCTCTTGGGCATAAATCAAGTTTGCTTCTCCTCAACTTTATGCAAAAAAGACTCTGCATTTTAGTATCCTCAATCCAGCGGATCACTTCCCACGATATATCCCAACTTCTCAGCCACTTACAATCTGGGGAGGGAGGAGGTGTTTTTGGGACCCCACACTTCTTTCTTGTTACCCCGGTCTGTAAATTCAGATTGTCTACTTCTTGTCCTTGACTCCTGGGCAGGCCACTCACCTGGGTCTAGGAGCCTCACGTGGACTGGCATGCCAGGCCTGGATGATAGCAGAGATTGGGACTGCGTGATATCAGGCTGAGCCCCAAAGTTTACACCAAGAGGCTAGCCACCTCTCCCTCTCTCAGGTGACTTCTTCACTTCACTGACTTGTGGTCCTGGTTCCAGTGCCCAACACTGAATTTTATTCTACCTACTTGATGAGTTGCAACAGTCCTCTGCCTAAGGTGACCTTTCCTATACCCCCTTTCCTCTCTTCACCACTCTCTCTTACTTCCATGTCCTCAACGCTTCTCCACATGCATATACCTCTCTTCTGCAATCACACTCCTCGGGTTTAGGGCCTGTTGGCTCTTTTATCACATCTCTCTAACCTTTCCTCTTTCCTCCTCCCAGATACTGAGGGATATACTCCTCCATCTTTTGCTTGGGGAGGGGACTTCGTCACATTACCCTCCATGAGGTGACAACAATGAATCAGAGCATGAAAGAATCAGATCAAAATGTATGTGAAATAATGTGTGAATCCAATGTCAACAACAGACCTAGGAGTAAACTGAATGACAGCCTTGGAGAAAGGGAACGCAGAATGTGTGCAGCTAACGGGAACTATGAAACACTGCTAGCAGAATTGGACCATGCGATTAAGGACATTTCACAAATTCAATACAAAGATCGTGGCCCAAGAAAACAGATCACCTTGCAACAACGTACAAATGTTTGGTATACCTGAAAATGCTGAAGGGACAGGCCTACATGGTCACCTAAATGAAGGAGGAGCTAGGCATTGAACACACTGCTTTGAACATAGCACTTTGTACCCGATTCCTGAAATCAGCCCATACAGAAATGTAGATCCAGCAGCATTATGGTCAAGCTCTTGAACTTTCAGCCAAAGGTGAGGCGCGGAAACAGCAGGTGGTGATTAGACCCTACAATGGGTTCTCCATGAAGAATTCCAAGTACAGAAGGGCATTTAATAGGATATCTGAGGCCTTAAAAAACATATCCATACACTTCTATTTCATATTTTTCTCTGTTTTTCACATTCAGCACAGCGACAGGTGGCATAATTTTGACAACTCAGAGGACATGTAGCTCTTCATCCGTCCTTATATTATAGCACAAGGCGAGCTACCACAGGACACTTTAGGTGAACGGCACGGTTAATAAGTTGCATGAGAGGTGGACGTCATCGTAAGTGCTTCAATGTCTGCTTGGAAACAGAAGGCAAGAAGACTTAGGAAAGTTCTTGACAAAAAACTCAAAATAGATTACTCAACCCTGATGCACTGCTAACATTATAAAGATGATCAAGCAAATTCTAAAATTACCTTGATGGAAGGGCCGTTGAACTCTTTGCAAGCCCCACATCCATCTTGCTTCAAACCTCCACGAACAGCCTCGGATTCCCCACAACTTTCCACAGAATTAATTTCCCTGTTGAAACAGAACTACACTGAATTTCTTCTCAACACCCATAAGCGTACTGGCACCGTTGTTACCGGACCGGCACACTCAGAGTTCTGTGAGTGGCTTCCGACCCGCACGCCAGGTCCGACCTGGCAGGCGGGATGGCAGCCGCTCACAGACTTTGACGGAAGCGCCGGCACGGTCATACACAGTGCCGGTGCTTCCATCCTCCCCATTCCCATTGAGTCCTATCGGGTTCATATGGGAATGGGGAGTAACATTCCGGCACCTGACTTCACGGACTGCCATGTAATGCCCCAGTGATTCTGTGAAGTCAGGCGCCAGAAAAAATGACAACTCTGGCTGCAGGCTGCCGGTTTTACCAGCACGGCTACTGCCGGAGTTGTAATGAGGTGAGGCCCACTGTCTCTTACTGGAGCAGAGTTATCAGGATGCATTGTTCGTTTCATTTTATCATACCTTTTCCAATTAATGTTGAGAGATCACTTGATAACTGCTCAGGTGCTCATAATGCAAGATATTCTTTTATCCAGCTACTAACATGTCCACAGGAGAACTGGCTCTACGCTTATGACACGTGTGGGTGCACAGTTGGAGAGTGGCCTTATTGAAGCTCTAGCTATATTTCCCATATGTGGAGCTTAATGCTAATCATGCGTAAGTGAAGGGGAATACATAGTCTAATCAAGAGGAAGGGACTTCTCAACCAACTCAGGGACCATAAGTGTTCAAATTGTCATCCTTTGGGCGAGCCATTTGGGCCTAGTTGAATCTCAATGTGTGCACGGATTGGGTTGGCTAAACGTGCACGCTTCTTAGCAAGTCCCCTTTGTACACACCCAGGTCCAACCTTGATTCTCAGGGAAGGTACATTGTTGTGGAGGTGTCTTTGTTCCACCAAGAGGTCTCTGCGACTAATGTCGCCTGACCAGTTGAAGACAAGTTGGGGTTCTACACTGATCTGTTTGCAAAAGGTAAAAGTTCCTTTTCTTATTTTACACAAATGGCTGAGGATTTCGATGCAATCCTGCCACAACTAGTGGGATAGGAAAGCATCATCACAAGGTGAAGCAGCTAGGGTGGGTCATGCTCAGATGGACCTTATGGGGAGACTATAGTTTCTTGACTTCTGGATGGGCTGTACACCCAAAAAATGATAACTATGCCTTTTGTTCTAATTCTATGCCCTCATGCGCACGGGTATTTGGCACTTTTCAGACTTCCATGGATCAATAGTTCTGATATCCTAGCATCTATCCCATCTTATCAGATTGCATCAGCATTCAACAGTACACTATCTATTGTGCCAAACCAGCCTCCAAACGCTGGCTCAATAGAACTATCCATTACATTTTGAGAGACTAACAATACTGTGGATGTACATTAAAAGAGCTGCGAGAGCACCCATAAAGCATTTATCATATATCGGGTCATTGTTTCTCACACAGGTCCAGTAAGCTGTGGATGCTCATATCTATGCTAGGCTCAATTCATGACTGAAAAAAACCACACGAGACGACCACAAATAAACAGATTCACCAAAGATGTTGAGGACCCTCTGGATGCACAGCTACCAACTAAAGAGGTTACAATTGCATGGGCTGATAATTTAAACCCCCTGGCCATGTGTGTATACGAAAATATAGCCCTTTGAGGCCGGCATGAGTGGCGTTGCATTAAATCAGTGGGAAGTCTACCCGACCCAAACTCGGAAGAGTCGAGCTTAGCACTCCATTCAACGAAACCTAAAAGAATACAAAACACAAATACCTTGTTGATCCCGAAGCTAAAAGCTTGCTTTTGGACAGAATTGGCTTCTTATCATAGAGCTGTTAAGGTGGCAAAGCAGTCTTATATTGGGTTTACCATGTAGTGGGCTGATAGCACCACAAAACAATTGTTTCAGATGGTAAAAGACCTCTACGACCTTAGAGCTGCAACGGCCATGTCAGCCTCCCAAAATAAGTGATGATCTATCATCATCTGAGGCCCCTTCTGTGGGCTTTTCAACTTGACTCTTCATCTTATTAGTGCTACTGATGCCACAGTAGCTGTCAGACACTTAAATCAGCTGACCCTTAGATGATATTCCCCTTCTTCAGTTTGAGATGATAGCGCAGGACATCAGTGAATACGCCCAAAGCCTTAAATTCTTCTCTTGCCCATTTATGGCTCGATCCCTAAGATTCTGAAGCATGCATTGGTTATTCAGTTATTAAACAAAAAACACCTTAGATGCCACATTATTATCCAACTACCACCCAATCTCAGTACTGCCTTCCAAGATGAGGGAACTCGCTCCCGTTTATGGTACGCGCAACTCACGAGATTTTGAACCTGCCGAATTTGAAGCATATGAATATAGTTTGAGGTACCATTGACAGGAGCGAGATCCCTCATCTTTTGATTAAACCTTACATTGCGAGGGACTTGCACAGACACCTTCTTTAGAGATTAACGCTACCTAACCAGCGCGCCATAATTCGGACCTATATATTTAGCAATCTAGACTAAGGCCTTGAGGAAGATTTAGGTCGAAGCACGTGTAGGCTGATTCGCTGTGAATAAACCTTTAACAGATGAAGATTTGTCAAGCCGCTTTCAACATTAACTTTGTGAAACAATCATTACCGAGGCCAGGGGAGACTTGCCAGTACCCACCTTTTTCTCTTGTTTCACTTGTTTGAGTTCTTTAAAGGTAGACCTCTTGGTATTGGCTACACAGCTTGCTGCATCATTGATCTTAAGTGGCCATAGCGCACGCTCGAGTGTTTGGACTCATACACCTTGTTACTTTCATATCACCCAAAGACCACTGTGAGAAACCGGAGGGCATTCTCACTTATAGACCGCAGGGATTCTTTGTTCAGTGATGCAGGACACGGCCATCACCTTGGCCATTCCCTTTGGAACAATACCATGGGGTGGACCAATACGGAAGGATCGCTTGGGCAGGGGGTCGTTGGGGACTGCTGAAGGAATACCCTCGGGAGACACGCAGATTGACCTCTTTACAACACACCCCTACCCGACACTTCCTCTTTTATAGGCTGTTATACGGCCTGTCCCGTTGCCTCGTCCCAATTCCAACAGGCACCCACATCAAGAGGAGCCGTAGGAGAACAAACATAACGCCCTATATTTACAGGCCCATGATGGATTGGGGCCTAGTGCCCTAAAGCCATCGGTTTCACAAGATGCTCTTCACATGTAGTGATTGGACGATGCCAGTGAGAGCGATTCAGAGGTCCAACAGTTAGGAACACTTCAGGTAAGTAACTCTCCCAACCTCAGTACACTTAGGAAGGCCAAGGAGGGGATCCCTGACTAGACCAGCACCGATCCGAGTCAGGCAAACTAGCTATGGTCAGGACTTTACATTCATGTTATCCTATGGAGGATAGGGGGAAAGGAACAGTATGTTATATAAGGAAGGCATGGTATCAACAGTGTTTGCTTGTTTGTTTTATTACTTGTAATGCGCAAGCATACCCTCAGGCAACAGTGCACAGCATTTACATGAAATTGCGAAGCTTAGTTACAACAGCAAGAAATATAAACACGTAGTAATATCAGAATATATATATATATACAAGTCGGAAACAATAAGTACAGGCAGTAGGCAGTACAGTCTACAGGAGTGTGAAAAACCTGCCTGTGTTGGGAGGCCTACGTTTTGAACCATAAAACGACCTTAGATCGGAAGTTCTGTTAGTGCGAGTCCATTCTGAGGGTTGGCGGTAGAAAGTTCCATAGTTTGGCTGCTTTCACTGGGAAGCTGTTACCCCCTCTAGTAGAACGTTTAAAATTAGGGACAGAAAGGCAGTCTTTATATGCTGTTCTTGTGGGTCTCAGAGATGTCTGTCTATGGAATCTGTCGATTAAGTAGATGGGGATAGCGTTGTTGAGGGATTTGTGGGTGAGTGAGGCAGTTTTCAGGAGCATTTTGTCATTGACACAAAGCCAGTTATTCTGTTAGCAGTATACTGTGATATGCTCTCTTCTGGAGATGCCCAGTGCCGCTCTAAGGGCGTTGTTCTGGAGAGTTTGAAGTTTACTGGTGGTGGCTTTGGAGGATCCCAGATAGAGAGCGTTGCAGTAGTCCAGGCGGGACAGTATGAGGGCTCTAGAGAGGGTCAAACAGCTAGTGTCAGACAAAAAAGATGTGGCTGTACGGATCAGTTTACACGTGCAAGCCGTTTAGGAAGCTAGCGAATTCACCTGTCTGTTGAAGGAGAAGGTGGAGTCCAGGTAAAAACCTAGGGTTTTGACCTCTTGTCCCACTTTGATTCTATAGCCATCAATCATGAAAGAACAATAGGCAGGGCCGAATTCCTTTAGGCTGGCGGTAGTACCTAGAATTATGAGTTCTGTTTTATCATCATTCAGGCATAGTCCATGTGTGGCCATTCATGCCTGGATGATGATGTACACTATTTACCAAGGCCAAATCCTTCCCATAATCTCCAGAAAGCGCAAGGAGGATCTGGGTATCATCTGCGTAATTGGTGTAGGTGATACCGAGATGATCCAAATCATTGAAAAGGGGCTTGGTAAATATGTTGTACAGAGTGGGGGAGACAAAATAGCCCTGTGGCACACCACAGGTGATGGGTGTGGGGTCTGCTGCAGCTGTGGGAGAAAAAATTCTCATGGTTCTGCCGTTGAGGAAAGATCTAATCCATGTGATGGCCTCAACTGAAAAGTGCGCTGATGTGTGTAGGTGTGTGCATAAGACAGAGTGATCGACCAGGTCAAATGCTGCAGAGAGGTCTAGGAGGAGAAGTAAGGCGGCTTGGCCATTGTCTCTGAGCTTGTCGATCTGTGCTTTAAGGTCAACGAGGGCAGTCTCAGTCCCATGTTGAGGACGGAAGCCTGATTGCCTAGCTCCTAGTAGGTGATGTTCTTCCAGGTACTTCTGTATTTGTACGTATGCATCCTTATCCAGTATTTTTAGAAGGAATGGTACGGTCGTTATGGGTCTATAGTTTGTAGCCATGGCTGGGTCGAGTGTGGGCTTTTTTAGTAGTTGATGTACCCAGGATTGTTTTAAGTTGGTGGGGATAGAGCCAGTGGAGAAGGAGGCGTTGATTAATTTCGTGATGAAGGGGGAGAGGTCGCGGGCAGCATCTTTAATGAGTTGTGCAGGGCACAAATCGCCCTGACAATTGGAAAGTTTTAGTGATAAAATTATTTTTTCTACTTCAAGTGTGGTGACTTTAGGAAAATTGAAGCGGGTAGTTTCCCTTAAAGTAAGCTTCTCAGGAGATTTGGTAGGGGAGGGTCATTCAGGGAGGCTTATTTGCAAGAATTTTTATTTTGTAGAGTAGCAATCTTATTAGCTAACCAAAGGTAAGGCTTGGTGTTACAGCTGGTCTGTCGGGCGACTCTTACTCCATTGGATTGAAGAAAATGTGAATTAAATCATATTAGGCAATGAAAAAATGAGGGGACAGGAATAACCCCTTATTTCCACATAATTATCATGTATCGTCGCAGGTCACTGGATTGACGGTAAGCCGAAAGAAACTGCAGATAAAAAATGCAAAAGCATCCAAAAAGATCCAGGACAAAGCGCCTTGTAAGATTTAGAAAAAATATTTATTAAATTAGTTAGTTATTAATCCTTATTTACTCCTAGTCATCACATTGTGATCATAAATTAGCCCTTATGATAACACGTTTTTTCGGCCCTCACCGGCCTTTTTCCAATCAGGGCTGGTGTAATCATACTGGTTATGAAAAACATTGAACATAAATGGGGTGCCAGGATTTATTGGTTTGCAATATTTTACAATATCCAAAAGGGGTGGAGATAGAGTACTAGCACTACGTCAATCGGAAGCCAGAATAATTTGCTTTTTTAACACAACTATGCTGGGCTTGAATTTAGACACAGAAATGTCTTCATTTTTATAAAAACAAAGATGCATGTAATCCAATTAATGTGGGTACATTAACGTTATATGTTTGACACACATGTTCATCACTCATTGATAATTTATGTTACAATCTCATTTCTGCATGTTTCCATTGCATGGGTATTTTTACCATTAAGTTCTGTGCTGACTAATATCCTTTTTCCCCGAAAACACTCCCTATTTGTTTTGGATTAGACTTACATGTATATGGTCTACAACAGCAGGTAATGCCCGCCATAGTAAATAATAACGTGTTTGTTTTCTCGATAAACACTAACATTCACTTTCACTATTTTTCATTCCGACATTTTTTGTCCTGGTTGTGACTACATGTTTTCAGCAATCTAATAGTTGGGCATTGAACGCTTAGAACAGTTGAGCAAATCAGCTCGGACCGTTGTTATTATATTAGTTTGCCTATGCCTTTAAGGCAACACCCATCACAGACTAAGTTGACGAACTCAAGTGATACTATGCAAATGTAAACATATAGTACTTGTGCACCCTTTAACCAGTTAGATTCACCAATAGAGTCCCAAGATGGCGTTTGCTCTCACTACAGAAGCCGATGCGAGCAATTACATTACTTTCGTGGTAAGTGGTTCTACTTTCTTCCCTCATATGGGCCGTAGACTGAACTTCGGTTCAGGATCTAAATACTTTAAGAGGCTGTAAATCGTAGTTTACACAATATTTTGTGGATCAGATCGATAACAATGAGTTACGCGATCTCAACTAGAAAAGCACATGTTATTGGCACATAGTTGTGCATCACACCACCACGGTGTGGCACTTACAAATATATCAATGTTAGGACACCAGTTAAATACGTGTTTACGCAGACCTGATGGTATACTTAATTACTCAGAGAGTACCTAACTTTTTAAAACACACAAGACTTCAATGAAACGAAGTCTGCAATTGAGCACTTCATCAAATAGCGATATTGGAACCTTAAATATCGCTCTGTATATCTGTTTCTCATTAACAGATTACACCTCAATGGGATTTGGCCCAATATACTATTGATTGATTGAGGAGTTATTAACCCCCGGTGTGGGTAAGTTATGACATGATGTAGCAGTGCCCTCCAATTAATTATTACAATCAGGCATGAGGTAAATCGTGACTAACGCATTATCTGTTTTCTTGTCTCCTGTTTATATGTATGTCCTTTTCTTTCCCCCTTTCTTTCTCTTAACCCCTTCCCCTCCCTTGTCTCACCAAACAATGATTTCATTATATTTTTGATTGAAACCAAAACAATGTTTATGGTCATTTATTATGTTCTAAATCGGGTATATGATGTTTTTGATTTATTTTTACAATGGGGATTGGGGTAGTTTTCTTCTTAAATGTATGATGCAATACATGACTTCATGTAAATTACCTTGTTGAATTGGATATTTGAAATATTTGATATGTTTCCTTGCATCCCATTTACGTTCAATGTTTTTCATAACCAGTATGATTACACCAGCCCTGATTTGAAAAAGGCCGGTGAGGGCCGAAACACATGTTATCATAAGGGCTAATTTATGATCACAATGGGATGACTAGTAGTAAATAAGGATTAATAACTAACTAATTTAATAAATATTTTTTCTAAATCTTACAAGGCGCTTTGTCCTGGATCGTTTTGGATGCTTTTGCATTTTTTATCTGCTTATTAGCTAAGGCATTTTGAATTTCTGAGCACCAATTTATATCTTTGATACAGGTATCTGGTGGTGCAATAGGGGTTTCTACTTCTTTAAGGATGGAGAATAGTTCCTTCATGTTTGATTTTGCTTGGGATATACGGGAGTCAAAGGAGGATTGTTTGGCAAGGTAGATTTCTTTTTTGTACAGGGCCGCTAGTTTAGTAAGTTTAGATTTATTGGCTACTGAAGGGTGTTTTTTCCAGGTGGCTTCACAGTTTCTTTTTTGCTGTCTTAGATTTTTGAGGAATGGTGTGTACCATTTGTTCAGATGCATTTTGGGCTTGCTTGGTCTAGTTTGAGGGGAGCGATTAAGTCGTGCGAGGTGGACATGATTTCATTGTATTCTTCAACCAAGGTGTCCGGATCCAGGTTGTCGGAGAGTGTGTTGAGTGTGGGGAGTAAGTTCGGGATAAGTCTTTCCACGGTGATACTTTTCTTATTTCTCGTGTGGTGGGGGCCCATTCTAATAGGCAAGGGTGGAGGTCGGACGGTAGAGAGCATGAACGATACCAAATGGTGGTCAGTCCGGGCTAATGGTGAGATGTCAGTGTTGTTGGCTAGACAATTATAGTCAGCCACCCAGGCAAGTATTCTGCCTTTAGCGTGAGTAGGTTCCATGCATCTTTGGATAAATCCTAAATCGGAGAAGGTATTAAGTGTAGTATTGGCAATTTGGTCTTCCGGGTCATTGTAGCCCATATTGAAGTCCCCAAGGGTGAGTACTTGGGTGGAACTTTTAAGGTTGCTGGATAATATAGTATTAATGTCTTCATCGAAAGTACCTATTGGTCCTGGAGGGCGATATATAAGTTGGATGTTAAGAGTTTGTGAATTGGTAAGAGGGACTTTAACAGAGAGTAGTTCGCAGGAGAGGACGTTGATAGTAGTTACAGTTCTCATGGTAAGACTACATTTGTGTATGATAGCAATACCCCCTCCTCTGGAGTTGGGTCGGTCCTGTCTCAAGATGGAATTATTATCTGGGACTGCAAGCATGAGCATTGGGCCAGCTGCAGGACGTAGCCAAGTCTCCGTAATAGCAAGGAGGTCGAGGTCTTCTTTGAGGATCAAGTCAGCAATTTCTGTTGCGTGAGCTACTAACGATCTAGAATTGATTAGAGCTCCCTTGAGTTGGTGACTCGAAGTGGATTTAGTAATTGTGATCTGGGGGTGATCTTGTGTTAGTTCAGGATTACCCTGATTGGATGGACAGTATGGAGGTATGAGGTTGGAGTTCTGGGATGAGTTAGGTTTAAGGGTAGGTAGGCTGGGCCGGGCAATCGTGGTTCTTAGTCTCTGTAAGGTGGGCACAGAGCGGGCGAGGGGCTCATGAATTAGCTCTGAGTCCTAGATTTTTATCAATGGTGGAGCGGGGGAGGCTGGAGGGTAGCAGTGGCTGTAAGTAGCCAATATGTGGGGGATAACTACTAGGTGACTCTGTGTTGATCATAGTCGAATACATAATGATAGGTGACTGAGGTGGCATGCTAAACAGTGCTAGGGTATTTATGAGGAGCAGGAGGCGGGCGAGCAAGCTTGTGCTTAAGGGATACATGCTAAGTAGTTGTAGCAAATATAATGGAAATTTAAGTGGTTGGCCTAGCTCCAAGACAAATGCTTTGGCCTAGGCTGGTGCCGAGTTAGGCTCTCCCTGGACAAAAAGGGCTCAGGGTGCCTGAAGAGAGTAGTGCTAGCTGAGGAACCGCACCCAAGTTTGAACTAGGGCAGTTTGACTGAGATACAATGAAGTAGCACCTAGATTCGAATGACACACTATGGCTCAATTTGGCCGAGATACAAAGAGGTAGCACCTAAGTTCAAATGACACAATTTGGCTCGATATGGCTAAAATGCAATGAATTAACATCTAAATCCGAATGACACAGTTTGGCTAAAATGCAGTGAAATGGCATCTAAATTCGAATGACACACTATGGCTCAATGTGGCTGAGATATAAAGAGGTAGCACCTAAGTGCAAATGACACAATTTGGCTAAGAGATGGTGCAACACCTATAGATACAATATGACACACTGGGTGGGATGCCTAACACAATAGTGCTCAAGTGCAATAGGCACTGGCTGGAAGGCACCATAGGCAGAGTGTGTTGTACAAATTGGCTGAAGTACAGTGGGGTGGGCGCAGCAAGTAAGGGAAGGTCCTGGGTCCAGTCGCAATAATGCTCATTAATGATAACATCTTGATAGTACATTGGACAAGGCAGAGCAATTAAGCGTCTAGGTGCCTGAGCCATTTCTGCAATGAGGCAGTGCATGCAGGAGCATATATGAGGCAGGGTATTATGCAGTAAGAGAAGATAAGTCAAGTGTATGCACAAACTATTAGAGGAGTGAATCAGGGTGTCCAGGACACATAGGGTTGGTAGGCTGATGAGATTTGCAATGCGACCTGAGTCCAAGGGTACTTGTATAACACAAGGGAACTTGGGAGACCAAGTGTGCCACGTTAGTCAACAGGTGTGTACAGGCATATGCATAACAAATGAGATACTAACAGAGTCAGAGTGATACTACATTGAGGGCACGTGCGAGAGGCTGTATCGTACCATGTCAGCGAGCGTGGAGTTAGCCCGATCAGGCAGAGGTTCTGACCGACGGCCTGACGGCAAGTGACAGGCTCGGGACAGGCAGGGCAGAGCCTTTGTGTAGGTGAGCCTTCGTGCTAGTGGGCCGTCTCAAAATCGCCTGCCGGTTCGGGGTTGGTGCAGAAAAGCACCCAGCGGACCAATCAGGGCACAAAGAGAAAGTCAACAAGCAGGAATGAAGGAGGGTGCACTGCTCGTCGTGCGAGCGGCCATCTTGGAGTTACCACAACTCGTGGTAACTAATGGTGGCTGATATGGATTTTCAGACACAAGTAACACAGACACACGTTACCACAGTTCAAGGGTGTTTACTGAACTTCAATGGGTTTTAAAAATGCCCATCTAATCCGAAATCTAAAGATGGGCGCAAGTTACGACCATCAAATAATAACGCAGACCTAGAGGTGTCTTGTCAAAATAAAAGGGCCTATACTAAAAAACCTATTGCCAATCCTTACTTCTAAATACAAAGAGTGTGGGAAATAATGTTATGCAAAAGAAAGAAATGTTCAAGAAATGATATGTCAGGATGTTCAGGCCCTAGGCTTCCCTTCCCACGTTTTCAGCATGGGAAAAGGCGACACAGTAGAGATTAGCACAATCTGTCTTCTCTAGCACGAGGGTGCAGTCCAAAACCTCAACATCATGACCTTCTGTGTCAAAGTCTCTTTGCCATTCAAAAGCCCCTTCTTTCAGAGGGCCTGATGCAACAAAGTTCCTTTCATTCTAGTAATTCACATCTGCACAATTCTTTTAGGCGATTTACTATTCACCTCGGATCCCCCTCAGCCGGGCTCAGATCCGTTTTAACACACAATCTTCAATCAGTCTCCCTCCGCCGTGCTCATACCAATGGAGTTCCCTTTAACACAAACTTGCTTTAACCCAAAAACCTTCACTTGATCTCCCTCGTTCGGGGTCGGGCCATCTTTTTCTACTTTGCCATCAACTTTCTTTACTGTATCAACAGCGAAGACTTTTGATTGTGCACAGGATTCTACTTGACATGTCGCAGGACCACTCTGATGCACAGTTCTTTGCCACTCTTTCACCTTTGTCAACTCTCAGTTGGATACCTTACAGAGACCTTCGACTGAGTATGCACGCGGTGCCTGAACACTCTGTCAAAGGTATCGTATCTTGGTTTTAAAGTTCAATCACTCATCTGCTGTTCAATTTTACTCGTGTTGGTTATCACATGCGTTTCATACACTGTTGGCTTAAGCGCTCACCATACAATGTTTCCGCTTGCAACCTTGGCTTCAACACAGACCAGTCTGGTATCGGTCTCCCGTACACAATGGCTGTGTTGATTTCGCTGGCACAGCTTTGTTGTTGGAGCCCAGGACAGTACCACAGCAGCTGGCGATTCTCCATGCTTTAATTATCAACACAGGAGAGCCCCGGGTACCTCTGGCATACAATGCCGGATTCTTCAGCTTGGTTTCCTGGTCTTACACTTTCTATTTTCGAGGTTTCGTGAAAGAAATGGATCAAGGTTTCGTGAAAGTAACGGATCCTCGTCGAAAAGGTCAAGGGAACTTCCCTCCTTGTGATCCACTTCTGATTCGCCGTCTTTCTCCTCGTTTTAAACTGCCATCTTGGAACTGCTGTTTCCTCGTTTGCTTTGCCTCGCTCAGAGTGTGCTCTAGTGTTCTGCCTTTTATCCATGTGGGGATGTGTAATGGAAGTCTGGTGTATGCGATGCTCAGTAATTGCCTGACCTTGCCTGACCACTGTATTGGGACACATCAGGTATACGGCTCGGGTGTTAAGTCAGTTTTCTCTCATAGCAAGCTGTCTGTTAGAAAGTGTTTGTGTTGTAAAAGGGGGGTAGGGGTTGAGTTCCTAAATATCCTACTTGGTAGGATGGGGTAAAGGTGTTACAGGGAAGGTGATACCGCGTTTCAGCATCAGGTGTCCGACTCCCACTCCCCCAAGACCCCTCACCTAGGTCATCCTCCTGCACTGGTCCATCCAAAAGCAATGGCCGTGTCCTGGCTACCTGGAGGACAGATCCCTGGGGACTAGTGGCTGAGACACCTTCTGGTTTACTTACCCACCATTACTCCGATTTCTCCAGAGACCACTTCAGAGGTTCTGGACTACGTTGGGGACACGTCCTTCTTTGCTTGGTCCAATTGAGGAAGGCCCATGAGCCATGGGTGCAGAGGTTGTTTTTCAAACACAGGATTTAGTTTCAGTCGGTCACTGTACCTGTATTGTGGTTACAGGCGCTGTCCAGCTTAACACCCTTGCAATGAAAGGAAGAAGACTTCTGCGGAGAAGGCGACCTCAGAAGCCCTCCACTGAATGAAGACGATGTGTTGCAATGGGAGTGAAGAGATCTTCAGATGGCGAACAAAGGAGCAGGCCCAGCACAGCTTCCGTTGAGATTAGAAGGCTGAAAATGAAGACATGTTGTAGCACAAGTTGAAGATCCCACAATTTCCAAAGATGCACTCCAGCGATGAGTGCAGCGAGGTAGCCCAGGGGAGAGCTGGTGAGTCCAGGAATACTTCTGAAGGCTCAGCCGGCATGGATACTTGAGCAGGGGTTGAGTCTGCTTGTTTCCACCAGTCCAGGCATCAACGCACCAGTGAGTCCCTTCTTTAAATCAGGACAGCAGGGCTTCACTGGGACTTGGCTGGAGGCAATGCTGGACAGCTGCAATGGTCCTTGGGTCAACAGCAGGCTGCCCCTCTTTGTAGGGTTCTTGGTTGCAACACTGATCTGTCAAATGCCTGCAGCAGATTTAGACTTGAAGCTCGGCCAGGTCCACCAATGGTAAGGCTCTGCACCAATCAAACTGGCAATGGCTATCCAGCCACTGGCCACGCATTCTGCCCAGCAACAGACATTCAGGGGCACGTGGATTGATCCAGGCAGTCTCAGCTCCCACATCCGGCCACACACACATACCACCCCTTTTCCTGAGAAAGCAGAAACTTTCCCTGTGAAAAATAACTCCATATATGGCAATTCCAGACCTTGGAGGGCAGAAAGATGGCCAAAGGACAATATGGCCACAGGATATGGTACTCTTTATGGAATTATGCAGTAAAATGCAAAAGTGCATGAGCACGGTTGAAAACTATCTGCTGCCACCAGCCCATCCTGGACACATTGCATTTGTAACCATAACGTTAAAAAAGAAAAAGGTTTAAGGATACAAAGTATCCTAACCACACTTCACTGTAAAGTGATGTATGCAGTTTAAAAAATAGGAGACAGGGCCTCCCATTACTGATAGTCTTTGGGACTGATCAATTTCCCCATAAAAATTAGCTTACAGCAAGGGAGGTAAATCAGAAGGTTTTACCTACCTCCAAAAATTCATGTCAGCAGTGAAGACAAAGCAAAAAGAAAGGATGGCCCATAGAAGTCTATGGGAGGAAAGCAGCATAAAGAAAATATTTCCTAACCTCCTGCATTAGATCTTGACAACAGTCATAAAGAAGCGTCAAGAGACTATGTGTACCATTACAGATTACAAACCACAGTGATAACGAACTCCCAAAAGAGTGAGAATGAAAGAATGGCCATACTGGTAACTGAAGTCATAACGAAGACGTCAGAGACCGTGGATAGTAATGGCCTTTTGAGAATTTCAGTCACAGAGGAAATACTAAGAGACCTTGAAACCCAGATATTAAGAATAAAGAGTTTGACAGCTTGGGGTCTGTAGTGTAGATTAAATACAGAGACTTTAGAAGCATAATTCACACAGAGACTCCCATAGACTGAACTCATTGATTAACTTGAATGCCAAAATACTGCCGAAATGCTTGGTACTCCGGCTTGACTCCATCCTCCCCTCACTCGTCAAAGGTCAAGAAGGATTTATATATGTGGTAATCACTTCTTGGACAGCGTGGGATGTTTTCTTGATATAATGATAATGAGTTATTTATACAGCGTCTTTATCCAAAGCGCTTTACAGAGCACATATTTACATACAATATCACCCAAACGAAACTGGTACTCATATAATGATATCCTGTGAAGCAAGGAATAATGTGTTCAGCCCCTTGACACTGAAAAGGCATTTGATTGGGTGAGATGACACGACATGCTTATCGCTCTTGGGAAATGTGGTCTGCGGACTATTACACACTGACAACTACGTGCCCTTCCCGTTCCCTCTTTATGGTGTCACAAGGATATAGAGGCGACTTGTTCATCCTTCCGTAATCAATAATAATAATAATAATAATAATAATAATAATAATAATAATAATAATAATAATAATAATAATAATAATAATAATAATTTGGCATTTATATAGCGCTACGAACCCTCAGGTATCGGAGCGCTGCTTATTATTACCCACGTGTGTGGTGCTCATTTATCGACCTCGGAAGGATGAAAGGCTGAATTTGCCCCTGCCGGGATTCGAACCTGCGTCAGCAGCCTCTGCACAGATTCCACAGCGAGTGCGCTACTCACTGTGCAATACTGTATAGCCATTGAGCCCTTATCTTGCAAGATAAGGGAGCACTCACAGCTCTGTGGGGTGATTTGGGTGGGGGGGGTGAATCTTCGAACAGAAGATCTTACTCTATGCAGACAATGTTCTGTTATATAGTTCCGATCAAAAGGCAGGGGGTGCCAGGAATGCTACAGATGTCCAAGGACCATGCCCCTGGAATACATTCTCTCAAGATGCGCATCATTCTGAAACTGCTCCATCTAGAACAGATGCTTTCACTACAACGCCCTCACCTGTGCCTAGGGAAATGCAAACCAATGCTCCCCAATTCTTCTATCTGCATTAGAAATCCAGAAGGCCTCAATCCTGAAGACACTAGACAGACCGACGTTTGGGAATGCCAGAGTGGGGATGCTCTGTACTGCGGGCACAAGCATGCAACATCAGGCTCTGACTGATACATTTCAATGCAGTGTGAAAGGTGGCAGAGAGAACAGTCGTGAAACCATTCTAGCCGAAGTACATTGTGGCGATCCCCCTCCTTTGCTCTCTGTAGCTGCTCGTCAACACTCCTTGGTAAGTTTCCGTCATTGATGTTGGTAAAAGTCATTGCAGAAACAGAGTTAATCTGAAATCCATTCACAAGTGGCCTACAGTGAGGGGATTTCTGTTACTTTCATCGTCTGTGCAGAGTTGCAATCCACCTATGCCGGAGGGACAGGCTCAGTTGACCAGTGGTGACCTTTTGATGAACATGTTACACTGCCCATCGGCTAGATAAAGGAAATGGTGGGGTGGCCCAGTGGGAAGCATACCCATGACAAGGCAGTGATTAAGGAATTAGTGATAATTACCCTTAAATCATACCCCTGGGTAGGTTCCTTATACATGACAACGTCAGGAGAACTACGTCACTGATGACTCAATGGTCTGAGGAATCAGCGGTCACCATAGAATTTATGGATCTCATGAGTGGTGTTTTCTTCTATATCAGAAATAGAGAAATACAATATAAGATTGTCTAGCTCCTGTGTTTCCCAGTGTCACAATTATTTGTGATGCACATTTAGGGGTTGCCCAAGGGCTGCAGAGGCTTTGTCGGTCTGTTTGGTACCATGAGCTACCTGTTCTGGTTGTGTCAATTTGTCATGGATTTCTGAAAGCATGTGTTGCACTTGCTAACCCCAGTAATAGGCTGCAATTTTAATCTCCAGCCCACGTTGCTTTTGTTTGGGATTGGTATTCCTTTGCAACCGACCGAAAATTCAGAAAAATGTTTGATTCACTTGCTCCCCTTTGTAGCGCAAAAGAAATCCAGGTCATGTGGAAATCAGCTGGAAATGTAGATAGCACAACAAGTGGCAATGGTTGTCATCACAGTAGTTTGTTGGAAGCGGTTCGCTTTCAGAAGAAGCATCAACCTCATATAGAGGAGACACTCTGGGTAATACGCAGCAATATCATTTGATGAAGACACTTGACGTCAAGATTTGGTGGCCATGGTTGAAGGTGACAGTGCTGCTGCTCAGGTGGCTGATCTGGAAGCAAGGATGGTCACCCTGGTCCTTGGTTTCTCGAGCAATAGATTTCCTCCATGGGGTATTGATTTGTTGGGCTGGTGTGTGTAGCTTAAAAAAGTGAAAACAAAACTATGCGACTAATGAAGGCCCCATATGAGAGAACCTATATCGCTAGTCATCATTGTTGGATGTTGGATGTTTAATTGTGGTTGGTGTAACCCAAAGACACACCCTTCAGAGTCAAAGAAATGATGGCATCAACAAAAACAACTCTCTACCTTATTTCTGTTCATATTGTTAGTTATTCTGTGTGACAGTTCAGGTTGTTATTGTGTGGTTGCACTATGTATTAGCACATGGATTGATGTATCTACAGTATGCGTAGGGGGATGTAGACTTCTACGCTGCAAACACACAATGGTTTTATCAGATGTGCTACGATTTGTTTTATTAAGGGCCGATCTGCAGACTCAGTGTACTCATAATATGTTGAGATCTGAAACTGGCAATGAACATTTGCACATTGACTATGGGCTCCCGGTTATGAGGTTATAGTATTTCCTCTGGAAATGCTACCAAATGGTAATACCATTACAACATGTGGTAAGTATGAGCTAACTTTAAGGGGCTACAATATTCACTGGCATGCTGACCCCAGAGTTATTCCCCATTTTGGGGTCCCCTAGGACTCAATGGGGATTTCATATTATCGTATGCAATAATTAGAGCATGCAGCAAATATTTTGTGTGGAATTAACTACCTCCACACAAAAGCTGGCAGAAGAGAAAATCGTTTCATTTTTCCAAATCACTGGATGTTTTCCCTCTACCACAAACGTGCAATCACGCTCTGTTCGTCTTTGAAAACTTTCAAAAAATAAAACAATTTGAAAAAGAGTTTTCTCAGTGACATTTAAAAGATCAAAACTCACAATGTCTAAGAAGAATTGACCCTGAGAGGGAGGCTCTACCAGCCCTACCTTAGTGCCTCCAGTCCAACCAATCGTGTGTTGATGTTGTCAATAAGGATCTGTCCTCGGTCCAACTCCATCATTCGGAAGAGTGCGAGAAAGATGGTGGACTTGCCTGATCCAGTTCTTCCCACTATGCCGACTCTCTCCCCCGGAAAGAAGGTAAAGTCCACCCCATCCAGGGCATTGGGAAGGCCAGGGCGATAGGCCAGGAAGGCATTGCGGAACTCCACATGACCTTGACTTGGCCAACCAGCAGAAACCTAAAACAAATGTAACATATTACCATAAACATGCCGCAATCCCCCAACACCATGTACTTTATATGGTCCCCTTTAGCCATGCAAGAAACCAGTTTAGAAGACCAAACAGAACAGATCTTGTATGAAATACTCTATTTACGGATGTTAAATTGATGTCTCTCATGTGGTGGGGTCAAAGTGGAGAGATGAGTTACTGCTTAATACTATTTAAATCTCAAATATATTTTCCGGGTGCACGTTTATATGCACAACCTCTGCAAACTAAAGTCCACATTCCATATATGAGATTGAAAGTGTATTAAGTAGTCTCCCATACGTCTTTTCAACACTGAATACAATACACCTGTAGAAAATCTAGTACTCTTATTCCCTTAACCTATCTTTTGAAAACCTCAACCACATACTGACCATGCATGAAGCTGCCCTGTACCTCTATACTTCCTTCACGCCAGCAGGTACACATTATTTAACAAGGTGCATAGGTTGGAAGGGCAGAGTTGAACCCTGACAGAGGGCGGACATTGGTAACAGGAAAAGGCCTAATGGCTAGACCACCAGATTTGCTGCACGTGAGAAGATCATGCGTAATCTTGCATCCGTCTCCCTTATGTTCCTTATTCCTTGGGTTTATGTGAGAAAGGCCAGGTATTGTGTGAAGGGTCTTCATGGGAGGGCATGTTCAATGCAGGAGCATGAACCTGAAAAACAATCCAGAGGGGGGCGTACAAGGGTGAGGGAGGGGGGGTCACAGCAGAAGTGGGTACAAAGGAACGACCCATGGCGGTGATAAAAAATGGGACATTGTTATCGGTCCATGTGCATAGTTTCAGTATTAACATAGTAGGATGTCTTTCACAGGCACAACTCTGATCATAACATGGAATGTGAACAGTTCAAGAAGGAAAACAGTTGATATTAAATATACTGATGGAGGATAAACACGTTATCTCATTAGAAGAGACCCGCCTAAAAGGAGAACACTCAGCAGGTCGCAGGCAAAGCGGTCCAATTAGAGATAGGGACATCTGTTAAAGACAATGTGCCAAGAGGGATAACAGGCCAATAGAAACGCAGATCGAAGGAGACAAAGGGTGGCCCACCGCAGGAATGCATGTTACAAATTGGGGAGACACGCTCTCAGCTATAATTTCCACTCTGAAATTAACACATTCCCCAGTACAATAATGTTTATGAAGGGATTTTAAAGATGGTATCAGGACTGAGAATAGACCACCAACTTAACACTTTGTACTTGACGCAAAGTAAAACTATTTACACTTCCGGAAAAAGCTGAGGGCCCACTACAAGTAAGACACTGGCAAGCCCCGGTTTCATCAAAACACAAATGTAAAATAAAACACTGTTCTCCATAAAGGAAGAAACTTAAAATGGCCACACCACATTTCAATACTCAAGTAAACAAACAAGCTTGAGAACCAAGAGGTAAGAGAAACTACCTTTAAGGGGGCCCTCTCAGACATTATAGTCCTCCAACTTGGGTTTCACTGGATCTTGAGGGCGAAGGAGCTACAAGTGATGTTTTGAGTTCGTATCACAGTCATCCGGAAATATTTCGAGAGTTAAAAAAAAAAATTCCATGGATTTGTAAGGCGCCGAACACTATTACTTTGAGAAAGGGTTGACCGTCACAGACTTGCAAGAGTCAGGTAAGCGCTAGAGTAAGAGAGAAGGGGTGAGAACAGAAGGGGCATGCAGGCCAGGAAATGCAACAGCAAGGCATGGTTTACAGGAAGTGCAAAGACATGAACCGCATGCAGACGGGTGACACAGAAAAAGATATGAAGTGCAAAGATAGGGACCCCTCCACAGCCAGGAAGAGAGCATGCGGGAAAACAAACAAAGGCTGCAACAGCAAGGCGGGGGCTTACAAAAACTGAAAAGACATGCACTGGCTGCAGCCTGGAACATAGAAAAAGGACAAGAGCAATGATAAGGACCCCACTGCAGCCTGGTGGAGAGAGCACAACAGAGATTAAGAGAGATGATCATGGGGTAACTACGTAGCAGTGCCACAACACTAAAGGATGCATAGTCACAGGGCGGCCCACCACACTAGGACAGATAAGTACACGCCTAAGCCCAGGTCAGCATCAGAAACCAGTAGAAGCAAGAGGTGAAGACCCCACCAAAGAGTCAAAGAAAGACTGGCAAATAATCCCTCTCCAGAATGCTTTGCCAGATTTCCACAGAGAGGTTCCATAACCCCTGCCTTGATGTCTCTGCATTGGCTGCCAGTAGCCTGCACAAATCACGTTTCTGGCACTATCTTAAACATTTAATGATGTCAATGATTTTGGACCACACTTCATTAAGGAGAGGATCAAGATTCACTCTCCTCGCAGGTACCCTATATCTCCAGCACATATCTCTTTGGTCAACCAGAGTTTCAGCAAAATGAGAATGAGGGTACCTAATAGTCAGTCCTGTCTCCCAGGTTTTGGAACTCTCTCCCTCCTCAGACAAGAGATGTAAATGAATGCAAAACCTTCCAAAAAAGAAGCAATGTCTGGTTCTTTCCCTATTAAATATAGGATCTCAATTATCTCCATTCCATCAAGATTCGCCAAGATTCCTATTTATTTATAGCGCGCCGGAGCACACTGGCATCTGGGTGTGGCAAGTACCCAATCAGACGAACATAAAGAAAGGGACAATCAAGATCCTGGTGGGGCCAACAGAGAGAGATGTGCATACTTTACGTGAAAAGAAGGGATTTAGGAGCTCTTCGGGAAGCCATTGGGCCTCATTATAAGTTTGCCGGTCTGGTAACTACAGTACCGGTAAGCTTGCCGGTACCGTAGTTACCGGACTGGCAAACTACGAGTTCTGCTCGCGGGTGCCTTCCCGCCCGCCAGGTCTGACATAGCGGGCGGACCGGCACCCACGATCAGAGCATGTCGGAAGCATCTGCACCATTCTGAATGGTGCCGGTGCATCCGACCTCCCATTGAGCCCTGCTGGACTCAATGGGAATGGGGAGCATTTCATTCCGGCGCCTGCGAATTGGCAATTACCAGGGCCGGCAGGGCTGTAATGACCCGGTAATTGCCCATTCGCGGGTGCCGGTAAATTTTGCAAGTTTGCCGGCAGCCTGCCGGTTTTACCGGCAAGGCTACCGCAAACTTATGATGGGGCCCCTTGTGTTTTCTTCCAGCCTAAGGGCCAGTGGGAGGGTGTTCCATAATTTGGCAGCGCCAACTGGAAACGATCTGCCGAGTCCATTCGATCGTTTAAAACCCAGACAGTTGATCTGCCCTCAGTTGGAAGAGCGCATAGATCTGCTTGAAGAGTATTGGGAAATTAGGGACTTTAGGACCTGCCCTAAAAAGACAACAATGTACAATGGTGCCGGTTTTAAAATTGATGCGCTCCCGCACCGGTAACCAGTGATGGTCCTTCCTATGGCTGGAGGTATGATCTCTTCTTAGAATTGTCTTGATAATGTGCGCAGCATTGTTCTGTAAAATCTGTAATTTCTTCAGACAGAGGTTATTGGCACCGATGAACAGGGCGTTAAAATAGTCCAGCCTCCAGAGGATGGTTGCTCGGGCAATGGTGGGGGAATTCTTTTCCTTGACAAAAGGTTGAATGTTGTTAAGTAGGGGAAGGTAGTAGCAACAATTCCTGTTCATTTGGTTGACGTACGCCTCTGCATTCATAGAGGATTCCAGCAGGATGACCAGAGTTTTTACCTTGCATTGAACTGAAATAGTGCAGTTCTTGATGTTAAAACATTTGTAATCTGGGCTCAGTTTAGAGGAGGCCTGCCGAGAGCCAAAAATAAGTTCCGTTTTACTGCCATTGAGGTAAAACAAGTTTCTGGTCATCCAAGACTCAATTAGTTAATTTGTGCCAAGAAGGTTGATGGAGTTAAGTATGTAAACCCCGCTGACCTCCAGGACCAGATGTGTATCATCAGCGTAATTCGTAAAGAATATGCCAGAGTCCTCAAGGAGAGAGCACAGTGGTATTAAGTACAGGTTAAAAATAGTACTGGGGACAGACTTGCTCCATGAGGCACACCGCACTTGATAGGTGCTGAGGTGGAAAAAGCGTCACCCTAGTGGATTCTGGATGCCCAGTTGGACAAGAAAGATTGAATCCATTCAACTGCTCCCTTGAGCAGTTTCCTAAGCGTTCGATCGATAGGAAAAGGCGGTCATGGTCAAGCAGATCGAAGGCTGTAGACAAATCAAGTAACACCAGCTCTTCTACTGCTTATGATGCTCAGCATGTGTGCTTGTAAATCGACGAGTGCCGTCTCAGCGCTGTGTGCTGGCCCGAAACCAGATTGTTGCTTGTGGAGAATGCCATTGGATTCCACTAAGGTTTGTAACTGCGACGTTGCAAACCTGGCAAGGATTTTTAAGAGAACATTACAATTGGTTATTGGCCTGAGGTTAGCTGGATCTTTGGGGTCTAGTCCAGGCTTCTTAAGCAGAGGGTGCAGTGACTGCCTTAATTGAGTCAGGGACAAACCGTCTCTGAATGAAGAGTTGACCATGCATATGAGGAAAGGTACAAAAAACTCTTTATGTTCCATAACTATTCTGGGGGGAAGAATGTTTTTGGCGCAAGATGTGGGTCGCAAAGTTGATAACATGGTTCTCGTATCGAAGTTGGCAATCGGGGGGGAAAAACTAATTGAGGATGATTGTGAGATAGGGCTTGACCAGTGAAAGGCTCTGTGTTAATGGAGGATGAGGTCAATGTTTTTGTGATTTGGGCCTAGCCATTATTACTTTTGCTTCAACGGCAGCCTGTACTTCAGTTCAGTCCTAGGCTGTAGGTTGGACTGATATAGACAGGGCCTTGGGCTTCGCCAATGATTTAAAAATCTCAGAATGTGTTCCAGTGCAGTTAGAGGCCTCGCTAACTTGGGTGTTGAAAGTGTTTTTCTTAGTTTCCATGATATTTGACTTAACATTTTTCCACGGCTTTCCACAAGTTCTTGTTTCCTGCTGAAGGGCATTTTAGCCGCCTGTCTTCCAGGTGTCCTTCTTCCTTCTGCTGAGCTCCAAGCTGGAGAGAGAACCATTTTTGATGCCCAGTGTTAGCCATGACCGACTTCAGCCAGAGCGTGGCTACTCTATCCTGCATGTCCACAAATGTGGTGGAAAAAGAATTCACCAAGAACCCTGCTGAGACTGTGTCGGCTGTGTGAGCCATAAGAGATTCTATGCCCGGCTGAATGTGTAGTAGTTGCGAATAATGACTTTTTTCAGGTTATTTGTGACTTTCAGGAGAGGGCCCTGCAGCTGAATATGGAAGTCGATGGCATGGTGGTCGGACCAAATGCATGGAGTAGTGTGGTCAATTTAGGTCTTGAGATTTCAGGACACGGCCCAGTTAAGTACACGGTTATTTGCAGTAGTCGGCTCATCGTTGTGAATTTGATAATTAATGTTAAGAGCTACTTCCAGCTCGATGTATTCTTTATCCATGGGATTTCCCTGCCTGCGGTTCATGTCTTCTAGAAGAGAGTAGCACAATTTGGCCCACTAAATTTGTCAACAGGTGAATAACCTCACCATTGAAGGCCGGCATCGCTGAGGGTGGACGATAAATCAGAATGAAATTGATGCAATTCTGGGTGGCTGTGGTCAATTTGATGTGAAGAATCTAGCAATCTTGGCAAAGACATGACGATTGGAAGAAATTAAATTTGTTCTTAGCAATGGGCCCTAGAAGTAAGTTGCCAAAGATCCAATGGAAATATAGATGTTACGAGAGGTCCAGACCACTTAGTTATGGTGACGAATACACTAAGGTGCGCTTACTGTTAATGGGTTAATCTCAAGGAAATGCTACCGGCAGGTTGCCGCCGGACCCGTAATTATTTACCGGCACCTGACTTCCCGGTAACACTGGGGGACTACAACCCTGGTGGTTCGGGAATCAGGCGCCAGCAAACTGCAAGTCCCCATTCCCATCGAGTCCTCTGGGACTCGATGTGAATGGGGACCACAGAAGCACCGGCACTGTTGGTAATGGTGCCGGTGCTTCTGTGACGGCTTGTCTACCGTGGCCACTGTGCCTGGTAGGGTCGGAAACGTCGGGAACAGCGACTCTGGCAGGCAAACCCATAGTGTGCCAGTCTGGAAACAACGGTGCCGATAAGCTTACCGGCACTGTTGTTTCCGGACCGGCACACCTATAATGAGGCCCACAGTCTATCCAAGTAATGGCCCTGTCAATCATGCATACACCATCCTTAGGTTAGCCAGTGCACATCTTGAGCACCTCATGCATCCAGTCCATACACGTACAATTAATTCATTTTCAGCCCCGCAATCACACTCTGTCAAACTTTTCAAGCTCTCTTCCACTCTTGCTACTCTCCTTTCTTAACCTCGTCTATCCATATCCTACTATCTTTGTTTCCCTCTAGTGGTCTATGGCCGGTTATCCTTGGGTGGCGAAACAACATCCAAAAACCTGGACACAGGTATGTGCTTTGAGACCACTATGGTGGTGATTCAGAGCAGTATAAAATCCTCTTAATGAAATCGTCAGGAGGGTTAGTTAGTGGGATGGAGAGAGAGCGCAAGAGAACTTTATTGTGTTGTTGGTAGCTTCAGTTAGGCAAAACCAGTCAGTGTGTGTAGGGTTTGCTTTTAGTTGGTGTGGATTTGGTGGTGTTTTGATATGTAAGTTTGTATGGGATTGTTTGCATGTCTGACTTTTCGATTTCTGCAGTGTTTTGGGTTGAGTTCGGTGTTTCAGAGTGTGTGCAGTTTGTGGTGATTTCAAGTTTGTGCTGTGGTAGAGTTATGTGTGTGCTTAGTTTGAGGGTGAGTTTGTAGGAGACATTTAGTAGGTTCATATCCCTGTATGGTTGTTTGCATTAATATGTTTTATTTAATTTAGGAAGCCGAGTTTCGGTTGTTTTTGATTTCAGGTGTCTTTTTTGTCTTTTGGTTGGCTGTTTCTCTGCGATGGAATTTCCTGTTTAGCTTTAGAATTTGAAGCGCCTTATTTTTTGTAATTCTCTGAATTTTAGATGGTCTTCTGCTGTTCGTCTTTCCATGAGGAGTGAGTTCCAAAGTTTTCCCGAAATGCCAGAGAATGCTGATCCACCAAATTTCAACTTTGAGTATTGCTTGGGTTCGAGGCGAATGTCATTGCTTGATCTCAATGTTTGGTATGTTTTGTAGATGGAGATTCTTTGCTGTATGAATTCTGCGACCTGGCCCTAGATTTCTCTGTGGGTTATGCACAGTGGTTTGAAGAAAATTATTTTTTCGACTAGTAGCCAGTGTATAGTTCTCAGTGCTAGTGTGGTGTGTTCACTCTTAGTGAGTCTGTGGAATAGTATTGCCGCTACATTCTGTATTTGCTGTAGTTATTTGGTGAGGTAGTCTGGCATTCCAAGATAGAAGCTGTTGGTGTAGTCTATTCTTGACATGACGAGGGAAATGACGGAGTGTTCTGTTTAGGATGGTGAGGAAAGGTAGTATCCGCTTGATTGTGTGTAGGTGTAAGAAGCACTTCTTTACTAATGCGTTGACTTGCGGCTCGAGTGCTAGTCGTTGCCCATTAATACTCCAAGGTTTTAACTACTTTGGGGGTTTCCGGTCCATTTCCCATTTCGGTAGGCCATGGAATATTTAGTTGGTTCAACGGTTGTTATGTCCGGTTTGAGTTTAAGGCTGTTAGTGATAATATATCCATTTGTTTCTGTAAGGGAGTTGGATAAGGGTTATTAGGTCTGGTTCTCCAGTCATGTTTATTTTATAGATTTGTGTGTCGTCTGCATAGTTGTTATCAGTCGAGTCAATGTCTTTTGAAGACAGGGGTCATGTAGATGCTGAAAAGTAGTGGCGAGAGTGATGCTGCTTGTGGAACTCCGCTTGATGATGTGTGTGGTGCTGAGTTGAAGTGGGATAGCCAAGTCGTTTCCGGTCTTTCTGTTGGGAAGGATTTTATCCACAGTAGAGATTAATTGCTTATTCCCCATTTCTCTGAGTCTTTTGATGAGGGTTTTGTGGTCAACTGTGGCGAAGGCTGCCGATAGGTCTAGTTGTCTTTAATTTTTTGTGTTTTATTGATCTTTTATAGCGCTTTATGCCCAAGCGCTTTACAAAAACAATGCAGTGCAAAGAGAGAGTCAGTAATGGGTGATGTTGACTCAAGAGGATAGAAGATTAAGTTTAAGTCGAGATTTAAAGAGACCGAGGGAAGGAGCATAAGGATAGAGGGAGAAGATTCCATGCTTGGGAGCCAGCAGCAAAAAAGAGCGAAACGAGAGGCAGCGCAAGGAGGGGGAGATACTGTCAAAAGAAATAAGAGATGGGGAACGGAGAGCCCAGGGAACAGAGTAAAAGGAGACCTAAGAGGAGAGGTATTGGTGGGCAAGATCATGCAAACACTTAAATACCAGAAAGAAAGTTAAAAAGCAGATAAGGATAGCCAACGCAAAGAATACATAGCAGCAGAAATTCAATCACAAGGAGATAAATTACAAAGAATACGAATCAAGGAGTGACAGACGGAGCAGAGACGAAGTAGAAGGAAAAACAGTAGAAGAGTAGCGTCTTGGCCCTTTTGCACCTTAAATCAGCATCTCAAGCTGACACCATACCCCTGTCTTGCTTTAAAAATATGGCACCTTCTTTGAAGGAAATCCTGACTGAGGCAGTTCATTCTTCTCTGCTTCATGGCCACCTTCAATCTGCTTTGAAACAAGCTATAGTACTGCTCCTTCTAAAGAAACCTAATTTGGATGCATATCTCACCTCTAATTACCGTCCGATCTATTTGTTGCCTATGTTCATGAAACTTCTGGAGGCCATCGTCACCACTCAACTTAGAACTTACCTGGATGGCTGACTGTGGCAGAATTGTTTGCAGTGGAATTGACCTTGGATGCCCCTGCTACCCCCAAGGCAATCACTAACGAACGTGGTGAGCGGGGGACACCCCTGCCAACCCCGCTCCCCATGTTCGGTATTGATTGCCAAATTTTTTCGTATTAAATAGATCAAATAGTACTGGACGAATTCAGCCGGATTTACCATGCAATCAATTTAATTTGAACAAATTGGGCAATACCGTTATTTCCATCAGCTTCCATGCTCCAGTCATAGCTGCATTTATAAATGGGAATATGGACTATTGCAATATAACTTTTTTAGCCCCTTCTCTCTGGACGCCCACTCTGGGCCCTCTTCCTGCTCCTTCCTGTAAGGCTAAGAACCTCAGGGTCGCCTTCGACTACACCCTCTCCTCGTCTCCTCACATCTTTGACGTTTCTAAGCAGTCACACTCCCAGCTGCACCTGCTCAGAGGTAGTCTTCCTTTTCTCACTTTCCCCCAGAAGCTCACTGTCTCCAGAGCGCTGGTCCTCTCTAGGCTGGACTATTGCAACAGCCTCTTTCTGAATCTTCCTGCCTCTACTCTTCGACCTTTACAACTTATCCAGAACAGGATTGCAAGACGTGTCCTTGGCCTCAAACCCAGGGATCATATCTCTCCAGCTCTGAAATCTCTTTACTGGCTCCCAGTGGCTACAAGGATCAACTTGAAGACCCTCTGCATCGTCCACAAGGCTTTCCGGGGACTGGGACAGCTCTACCTCCAACTTTCTTTTTCCAAAACATCTTCCTTCTCGAGCTCTCTGCTCATCCACCTCCAACTCTCTGAGGGTCAGACGCTTCTCTAAGCAGAGTTGGTGGCAGATCTATCTCCTCGGCTGGGGACTCCCTCTGGAAAAGCCTCCCTGCCTCTCTCAAACTTGAGCAGAACCACCTCCGATTCCGGAAGCAACTTAAGACCCTCCTTTTCACTTGCGCTTTCTCTCTTCCTCTCTCCTGCTGAGGCACCCGACTGCTCCGCGCACTGGTCACCCTCTGACCTCAGGCCCAGGCTCCTGCGTGTCCAGTTGCCCTGTACTGCCTCTGGGGTCCCCAGCACTTAAGAGTCTGTATCTGCAACCCTACAGTCCCTTCTCTCTCTGAACTTAAGAGCCACACGCTGGCTGCACTTGTGCGTTAACTCTACTCCCTCCTTACCCTCCCCCCGGCACTACTCCCCCTCCCTCTTCCCCACACTTGCGCGATCTGAAAGACACAAGGCCTAGTAAGAACGTTATTTTGTCCTCCCATGTTTCCCCCTCCATGTCTTGTCGCGCCTAGAAATACTTGTGTACCGGTGCATTATAAATGCCACATCATATCATATATCTTATCATAACCAAATTATCTAATGCATCGATTGAGGGGATTGCAGAATTCAGCTGTTTGCCTGGTCCAAAATATTCTTTATTGTTATTGCTATTGTTATTTTGCATTTATATAGCGCCTTATATACCATTGGTATGGTCTGAAGGCGCTGGTAGGTTGAACGCCCTTGGGAACCGAAGTTCGAGTCAGTAGAGAGAGAGCAGAGAGAGAGTCCAATGGTGCGTGTGCGCACCAGGTATGTGTGCAGCTGGTGCGGAGTTCGTGTGGTAGCTGCTTCTTAGCGGTAGGTGTGGTGGTGGAGAGATCAGGAGTATGTGTTCGCTCTGACGGGATTTATCCCGACCGAGAGTGGTTGCGTTAGGCCTGAGGAGAAACGCCTAGCTGGGGGTGTGGAGCCAGCAGTGTTTACTTAGAGTGATGGGGGGAGAGCGGGAGATGTTGGTATGAGAACAGTTATACCGAATGGTGTCATAGTATCCCTGTGTTCTATTTGAGTGGTGGTGTAAAGAAGAGAGTAAGCGTGGGGTGTGGTATGATGTATGCTCGTTCAAATGTTCCATGCATTGACATACTTACTCTCAAGTGCGCCTTGCGTGAACTGGTCTATCTCTCATTCTCCAGTGTGCCGCTGCGCGTGCTCTCATGGATTCCACATGCGTGCGCTATGCATTCTTGTCCTCCCCGCGCGTGCACTCCAGTCTACCACGCGGATGTACTCCCGCACTGTATACTCGTCCGATCTGTATACTCCTCAGTTCTGTACGCTCCTCCGCTCTGTACCTTCATCCGGTCTACACACTCATCTGGTATACATATTCATCCTATCCACACACTCATCCGCCCAACATACTCGTCCGCTCTATGTGTTGTTCATCCGTTCAACATGCTCATCCGTTCAATGTACTCATCAGCTCTACATACCCATCTGTTCCAAACACTTGTTCGTTCCATGCGGAAGTCCGCTCCACACACTTATCTGCTCCATACGCTCGTCCGCTCCATACACTCATCTGCTTCACACATCCATCTGTATCACATACACTCATCAGCTCTATATACGCTCATCTGCTCCATTTACACTCATCTGCTCCATATACACTCATCTGCTCCATATACGCTCATCTGCTCCATATACGCTCATCTGCTCCATGTACACTCATCTGCTCCATGTACACTCATCCGTTCCATACCCTCGTCCGCTCTCTACACTCAGGCTTTCCCCCCACACTCAGCTTCTCCCCCCACTCGTCCGCACTCCACACTCGTCCGCACTCCACACTCGCCCGCACTCCACACTCGCCCGCACTCCACACTCGCCCGCACTGCATACTCGTCTGCTCTCCACACTCGTCCGCTCTCCACGCTCATCCTTTCTACATATTCGTTCGCTCTTACACGTTCGTCTGGTCAAGACGTTCATATGGTTGATACGTTTGTGCGTTCAGTGTAGTCATCAGTTCTACGCCCTTCTGCGTTGTAATTTCTTCTCTGTGTTTACGTATTCGTCAACTGTGCACAACTCTACACGCTGGTCTGCTCTACACACACCAACCACTCTACACATTTATTGGCTTTAGTAAGTTCATCTATTCCATCCGATCTGCATACTCGTTTGGTCTTTCAAGTCGTTTGTTCTTCCATCCATGCGCTCTTACACTTAGAGCATTCATCTGTTCTATCCACTTCATCCATTCTAACTATTTCATCTTCCTACTACGTCCCTCCTCATTTATTGTGTCCATTTCATCAGTTTAGATCTCCTATTTTCACACTGATTTATTCTTATTATCCACTTCATTGTTTTGATCTACATTGCTCGTTTAGATCTGTTTGTCTTTCTTAGTTTACATTCGAGTTTATTAGCTGTCAATTTCTCGTTTCAGGTAGTTTGTTGGGTCGGTGGTTATTGTGATGTTTGGAAAGAGCCAGGTTTTCAGAAGTTTGCGGAAGGAGGTTAAATCCTCAGTAAGGTGGCTGTGGGGTGGGAGGGAGTTCCATAGGGTTGGGGCTAAGGCTGTGAATGAAGATCCGCCTAACCTGACTGAGTTTGTCTTAGGAATTACTAGGAGGCCGGCTGAGCTTGATCTTAGGGTGCGAGTGGGATGACAAGAGGCATAGGGTTTTGAAAGCCACCCTACAGGCTACTGGAAGCCAGTGCAGTGTCTTAAGGGCTGGGGATACGTGGTCTTTTGGACCGAGCGCAAGTAGCATTTTGGCCGCCGCGTTTTGTGCCCTTTTGAGTTTATTTAGTTGGTAGGCATGGATTCCGAGGTATAGGGGGTTTGAGTAGTCCAGTCTCGATATAACGATTGATTGGACCGCGGAGAGTCTGTTGGGAAATGAGAGATATGGAAAGATGCGCCTAAGGTTTTTGAGGTGGTAGTGGCAGGACTTTGAGACATTGTTGACTTGGCGCGAGAGTGTTCGGTCAGAGTCCAGGGTGCAACCAAGATTTTTCACTGTGTTGGAGGGTGTCGGTGAGTTGCCCATGGCGGGTGGCCAGGGTAGTGGGTGCGGGAGAAGATCGGAGTTGCCACAAACCATGATTTCTGTTTTGGAGGGGTTTAACAAGAGGTGGCTTTGGGTCATCCAGCGTTCTATGTTGAGGAGGCAGGATGCTAGGTCAGGTCGGGAGTTAGGTTTCGCGTTCAAGAATTTTAGAATTAGTCGAGTGTCATCGGCGTAGTTGTAACACAGGATGTTGTGTGAGCGGATTATTGGTGGGAGGGTGATCAGGTAGATATTGAACAGGAGGGTGGATAGACATGCTCCTTGTGGGACTCCTGTGTCGACTGGTCGGGCTTGGGAGGTAAAGTTGGAGAGTGTCGTTATTTGGTGCCTGTCTTTGAGGAATGAAGCTATCCATTTTAGGGCAGTTCCACGTATTCCTAGGGAGTGGAGGCGGTCAAGGAGGATTGAGTGATTGATCGTGTCAAAGGCGGCCGATAGGTCAAGTAGGATTAGTGCGGCGCATCCCGTGGAGTCAGCTGTCATTTTAAGGTCATCCGAGATCGAGGTTAGGGTGGTTTCAGTGCCGTGAAGAGTTCTGAACCCTGATTGGGCGGGGTCTAGGAGATTGTTGGCTTCAACAAAGGCATTTAGTTGGGAGTAGGTGGTTCGGTCTATGAGTTTGGCAAGGAACCTGGTGTTTGAGATGGGGCGGTAATTTTTGGGCTCCAGAGGGTCGAGCGAAGGTTTTCTAATTAGAGGTTTGACGTGCACCATTTTGAATGCGTCTGGAAAGATGCCGGAAGAAAGGGAGGTATTTATGATAGATCTTGCGTGTTCTCCTGCGCAGGTGGAAGCAAAAATTTCTATAAGAGTTGTGGCTGGGCAAGGGTCCAATGGTGATCCAGATGGTTTGCGGGCAGATAGAAGTTTGAGAAATTGTTCCGGTGATATTGGGCTAAAGGATTCAAATGTCGGTTGCGTAGAGGTCGCCGCTGATTGGCTGGCCGGTACGGGTGGTGGATTGCCTGGTGGCTGTAAGAGAGCCAGTTTGGTGGTTAGAGTTTTTGTCCTTTCGATAGCTGTGGAGTGAAACTGGAGGGAGAGTGAGTCACACAGCGATTGTGACGGGGTCAGGGTGGTTGTGTTACAGGCCGGATTGGTGAATTCGGAGATAATTTTGTGAAGTTCTTTGCTTGGGTTTTTGCAGTTTAGGATTTGGGAGTTGTAGTAGGCTTTTTTTGCTTTCCGGATTTCGGCCTTGTACCGACACAGGTGGTCCTGCTCTCGTGGGTTTTCTCTTTCTGCCATTTGCGTTCTAGGGATTTGTATTTTCGTTTAGTGGTCTTCAACTCGGGAGTAAACCATCTGGGGAAAAGGCCATCATGTTTACGCAGCAAGGCAATATTTTCATTGGCTGCCTGTGGATGTGCAAGTCAAATATAAATCTCTTTGCCTGATTATAAAAAGGGGTGTCTGTCCTTGTAAGAGAATTATCTCCCATCCCTATCAACCAAAAAGTGTTCTGAGGTCAGCCCCTTCCTTTCAGGTCACAGTGCCAACTTATCGACTGGAAAGATGTGGTAGACGTGCCGCCTCGGTAGCAGGGTCCATATTATGGAATTCCATCTCCCTGCCCTTGCATAGCACGCTTGCTTTTCAGCAGTTTAAAACGTTTTTAAAACCTAGTTGTTTAAGCTATAATATTCCTGGTCTGCTCATTTCCCACGTTAGCACCTTGATGCCTTTGGTGATTAGCTGCGCTATACAAGGGCAATGAGTGCAATGATGATGATGATGAAGAGAAGGGAGAAAACTGATGAAGAAATAGGAAGTTGTGTGGCTTCATAGGTTAAAAAACACCAGGTCGTATGGATGTTAAAAGCAATGAAAGCAGGAAGAGCGAGAAGCAGTCACAAGGATAAAAGAGAAAGAAAGAGATATCAATGATTACAGACAGATTTTGGGTTTGGGAGATAGGAATGGCAGACTTGGGAATAGAAATAGAGGAGAAAGGGGATTGGGGAAAGTTGAAGCAGGGAAGAAAAGAAACTCAGTCTTGGTCAGATGGAGGTGAAGGTAGTGATTTGTCATCCAAGATTGACTGGAAAGCAGGCAAGAGTCATCGGCATAGAAGTGAGAAGCAAAACCAAAAGAGGAAATAATAGTAGCAAGAGTGGGCATGTAAAGAGAGCAAAGAAGAGGGCGCAGGATAGAGACTTGGGTAACCTCAGAAGAAAGAGGTTGAGTAGGAGGCATGAACAGCCCATGAAACTGAAAATGTGCAGTCAGAAACATACGAATGAAAGCAGCCAAGAACAGGACCAGCAAAACTAAGATGATGCAGCAAAGATAAAAGAATACTGTGGTCTACTGTGCCAAAGACAGCTGATAAATCGAGGAGGATAAGAAGTGAAGAGAATTTGGAGTAGCGGGCCGAAAGAAGCTGGTTAGAAACCGCTAAGAGACCAGTGTCTGTAGAGTGATAAGAGCAAAACCCAGATTGAAAAGCAGGAAGAAGAGAGTTAGAGTTGACAAAGACTGATTCAATAATTTAGATAGAAAGGAAGGAGAGAAATAGGGCGGAAGTTAGACGGTAAAGAGGGGTTAATTAAGAGTAGGCTTTTTTAGATAAGAAGTACAGAGGCGTGTTTAAAGGAAAACAGAAAGGTAGCAGAGAGCAACAAAGAATTGAAAATAGCAGTCAGAAAAGGGAGAAAAGCCAAATAGACAGAGGAAATGAGAGACGAGGGAAGAGGATCAGAAGTGGAGACAGTAGTGTGGGCCAGATAGGTAAAACATTGGACACCCTACTCAGATAGGAAATGAAAGAGGACATGAGCGATGGAGGAGAAGTAGAGAGTTCTGGGGGAGATGATGTGACAGACGAAGCAATAGATGAGCAGAGCAGTAGGATCGGAGTGTAGAAGTAATCAGCGAGGTCAGATGCAGATTACTTTTCCACTAATAGTATTAGCGCTGAGGTGATGTTGGAGTCGGCGTTCGTCAGAGTAGTGCTATTTCCATTCCTCTCATGAGTCTGAAGCCAGTTTGTGCCTGGTCTAGTATCCGATTGCTTCCTACATGTCCCAGAATTTGTTCGTATATGTATCTTTCTAGGAGGTTCGCCAGCAACTAACAAACATCATATGAAATATTCCTTTCCCCACCAACAACTGTGCATTGCTGTTGAGTTTACATTTCAGAGGGGCGTGTACAGTCCTACACCAAGATGGGCAGGCGATAGTACAAAGTAGGGTTTGAGATTGCTAAGGTTCCTTCCCACCGCTCAAAGCTCTGGGGACAAATTGCAACCAAGGATCCTGTGTGGGTAAGGCTCCGAACTTGTACCCTGTGTGGGTAAGGTACCAACCCTGTATCCTGGGTGGGTAAGGAACCAACCCAATACCCTCTTGTAGGTAAGCTTCCAAGCCTGGACCATGTGTGGTTAAGGTTCCAATGCTGTGTATCCTGTGGTTAAGGTTCCAATACTGTACCCTGTGTGAGTAATGTTCCAACGCTGTAGCCTGTGTGGGTAAGGTTCCAACCATGAAACCTGTGTGGGTAAGGTTCCAACGAAGAACTAGGGAAGGTTTCAACCATGGATTTTGTGTGGATAGGGTTTCAACCCAGGGCCTTGTGTGGGTAAGGGTCCAACCCAGGACCTTGTGCGGGTAAGGCTCCAGCTAAGGACCCCTGAGTGAGAATGGTTCCAACAATGGACGCGGCATAAGGTAGGTTCCAATCCTTTAGCCTGTGTGGGTAAGGTTCCAACCAAGGACCCCATGTGGGTGAGGTTCAAATCCTGTACTCTGTGTGGGTAAGATTCCAACCAAGGAACCTCTATGGGTAAGGTTCCAGCAATGTACCTTGAACAGGGAAGGTTCCGAGCCTGTACCCTATCTTAGCGACAAGTATTGTCGGCAATGTAGGTTAGTGAGGCCAGAGATGAATGGGCGACCTTCTTATATGGTCTTAATGTTGCCTGTCCCTCATTTCCCTCAGCAGTTGCCCCTTTATGAAACAAGGACTAACGAGAGGATATCTCAACAGAGCTGGACCTGTGGGGTGGGAAGAACAGAGCCAATACCTTATGGTACAGAAGTTTAGAGAATTGCAGGGTAGCTCATTATTGCTCTTACATCCAATCCTCTCCATTCCCGAATTCACAAACGATTACAAAGCAGGAAGGAGATGGAAGGATGGCGGCACAGACAATAAGTATTAAAATTGCAAACAGTTTCGTCCAAACGGCACCTATATCCCGTGATTGGAGCAGGTCTATGAAAATGGACTGAAGTGTGGGGACACTGGCTTCTGGAATAGGGTCACCTATAAGGCCCCCTAGGACAGAGAACCATGTGGCGAGATATTCAAGAATCCATGCATACAAATGAGGCGGTTTGCCAGCTATGTCCATTCCATGGATGACGAGTAACTATGATGTACCAGGATGGAGAGTATCACATCAAAACAAAATGCCAGCCCACTTCAGTAGCTGACGTTATTAAGTCTCTCCTCTGCCTGAAAGGAGTGAGCTCTTGGAACAAAGTTATGGTGAAACATATCCTGATTGTAAGGAAAGATTTCTCTTTTAGTCAACTTTCCCTCCATATTTTGTGGACCCCCTAACTTTTGCTTTTGTTTTGGGGGATACTTTTCTATCACCCTAAACATTTACACTGGGGATTTTTGATTTTTTTATATATGTGCCTATGGGTGCCAGGTTTACCCTTTTTGTATTATCGTGTTTATCGTGTCTGGCTAGTAAACGCGGCCAGTGCCCTAAAATGGCCATGCCATGGAATATTTTGCTTGCCCTATGCCATATTGTTTCTTGACCTTCTTCCTACCTTCTTAGGGCAAACAATACCTAATATGGTCATGAATTTTCTCGGGAAAGCTAAAGCTAAAGCTAGAGCTTTTGTCAGCAAATGCCTGCTATGTGTGCCTGGGCCCAGGAATTGGGTGGGACCGTCTAGTCCCATTCCACAACCGGGGGGCCTGAAAGTCTGGTGTGCATGCATAAGTAAAACCCACAGTGGTCCCTGATTGGAACACTGCTGGCTGAGTGAGTGGTACAGATCCTTGCTATTGGAGGGCTGAGTTTGATCACACACCTGAATGTAGGATAAGAAGAGGAGTCCTTCAACCATTCCAGGAGATCAGCGTTGGAGCCAAGTATCCTGTGTAGCCGTGCAGCTGGTTGAAAACCCTGTGGACTGCTCGTGAAGAGGCCTGGTGACCTTTCCTGCTACTGCCCCGTGGACTAATCCATCCACTACAGGGGCCTGCGTTTGACCTCATGGTCACAGGTTCGAAACCTGGCAGGTCCACTCAGCCTTTCATCCTTCCGAGGTCGATAAAATGAGTACCATTAAGTTGGGTAACAATAAACATCTGTTATCAGTGCCAAGATGCCTCTTTGGGGCTGAACCTGCACTTTACAAATACACATGTTATGTTATGCCCCAGTAAGGCCCTGCTGTACTGCCTGATTTGAGGACGCTGCTGTACTGCCTGATTTGAGGAGGCCTTCTGCAGTGCTTCGACCCGCTGGACAGGTGGGACCAAGGAGTCTCAATGTCTTCTTGCGTTCCTGCCTCTTTGATCCTTCAGAATTGTCCCTGGACCACCCGGTGGACCGGCCAGATCTGAATTGGACTACTGTGCCTGAAGAGTCGCAGTTACGTGTTTTCGGCCGGAACTTCGGTGGTCGCCAGCTCGTTCTACAAGTCACCTTCCTACCAAGTTTCAGCTTCCCAGCATCAAGGGATCCTGCCCTGCAAGGTCTTCCTCGATTGCGACTGGAGAGATGCCTACTGTCACCCGTGTGCAGTGACTCTCGCTGGAGCCAGCTTCCCTATGCCTGGCAGAGTGTCCTGAAGATGCTTGCATTGGTGCCTGCCACATTTATTTATTGGAAAGGGTTGCACCCAGCTCCTGGACCCGATCAGAATCTTCCTTGCACCCGCAGCTCCTGGGCACCTTCTACTGGATCCAACAGCGGGAAAACCTACCTTCAGAGACTCCAAGTCGACATGCCAAATCATTTGGGAAAATCGGAGTATGGGTGGTGAGTAATCGCAATAGTTGTAGCCACTCCTGTCTCCCCTATAATAAACCTTAGAATACATGTTTCTTTATTCCATTCTGTCACTTTTTAAACGTATGCTTTAAAAGCTATTCTAAGAGATTAAAAAGAATCTTACTTGCCTGTAAAATCTGTGAGAAGTCTTCTGGAACATTTTTCACAAGCACAAGAACTTTTTCTAACTTTGTCTCCTCTACTAAAGGGACTTTGTGACTGTTGGGCACAAGGCCCATTCAACTTAGGGATTGGACTGATAAAGTGAGGGTATTACACTTGTGAACTGGTTTTCTGAATTGCATAATTACATACCTTCCTGTCAGGTGTCTAAGTGAATTGTGCGCATTTCTACAAACCTAAGGTGATTGTACATATGTTTTATAGTTGAGTGTTGTGTGATAGTATTACCTGCTGGTTTCATTTTTCTAGCGTGAATTGGGCCTATGATAAATAGAATATTTGTGTACTTACCTGTCTATGTAGAATCATTGTGTATTTCACTGTGTGGACTCACTGTGTATTCCTGACCCCACTCATTCACTCACTCCTGAGACTAAGCTTTGAACACTCTCAACGCTTACCTTGGTTGGTTTGGCTAACCTCTCAGAGTTACCCCGTTCACTATAGCTAGTTGCCTCCTGCAATCTGTCCATCGGGTCAGATTTTATAAATCCCTCTTAACACTGGTTAATATGGAAGTCTGGGTTTATTTTAGGGACAGATCAGTAAAAGGTCATTAATACCAGCCTGCCTAATCAGATGCAACAGGTGGCTCCAATGCGGTGGGCGATAGCAGTTCCCAATATGTATGCAAACCTAGCTGGGAGGCAACAGAGCACTGTCAAGCTTTTGTTGTCCCTAAAGCAACATGTGCTCCCCTACGAGCTTTACCAAGAGGGCTGTTTGTTGGCAGTCATTGCCTGAATATATTTTGGGCTTGCATGTGAAATGGCAGAGGATTATGGAGACAGTGATGTGTCAATCTATCCCCCCAACCTCATCAGTACCTCCATCTATTCACCCATGTGTGCATTCACCAATCCCCAAACACATCCATCAAACTCCATCCACTTAGCCTCCCAACAGCAATCATGCATCTTCGTGCCAACCCCATCCATACGCCAAATCCTAACCCTTCACCCACTAAGCTCTATCAAAAAATTCACCAAATGACATCCATCCACGCATCTATCCTAACCCAATCCATCCATTCACTAAACACCATTCACCCACCAAACCCCATCTACTCGTCTACCGAAACACATTCATCGAACCCCATCTAAAAACCCCCATTCATCATTCACAAAACTGCATCCACAAAAATACTAAAACCTCATCCATCCACCAACTCCATCTATCCATCCAAACATCCAATGAATACCATCCATGGAGTCATTAATTCCCATCCATCCACAAAAATCCACTCATCCATGCACCAAACTCTATCCATCAAACCCCATGCATTCATCCACCAAACCCCCTCTTTCTACCAACCCCTATCCAAACCCCAAATGCCATCCACCCACCCACCTACAAAACAAGTTCCTCTAATTCACGAAACACCATCCATACAGAAATTCCATCCCTCCACTAAACATCATTCATCCTCCACAAGCACATCCATGCACTAAATTCTACCAAACCCCATCCATCAATTCCATACATCAAATTCGATTCACCAAAACACATCCATCCACCAACACCATTCAATCCACACACGATTCAATCCGCCCACCATGCCAATCCATCCATCAGACCTGATCCATCATTAAACCCACCCATCAACCCCCCTGCATCTACCCACCACACTACAGCCATCCACGAAACCTGATCCACCTACCATAAACCCCTTCCAATTATTTGCCAAACTCCATCCATACACCAGACCTCATAGGTCATCCACAAAATCACTCAAATCTACCAATCCTTTCAATAAATACCAAATACCTCCTATGTATCAATGCAACATCCCTCACTGCAAAAAAAAAACCACCCCTCCCTGCACCAAACCCCATCTATTCGCCACACTCCATCCATTCTTTCGTCCACTGTTAAGATGCATTTCTAGAATCTGGCCTGGTGGATAGATTTTATGAGGCCACCCTAGTTATAGTGAGCAGGGGAAGTCTGAGAGGTTAGCCACAACTCAATCAAGGTAGCAATGGAGAGCAGTCAAAGCTTTCTTCGGGAAAGTGTGAGCTGGGTCAGGGGTCCACAATGCGTCTACACAGTGAAGCACACAATAATTCAATTTAGAGAAGAATGTATAAAAATACAATATTTATTCTTGGCCTTAAACACACGTTAAAAAAGAAAACAAGCAGGTGATAATATCGCACAACACTTAATAATAAACATATATGCAGTCACCGTAAGTTCTTAAAATGCATTCAATGACTTAAATAAATAAAAGAGGTAAGTAACGTAATGCCGTAAAATGAAACCAAGTCACAAGAAATATCCCTTAGTTTCAGAAGTCCAATCCCTATGAAGAGTGGGGTCCTTTGCCCAAAGGTCACAATGTTTCTCCCCAGAATATACATGATGCAGGTAAAGTATGTGTGTTGGTGATTGTTGAAAAGAAGAGATGCAACAAAGTTACTATTAAGTAAAATGTGTTCTTATGTTTCAGATTTTACTTCTCAGGTGCAACAACCAGAAAGCAGTGCAACGCCCAGAAAGCAGTGCAACGCAAGGATTCAAAGGGACTGATTCTCAATGTTATCCTATGGAGATCAGGGGGAGACAAATGCTTTGATTTTCCCAGATGACTTGATGGGGGTAGGGTGTGGGGGTCGCAGGAAGTTGGATTTCCCGCCGTTGGTTCCGGTGAGAGGTGCCCTGGAGCTGCGGGTGCAAGGATTCGTCTGGTGGGGTCCAGGTGCAGAGTGCAACCCTTGGGTTATGGGGGAATGCTCTTCAGTACACTTCACAGGATGGGGAAGGCGAGTTCCAGCGAAGGCCATCGCACACAGACAGCAGGCATCATTCCAGTAGTAGAAGATCTTCCAGAGCATGATCCCTTGAAGCTGGGAGGCTGCAACTTGGCAGGAAGGTAACCTACACCACAAGCTGATGACCACTGGAGTTCCAGCTGTGAACGTGAAACACTTCTAGCGAGGTAGCCCATTGGAGAGCTGGTCAGTCCACCGGGTGGTCCATGGACACTTATGATGGCTCAGGCCGGCCGGATCTTCGAGAACATGTCGAGACTGGTTGGTCCCACCAGTCCAGGGGTTGAAGCACCGCACAGGTACGTGGCAGATCAGGTAGTACAATATGGCTTCACCAGGATCGATGCAGGAAGGGATGCTGGGTCTCTTCAGGAGTCTTCTTCGGATCTTCACTCGGCTGTTCTTCTATGAGGGATGCTTGGCTCCAACGCTGACCTGAAGAAATGGCTGCAAGAGACTTCATCTTGGCCAAACCCACCAATGGTAAGGATCTTAACCATTCAGACAGCCAGTAGTTGTCCAATCAGGGACAACTATTGGTTTCACTCATGCCCCACACCTAGACTCACTGGCACCATGGATGTGGAGTGGGGCCAGACAAAACCATCCCACCCACATAGTTTCCAACATAACAAAAAGAGCAAAAGGCCACTTCCCTGTAAAAAGTCAGGACAGATTAAAAAACAAAAGCAACATGTGTGGGGGGTCCTTAGAACTATGGAGGGAAAGTTGCTAAAACAGAAATCTTTCCTAACACCCATTAGCCCATCTCACCCTCTCAACTCGCACTTACCCTCACTATCCCTTGCTTGCCTTTTGCACTATGGCAAGGTCTGTCACTCTCTCCCACTGCTTATCTTTCTGTCTTTGCTTACCCTGTCTCCCAATATCTATCTTTCCTCCCCTCTTTCTCCTTCACCTCTCCCTCATCCTCTTCTTCCTTCAGATTTATTTTTGCACCCTCTCCCTCACACTCCCAGACTCTTCTTGGCTCTAGTTATAGTCACATGCATATAAGAAGGATACATTTCTTGACTCAGATTACAGTCACAGAGATTCAGCTCCCAGATGTTCTTAGCTCATGTTACAGTCACAGTCATATAGCACCCACTCGCTTCTTGGCTCATGTTACAGTAATAGGCATATAGCACTCAGACGGTTCTTGGCTCAGGTTACAGTCACAGGGATACAGCTCCCAGACACTTCTTGGCTCATGTGACAGTCACAGGCACATAGCACCCAGATGCTTTTTGGCTCAGGTTTGTGTCACAGTGATAGAGTGCCTTACCACTTCTTTTACACAGATAATATTCACTGGGGTGTAGCGCCCAGCTCTCAATTCGTAATTTACACTAGGAGGACAGAGCTGTGCTCACTTCTTCCTGATGCAAGGTCATAGAGTCCCAATTCACTTTAAGGGATAAAGTGATCATCCCAATATCAGTAAGAGATATCATGCCCCCTCTGACCTTCTACCAGGTATAGCATCCTACCTATTATCAAGGGAATGAGCACCTCTTCACCCCAGCAAGCCTTGAGGCCTTTGACAGGACCCTCAAGGGTGCCCCTCTCCTGGGGCATTCACTGAGCTTGAAGAAGAGAAGCCTGGCCCTGAACTTCAGCAGCCTTAAGACCTTTAACAGGTTTTCTTTCAAGTTTCTCCAATCTAGCTCCTCTGGTTTTATATAGCCTTCACCACAAGTATTCATCTAATTAGCCTTACTTGTCATTAGTATGTGTGCAGCGTTTCATTGCTCAGGAGGGTTGTCTATCTTAGCAACTCTCTTCAATGTGGGTCTGAAGCTATAAAAAGTCTAGCACCTATTTTGGTGCCAGGTGGAAAACCTGCCCAATTTCGCATTCCTTGTGAGCTCTAGACTGGTCTCCTCGAGTCCTGTCCACTTTCATGGATCTCTTTCCCCACATGTTTTGTCGGCTTTCATAGGTCCCTTCACCACAAGCTTCAGCTCTCTGCGACCAATGGATCTTTAGTAAAGTCCTAGTAGGTTTGCACAAGGTTCCCAGTTTGCGGAAGGGGCCTGACACGTGCACTTTGCAGCCCCTTCTGTTTTGCCAGTGTTTGCTTACCACGTGTGCTCATTCTTTCTCCTCCCTTTGGGTTCCACTCTAGCACGTTTGATCCTGTATGATCTAATCTTCCATAACAGAAAGAAGTGATAAAGCCTACTTAGGAGAAGGTTTCCTTTGATCCTCAAACCTTGCCTGGGTTTAATATCAAGGGAACCCTTGAGTTTCCTGTGGTACCACCATTGCCAATAACTTATAGATCTGTGTCGGTGATGTGGATGTCCTTGGCTTAGCATAGAAGCACTAGGGATGGGGTATTGGACAGGTAGAACTCTTCACTGAACTCAGGTCATGACCCGGGAGATGGGATTAGGAGGGGTGTCATTGCAGGTCCCAACCTTTTATGCACCAAGTAGCCCTAACCGGCAGCAACCTATCCACATGGCACCGTAATTCTTCACTGGACGAAGAAAAAAGTCTCTAGCGGACTGTTTTTGCAAGACCCAATTGGGGTCCAACACGGTTTACAAGAATCAGTCTGGACGCTGTCCTTGCCAAATGGCAAATGAAAGATAGAACAGTGTCAACAGGGCTTCTCAAAGCCCACCTGTCCAAAGCCTTCCTCGAACCGATAGGCAATTTAAGGAGGAAAAGCTGTTTAGGTTAACCAATGGCTTGTAGTTCTCTGTTGACCGGTTGTTTAATGATGTTTCTCTCAACGGGGAGATTAATTGTAGGTCGTTAGCTGCCTGGGATACAAGGGCCTGCCTTTGGTTTCCTTTAGTAAAAGTGTATTCAAAGCAGCTTCAAGGTTCGATTCATAGTGACACTTTGCTCAACTCTTATGCTGAAGCCAAGGTAAAATATGTGCATTTCTATCTCCATTGACTTCCATCCACTTTTCGCTCATTCGTATACCTAGGAGTAATGTTATTACAATGCGAAGTAATCAATGTGCATTGACACAGTACAGCTAACCTCTTAAAATCTCAAAGGCATCAACATCAGTTCTAGGAAAGGATCCAGTTGGCTGTTCCTTTAAACATTGAACTGGAATTTTTATTATGCCAATTGATTAGAAGATTATAGTGTTCTAGGTGAAAAGATATTTAAGTCACAAATAACCCTGTCGTAAATGTGCGCATCTCCCTGCGCCTGTTTCAAAAGGTGCACGCGGATGAGCCTTACTTCAGGGCATTTAAAAGCTCAGGATGTGCTTCTAAATGCCTAGAAACGCCCCTTACTTGCACAAAAAGGGCATCTGGAAAATGCACTCCTTCAGATTGGGAACTAGTCTGCTCCTTTTTTTGGTGCAAAACAAATGTTTGGAGAATCTAGCCCAATGTGTTTTAATACGCATAAAGGTTGGACTGCATTTCTACTTCTTTCTAGATCTAAAATGTGGTTTGCTGGTAGCCCATAATGGAGCGTATTGCATGTTACTACCACCTACATGAATCACTTGGCAGATCTCGGGAGGGGGATGGGACGTCTATCTTACCAGCTAGTCGTATCTAGTAAATCTTCATGTTAGATTCCACAAGAGCTTCGGAGTATTCTGCGATATCCCCTCAACAAATTTACGTAGCTTTTTCCTGATGAGCCCTTATCTGAGCCACATCAGGGATACAAATAGCAAATGCGTTCTCTGAAGTACCATAAGTCGTCAGGTTCAAAGGCACCAGGTTCCACTGTGTGAGTCTCCGACTCTGGCTTTTTGGACTTGGGGCAGGATGTATACAAGGATTCCCTTGGGATGCAGCACTTTGTACCCCACTGGAGGTATACAAAGGCTTCCACCAACCAGACACGGTTTCCATGAGAGAATGAGTGGGATAGGAATAGGACCTTAAATGGTCAATTCTACTGCCTGCCTCCGAGCAAGGGCACAGTTGACTAGACCCAATATGACATTCCTGTAAATGGTATCTGGGATTCAAGGCTGAAACCAAACGAGATTAAAAAACCCTAAAGAGGCATGCAAAACATGAACCTGGCCGCCTTGACTGATTAAGTGGCCGCCAGGATGTTTGGGAGTATGCAGGCATGCGATTGGGGACTATACACGCTCCCCATCAGAAATATCCTTCAACGGCGAGTTAGAATGATTAGAATGCGCAGGGTGAGTGAACCCTGGAGCAAACAGGGAAAACAAGGGTATTCAAAGAATATTACAAGGCACTGAATCCTCAGAAAATCTGGACGGATTCACAATTTCAAGGTATGCTGGATGAGGCGCGTTTCCCATGCTGGCTCAGAAGGACAGAGAGGAGTTATAAGCCCCATTGAGCCAAATTAAGATTTATTGCGGGATTGAGAATGTAAGTGCTGGGAAAATGCCAGAGGAGGCAGCCTTCCAGTAGAGTTTTACAAGAGATATAATGAAATGCTTCTGCTAGGTTGTTGGCAATGGAGAACTGGACCTTTAAAAGTGGGACATCCAGGAATCCTTGGGAGAAGACAAACAGGCCTTCTCAAGCTCAGCAAGGATGCAAAAGAATGGGGGCCAGACCAATAAGTTAATGGAGATAGCAAGATATGAAGGTAGGTGTTCGCTGGCCACCATTCAAAATGTATTAATACTTTATGATCATCAGGTCATATTCCTTCCCGGCAGAAATACCAGGCAGAACCTTCACCTGCTTGTTTTATTGCTAGACCATCTTGATACTGAGGACAAAGATTATACAGTTGTAAGCCTTGACCAGAACAAGGCGTCTGATTGAGTAGAGTTCGGTTTAGGATTGCGATGGAACATGTGTTCACCCGATGTGTCACTGCTGTATGGATCCTGTTGCTAGAAATAAGAGTAATATGATGCCGATTGAAGGTGGCCCATAGATAGGGGAACTAGGCAGGGGTGTTCAATCGTTGTCAATCTTCGTACTGATTATGGAGCTGATGGCTTGTGTGAGACAGGCAAGGTATCAAGAGATGACACAGCCAAATAGATAGATTTGGAAAACCTTTATTTTTGGTGGTCAGGATGGAACAATACTTATCTTGCCATAATTCTAGGGTGGGAATGAGCCCTAATGAAATGGGACATCCAAGTCCGTCAGTCAAAACCTATGCTTACCCTCACTTCTAAAAAGTAATAGGGTGTGCGGTATTTGGCCAACGCAACAGTGATCAAAGCAAATTTCAATGTGAAAATGGAGTTCGTCCACAGCTCCCTTCCCCAAATTCAAGACACTTAGGGTAAGAAAGTTCCACAAGTTCTTAGGATTCACTTGCCAATTTTCCACACTCTCAGATCCTTTTACTCTTTTTATGGATGTCATTTTTAAGACTTCGATAGTGTCTTTTAGTTTTATCCTCTTTAAAACTTTTGGTATATTCCCATTTATTGTTACAGGGTTGTCCTTTGGGCTCCCCCATTACTTTCTCTGGCTAACCTTGTGGGAACTACCGTTCCTAAGGATAGAAAGGATCTTTCTATCCCTTCTACATTTTGTTAGGTGAAACCAGCACACCAGCGGTATGTGGAGTGCTGGGGAGATACAATGTATCCCCTTTCTCACTAGCACTGTAACAATTCTGTTACAGGGACACGCTTACCTTAAATGGCTGGAGGCAGTGAACCTTTTTACTAATTCAGTGCACCTTTATCGTAGAATGTTTCCACAGCCCGGGGAAACGGCACCCATGGGTGCTCATTTTACCAAAATGGCCCCTGTCTTTCTTTTGTTTGCCATTTTAGCATTCCTTGTCCTTTCTTGGATCTTCCCCTGCCCTCCAGGGTGGTAACGTTTTTTGTATGATTTCTATCTTTGGTGGGAGACCTCGGTCAAGCCCGCCCCTGCTCCAGAGTGTCTGTGAAAGCAGGACGCGATGGAGGAGTCCAAAACTCTGCAGCCCTTCGTCTTCCAGCCAGACTGCATGAATCCAGTTCAAACTGGGAGGCTGGCTGTCCTAAAAGGATTGCCCCTCCTTCTCCCCCCCGCCCCAAGTCTGAATGTTGCACATCTGTTTGATTGGCTGGGTTCCTACATAAAAGTCTGATCCTGGATGCACAGAGAGTTAGTCCACCACTGGAACCAAATCCAAAGAGGAAGAAGAAGAAAATGCGACAGATAATTTCCAGCAAATGGAGAGGCTTCTGTGTAACCGGAGCCTGCTGTTACACTTCCTTCCAAGCGACCTGGGCACTCGGAAAATGACAACCCTGACCCGGAGCCTGGTCAGATCCACTAGACTCGAGAAGACCTGCATTCTGAGCCATACCACATTGTGCTGCCACCTTGTGTGGCTGCAATACCCTGGGACCTCGAGCCATTGTGCAGTGCTGAAACTTTGCTGGCATCTTACTGGACCTCCTGTTAGGCAGAAACCTGTGCAGATCCCTTAGGGAACACTGCAAAAGATTTAGGACTACAGGTGTTAGCAGTAAACCCACTTGGTAGCAGTCTGTGCCACCCAGATTTACCTGGTAGCTGTGGCTGAGCAGTCAGACTTCCCTCAAGAAGAGTTAGACAGTATGCAAAGTATACACAATAGGCACTCAGATACAATAGCACAAGCAAACACTGACCAGAGCTTTGGTATCAAAGTATATAATTATTTATTTAAACACACACTGTTTGAAACACTCCAGCACTCTTATTTGTAAAACACTCTAAACACAGTTACTATTATGATATATACAACCCTTATTCCTTATCAGACAAGTCTTAGTTAACACCACTTATTTCCAGACAGAAGTGAGCGCTTAACTATAGATGGCACTCCAATAAGTTCATGAAAAAGGGAGGGAAAAAGGCAGAATATGTGAAGATACACCACTCTAAGATTTAGGAACACTTTTAGCAAGGCAGAAGAGCAAAAGTCACTGGTGAGCCAAAGTCCATAGGCTGGGCCCCCTCTTAGAGAGAGCAGAGCACAAATGCGCCCAAGATCACACAGTTACACTTGGCTTTGAAAGTCTTGCAGAGTGTTCGAAAAGAGTTTAGAGAGGCTCAGAAAAGTTTAGCCAGGGTGTCCCAGGCTAACCCAGGTTCGAAAGCCGGGGGCTAAATCTACTCTGTACAGTCGGTGGCAAGGGAAGCCAGGCGGAACACGGTACCTTAAGTGGGAAGGATCCTCCAGCGGTGGCAGTTGTTCCTGGCAGCGGGTGCAAGTCTCGGCGTCGTCCAGGGGAAGAGAAGATCTCGACTTGGAGGAAAGATGAAGGTCGTTGCACTGCCAGGGAAGAAACCAGCTGCGGAGTTTTCCGGTTAAAGGTATTACCCTTTATTTCGCGGTTGTGGTAAAACGTGGTATTCCGGTTGCCGGGGTGCTTGGTACAGGCAAGGCGGCCACGAGATGCATCGGGAAGGCGAAAAGACGGTGAAACTGGTTATCCCCACCAGTCAAAGGAAGAAGACTCTCCGGCGGGAGATCTCCTCTGTCGTTGGGAAAAGTGGTGAGACGTCCAGCAGGGCTTCACCGGTGGTGTCGTCGTGGCAGGTCGGCTCAGCTTCTTCCTCGTCAGATTCTTAGGTCCTGTGGCGACTTCTGAAGTTCCAGTCCCCAAAGCCCTGCTTTTATGCAGAAAACCCCCATTCACCCAGCCTAGCTGTCACTCAAACATGCTAAGTGCCGGCTCACCACTTGGGCCAATCAGGACGGAGTGCGACTTGAGTTGCCTAGGCAACTCAGTCCAGGGTGCCTAAATCCCCCTCCACCCCTCCTAAGTACCCCAGACAGAGGGGCACCACTTTGGAGGACTTCTGTGGAGAAGCCCGCCAAAAAGTGGAACAAAGGGCTCGACTTGGGTTGGAGTCACAGAAGAGAACACAAATGCCATTTTAGAAACGAGTTTTGGCAGAAAATACCAACCGGAGAATTAATACTAAATAAATAAACCGGTGGTATGTTCGAGGCTATCGTAATTAAATAAATAAACATAGTAGCCTCGAACAATGGGAAAATCCCATAGAGAAATATTTGCGGTTGAATATAAAAAGTAGTATCCACTGCCACCAGCCAAAACTCGATCAGGGGGGACGGAGACGTGCCCCCTCCACTAACAGACCCCGGGGCAATCGAATTGCCCCAGCCAGTACGTCCACAATGTGATGGTTTGTACTGGTTCTGTTCAGAATTCAAGACTAGTAAAGTCAATGGTGACTTTACATGCCCTGGGAGACAGTAGTCAGTCCCAGTGTATGGAGTCTATACAGGGGGGTCACTATGACACCCCTGTGTTACTGCACTGAGGGTGCTGTGTAACACACATCACAAAAACACATGAAGCCCTATGGAGTAAAAGACCCCATAGCCCATTAAACACATCTAGAGTCAAAGGAACACACTCAAATCATGTCCAAGAGTGAGGGTAAAAGAGTCTCACTCTTGGCAGGAGAAAAAAATAAACCCCAAAAATCCAGCAAAGCCGCTGGGGGACTCACTAGGTTAGGAAATTCAGCCTAAACAGAGAATTCTCCCTAACACCTCCAGAGACATGAATCGAGTCCGAAACGGCCCCTCACCAGAGTGCTGGACCTTGTAAGTGACGAGAACTCGACCAGCGATATTCAGTCTTCTTCTGGCTCGTGAAAAGGGCGCCAAAACCACAGAGCCACATCCAGCCACGAAGAAGCTCTTACCTGGAGCGTTCCCCGTTGATCCTTGCTGCAAAAGCCCTTCCAAAGTCCTGTCTTCCGTCTTCATGACAAAGGAATCCATCGACTGAGTTTTGGCTGCAGATCCCGAAGTCTCCCCTGCTGCAATTCTTCTTCTGTGCTGAGGTAATGTGTTGGCTGGAGTATTTACTAACCTTAAGCCTGTGTGATTTATGTCAAGCTTTGGGGTGTTTGTTGTAATTTGGAGTCCTCTCATCCAGTTCACCCAGGCCCACTGCTGGAATCCTAGAGTATCTTCTCAGAAGTCCCTGGACCCTAACTAACTTTAAAGTGAACTACTTACTTGTTTGAACAGTCTTCCTGTGGAACTCTGACTTTTGCCTGCAACTGACCCATATCTCAGCCTGCCTACAGCTGGCACATAGACCACTAGAGTCCCTCTTCTGCCCCAGAGTGAACTTGTGCAATAGAATAGGGAAGGACTGGATAGGTAAAGGGTTCTGTCTTGAAAAGAACAACAAATGTTTAAAAGTACTTACTTGTGAAAGAGTTGGTTGGTAACTGTCACTCTGAGAGGGAAACGTTACAAAAGTTCTTTCCTTGGATGAGTTTTGCCATTCTGAAAAGTATATATAAGGTTATTTTATCTGTGAATGGGTTGTGCTTCTTCCCCACTAGTAATGCTGTTGGCTTAACTTTACTATTCCTGTTGGGATATAAAAGTATGAGTGCCCCATTGAGTTTTGATTCCACTGACCTGCAGTTAGCCTGTCAAGAATAAGTCTGCCTTAGGTTTATACCTACCTTTTTGTTGCTGGTAGCTCCTTTAAAATGTATATAGGTTTTACTTACGTGGAATAGCTGTGTGTCATCCTAATATAAGTTAGAGAGTTATTGCTTACCTCAATCTGGTTCGTCTGATCTGCAAAGCAACTGTAACAGTAGATTACAACATTAGGTTGTACCTGTCTAGAAAAGCTGTGTGCCATTCTTAAAAAGTGTTCTGTAGGTGTAGCTGACCTTAGTCTGCCTGGTGCAATCCTAAATTAGTGTAAAGAGTTCTTTCTTACCTTAATCTGTGTTCCACTGATCTGAAAAGTAACTGTAATTGAATATTACACCAAAAGGTCTTACCTAGTATAATTGTGTGCTATCATAAATGTAGTTTTAGGTATATGTTTTTCCTTGAATCTGTGTTCCACTATTCAGAAAAGTAGCCCAATAACATGGTTGGTTTACTATGTGATTCCTTTATTGAGTGCCACTGAATAACTGACAGGGTCTACTACCCTTGATTTGCAGTAAAGTCATCAAAAAGTAACTAATGGTCTTACTCCCCATGAACAGGTGTTGCCTATACTAAATGTGTATGAAATGGTTTGACTTCCCTGAAATTACTGTTAGGTATTCTGAAGAAGGTTTATGCACACGCATTGTGTTGTGTTTCTATAATGTGTTTATGACTATGACAAAGTGCTTACCCCAAGACTTAACTTGACCTAACTGTATTTATAATAAACCTGTATTGTTTAGAATACTTCTGGTGCAAGTGTTTCTATTGATCCTTGGTATACTACAGGTTCAGTGTACTTTCCTACAGCCCTCCCTCCTAAAATAAGCCTGGGTGCTCTGTCTACACTACCATATGCTCAGGTGGTACAGTCTTATACTAAGAGTGGAGTCTTGTACTGTCTCAGTTGAATGGTTTTACTAAGCCCTTAGCTGTTCCTCAAGCGGCTTTCTCCTGCGGAAACCTCCGGCTCCCTGGAGACACGGCTCCCTCGCCACACTTTGCTCGGCTTCACCAGACAGCCTATCAGCATCCCGTTCCCCTTGGCCTGAATCCTGGTTCTGCTGCGATACTGCCTCCAGCTCGCACTCCAATTCGCTCTCCAACTCATGCTCCAACTCGTTCTCCAACCTGCTCATTTTGCCAAGCATGCGTATTCCTTTTATATCCATCTAAATACTTAACAGGCTGCAGGTGGGCATAGTTGAAGTCAATTGCCTGACCCTGCCTGGCATCGTTAGTAGGACATGTCTATTGGTGAAGTTGGTGTGCCTTGATCGGCATCTTCCTCGTCCCAGTGCCATAGTGATGTTTCTCATGGGAAATCTCTTGATTTCTTCTTCTTCGTCTCAGTATTTGAATGGTGTTTAGGGAAAGGAGGAGTTTGTGCTTGAATATACCCAATAAAGGCTGAGGGATGGTTGGAAAGGCCATTATCAAGAAGGGGGGGGATACCGTGTCACACCCTCTGGTATTCCCTCCCCAGTCCCAAAGGGCCCTCTACCCAGGTGATCCTCGTTTTGTCCACCCCGAGGGTTGCGATTCTTGGGATTCGATAGCGATGGCCCGCCCATGGCCACCTGCATTGAAGATCCACGGGAAGTAGGTTGGGAAAGACCCTTAGGTTTTTCACACTTGCTAGTTTTAGACCAAACTTGCGGATGACTGAATCTGTGTGGCAGAGTAGTGCCATGTTCTCTATTTATGCAGACCAACTTCTCCTATATGTTCATAGTCTGGGTAGGAATTCCAGGGAGGTGCTGGAACTATTTGAGGAGTTGGCCTGAATTCCAGGTGCCAGATAAATGGTCCAAATTTCTTATGCACCCACTTACTGGGAAGAAGAGCGGCAGGGAGAGTAAATAAGAGTAATTAACTTTCAGAGCAGCAGAAGGGGTCAGACAGAAAGACTGAAGGAGACCAGACAAATGAGGGTCAAAGATAAAGAGAGCAACAGCGGACGTCAGTGGGAAAGAAAGAGAGGGTCAGAGAGAATGACAAAAAAGGTGAAAGTGAGAGGAACCATGGAGGGTGAAAGATGGAGAGCAACAGGAGGTTAGAGAGAAAGCCAGAGGATGAACAATAAGAATCGGGGAGGGTGAAAGCATGACATGGAGAGCAACCAGAGGTCAGAGAAATGGAGAAGGACAAAGCGAGAAGAACGAGGGATGGTGGAAAAGATGGAGAGCAATAAGAAGTCAGAGTGAAAGACTGAGAGAAGGTGAAAGTGAGAGGGAGCATGAAATAGAGAGCAACAGGAGGTCACAGGGAAAGACATCGAGAGGAGAAAGCTTGAAGAACGAGGGCAGGTTAAATATGGCAAGCAGCAGAGGAGGTCAGACAGAAAGACAAAGAAGGAGAAAGCAAGAAGAATGAGGGAGGGCAAAAGAGATGGATAGCAGAAGAGGAGGTCAGAGAGAAAGAGTGAGGAAAGAAACAGAAAGCCTGAGAGAGTCATAAAGAAACAGCAAAGAGAAAGCAATACGCCTGGGTGAACAATGACGATGATGTAGTCCAAAGAAACAATCTGCAGCTATTCCTTCAACACTTTCCATGTGTGTACCGTACCTTGAACACTGTACCGCTGAGCGTTACCAGAAATGCTACTTGTGATGTTTTTTCTTAATCTCCGCCATGATCCTTCTCTGCTCGGCCCAGCTTCAATATGAAGCAACATGTCCGGACTACACAGCACTCATCAATGTTGCTGTCTCAGCCATGGGGGAGGTTTGACTTGAGTTTAGCCCTGGGCTCTCGCAGTGGAGTTGCATTCTATCGTTTTCATTTCAGGGGATGAATTATTCACCACAGGAGAACTATAGAGCTCTGATTCAATACCTGAATGGCAGACAGCCGCTGGAATCCTCCATCACTCTATTCATTTATGTACTCATTGATTCACTGACTGGCTGCCTCGCTCACTCATTTATCAAACTCACTCGCTCACAAGCTCACCCATTCACTCACTGAAGCATAAAAGACTGTATCTCAACCAACAAACTATTCACATGGGAATGCAGTTAAAAAGACATCTGTAAACTCATGTAGTTTGGATTAAGTATCCCCAACAACAGAGTTTTCATGATCCCCCAGGCCATGCTCGAGATGTTCACAGTCCTGTCATTTCCCGTTGAATGTTCTGACTTGTAGGTTTTGCCATTGATCTTTTAAATTTAGGGAAACTATATTTTCCAGAATTCCAGGAAAACCCAGGACTGGTGGACTTTCACATGCGTGGCATGGGGGAAACAGGAGGGCTCAGCAATAATAATTGAATATTTCGGACAAACCGTGTGGCCGAGGCAGATGTGCCCTGAGTGTGCTATGTAGGATATATCAATGCAGCTTCCTTTCTGGAACTCTTTCAGATTTCCCATGCAATAAACACAAGTCTCCTTACAGGTAAATCCCCATCTCGCCTTCCGTGTGATGGGGGCAGCACAAACACAGAAGTGAAACTGCTTCCCAAGGGTATTTGCTGGATACAAATCCTGACATTTGCAATAAGTGACAGTGATGCAAATGATATGTGCCTGGGGCGTTTTAGCCTGCATCAAAGGCAGCCCATTCCCATATTGGAATAGTAGCCTTGGGGGTGTACTAAAACTAAGGGCCTAGTGACTTTGGTGGGGGGTGGGGATGGGGCCCATGAGTAACCCCTCGAGTGACAGCTGTGGTGTCCTTCCAGCGATGCGATCATAAGATGAGTAGACGTGCCATCTTCAAACATAAACAGAAGCTTTGCAAAAGTCAGGAGGGACAGCTCTCCAGTTCACACCTTCCCTTCCGGTGCAGCAGACGCTTGTAAGGCGCATGCGCTCTAGCCATGCCTTCAAGTCTGCCTCCTGGGGCCTTCTCACAACTGGAGCCTGCCCTGAGTAGCTGGAGCTTCACACCTTCCCTTCTGGTGCAGCCGACACCTATAAGCCTCATGCGCTCTAGCCATGCCTTCTACTCTGTCTCCTGGGGCCTTCTCACAACTGGAGCCTGCCCTGGGTAGCTGGAGCTTCACACCTTCCCTTCTGGTGCAGCCAACACCTATAAGCCTCATGCGCTCTAGCCATGCCTTCTACTCTGTCTCCTGGGGCCTTCTCACAACTGGAGCCTGCCCTGGGTAGCTGGAGCTTCACACCCTCCCTTCCGGTGCAGCAGACGCTTGTAAGGCGCATGCGCACTAGCCATGCCTTCAAATCTGCCTCCTGGAGCCTTCTCACAACTGGAGCCTGCCCTGGGTAGCTGGAGCTTCACACCCTCCCTTCCGGTGCAGCAGACGCTTGTAAGGCGCATGCGCTCTAGCCATGCCTTTTACTCCGTCTCCTGGGGCCTTCTCACAACTGGAGCCTGCCATGGGTAGCTGGAGCTTCACACCCTCCCTTCCGGTGCAGCAGACGCTTGTAAGGCGCATGCGCTCTAGCCATGCCTTCAAATCTGCCTCCTGGAACCTTCTCACAACTGGAGCCTGCCCTGGGTAGCTGGAGGTTCACACCCTCCCTTCTGGGGCAGCAGACGCCTGTAAGGCTCATGCGCTCTAGCCATGCCTTCAAGTCCGTCTCCTGGGGCCTTCTCACAACTGGAGCCTGCCCTTGGTAGCTGCTTCAGCAGTGGCATTGACAAGCACCTGCCAGCGCCCATCAGGACCTGCCTAATGTGAACATTGCAGCAAAAATGCACTACTCGTTATTCGCGAGTGGCAGGTGGATATTTTGTGGCCTTTGGAAATGTTCTGGCAGTGCCTCTTAACGATCCATCTTCAGGGTGGTATTTTCCTCCTCTTCAAATGTTGCAAGGTAAGCTAGCAAACCCTGCACTTGGAAGGGCTGGTGAGGGAACTAAAGTCCAAATGACAGAGGGTTTCAAAACTTCCAGCAGCTACCCCATCAGTGGGGGAAGCCACAACTAAGGTTCTCTAGAATGGAGTCAGGAATTCACACAATTGGTCATATCTGGTTCCTGCCTCTGTGACCCTCACTCTGCAAGGCAGACCGTGGCTGTGCCCATATATCGCAACATATACATCCCATTTGCTCACTTGTAGGAACGGCTGGCCCTTGGATTGGGTACTCTATTGTATACATGGAGTTCTAGAATCGTGAAACTAGTGCAATCCACACAGCCAGCTGCAAGAGGAGACTTGCGCAGAAAAACTGTATGCTAGGTGTACCCTGACCCCTGCGGGACCTAGGGTCTTCTCAGGGTGCACACTTGGTATCCCCCTTGCTGATGAGCACTCATCAGAGGCAAAGGTGATTAAACCTGATGGGAAATGTCAGAGACAGGGCTTCTAGGCAGAGGGTCAAGATGGTACATTCTGCCTCACACAACCCTAACCGGAAGACTGCAACTGAGCCGCTTAGTGACACCTGCTTAATGTACAACCCATTTTAAAGGGCATCTGATCATGCATACTACTTTTTTCACCACAGCCTACAAAATTGGTCTGAAGGCGCCCAACAACTCAAAATGTCCTTCCTGGTGAAAATAGGACCTAAAACAAACACACACACACCTGCACCTTATTTTCTGATATGATACTGTTAATCTACCTATTTCCTGTCTGTTGAGGCCGAGGTTTAGATTGCATGAGGTCTGGACAGCAGATGTTTAGGAAATCAGTGGGATTACTAGTCCTAGCGTAAGGCATTATCAGGGCAGGCGTGGTATCCTACAACATATATGCTTGAGTAGTAAGTTCCCAAACACAAATCCACTCATCAATGCTCTGTGCCTCTGTAACTTGCCTTGTATCACAGAAGTGACCTTCAACCCATTGCACCCTGTATCCCCATTAATACCCACCATGCACAAGGAATTAGACCTGCCTGACAGCAAACCGCGTCAGAAGAGGTCCCATCTTGCAGGGACTTTGATGCAATCCCTTTAAAATAGTAGTCCAATCATGATTAGAGTACTGGCCTTTACCTTAGAAGAGACTAGTATGGTTGTGGAAGGATGAAGGTTTCCTATGAAGGTTTTGGAAGCAGTAGTGACCCCCCCAATTAAGAACTTTCTTGGAAAGTCAAGACATCTTAGATAGCTTCCAAATGGGCTTTTGCCCCTTGATGGGAACCAAATCAGTTATGGTATCGGTATTGGATGATCTTACCATGATCAGGGACGAGGGCAGCACGACAGGTCTCATTCTTTTGGACCCGTCGGCTGCTTTCGATACCATTGATCATGGAATATTGATGGCGAGGCTAAAGGAGGCAGGATTTGCTGGGGCAGCACTGGATTGATTTAATGCTTTCTTGACCTCTCGCTCACAGATTGTTTCCCTTCAACCCTATGGCTCCTCTCCGGTTTCGGTCTCCTATGGGGTTCCGCAGGGTTCGGCTCTTTCTCCTCTGCTTTTCAATTTATATATTCGCCCTTTGCTGATCTTGATTCATCTGTTTGGGTTTAGAGTCGTCGCATATGCAGATGACATACAAATGTGGTTTAGACTTGACACTAAGCAGGGTGATGTAAGAGATAAGCTAAAAAATTGCCTGGAAGCCGTCCGAGTCTGGATGGAGTCAAATTGGTTCAAGTTGAATGGCGGGAAGACAGATTCTGATTTTGGGCCCGACAGGGGCTGCTGATGGATGGTCCGATGCTTTTTGGCCCGCATCATTGGGCCTGTTACCTAAGCCTTACAAGACAGTTCGTGATTTAGGTGTAACGTTTTCGGAATCCCTGTCTATGGAGGCGCAGGTTTACTCAGTGTATGGTGCAGGCTTTGTTAAGCTCAAACAGCTAAAGAAAGTCCTCCCGTTTATTTCAGATACATTTCATGCTTAAGTAGTGGCAGCTTGTGTTAATGGGAGTCTGGATTATTGTAATGCTGTTTACCTGGCCCAGCCTGCCTTTCTTATGCAGCCGCTGCAGGTGCTACCAAACACAGAAGTGCGTTTGCTTACCAACTTGCCAGCCAAAGCAGGAGTAACTAACGCTAGACAATCTCTCCATTGACTCCCGGTAGAAGCTCGGGCACAGTGTAAAGCGCTTTGCATTATGCCCCGTGCACTATGTGGAACTGGATGCTTAGCCATCCAGGAGAAACTGGTTAGACATAGCCCGCTGCATTCTTGGAGATCCTCTAATGCAGCACTCCTTCAGATACCCAAGTATAAGAAAGAACATTTGGGTGGTCGGACCTTTTCAGTGGCCGGCCCCAGGCTTTGGAATTCACTGCCTGAAAATTTGAGAAAAATTGAGGATTTCTTATCCTTCAAAAAGCATCTTAAAATGTTTCTCTTTAGATAAAGCTCAGAGATACTTACCCCCTTTGACACGTGGGTTTTGTTTACATCTATCCTGACTATCAGTTGTTTGAGCACCATGATGCCTTGAGTGATAGAGCGCTATACAAATACATTGATTGATGTGGAGAACGTCATCCCCAGGCAATGCTGATGTACAGAGAGAGGATCAGGATCAATACCTGGAGTTCTTCTGTCTGCGGCTCCATCGGGAGGTCTGTGGAGTATTCCTCGGCTCGCTCCACGCTCACCATCATGGTCTCAGTTTGCGTGAAGCTGGTGATGAGGCCAGACAGCAGGTTGGTGACCGAGAGGGCGTACGAGAGCGCCAAGCCCACCAGTCCTGAGAAAAGAAAAACAGGAAAAGGTTGCAGATGCATCAGTGTTGCTGAAGGATGAAGATTGTACAAAGTCACAGACGTGCACTCAGGCAACATGGCCACCATGAAGATCAGGGATCACGAACAGGTTATGCCATTCTAAAAGAGGAAAAGGACTGGAGAACAAGCACTTCCTGGAGAATACAATCAACATGTTTATCAAATAACATAACAGCATCTGTATTGCAATGCTCAAATTTGAACAGGGTATAATTAATTCTCTGAGCAGAGTTATTTTGCTTGAATTTTTGTCCACTTCGGTCCTTCCAAAAAGGTCTCCGAGTGCCTCACAAGGTTCAAAAGTACAAAAGATGGGAGGTGAAATGGAAGTTACAGCATTTCTCAGGATAGGAAGATAGGATAGATGGGGAATGGCTGAGGCGGTGGCATGGCCGTGTTAGGTATGGGGAAAGAGATCAGGGAACATTAACAGGTGCTTCCATTAGAAAAGAGGAAAAAGAGCACCAGAACAAGCCGAGGAGAAACAATGCAGAGACAGAAACTACCTCTTTTTAAAAATTAATTATGAGCAACTAGGCTGCTACATGTGTGAAAATGTAGGGAGCATCTTCTAGTTTGGAAACAATCAAGGCCAGGCTACAGAGATCAACTTTCTATGGCCAATTCAGGTGCTAGTGCTAGAGTCCAAAACGATTAACAGTATGAACACTTAATTAAAAAGAGGAAACAAGACAGGGTGGTCCTACAAACAAGACAAAGCAACATAAAAGGCAGCTGCAATGGCCGAGGTATCGACAGAGAACTTGAAGCCAAAATGCAAGGTCAACATTTTTTAAGTGGGTACTAAATAAAATAAAACAGGAATTATGTTTAAACAAGCCCACGGGGTGGGATTCTTAAAGTAAGTACAACTTGGTCAGGCTTCCATAGAGGGAAACAGTTACATGTCGTCTTTGGGGTTTACAGCACTGCGCTCTTCTCTCTTGAATCTTAAATCTTTATTGGTTGATGTTGACCACATCAGGATGCTGCATGGATTCTCCTGGACTTGATGAATTCTTGGCATTACCACCCCTGGTGACGCGGATCATCTGTACAGAGGTCATGTTCCGGGCGTGGGGTTATCAGGAACTCTCCCTAACTCTCAAAGGAGTGTAGAAGGCCCTCTACTGAGAACAAACATGGGTCAAATGCCCTGTTCTATGTAATGTCTTCCACTCAGGAGGGTATGGGTATACAACCACGTTTTAGCTCACTGCACCCATGACAAAGGAGAAATAACTATCTGCATATCAGTCTTTGTCCCACCCACAAGGGCAGTACAGAACCGAAATTCTAGGCAATTCCACTCTGAACAAATCAGCCACCCCAGACAGGTTTTGCCTTGTTGGGCCTCCTCAGTGAGGTGAAGCTGAGCCTCTCTAAGTCACAGTGAGCAAGGGGTCCACGTCTGGATTATCCTGGGTTACTTAGGGTGAAAACCCAAGTTTTTCAAAATTACAAAGGAGTGTGGGAGCCTCTCTATTAAGAAGGACCCTGGGTCAAATGCCCTGTTATATGTAATCTCTTCCATGCAGGAGGGTCCATAACCACCTTTTAGCTTCCTGCACACTTCACCCCTCACAGAGGGATCATCTGTACAGAGGTTGTGTTTTGGGCATGGGATTATCAGGCACTCTCCCTAACTGTCTTGCATAGTGGTGAAATGCTCCTCTAGTAGCCGCCAGTGTAATGTCCTGGTTGATCAGGGATGATGTGATGCCATTTGTTAGGGAGATTTTGGGGAGGGCGGTGTAAGCATCAAACGTAATGGTAGAGCAATGTGCCACCCAAAAGGAAAGAACAGACTCTCCTAATGGTAGCTGTAGCAGTGTAGTCAGGCTTAACTTCAGGCAGGAGGAAGGCTAGCAGAGAGGTACAATTATTTACAATAGTCACCACAAAATAATACACCAAACTTATATAAATAAAGTGTATATTATTCAGCATAAGGTCAGTAACGAATCGAGGGAATTCGCCCCTTCTCCCTAAAGAAGAGCCCCCCGCACCCTGAGAGGCTAGGGAGGTGAACCCGCTACACAACACCCTCCCTATGGGTGGTGGAGGCAAGTGGGACTTCAATGGGAGAGATTCCGCTTTAGGGGACAAGGACTCCCGTCCCTGCGAGGAACTCCAGAAACCATTACCCATAAATGACAAACATTGGCACCTGGAAACACTTTATGCTGTATAGGCACCATACAAATGTTCAATAAATAAATATACTATAAATGGGACTTTCTAAAATACCAAGAACGTACATGTCCCAAGACTTGGGTAAAGAAAAAGTAAATCTATACCATTATCAAGAAGAAAGAGAATGTGTCCCTTTAAATACAAGTCTCCAATCAACTGAGACGAGTACGTTGAATAGTGAGTACATGCCGAACAACGTGGAGAGAGAAAACATCTTTGCAGACGAGGGAGGCCCCCTTCCTGCATAACACTTGAAGAAGGCAGAGCAGAAGCGAGCCAACAAGCCCGCGACATTCATGCTTGAGCTGCACTTACGGGGGAAGACGTCAGACACAGCGTATCCCAGATTTAGGAGGCAGAAAGGGAGTTGGTGGTGTGACCACGAAGGATACGTGGTTGGCAGGTGGCCCACAAACCAACATCGAAAACCCTCCCAAATACAGAGCAACAATCCAGGAACACTGGGATGCTGCGAGAGAGAATCCCAGGAAGAGGACACCGGCGACAGTAAGCCAACAGCAACAAAGAGCGAGAGAGAAGCTCCCAGACAGGCACGGAGCCTGGAGGGTTCTATGTGATCTTAAAGAAATTACAGAGAATGAATTTACAGTGAAACTTTAATAACGAAACAATATCGAATTTTTTTTAAATTATTTGTTTTGTCCCTCCAAACGCTCCATTTCCCCATGCTTTTAAACTCACCACAACCCCTCTCCACCAGTTTTAACCCCTTAAAAAGGAAATACTTTTCATTGTAAATGTTTTTGCTGTAAATTCATTCTCTGTTTTTTATTAGTTATAATTACTGGATATCAGCCCAGAGACGTTGCCCTACGTTGTTGAAGGTAATGGGAAGACCAGGAGGCCAAAGGGAATCGTTATACAGTTCAAGTAACACGTCCCAGTGCAAGTCAAGAAAAAATGAATACAAAACGGATGATCTTAAATCAGGTTGCTTTCTCTCCTGAGAGGGATCGAAAGCAACCTTCGATAACACTACCCTGGGAAAAGGGGAAAGTACCCAAATCTTCAATAAAGAATGAAGGGAATATAAGAGAAAGAGAATATTGCGATTGGAAGTACAGAGAAACCTTTAGGAGCGATATTAATGTGAGAAAGAAACTCATAGAAATCCCCAAGAAGGAGAACCAGAGAATGTTGATATCAATACACTGCAAAGAGGAAAAACAGACAAGCTATTCAAGACAGGATGAAAGGAACCTAAGAGAAAAAGAGTGTTATAAAATGAAGCTCAGAGAGACCGCCAGAGTAAACAATATACAGGACAGAGAATATCAGACTAAGGCGAACCACAATTGTGTAGAAAGCCAGAACTACAGAAGAAAGTGTACGTTTCCGAGACCTCTAAAAAGGATCAAAGAAAGTACGAGAAAGGCCAACAAGGAAATGGGAAGGCAGGTGTCTAACAGTACTTTTCCCTAGACAACAAATTAGCAAACCTTCGAGAAGAGTTTGCTTCACGCCTGATTGATGAGCACACCTAATAAAAGATTTGCAACTACTGGGGTTGAGGTGATTCTCCAGTGGATTTGCATCATGAACATGCAAGTGCCACTTGACCGACTTATATAGTGTATATACATTACACAATTCTAACATTTAGATCCAGTGAGCAGGGGACGCAACGTTCTATGCAGACAGAGCAAGAGGCATACCAAAGTCCAGGGTCTAGTTTTAGGAGACAGTCCCTAGGCTCAGATAGACATATTGCACACCACGAGGGACTCCATAGCAACACACAATGATACAATGTATATTCTATGCAGGGATTAGAAATTTAGAAATACCTAATAAATCAGGGAACGTCTCTAAAACTCTAGGGCTTGATGAATAACTCCAGGGAGACGTGGGGACCCTAGAAAAAATGCCACAGTCCAGGCAAGTATCTTGCAAGGTCACTTGTAGGAGTTCTTAAATTGAACAATGTGACCCATTGTAAACGAAAGGACAAGGTCTGTAGGCTGACCTGAGGTTAGAATGAAAAGCCATGGAAACCTTCTCACAGGTTTCCAGGAGAAAACAGCAGACGCCCGGGGGCACCAGGGGAGACCCAGGAGAAGAGATACAGTATAGGGTTTGCAACAAGCAGAGAACCGGAGCAAGAGTCAACCCGACCATGTTAACCAATGGTGAATTGTGGTAAAGGGGGACCTGCAGAAGCCAACTATAATGGGGACCTATGAGGATGAATATCTTAAATAACCTGCCAATCCAGGGCCCAGAAGAGTGTGCTTACAGTGTTGATTCCGGGAAAAAGCATTCTAGGAAAGCAGAACAGCATAGTAAGTAAAGTTGAAAGCATCCGGTCATCCAGGGACTTGCACCCTGAGCCAATGCTGATATTGCAGTCCAATAGAAGGCCAATTGTCCTTCACAAGAGTTGGACCCACCATCCAAAGGTGGACTCAGCAGCAAAGACGGCTCCAGGAGAATGGAGGAACCTACAAATGGCAACTGTGGATTGAAAACCAGCAAAAGCTGCCCCCTGCAGCAGGACAATGATGAAGGCAATCAAACATGGCCCTGAAAAAAAGATTTGGGGGATGTTGAGTGTCCTGCTGTCATTGGTACACCCACTCCCTCCTTTCCTGTCGCTCTCTGGCCGGCCTCTCTTGGCCCTCCTCCTGCTCCTACCTGCGAGGCCAAAAACCTTGGGGTCATCTTCGACTCTACACTCTCCTTCTCTCCTCACATCTTAGACGTCTCTAAGAAGTCACACTACCAGCTGCACCTCCTCAGAGGTATTCTACCTTTCCTCTCCTTCCCCCAGAAGCTCACTGTCTCCAGAGCTCTGGTTCTCTCTAGACTGGACTACTGCAACAGCCTCTTTCTAAATCTGCCTGCCTCTACTCTCCACCCTCTGCAACTCATCCAGAACAAGACTGCAAGACTTGTCCTTGGCCTCAAGCCCAGGGATCGTATCTCTCCGGGACTGAAATCTCTGCACTGGCTCCCAGTGGCTGCGAGGACCAAGTTCAAAACCCTCTGCACTGTCCACAAGGCCTTCTGGGGCCAAGGGCCACAATACCTTCAACTCTCTCTTCCTAAATATCTTCCCTCTCGAGCTCTTCGCTCATCCACCTCCAACTCCCTTAGGGTCAGTCGCTTCTCCAAGCAACGAGTTGGTGGTAGATCTCTTTCTTCGGCTGGAGCATCCCTCTGGAACAGCCTCCCTGAAACTTGAAGAGAACCATCTCCAGTTCCGGAAGCACCTCAAAACCTTTCTCTTTGCTTCTGCCTTTTCTCCTCCCCTCCCCTGCTGACCTCCTGGCTGAAACTGAATCTGCACTGGTCACCTGGCCACCCTCTGTTCTCGGACCCAGGCCCCTCCACCTCCAGTCACACACACCTGCGCTACCTGCCTGGCAAGCCCCGCTCCTGGGGACTGTTTCTGTATCCCTACAGTCCCACTACCAGCACTTGACCCCTCATGTCTGCACTTACCTTTGCACTTGCCCCTGCTGGCCTTTACTTATTGTTTTATTCTATACTCATGTACTGCACTGTCCCTCCCACCTTCCCCTCGCACTTTCCCCCTTCCCCCTCCCTTGCACTTGAGCGATCTGAATGACACCTGGCCTAGTAGGATCGCTGTCTGTCCTCCCTTTGTTCCCCCTCCCTTGCCTCGTTGCGCCTTGAAACACTTGTGTATAGGCGCATTATAAATGCCATATCCGATCATATCATATCAAACAGCCTTCCAAGTGGCGCAGCATTCAAAACAAAGATGGAAGACCCTTTTGCTAAATGGCCTGTGGAGATGCCCCAGGGTGGAAGGCCTGCCCCAGGAGATCCACTACCAGGACGAGGAAGACTCCAGAAGGACACACAGTGACCTAAACCCAGACCACGGAATCCCACAAGACTGCACCCAGCTAGTATGGCCAGAAGAGGACCTAGAAAAGTAGCAATGGTGGGAAACGGTTGAAAATCATCTAGCAGATAAGATTACATGAGCTACCTCCAAGAATCCAGCAGCAATGAATTCAGGAACAGTGGTGGCCTCACTATCCCACCAATCCTTTCAAGGGATTTAAAATAAAGGCTTTGCCTGTCAGCCAATCAGGCTAGTCCAAACATATGTCAAACGCAGAGGAGCACACCCACATGAAGTGTAGTGGCCTGCTCAGGTCCAGAAACTGGTCTAAACCAGTTACCACACCTATGGAGACTGTCATCTTGGGCTCACAAAGAACCCAAATAGGCAGAATTACCTCCTGAGGCCTGCCTTGTGGTTTCCGGAAGTCCCCTAAACAAAATGGGCTTAGTAGGACTAAAAAATCCAATAGTATCCATTGGCAACCAAAAAGGCACAATGGCATACTAATGCAGTTAATCGCCTAAATAAATGAAATATTAGTGCCCACCATCTACCCTATAACCATCTACCCTACAAAACCAACATAGTGTGATGAAATACCCCTAGGGCAAAAATGGGGTGCAACATGGCACCTTATGGGCAACCCAATACCATATACCTTAAGTAAGGAAAAAAGTGGTATAGTGGCACAGGGACATCAGCAAAATTCCCTGACTGCCAAAATACAATAGACACTCCAAACACTAAAGGGGGAAGAGGAGTAGGGTCCCCACAAAATGAAACTGCAGAACCCTCCAGAATAGAGTTCTGCCCTCACAATATGCATTACGTATCCTACTTGGATTTAGAGTGTAGAAGGAATCATGTGCTTAAGTTCTGAGTGGCACCCTGGGACCCTGAACATGAGGGCAATCACTGCTTTTAATATAGTCCAGGTGGCTAGTCTTTAACTTACACCTGGGGGTCTAGATGCATTGCGTCTGCCACCAGGTATGGGGCTAACGCTTTAGGGTAGAAAGTCAGTTAGGTATTAAATGGCCAGTTACTGTTTTTATCCACACTATGCTTTGCTATGAGTTATGTTGAACCAGAGTACTTAGTTTTCCTATCAGAATTATTTTATGTGTGCTATGTACCTGTTATTCTTTTGCGGTGTCTGTTGACATTAATTGTACCTTCCTACTAGCCTTTCTTCCTCCTGCTCTGCTATGGCTACCATTGGAGGGACTGGCCTTTACTTTTGGTGGGTCTTTTTGGATCCACCATTACGTTAGACCTGAACATCTCCCTTCAGTTGTCTCGCAGCACATCTGTGCCGATACTCGGGGGCTGCAAAACACAAGATCCTCCAAACAAGAAATCAAGAACTGAACAGAATATTAAATTCCCAGGTAGTAATTATCCCTCCACTTCACAAACCTGTTGTGCATGAAGTTCTGGTTCTGAGAACACAACATGACATCCATTTCACACAGTCAAACACACGCAGCACTGTACTGCCGACATAATGTTCATTCAATTTATGTGAATCTACTTGCAACAGGTCTTCCAAATAAAACGATGCCAAAGAAAAAAATATTAAATAAATGGTGTGGGTACGAAGATCAGAATTTAGATATTGGAAGACACTTGCTGTAGTTTGCTGCTGTAATTTGCTAAACACTAGCCACAGTTTAGTTTATTTATAGAGCGCGACCGAACCCCCGGGTAGCTGGGCGCATAATCCTATGGACAACATAGTTACATATCGTTGCGCACAGCAGGAAAAGTACATACATTCAATGGTGAAGTAAAAAATAAGCAAAGAATACAATAGAAAATAGCGGATCGGGTTACAAGGAGATCTGTTTCACGGTATAATTAAGACCTAGGCCCTCATTACGACCCTGGCGGAAAGTGACTGACCGGACCGCAACAGCGTAAATAGCGTTTCCGCCATTGCACGAAGGAGCAAAGTGCGGCCAATCACGACCCATCGGGCACGAGCATTACGCCATGGCGGAATCCGAAAGGCTGCGATGGCGGAAATGACCCCAAAACGGCCCTTACCGCCGCCGTACGCTGCACCAGGTGCAATACCGCCACCCATCTTAGCGGTCACCGTAATGAGCGGTCACCGTAACGAGCGTGCACCGCAAATTACGGCCACCGTAAATATACGGAAACGGAAGTAAAAGCATGTGGCCGGAACGGGAAACAGCACGCCGCACAACTATAAAATCCGAATCCCAACACAACCATAAAAAATCCGACCCTGACACACATCCCAACCCGTTAGCAACCCCAGTTAAAAAAATAAATATGGGAAAGGTAGCCAAGAAAGCGTGTGACCGCAAGCGGCAGGTACACTTCTCCCGAGAGGAACTGACCGTGCTCACCGAGACCCTACAGGAAAATTCCGCCGTCGTCTTCTCCAGTCAAATGACCAGGACGGCCCTTGCCAACAAGAAGGCCATATGGGCCCTGGTGGCACAGCGCGTAAGTGCGGTGGGGACAACACCCCGCACGCCACAGCAATGTCGCAAGCGGTGGGACGACCTGCGGATCCGCGTACGCAGCATACTTTCTGCGAACAGGAACATCGCCACAGCTACCGGTGGGGGTTCAGAGTCGCCCATCAAGTTGACCCCCTGGGAGGAAATCTGCGCCTCCACCATAGGAATGGAGAGCATAGAGGGAGTCGGAGGGATGGAGAAAGGAGTGCCGACATCCGGAGAATCAGGTAGGTTGGCCAAGAGAAACAATGCGAAATCCACAACCCACGAACATGTGCAGTACCATGTGACCCCATAGTGCAATACATACTTAGCCCTGACAGCGCCCTCTAAAAGTCAGAATGAACAAACAAATCAATCAAGAAGCCATAAACAACCCCTACATGTGCAGCATGCACCCCCTAACTGCAGGCAGCCAAATGAATGCATCCTCAATCCACACGAAAATGAGACCACCTCCAAGGCCCAGTCCCAAATCAGCCTCATGTACCACCCCAATGCATTTGATACGTTGCCATTCCAAATCCGACAGACCCATAACTAACGCTCGCCCCTCTTTACTCCACCACAGGGTCCGATACCAACGACGAGCTGCAGGACACCCCTACCAGCACGCCTGCAAAGAGGGCCAGGACCAACGTCCCAAGAGCCTCCACCTCAGGTGCAAGGATCAAGACACGGCAGCAGCAGGAATCAAGTGGCAGCACACTGGAGGGGACTGCAACAGGCACCCCAGCAGCCAGCAAGTCCACAACCCCAGCACCACAGGTCCCCCCAAAGAACGTATCTGATGGCACTGCCTCTGGTGGTAGCAGCACCATAGGTGACACAGCTGTCATGCCAGCATGCTCCGACACGGAAAACAGTGCTGGCGACGTAGGTACCATCCATGACCTTTCCCAATCCCCCTGCATGTTCCATCCCCTACACCATGACGAAACCACGCAGGGGCACCCTGAAGACGACGACTGGCCAACCCCCACAAGTCCTGTGCCAAGGCAACATGTGTTGAGCAGCCCCCCTGTCACACCACCGCAAATGTCCATGGCCCAGCAGAGGCAACAGTCCCTCGACCTGCTGATCGAGCAACAGCAGGAAGCGTCCACGCTACTCAAGGACCATGCAAATGAATGCGGGGGTTCCAGGGCAGCCATGGAAACATCCACCGAGACACTCAGGGCACAAATAGAGAAAAGTAGTGAGAGCCTCAGGGGAGAAATGGAGAGAAGCACCGAGAGCCTGAGAGCACAAATGGAGAAAAGCACCGAGAGCCTGAGGGGGGAACTGCATGCGACGTCCAAAGACGTTTGTGCTGAACTTGCTGCTGTGCGCCGTGTGCTCTCGGAGCTCTCACAAACCCTCAGAGACATGCATGGACGCGAGCAGGCAGAGACCTCATCCGTGGCAAGTTCCGTCCAGGGCAGCCCCCAACGCAGATCTGGCAGGAACCTGCGCTCCACGGGCAGGGGTGCCCCTGATACCCGTAGAGGGGGCCTGCAATAGCGTCTACCCACGGACAGCATGCATATTTGGACACTGGTGTTGGGGGGGGAGGTAGTAGGGTGGAGGGGGTGTGTTGGGCTTCACTGGGTGGCGGGTCCATAGGGTGTATAAATCAAATCACATTAACAATACAGCACCTCATTATCATCCAATGACATGTGTGGACATTGATATTTGCGTACGAGGCCTTCATAGGCGTACAGTCCACAATGTGCCTGTACTACACACACACAGTGCCACAGGTCCCCTTTCCGTGTAATAGGCACCATGCGTGGTTGCTAGAAGCATGCATCTATGATGCTCTGTCGGATTGCACGTGCATCCTGTGCCTCATGGACTCCTTGAGGTGCCTCCACATCCCCACCCTCATCATCATCATCATCTTCAGGTGCATGCAGTACAGCGTCAGGGGGCATGGGCACATTCCTACGTATGCACATGTTGTGCAGCATGACACATGCCATGACCATCTTAGAAACCTTCTCATGGCTGTATATGAGTGCCCCGCCAGACCTGCTGAGGCTGCGGAAACGAGCCTTCAGTAGGCCGAATGCCTGTTCAATGACCACACGGGTACGTGAGTGGGCATGGTTGTAGTCCTCCTCATGCTCGTTCTGTGGGTTCCGGATTGGTGTAAGGAGCCATCTCTTCAGTGGATACCCGGCATCACCTGTATGAGACGAATAAAGGGTGTCAGTGGAATGATAGTGCTAAGTAGCCCCCCCCCCCCTGCAAGGTCATTGACGCATCAAATGGGCCACGATGTCATGCATGGAATGAGACTCACCGAGTAGCCAGGATCTGTGCCCTGCGTGTCGCTCCATGTAGCGTGGTATTCTTGTGTTCCTCAGGACCATAGAATCATGGGTAGATCCTGGAAATCTGGCACAACAATGCGTAAATATCTTGTTGGAGTCACACACCATTTGCACATTGATTGAATGAAATTGTTTCCGGTTGCGGTACTGGACCTCCATGGCATGTGGGACAACCAATTCAACATGGGTGCAGTCGATGGCACCAATGCAACCCGGGATGCCGCCAAGTGCATGGAATCCCACTTTAGCGTTGGTAATCTCCTGGTACGTGCGTGGTAGTGTGATGTGGTCGTCGGCGTGCTTCAGGAGGGCATCGTGCACTTGGAAGAGTGTCCGTGAGAACAGTGGCTGTGAAATGCCATGCAACTGTCCCACTGTGTGCTGGTAGGTGCCTGTGGCCAGGAAGTGGAGTGCAGACACCACCTTCAGTAGGGGTGGGATGGCGGTTGGGCTATCTATCATGCTCACGAGGTCAGCATGTGTCATGTCCACAATGGCGATTATGGTGTCCCGGTCCAAACGGTAGAGGGTGTGGATCTGCTCAGCAGTGAGGTTGAACGGATCGGCTCGGAGGCGTGGGATTGCGGGCCGCCTGCGTGGTGGTAGTGGCAGTGCTTGTGGGCCTTGCTGACCCTGCCTTGCCCTCCTCCTCCTCCTTCTCCTCCGTCTCCCCTGTGCGCCCGGTTGTTGTACCTGTTGTTGTTCGTCGTCTTCTTGTAGTTGTAGCACTTGCAGTGCTATCTGGTACCCCAGGCCCAACATCGCTAGTCCTGCCGGTAGCATTTTGGAGTGGGAGTGGTTGTGGGAGGGGTTTGGGTCTGCAATATATGTGCTGTCGGCCTGTATGGCCTCCACCTGTGCTGATTGAATGAATCTGTGGCAGATGCAATCCCTTCTGGCCGAGCACGTCCCGCACGTAAGGCTGCATTTGGCCGCATGGCATCTTGGGATTTGAATCATGTATCTAATCCCGATGGCAGTGTGATGTACTTTGACTGATCTTCATGCTATGCTCCCATTGTTACACATGCTATGATTGCAGCCGCTTACATACCTGTGAAGAGTCAGTGGTATGTAGGGCTCGATCGATGGGCGACCCTCATGCAGCACAGTAACGTAATTCACCGACGGGCGTGGCGTACCATTTGTGATTGCAGCCAGTTAGCATCATGACACACAGCCGCACTACATTGATGTAATTGTGAATGCAAGCGTTCACAGAAGCCTTTTCGACGTAATGTTGCAAGTGAGGAATTCGAAGGCCAGCATTCTGGGTTTTGAAGTAGCGGCGAGGATACGCCCACAGGTCTGGCTGGAAATGTAACGTTCTATTGTAGAATGTCCTTGGGACATGGCCCATAACGAGCAGGCAATGAATGATATGAATTGAATGGGATGCGCAATAGCGTAGTGGACGATGAGGCAGGACGTTCCCAAATCCATCTTGCTTCACAACACTACAGATCCGGCCAGGGGCACAGTGGTTTTTGCGGACTGCATTACGCACAGACGCGATGGAAGTTTCACATATTATGTGAGTGAATATTCATGCGTTTTCATTGCGGGATGAGGGAATGATGTGTGGATGCATGGACTGATGAATCCGTTTAGGGTCTGCCATGTACATGGGTTTTTTGGTTCACTCCCCTTCCCCTGCGTTATGTGATGCAAGGCTGCCATAGTGGGACATACGTCTATCTGCCCTTGTCGGATCCTCCCTGTCTCGACGCGCCTTCATACACTTGTGTCTAGGCACGTTACTAATCCCATGTCATGGGTTCTATCTTGACGGACGCATGCACAGTAACCGACGTTGCCAATGGTGTATTTAGCTCGATTGGTTTCGTTGTGATTCGATACTGAATTAGGGGTGTGTATATTCCTTTGGAGTGGGCTAGCATGCATATGGGTGTGGATTTGGTGTGTTGAATGAAGATTGTAATGCATCATGAGTCCCGTAATGCAATCGGTTGATTTGTGTTTCTTTTGGGTGACAGGTATCTCCTGCCCTATTGCAGATGCCATCTCTACGCCACTCCTCCAGATGGTTTTTACTCTCGACTCCTGCAGCTTCGGGTGAATCAGTGGAGCACCATTTCGATCATATGGGACGATCGCCAATGGGCCACATGCCCTTACGCTGTACTGGTGGCTAGGTGCAACATTTCGGCCTTTCAGCTCGACTAGTGCCTGCCTCATGGGACGGACCTGCGGTTCTTGCCGCTTCCATGTTGCCTTTTGGAACGTTGATGTAAGCCCTGTGTGCCATGATGGTACAGGGCGTCACACAAGTGGAAGCCGGTCAATTATTGCAGATGCAGCCCTCGGTGATGATGGTTGTTTTGGTGGTATTTTGCAAATTGCTGTGGGGCCTTTGTCATTTGGATGTGCATTTAAATTGTATTCCGATATTTGTCGTGTTGCGTTGTTCTTTGCAGGTGATGTGGCGATTTTCGCTTTGTGGCGGTATGTATTGCGTGATGATCTGCTTTGTGTTCCGCCTTCTGAGTTGAGTTGTGTGGTACAGTACTGGCCGCGTTTGCCTACGTAGCACAGTATGGTCACGGATAGAGGCTGCCATTGTGACTGTTTACATGATGTGCTGTTCAGGGGCGGGGGATTGGCTTTTGGCCGACTGGTGCCTGTCAGCCAGGTCGATTGGTGGAATGATGGGTTGTTCAGAATGTGGCTGGTCACAGGTGGCTGTGTTTGCGTGCGTTTGTTGGAGGGGGACTGGGGTCATGTCCATTGGAATAGCTTCTGTATTGATGCCATCTGTGCCCTGCAGCTCCCATCGGCCCCTCTTGGGATGAGCCTGGCTGCTCAGTCACTCTGCCGACTTGTGTGGTACATGCTTCTGCTGATGGTTGGTTTGTTTACTGGCATGAGTACAGGGCTGGTGCAATCCCCCTCAGGATGCTGTTGTGGATGTTGCCTTGCGCTGGTGGCAAGCGATGGGGGACTACTGTTGTTTTGTGTCATGTGTTCTTGATTTTCATTTTGATGTGTTGTACCTTCACATGCCTGTGCTGCGTCAGTACGGCTATGGTGACATGCCGTACATGGATGCCCACTCACGGGGCGCTTTGAGCCACTGCATGCTTTTCTACGTTGGCATGCATGGGTGAATTGTGGATTTCACTGGTTGCATAGTGTGAGTACATTGCGCCTGCCAGGAGTTGTGCAATGAGGCCAGGGAGTGGAGTACAGGCACTCAGTGGGCCATTTACGGTTGGTTCGCGTTGCCGTATTTCTCGCCATGGCGGAATGGTACTTTACGACGTGCTTGATGGCGTTCAGTACATGTCCGCTAGGGTCAGAATTCGCGTACCGTTGCGCCATGGCGGTGATTCCGGTTTTGCAAGGCGCGCGTGCGCGTACTTGGTGCAGTTAGCGTTGCCGTTCACTGCGGTGTCGCTAATGGCATCGTACTTTACGGTGACGGGTCATGATCGCAACGAGCGGTGTTCGATGGCGGTATTGCATTTCCGCCATCATTTTTCCATTTCCGCAAGGGTCGTAATGAGGCCCCTAGTGTGCGAGAGTAAGTAGCACCGTGTTTAAGCAGAGAGCCATGATTTCACCATGGCTCTGAATGGCCAAAAGGAAGCTTCCGATCTGATTGCAGGGTGTTCCAACATTGAGCTGCAAGAACCGGGAAACTGGAACCTCCTGCTGTTTTTAGGTTAAATTTAGGGACTTTGAGTGGGTGCAAGTAGGGAGTTCTGGTGGGTCTGGAAGTGCTGTGTCTAGCGAATTTGTCAGATAGGTATCGCGGGGCAGTCAGAGAGAGGCACTTGTGTGTAATGACAAGAGTTCGTAGCTTGATTCTGTCTCGTATTGGGAGCCAGTGGACATCTTTGCTAGACGTGGAGATGTGTGCCTTGCGCGGGAGGTTAAGAGCACATCTTAAGGCATTGTTTTGGGGGATCTGGAGTCTGTCTAGATTTTTTGAGGTAGTACCTAGGAAGAGTGTGTTACAATAGTCTAATTTAGACAAAATCAATGCTCTGGATAAGGTGAGGCAGCTGGAGGATGACAGAAAAGGTCTACAGGCATTGATAAGTTTGTTGGTATATGTGGTAGATGGGATGGTGGCATTTATTTGTTTTTTTCAACGATAGGGTGGAGTCGAGGTACACGCCTAGTGTTTTCACCTCTTTGGAGACTTTTATGATGTTGCCATCAATGGTGAAGGATTTGTACCTAGAATCTAATTTATTGAGGCGGGCCTGGGAGCCTACGATAAGCAGTTACGTCTTATCGTCATTAAGGCAGAGACTGTGTGTGGCCATCCAGGCTTGGATTTCTAGGTAGATTTCGTTAAGCTTTGCAACATCTTTTTCGTAGCAGCCAGGGAGTGTGATGAGGACCTGGGTGTCGTCTGCATAATTAGTGTAGCTGACACCCAGTTCATCAAGACGGTCGAAGAGAAGCTTCGTGAAGATGTTGTAAAGTGTGGGGGAGATGCAGGAGCCTTGGGGAACTCCACATTGGATTGGGATAGGATCAGCAGCCGCTGAAGGGGCGAAGACCCTAGTCGATCTGTCAGACAGAAATGACTGAATCCAATTGGTGGCATTCTGTGAGAATGCGGCAGCCGAGGAAAGGTGTTGTGTAAGGATCTGGTGGTCAACCAGGTCGAAGGCCGCAGAGAGATCTAACAGGAGCAGGATGGCCAAGTTGCCCTTGTCTTTGGCTTCATCCATTTGGATTTTTAGATCCAGGAGGGCAGTTTCGGTCCCGTGCCTGGGTCTAAAGCCGGATTGTCGCAGGCCTAAGAGGTTATTGTCTTCCAAATGTTGTTGTATTTGTATTGTATTTGTACTAGTACTCTGTCTAGTATTTTGAGGAGGAAAGGGACCGTGGTGATGGGTCTGTAATTCGTAGGGGTGTTAGGGTCTAGGTTGGGCTTTTTGAGGAGGGGGAGGACCCACGCTTCTTTAAGGTTTTTAGGGACTACTGAGTTCTTGAAGGAAGAATTGATCAGTGAGGTGATGAGGGGAGCTAGATCTTTAGCTCCATCTTTAATGACAGAGGCGGGACATAAGTCTCCTTTACAATTGGATGGTTTAAGGCTAGCGAATATCTTAACTGCTTCTTCTTCAGCGACTGAAGAGAAATGGAAAGGAGGGCAGTTGGGAGTGGTGTGGTCATTTTTGCTATTGAGGATATCTTTGGCGACCAAGTTGGCTTTTTTGGCTTCTATCTTTGCTTGAAGCAAGGCAATTTTGTTAGAGAGCGCAAGTTGGATATTATTGCACCATGCCTTGTCCTTAGTGCAATCCTCTGAGGGTGGCAGTGGCGATTCAAGTTCTCTTAGTATGGAGAATAATTCTTACGTGCCAGATTTGGCGTTGTGTATTCTTGTGTTATAAATCTCTTTTTTGGCGTTTATGATAGCAGATTTATATGTAGAGGCAGCTGTAGTGAGGTTGTCTTTAGTCGATGGAGAAGGTGCTTTTCTCCATCTGGTTTCCGCAGATCTTTTAAGGTTACGGAGATCTTTTAGTTCTGCTGAGAACCATTTGTTAGTGTGAGCAATAGGTTTGGCTTTACGTTGTTTGAGTGGAGCTATCTGGTTGAGTGCCAATTCCAATGTATTGTTGTAGAGATCTACCAGAGTGGACGGGTTGTCATTCTGAGTGGGAAGGTTGGCTTTAGAGATGGGCATGAGACATGGTCTAAGGTTTTCCATAGTGATGTTACAGTTGTTTCTGGAGATTATATGAGACGACCTGGGAGGTGGTGTCATAGATGGTGTAGTCCTGGGTAGAGAGAAGGTGATGGTCTGTCCAAACACAGGGTGTGATGTCTGTCAGTGATAGATTGCAGTTGGCATCTGCTAGCCAGTCTAAGGATCTTTCTTTAGTGTGGGTAGGTTTGTTAATGTGTTGGGTGAGGCCCAAGTGGGTGATGGTGTCAATAAGGGAGGCGGCGTGATTGTCGTTGGGGTCATTGAGTCCCAAGTTGAAATCACCCATGATGATGATTTGTGATTTAGGTTTGGTGATTGTGGTGAGTAGAAGAGAGATATCCTCTTCAAAAGTGGATGGGGCGCCTGGAGGTCTGTATATAATGTGAAGGAGGATGGTTTGGGTGTTCGATAGTGGAAGTTTGATAGACAGGAGTTCAGCTGAGGGTAAGGTAGTGTTGGTTGCTTCTTTGATGTTGAGGTTAGATTTGGCAATAATTACCACGCCTCCTCCTATTCCGTTTTTTCTGTCAGCCCGGAAGATGTTGTAATTCTCAGGGATGGCTAAGGAAAGAGTAGGGCCAGCTGCTAGGTGGAGCCACGTCTCCGTGATAGCGATAAAGTCGAGGTGGTTAGCAGACATGATGTCTGAAACATCGATGGCGTGGGCTACCAAGGAGCGGGCGTTGATGAGAGCGCCTTTAATGGGTATGGGAGTAGGGTTGATTTTCGTAAGTGGCGGTGTGTAGGGTGTTGTGGGGTTTTGACTCACTAAGGTGTCGCTATGTGGTGTCAGATGCATCTGGTTCTTAGTCAGGTTGGTGTTTGATCTGATGGATTTGTGACTAAGGGTGGTGCGGAGGCTAAGCCTAGCGTTTCTATGCATGATGGATGGAGCTGTATTCAGATGGTGGTAGTGGGTAGAGAGAGACAGGAGCCTAGTCGTGTGTTTCTGAGGGGTGTAGGGCATGGTGTGAAGGGTGTGAGTGGACGAGCGAATCTGTTGATCATTCTAACGGGGATAGGAGGTCTGAGTAGAGTGGAGTGGTTGTACTGGTATTGTTCTGAGGTGCAACATTGTGGAGTAACGGGAGGAGCGTTGCCATAGTTAGGGTGGCGCCTCTTAGAGTGGTCATCATGGGAAGTTAAGGGCAGAGGCAAGAAAGCAGTGTGGGCATTCAATAAATGACTAACACAGGCAGTGTGGGCAAATAGATGACTAACACAGGCAGTGTGGGCAAATAGATGACTAACACAGGCAGTGTGGGCAAATAGATGACTAACACAGGCAACACTGGGCCGCTAAGGGCAGAGGCAGAAAAGCAATGTGGGCAATCAATAAATGACTAACACAGGCAGTGTGGGCAAATAGATGACTAACACAGGCAGTGTGGGCAAATAGCTGACTAACACAGGCAGTGTGGGCAAATAAATGACTAACACAGGCAGTGTGGGCAAATAAATTACTAACGCTGGCAGTGTGAACAAATAGATGACTAACACAGGCAGTATGGGCAAATAGATGACTAACACCGGCAGTGTGGGCAAATGAATGACTAGCCGGGCAACACTAGGCCGCTAAGGGCAGAGGCAAAAAAGCAGTGTGGGCATTCAATAAATGACCAGAATGGGTCAGACTAGATTAACACGTAGAACACAGTGATTAGAACATCTGCGCAAGTAAGAAGGCTAACGTCTGTGTTACTGGTCGTGTTTAAAAATCAGGAAACCCATTTTGCATATAGTAAGTATCGGGTTGAGAGGCCAGACGGATGGGCAAAAATGTGGTGCATATAGATTGCAGCTTGTTTGAGGGGGAGTAGCACACGGAATCAGGAGGTTACATTAGCAGAGAGGAGCACATCAGAGCAGGGTACATATACGGTGGGGGCAAGTAAAAAGCCAGTGTGGATGCTTACAAATGTCATAGTATGAAGCGCGATCGGCTGGACGTAGTTCAGACACTTACCCTGATAAGTCTCTTAAGGTATTAGTGTCCATGAGACAGATTTACAGAGCAACGGGCAGCGTTCATGGCCCCTGGCTCCGTCGGCTCACGACAGGCTCTGGACAGGAAGCCTTGGAGTGTGGCGTTAGGGGGTGTGCCGGCGTTCGCCCGTCGGCAAAGGGGAATTGGCTGAAGAGCGGATGATGGGCCAATCAGGACAGGTCTAGGCCAACAGCAGGCTGCTGTAGGACAATGAAGAGTGGTGATCAGCCATGTTGGAAGTGGGTTTGCCTCCTCGAGGCTAATGGCGGCGGTGGCGTGAAATGTGCTTTTTCAGGCAGCAATTGCAAGGATTTGGAATTCAAGCACCAAAGAGCAGCTTCCCACGAAATATGCCTTGCAAAGCAGATTTCAAATCTACTCGAGGAGATGTTGTAGGAAATGGGGATCGACGGTCTGAGCAACAAGGGACTTCATCCCTGGCCTCACCAAGGCTGTAGGCAGTGCTGCTCCTGCAGTGGTGGGGGTCCTGTGCCTCCTGGCTTCACTTTTAAATCAAACATGGTTGTGCTGTTTAGTGAACAATGCCAAAGAAAAGAGATCAGTGGAAGGGTTCATTAAGAACAGAATTAATAGAATGAAAACCGTGTCTGCCAGTAGGCAGACATTTATATTGGGGGAAACTTAACTTTCCCTATTGGCTGAGCCTCCTAAATTCCATGGAAACTAGGTTTGTTATGTTAATGTTAAAGGACATTTGTACAGCGCACTATCACCACTGGAGTGGTCCCCTGGCGCACTGGCGGCTCTGAAAGAGGAGGGAAGGTTGAGTTAGTGGGAGGAAGCAGGAAAAGTGCAAGGGAGCAGTGATGTGCTGTTGGCGGCCTCAGCCCGGTGGGTTTGTTGGCTGGGCCTGGGGCGTTTGCAGCCGGTAGTCGTTGTGTACTGTTGTTCAATACTATGGGTGTTTTTGTTTTGTTGTTGCGATGTAGTGAAGTTTGTGCGGTTTGTTGTGCTGTAGGTTTTGGTTGTGTTTGGTTTGGAGTTTGAGAGGTGTATGCAGAAAAGGGAAATTGTTAGTAGGGTTGGTTAGTTTGCGTCTCTGTCATGAATTGAGGCGCTCGGCTTGTGTAGTCTCTCCTGATGCGGCTCTGTCCTGATGTGGGTCCTACTGGCATATAAGGTTCCTTACTTCTCTGGCCCCCACCTCTAACATGCTCTCTCATAGCTCCCCTTATCCTCCCTTCATACTCCTGTGGTCAGTGCACCTGTCAATGTCAACCTCTCAGGTCATGTGGTGATTGTCAATATCTCGACAGTTACACATCACTGTGGTGCATGGCGGTAGCTAAGGGGCGGGTGAAGTGATGGTGGGATTGTCTAGGGTAATTGACTCAGATTCCGTGCGTGCCGCCTGTGTTCCAGTCTATCCGGTGTTACCCGTCCAGGTGCCGTGGGAGTTACCCTCTCGGGTCGGGGATGTCCGTGTCCTTTCCGGTTTAGTTATCCTTTTTCCGATTTTGGTTTCCGGATTTAGTCTGTGGTGGTGAAGAGCCAGGTTTTTAGTGATTTCCTGAATTTTAGGTGATTTTCAGTGTTTCTTATTTCTTTTGGGATGTCGTTCCAGGTTTTTGCGGCTAAGTGGTAGAAGGAGGTGCTTCCAAGTTTTTTCTTAAGGTATGGTTTGAGTTCCAGGCGGATTTCGTTGCTTCATCGGAGGGGTCTCATTGGTTTGTAGACTGTTATTTTCTTTTGTAGGAATTCTGCTCCTTGTCCGCTGATTGCTCTGTGTGTTATGCACATTGTTTTGAAGGTGATGCGTTGTTTTACTGGGAGCCAGTGTAGTGTTTTTAGGGCTGGAGTGATATGGTCTCTTCTGGATAGTTTGAGGAGTAGTCTTGCTGCTGCATTTTGGATCCGTTGCAGTTTCTTCAGGAGGTATTCTGGTATTCCGAGGTAGAGGCTGTTTGCATAGTCGATTTTTGACATGATTAGGGCAACGATAGTGAGCGTTTTGTGCATGAAGGAGAGGAAAGGTAGAATTCTTCTTGCCGTGTGGAGGAGGAAAAAGCATTTCTTCACTGTTGCATTTATTTGTGGTTCCAGTGTTAGGGTGTTGTCCATTAGGACTCCCAGATTTTGTACTACCTTTGATGGTGTTGGTGCGTTTCCCATTTCCGTAGGCCACGGGATGGTGGTTTCGTTCTCCTGGTCTTTGGATATAATCATGATTTCGGTCTTTCCTGGGTTGATTTTCAGGTTGTTGGCATCCATCCAGTTGAAGACTTCTTTTAGACAATCAGTTAGGGCCGAGTGGTCGGCATCGGTGTCTTTGGTTTTGTAGATGACCCGAGTGTCATCTGCGTAGCTGCAACATGTAATGTTGTATTTTTTGAAGATTCTGATGACCGGAGTCTGATAGATGTTGAAATATAGTGGAGATAGTGAGGATCCTTGTGGCACTCCACAGTCGTTAACTCGTGGAGTGGATTTGAAAGGTTTGATCCATACGGTTGCTGTTCTGTCTGCTAGGAATGATTTCGTCCAGCGTAGTGCTGTGTCTGTTAGGCCTATGTCTTCTAGTCTTTTGGTCAGGGTGTCGTGGCTAACTGTGTCAAAGCCTGTGGAGAGGTCGAGCAGAATAAGGGCTGAGGTAGTGTTTGAGTCTGTGTTGGTTTTGAGATCGTCCCAGATGGATAGTAGTGCTGTTTCCGTTCCTCTCGCTGGTCTGAAGCCGATTTGAGCTTGGTCCAGCAGGTGGTGTTTTTCTACATGTTCTTGGGTTAATTTATATACGTAGGTTTCTAGAAGTTTTGCTGGGTAGGGGATGTTAGAGAACTGCCTATAGTTGGAAAGGTCATCTACGTCGCCACTTGTGTTTTTCAAAAGTGGCTTGATGTATGCTGATTTGAAGATCTTCGGTACAGTCCCTGTTGATAGTGATAGATTTAGAAGGTTTCTGTAGTGTTCTGCTGGCGATCCTTGCGCGAGGATTGATTTGTAGATGTCTGGGGGGCAGGGGTCCATGGGTGATCCTGCTTTCTTGCTTCGTTTAACCAGCATTGCGAATGCCTCTGCTGATATTTCAGGAAAGCTTTGGAGTTTGTGCTCTGGTTCCGTGTTAAGTTCGTTGGGTTGTGTGTTGTGGTTGGTTGGTCGCTTTTGAATGGTTTGTCGGATGTCATTGATTTTTTTTTTAAGTGGTTTGCCAGGTCGTTGCATAGTTTTTCTGATGGGGTTGGGGTGTTATCGCAGCCTGGTGGGTTTCTCATTTCTTTAATGATGCTTAACATTTCTTTTTGAGTGTTGGTGGCATTGTTGATTCTGTCATCGTAATGTCTTCTCTTTGCCTTTTGAATTTCCTTCTTGTATGTGCGGATTTGTTTCTGGTACAGTGTTTTATTTTCTGGGTTGTATTCTTTCCTCCATTCCAATTCCATCTTTTTGTTTTTCTTTTTCATGTTGTTCAATGGTGGGTTGAACCATTTTGCCATTGCTCTTTTTTTTGCTGGGGTGAAAGGTTTTTCTGGTGCTATCTTGTCTATTGTATCCACGATCCATTTGTGCAGTATCTCTGCTTTCCCGTCTAGGTCCGCTAGCTCCAATTCTGTAGTTGAGGGTTTTGTTAATTCCAGCTGTTCGAAATAGGTTGCTTTCTTTGATGTGTTTCCAGTTTCTTTTGGTGGTGGGTGTGAGTTTCGGATTTTGGATGTAGGCTTGGGTAGGCAGAATGACAACGAATGGGATGATGAGATGGTCGCTCCACAGTATTTGTATCGGAGGTGCTGCGGTGATGAGTTCTTCTTTGGCGAAAATTGCGTCTAGGGTGTGTCCTGCTGAGTGCGTTGCTCCTTAGTTGTCGCAGTTTCATGATGCTCAGTTGTTCAATTAGTGAGTTTTGGGAGTTGGCGTGGCTGTCTTCAAACCAGATGTTGAAGTCCCCCAGGATGATTAGGTGTTCGTGGTTGATGGCTAAGTTGGTGATGGCTTCTATGAAGTTATCGACGAATGTTGCATCATATGTAGGTGGTCTGTATACCAGGATGAATGTGATGTTGGTTTTAGGGTTCGCTGTTAGTTGTATCACCATGGTTTCGCAGTTGAGGATGTTGAGTGGTTCGTCATGTTTTATTTTCAGGTGTTCTTTGAATACTATGGCGATGCCTCCTCCTTTTTTGTTTTTCCTGTTTATTTGTAGGCATTTGAAGTCAGTCGGAAGGTAGCTTTGGAGTGTGATTTTGTAGTTTTCGTCCAGCTATGTGTCTGTGATGAACAGAATGTCTATGCCGTTCTCGTCGAGTAGGTCGAAGATCTCTGTTGAGTGTTTTGACATGGATCTTGCGTTTATTAGAGTGCAGTGAAGTTTGGAGGTGCTGTTTGGTTTGGGTTTTGTCAAGGTCGTCTTCTGTTCAGTGTTGACGTTTCCTTCCTGGTTGGTCACTTGTTGGGCTGTGGGATTCGGGGTGTCGGCGTCTTCGAAGAGTTCTTCTAGGTTTTGTCTTGGGTTTTTGTGTTTTCATCGCGTTCTCGTCTTCCGGGAGTTGTGGTTGTTGATGGGAAGTTCCTCTTGCTTTGGTGATGTAGGGGGTTATTGCATCGGTCGTCTGTTTGTTGTTTGTGTTGGTCATCCTTCTTCTACTTGCTTGTGTTATGTTGTTTGATGTTGCTGCTTCTAATGTTGGGTTGGATTGCCGTGGTGGCCAGTTGTCTGCGAGGTATGGAGTTAGGTAGAGGGATTTTTCTCTTCTCTCAGAGTTGCTTCGGTTTGTGTTCCTGTCTGCGGGGGTCCAGTCTACAGTTGTTGTTCTAAGTTGCTGTTCTGGAGTGTTTGTTCTTTCATCTCTTCGTCTCTTCCTTGGAATGGGTCGTTTGCGCGGCATTGTCAGATTGAGAGTTGTTTAGTCTTTGTTTGGTTACGTCTAGTTGGTTCTGCTTTGGTCTGGTTGTCTTGTGGTCTTGTGGTGTATTGGCGGGTGAGGGGGAGTCCGCTAATAGTTTGGGCTCTGTCTGTAGGTGGTATTCCGGCTGGAGTTGGCGACTTGTTCAGTCGCTGTCCTAGGAGGGGTAGGGGAGTGGTAAGGGTTATTAAGTTGGGTGTTATCGGTGTCTCTCTTTACTGTCTCCCTGAGCGCGGTTCATTGTGGTGAGCAGGCTGTGTGGGTTGGGAGGGGTATCTGTTGGTTGGTGGGTGGTTTGGACTTTCGCCTTGTGATGCAAAAGGCCCTTGTTAGAGTGACCCCCCCACCGTAATTCACTGGTGACTTGAGAGTTAGTTAAATTTGCTTGTAGGCTAGATTTGAGATACCTGTATAGTGGGAGAGAGGCCTATCAATGACCGTAATTCACTGGTGACTTGAGAGTTAGTTAAATTTGCTTGTAGGCTAGATTTGAGATACCTGTATAGTGGGAGAGAGGCCTATCAATGCCGTTTGGAGATCCTCAGTGCAATTAGGGCACAGGGGTCCTGCTAAGTTTGAGACACCTGTATAATGGGAGAGAGGCCTATCTATTCCGTTTTGGAGATCAGACAATGCAATTTGGGCACAGAGGCCCTGCTAAGTTTGAGACACATGTGTAGTGGGAGAGAGGCCTATTAATGCAGTTTGGCGAACAGACAATGCAATTTGGGCACAGCGGCCCTGCTATCAATGCAGTTGGGAGAACAGTTAGTTTGTGGAGTGGGTCATCGACTGTAGAGCTGCATAGTTTTAGTGATGAAAGGAAGAGAAGGCCATGTATGTAAACATGCACAACAACATGTATTCGTGTTAATTTAGCACATCAAAAACAAGCACACACACTGGAAAAGGGGAAGCGAACAATAAAGCTGGCCTGGGGACAGGGGGGGCATTTCAGTACCTGGATCTCCAGATTCCTTTTGGTGCTGCGCAATGGCGATCACTGCTATAGCTGTAACCACGACAACACCAATCATCTGCAGCCGTATATCCAGCCACTGCATGGCGGTGTTACTGACATAGAGGCACCGTTGATTCCTCTCCAGGCGCTCTTCATTCTCCTGCTCAAACCTGCACCAGGCACAAACATGACCCGATTAAAGCACAAGTAGAATCCTGATCCTGCTACATTGATATAGTCTCCAAATCCGGTATTCCAACGAGTCAATGTAACCACAGTCACGTCCCACTAACAACAAAAATAGTATAGGACTAATCAAGGTGCGTACCCAGCATTTCAACAGACCAATGTATGCAAACATGTTACTGAGAGAACATCCCACAACAATTCAACAAAACACAGCATTACTAAAAGCAAAGCGAAGGACAAATGGATACACCCAAGTATCAATGTAAAGAAAATCCCATCATCCGAACAGATGGAGTTAAAGATAACACAAGCCGCTGAAGGACCCAACCTCCCCCCACCACCACCACCACCACTGTATGCACAAGTCAAAATAGGAGCAATTCAACATACAAACAAACCTATGTTAGTGCATGGCCCAAGCATATGCAGATATCAAGTGGTGAAAGCACAAGCACACACAAGCACACACACACACACACACATGAATGTCAAGTCATGGTTCAAGCATAACCACGGGTCAACATCAAGGCATTCTGTGAACAGACATACCCATCAATGGCAAGGGAGGGTCCAAGCATATACACAAAGGTCGACGTCACAGCAAGGTCAACCCATGTAGAAAGGATCAGTGGTGTAAACATGAACACAGGTCAATGCCAGTGGATGGGGCAGGCATACACACAGACCAATGTCAAGATATAACCTAGGCATGCACACAGGTCACTGGCCTTGGCCTGGACCAAGCACACTGCAAGAAATCGAAAGGTGTCTCACCCGCTAGTCCCCAGGGATCTCTCTCAGGTGGCCAGGGCACGGCCATCGCCCTTGGATCCAGATGCTGGGGGTGGACCAGTGCGGCAGGATCACCTGGGCAAGGGGTCTTCAGGGAGTGGGACACTGGGATGGCGAGACGAGGTATCCCTCCCCCTGTAACACCTTTAGCCTATCCTACGAGGTAGGATACGTGGGAGCTTTACCCCTCCCCTTCTCCAACACTTTCACACGGACAGCCCGATATGGGAGAAAACAGACTCAGACCCGAGCAGTGTACCTGACATGTCCCGCTACTATGGCCTGAACAAGGGAGACCAAGAGTAAACATTGTGTAACAAAGGGGTCCAAGCCTGACGGAGAGAGACCCATGATAAATACTGGAAGTGTGTGAAGATCCGAATAGAAATGGAACTTTGAGATTTGTTTGTTATGACATGCCCTCTGCAGTAAGAGACTGTTATTGAAAAAGAGACTTTGGCAAAAGGCTCCAATATCTACGCTTTGAACTGTGTCCTTGTGGCAGAGAAGCCAGAGTGTGTGCGAAGCTCAAGCATGCCGCCTTGCCCAGTGCTGAAAAAGAAGGGGAAGGGAAGCCAACTGCTCAACTATCCAGTCATATTATTTCTTGAAGACTTTTCTTTTGCATACACTATTGTCCCACACCATTTTGTATCTAGAATTAAGGATTGGCAATAGGTTTGTTAGTATACGCCCTTTTATTTTGAGACAGATTTGACGAAGACTGCGTTATTATTTGATGGTCGTAGCTTCCTCCCATCCTTAGATTTAGGCTAGATAGGCGTTCAACCAACCCATTGAAGTTCAATAAAGACCTTTGAACTGTGATCACTTGTGTCTTTCTTCACTGTTTGATACCATGCCTTCCTTACAACACACACAGACAAATGACAGGGCATGGTCCAACCATGTACACAAATCAATGTCATGGGAAGGAATAAGCATATACACAAGTTCATTTCAGGGTATAGTTTAAGCATACGTGCATACATTGTGATGAATGTATTATGTTAATCCTGAGATACAGTGCCATCAAATGACACAATCATATCAGAGTACATACACAAGCCATGAAACATGCTTACGGCTCCACTGTTTATTAAGTTACAAGTGGCATGCGTAGCTTATTTTTGCACCTACAACTCATAGCACCCAGCTGGGCTGAGAGATCTCAAGCTCGGCTACCTTGTTCGGAACACAAATGCACTGAGCAAGCTTGTCTACCTTTCCTGCTAGAACTGGTTCCAAAAACCTGTTGAGCTATGAGACAAATGTTACCTTAGGCCCTGTAGAATAGGAAATCCTTGTATCGCTTGCGAGATGACAAGACGTGTAATAAAATGGCGGGCAGATGGTGCGTTCAACAATCATGAACAAGTAAGTTAAGCAGAAATAGCTAATTGGCCACACGTATTACAATATTTTGTCTAAATTGTTATATAAATAACACTTCATGGTTTGATAAACTTGTAGAAAGCCAGGTTGCAATGACTTTTCCCTAAACAAGCAAAAAAAAAAAAGGCGTGCCAAATGTATGCTGTCAAGGTAAAACGCCTGTGAGGTTTTAAAAAGATGCATTGGTAAGATGGAGAACAGCCAATTAATTAGCTACATTATTGAACTCCGCGGCAACTTCATATAGGCATGCCCAAATTAGACGTTCAGTACAAATCGCAACTGGTTCAACTCCATTGAGCTACCTGCTAACATTATTTTGATAAGAATTCTAACTTTTAAAACACTCAATGTTTGCCTCTAGACAACAAAATGACTGGAAACCCCATACTCCCCCAAGCGAAGGGATAGCAATCAATAACCTGCCTGGGTGGATGATGCATTAAGTCAAGCCTAATACAGATGGATGAGACACACAGGCATTCCATAAGACGTGGCATGCCGGAGCAGACTGAGCAACCTGGAGGCCCCAGTGCATGGGAGGGCCAAGGCAATCCAATGCCATGGGACAGGGGCTGCTCAACTGAGCAAACCTCACGCCAGGGAATCCAAACCCAGAACTGCTATTTTTATTGAAAAGAGAAATTACGTAAACATATTTTTGACGAATGCTTACACAACTGTGTTTTGTAAATGTCATTCACAGTGGATTGGTCTTGTACATGGCTACTTATTTTAAATACAATAGGAAACATTTTACTAGCCAGGTTTTTAGTTTAAGTATGATGGATGTATAAATATTTCTTTCCAATAAGGGATTAATGCACAACATGGCTAAACTCTCTAAAGGGGGACAGCATAGCTAAATGTCAATGAACAAAGTACACATTAGAAAGATAGGCTCTTCAAGCCCACATTTTGCACAATTTGGGTTGAACTGTATATGCCATACTTACAGGTTTATTGTGAAATACCATATTTTTAATAAATACAGAAAAATCATACAGCCTAAATCTTATCACTTCAAATGCTAAGTGCTAGAACCTACCGTATCACACAATGTGTTCAGTGTTTAATACTAGAAAGTATTAAATCCAAGTCCGTGTAAAAGAATAAACAGTTCGGGCAGAACTCCATATTTAGGGATTGTGCTCTCCCTGTTTCAGGGACCCCTAAACCTTTTGGCTCCACTGCATTGTTTTAGGTTCTCTGACCATCATTATGTGAATAGATGGACTTCTAGTGAGGTCCCCCTGCCAATGCAACCCTTGGTTAGTATACGGTAGCCATGTCTCCTAGGACAGAGGTGTTTATTAAGAACACCATTTTGTCCTTCGGGAGATTATATCACCCTACATTGGTTTTAGGCAGTAGGCTGGTAGCAGCTGTAATTTAGTTTTACCGGGGCTGCAGGCAGATTTACAGACAACATTAGTATCCTAATGTACCTTTTTGGTAGCCATTAGAGTACTAATGTCATTTTAAGTTCTTCTTTTGTCCACTCTGTTTTTGGGATCTGTCTTAGTTTAGGAAAAGCAAGAGGCAGGCCTAAAAGGGCTGTTATGCACACCTAGGCTCACTCTGGGCCAGCCAGTCAGCCTTTATAGAGATCTGGACTGGTCTAGAACAGTCCCTGGCCCTAAAACGGCCATGATACATTCTGTGGGGTGGACCTGAAAATGTGGCAGTTTTTGGGGTACCCTGATTGGCTGCCCAACAAAACCTTTGTTAGGTGGCCTGGGGTGTCATAAGGTGTTTCAGTTTATTTAGGTGTGTCCCTGATCCTGCCCTCAGTTTGGCTGTATTTTTCTTGCGAGGCTCCAGTTTTACTTACCTTCTGGAGGACATTAGGCACCAACATGCTGATGCTGAATTTTGAGACCAGATGTGGCCATACTGAGTGTTAGGACAGTATTTCTGAAGTCTAACTAAAGGCTTAGTCAAACCATTCAACTGAGGCAGTACAAGACTCCACTCTTAGTGTAAGGCTGTACCACCTGAGTACATGGTAGCGCAGACAGAGCAGCCAGGCTTATCTTAGGAGGGAGAGAGGGCAGTAGAATCAGCACAAATTTAATTGTCATACAAATGATCTAAAGAAACACTGAAACACTATATATGTATGTAAAAATAAAGGATTTATTTAAATATAAGTAGGCCCATATAAATCTAGAGGTAAGTAAGCACCAACACAGTATATGAAATCACAATATAAAAACACAACACTATACTTAAAGGTACACAGACCAAAGTATAAACCTTATTTGGAACACCGAACAGTGAGTTCTAGGGAAGTCAAAACCTTTGTATACACATTCAGTATAGGTCACGCCTATTCTTAGGGAGTAAAAACCAATGGTTACTTTTCACATTTACTTTTCAGTAATGCAAGGGCAGAAGACTACCAGCTGTACCGTGACTCTCAATACAAATCACATAATCATTCAACTGGACAATATACCTTTTGTGAATAGTGGAACACTTATTCCAGGTGGAGTAAAAACCTATAACTACTTTTGTGATAACACACAGTTATACTAGGTGAGTAAAACCTAAGGATGTAATATTGAATTACAGGTGCTTTTGAGATCAGTGAAACACAGATAGAGGTATGCAGTAACTTTTGCAACGTATTTTTGGATGGCACACAGCTAAGTAAAACCCACAGAGACCTGAGAGGTGTGATTTTATTGTGGCTGCTCCTCATAAAATGTCCAATTTTTTTAAACTCTTTTACCGGTTGAGAATCATTCAGTTGATTCTTGGGATAACTTGAGACTTGCATGGTCTAATGAGTTAGGAGTGGATTTATCCTTGAAAGAATGGGAAAACATATGGAGAGTTATGATTAAAACGAAAGTGGACCTAAATTTACGCTACATCCAACAGAGGATTTTAGTGTGTCTTTTTTGGACTCCAGATAGAATGAATAGATTTGGACTAAATGATAGTGATAGGTGTTGGGGTTGTTTGAAGGAAAAGGGTACTATGTTACACATGTTGTGGAATTGTTCAAAGGTGAACGGTTTTTGGAACGATGTCCTAGATAGGGTCGACATGGTGTGGAATATTACTTTTCCAAGAACTCCTGTGGCCGTACTTTTGAAATCCCCAGGGTGTGTTCGGCATCTGGATTATGTGATGTTGTGTTGGGTCACTCAAGCTCTTCTGGTGGCCACCAGACAAATCTTGCGTATCTGGAAAACAAGGAAAAACCATGCGTTGAAGAGTGGCTAGTACATGTGCAGCTCCTTTCCCGCTTTGAGAAGATCAAATTTGGTAAATTGCATAGAGATGAGGCTTATAATGAGCAATGGAGTGTTTTTAATGAATTTTATGTTTAATATTTGACCAGAGTTAGATTTGCTTATTTTTAATATTTTAAAGAGGGGGTGGGTTTGAGGGTGGGGGAGTTAGTGTTTCGTTGTGTCTTGTGTTGGTTTGTGTATTATTGGTATGATTGACAATATTTTATCAAACTTTCGTTAGACATTCTAAAATCTTGCAGATATTATTCTTAATGTTTTTGCAATTTTGTATTTTTTTAGTTCCATACAGATTACTACTTCATTGCTTTGATTACATTGTACTGATTTACTATTCTAATGTATACGTTTGTTATTATATTGAGGTTGTCTTTTAAAAAAAATTAAATAAAGAGGTAAAAAAAAACCCACATACTTTAACCTCACAAGGAAGGGGAAAGTAAAACCCAATGTCCACTTTACTGAATGACTATTCTAGGTAGGCAACAATCTAATACAGACTTATTCTGGACACGCTAGCAGCAAGTCAGGGGAAGCAAGACCCAGTTGAGGGACACTCATATACAATTATCCTCAAAGGACTAATCTGGTGATACCAACAGTTGGAGGACACTCACAATTACCCTGCAGGAATAATCTGGTGAAACCAACACTTTACTTTTGGGAACAACCTAATCACAGGAGAGTAAAATACCTACACGTCTACTTTCTATAAAATTACAGATGGGTTCCAAGGAAAGAAAGATGTTAACCACACTTTTGAGAATAGTGCATCACACATTTAAGAAAAGTAAGAACTTTTGTAACTGTTCACTCTTAGAGTTACAGTTACCAACAACTCTTTACAAGTAAGTAACTTTTAAACACTTGATTTCTTTTCTAGGCAGAAGTCCCAATCCCTTCAAAAGTCTTTCCCTGGTCCTTGGAGCATGCGTGTTCTCAGTGGCAGAAGGGGGGGTCACTAGGACTAGTGACCAACAGACAGTGTCAGAATAGGTTATTTAGAAGCAAAAGTCAGAGTTCCTTAGGAAAACTGGGCAAACAGGTGAGTACTTTACTTCTAGGGTTGGAAGGGTGTCCAGGGGCTTCACAGAAGACACCTTAGCAGGATTTTAGCAGTGGGACAGGGTGCACTGGATGAGAGGCCTCCCCATAACAGAAAACACCACACACCTACACAGAAATCCTAACAGGCTAAAGGTAAGTACATACCCAAGCCAACACAGTACCTCGGCATTGAAGAAGATTTTGCAGCAGGAGAACTTCAGTAGCTGCAGCAGGGCTTCACCAGGCAAACCAACAGTCCAATGGATTCCTTGTCGTGGTGACTAAAAACAAGACCTCAGAAGGAACTTCGCAGCAGGGATCGACGTAGAAGGCACTAGGCAAGGTTTCCCTCGTGGCAGAATTTGGATTTGGAGTGGACTGCGGATTTGGCACCCTTTCAAGGAGCACAGAAGAAGACATAACATTGCGGTTGAATTCTTGGCGTTACAAAGGTCCAGCACTCTGTTGAGGGGATTTTTCGGACTCGATTAGTGTCTCTGGAGATCCACCAGGATGCCCACAAAATTTCAGTGACATTCGTGATTCGGAAGACTGTGCACCGCACGATGGCTCGAGGTCCCAAGGTATTGCAGCAACGGAAGGTCACAGCAACGGGTGGAATGGCTCAAAATGCAGGTCTTCTTGAGTCTAGTGGATCTCACCAGGCTCTGGGTCAGGCGTCGTCATTTTCAGAGTCCCCAGGTCGATTGGAAGGAAGGGCTGCAGCAGGCTTGGGTTACACAGCAGGCTATCCGGTCGCTGGAAATCGTCTCTGTCGCTTTTCCTTCATCATCCTCTTAGGTTTAAGTTCCAGTAGTCGACTACTCTTCAGCTTTCAGGTTCTCAGCATTTATCAGGAATTACAACACAACTTCTGTATTCTCTACCCGCAATTTACAAGAAGGGGCAAACTGGTTGTCCAATCAGGACAGCCAGCCCCCCACTGGGATTTGTCCCCATTCAAGCAAGGCGTAAGACAAAGGGCTGTGGAGTTTTGGACTCCTCCCTTGCTTCCTGCCCTCACAGATAGACTGGAGCCTGGGCGGGGAGACCAGGGGACTCTCTCCAAAGATAAAAATCATACAAAGAGATTTCCCACCTCGGAGGTCAGAGGAAGGAACAAGAAAGGACAAGAAACACTAAAATGGCGGAAAAAGAAGACAGGGCCATTTTCGTAACAATGAGCAACCTTGGGTGCCTTTGCTGCAGCCTTGAACACAGCCCACGGTAAAGGTGCACCAAATTAATACAAGGTATCACTGCCATCAGCCACTGAAGGTATGCTTGTTACTGTAGCAGAATTGTTACAGTTTTAATGTGTAAGGGGATACATTGTATCTCCCCAGCACTCCACATAAGGTGGGGTGTGCTGGTTTCACTTAACAAAACTGAAAAGGGATCCAAAGATCCTTTCTACCCTTGGGAACTGTAGTTCTCTCAAGGCTAGCAACAGAAAGTTAATAGGGGCGCGCCTAGGGCGATGCAGCAATAACAGGCACTTATTGCCAATAAGTTGTTAAAGAGGATAACTTTAATAAGACACTATGGAGAGTCCTAAAAATGACACCCACAAAAAGAGTTAAAGATTATGTGAGTGTGGAAAAAGGTTCCCACTCACTGAGGTATTAAGGAAAAATATCCCACTAATAAAGCAAAAAGTTCTGGGGTTGAACCAGGTCAGGAAGATTGACCAGTTCTGTGAAAATCTTGCCTAGCACTGAGTGTGTGTCTCTGAACTACAGCTTTGTTTTTGGTTACGGGGCCTCTTACCTGGGCTGTCCTCCTTCTGCCTCTAGCCTGCTTTGGGGGTTGGACTGGGCTTTCCATGCTGGGGTGGTCTCTAAACAGTTTTATTGCATTTGCCCTGGGTCGAAATTAAGATTTCATGAGTATGAGATAAAATCAACCCCTGGGTATCGTGCATCACCCAGTATGCAGGACCTACCTGTGAGGAACCAGGAGTTAGTACATAGTGGGCTAGAAATATACCTTCCATAAGCAATGCAAACTTTGTGTCCCTCATATATATTCCATTTTGCTTTGAATGTCTTCTAGATGTTTCTAATGCTTCTTCATACAAATGACCAAATACACAAAGTTAATGTCACATTGGGATGTTTGCATTGCACAATTGTCCCTGGGAGCCAAATGTAGCTCCTGGTATCGATTGATGTCATGCTGACCAAGCTCTCCTGGGTTTGAAGCAGGAGCTAAATAGCATCAGATCCCAGCAATTTCAAACCCTGTGGTCTTCCACCCTGGTGTTGGAAGCTACTATCAACCAGAGGTGTATCAGGACCCCAATTACCCACCTCTCCTGTTCACATGGGCCTTCCTGGGTTGCGTCCACTCTAATCTTCTTAATGGGACCGTGTTCTAGCAGTTGTTACTGCCATAATTATTTACGGACTTTATCGATATTCATTAATTCATCTTTGTCTGAAGGCCTTGTTCCATCCCAACTAGAAGAAGCCATTGTATCTCCTTTGTTGAAGAAAATGTCCTTGAATCCTTTAATCTTGTAGAATTACTGCACAGCTGCATGCTTTCCTTGTCTTGCAACGATCTTAGAACACATGCTTTGGGCTCAGCTGCAATCATTTGTGGAATCCAATTCTCTGCTCAACTCTTTTCAAAATCGGGTTTCCGGCCTAGACATGGCGCGGATACTCAAATAGGGTCTGGAACGACATTTTAGAACAGGCAGGTAAGGGTGGTTTTACTATGTTGGTGAGGTTAGACATGTTGGCAGTGTTCGAGATGATGGGCCATTGTATTCTTATTCACTATCTCGAAACTTAAGCCCATATTTCCAGTTGTAGTTTCAAATAGTTTCAATCATTTCTAGCAGACGGGAATCTATAGGTTGATCTTGGATCTTATTTAGCCTCTAAAAATGTCTCGTCATTGGGAGTCCTCCAGGGATCCCCTCGGTCTTTACACTTGTTCAACATATATGTAAGACCTCTTTATGACAGTTTTGAAAAATATAAGCTTGGTTACCATGCGTATGGTATGCATTAAAGTTAATGGGCCTCATTACGACCCCGGCGCTAAACCATGGTGTTATTAGCACCATGGTCCATGCCGGGGTCCGCCATGGTGAATGGCAGAATTACCACCCCATTCCAAGGTTGGTGGGGCGGTAATTCCCCATTCACCATGGGCCCTTCCCCATGCCCATTTTTGCCCCATAGGGCTCAATGGGAATGGGGAAGGCGCTAAGTACGGTGCCGCAAATTGCGGCACCATACTTAGCACCAAGGTCCCTTTGCGGCACCCTACTATAACGGCTGGTAAAACCAGCCGTTAAGGTCGGGTCCCGCAAAGGGACCTCATAATCAGGCGTTAAGGGTTTAACGGCGCCAACACCTTTTACGGCGCCGTTAAACTCTTATCACCAGGGTCATAATGAGGCCCAATGACTAATTCTAGAACCAATTTTTAAATGAAATATTTTTGCATGAGGTCGAATCCTGGATGTTGGACAAAGAGATGCAGCTCAACTCTAACAAAACAGAGGACATTCTTATGGGGCCTAGAGCAACATTTTGTTACCCAGTTAATTACTGCCCTCCTTCAATTTTATTTGATTTTCCAATGAAATTCGTATTTAAAATAAAAACTCTTGGTGTGAACTTGGGAGCAAGATCTCACATTGGAAGCGAAAATTAACTACTACGAAGAGCCACTATTTATCGATCGAAATGATCTTTCAGGTGTGGTCAGTGTTAGGGGAGTTTTCCTAAAGTTGGAGTTGGAACAAGTTACTTACCTGTAACTGTTGTTCTCCAGCATGGGTCTGGCATGGATTCACATGCTCATGAATATTCCCCGTCGTCAGGCTGGGAATCCTCGGTAAAGAAAAAAACCAGTATCAGTTTCGTTTCTGATCTGTCTTTCGTAGTAATAACCAATCACTGGTCTCTGCGTCATACTGACCACAGCCAATGACTGCCCTCTACCTAAGCACCGCCTCTGGCAGCCATCTTCAGATTTGGAAGCACGTGAAGTGGCAGTATGACCAAGTGAAGAGACGCAGAGGGGTAGGCGGGAGGGTTCGCATGTGAATCCCTGCCAGACCCATGCTGGAGAACAACAGTTACAGGTAAGTAACTTGTTCCTTCTCCAGCATGGGGTCTGGCATGGATTCACATGCTCATGAATAAAGAATACATAGCAGTACACACATGCACAACCACGGGAGGTGGCAAAGGCTCAACATTAAGCATTACATCAAACCCAACATTAAACATCTTACCTCCTCACCAGGCTCACCTCAGGCGAACAGGTTGCGCAACACTGCTTGGCCGACCCTGGACTCCTCCCTGGAATCCCGATCGACGCAGTAGAATTTCGTGAAGGTGTGCGTCGACCTCCACGTAACAGCCCTGCATATGTCCAGCAGGGGCACACCAGAAAGGAACGCCGTGGTGGCTGCGATCGCTCTGGTGGAATGGGCTCTCGGACGGCCAGGCAGCGGTCGGTTTGCCAACCGATGACAGTACATCATACAGCCGGAGAGCCATCTGGAAATGGAAGCCTTCGAGAGAGCCTTCCCCTGATTGACAGGTCCAAAATTCAAAAAGAGTTGTGACGTCTTCCGAAAACACTTCGTGCGGTCCACGTAGAACTTCAGCGCTCTAGCCACATCCAGCGAGTGCAAAGTCCTCTCAGCCGGCGACGAAGGCGACAGGAAGAACACAGGCAACACCAAGGGTTCGTTGAGATGGAAGTCCGACGGTACCTTGGGCATGAAGGAGGGGTGCGTCCTGAGCACTACCCTCGAGTCGTGAAAAGTCAAGTACGGGGCCTTGCAGGAAAGGGCCTGGATCTCTCCCACCCGTCGTGCGGAGGTGATGGCCACAAGAAACGCTGTTTTCCACGACAGAAACTTCAACGGGGCCGAGTGCAGAGGCTCGAACGGAGGTCCCATGAGCTTGGTCAGCACCACGTTGAGCTCCCACGCCGGGGCCGGAGCCTTCACCGGCGGGAACGATCTGAACAGTCCCTTCATGAACTCTTTCACCAGACGATGAGACCACAAGGACGTCCGGCCTGTGGTCCTGGTGTATCGGGAGATCGCAGCAAGATGAATCTTGATGGACGCGTGTGCCAGTCCAGCTTTGGCCAGCGTCAGCAGGTACGGCAGTACCTGGGGAGCCGTAATCCGTAGCGGGTTGATCTTCTGTGCGTGGCACCAGACAGAGAACCTCTTCCATTTGTGTCCGTAGCATTTAAGAGTCGAGGACGCCCTGGCCTTTGCAAGAACCTCTCTGCAGTCGGCCGGTATGTCGTATGCTCCAAACTCTAGCGCTGCAGGAGCCAGGCCTGCAAGTTCAGCGATTTCGGGTCGTGGTGGAGGATGGCGCCTCCTTCCCTGGAGAGTAGATCCGCGTCCACCGGCAGCCTGATTGGCGGGGACGCTGATAAGTCCAGAAGGTCCGGGAACCATATCTCCCTCGGCCACGCAGGTGCGACGAGGATCATCCTGCACCGTGACCTCTTGAGCTGGTTGACGAGCCGGATTAGCAGTGGCAAAGGAGGGAACGCGTAGAGGAACAGGCCCTCCCAGGGGAACGAGAAAGCATCGCCCATGCTCCTCGCCTGGGGAAACCTGCTGGCGAACCTCCGGCACTTGGAGTTCGTCGCCATCGCGAACAGGTCGATCTGGGGTGTGCCCCACCGTCGGAAGAGGCGATCCACTAGATCCTGCCGTAGTTCCCACTCGTGGCACGAGCGCAGCTCCCTGCTGAGTGAGTCGGCGATGATGTTTTTTATCCCTGCCAGATGAAACGGCACCAGAAACATCCTTTGGGCGACGGCCCAATGCCACAGGTCCTGCGCCTCCTTGGACAGTGCTGGGTACCTGGTTCCGCCCTGTTTCCTGATGTAAGACATGGTGGTGGTGCTGTCGGTGAAGATCCTCACCACCTTGCCCTTGAGGGACGGAAGGAAGGACCTGAGGGCCCAGAACACTGCACGGAGCTCCAGGACGTTGATATGGAGGGACTTCTCCGTCGGGAGCCAGAGGCCTCTCGCGTGCAGATTTTTGGTGTGCGCTCCCCACCCTTCCAGGGAGGCATCCGTGGTCACTGTCTCCTGGTGGTCTGGGGTCTGGAAGTCCATGCCCGCCGTCAGATGCGCGCGGGTGCCCCACCACCGGACCGCTCGGCGGAAACTCTCGTCGAGTGTGATCCTCTCCTCGAAGCCGCCCGTCGTTTGGATCCAGCGCGCGTCCAGGAACTCCTGCAACGGGCGCATCCGGAGCCTGCACATGGGAATGAGGTAGATGCAAGAGGACATCATTCCGAGGAGGGACTTGATGGACCTCACCTTGGCCGGGTCGGAAACCAACCTCCGCTGTACCTTGCCCAGGATGGACCTGGTCCTTTCCTCCGACGGGGAGGCCAGAAGGGACACTGTGTCGAGCTTTGCTCCCAGAAACAGTGCGTTTTGCGCGGGTACCAGGTGGGACTTGGCGTAGTTCACGGAGAATCCCAGGTCCGTGAGAAGTTGGACGGTCCTTGCCGTGTGCTCCACGGCGAGCTCCCTCGTCTTGGCTCGGATGAGCCAGTCGTCCAGGTAGGGGTAGACGTGGATCCCCTTGCGGCGCAGCTGCGCCGCCACCGGTGCAAGGCACTTGGTAAATACCCTGGGTGCCGACCGTAGTCCGAAGGGCAGGGCTTTGAACTGGTAGTGACGCCCTTGGACCACAAACCTGAGGAATTTTCGGTGCCCCTTTAGGATGGGAATATGGAAGTAGGCATCCTCCAAATCCAACGACGACAGGAAGTCTCCTTCCTCCAGCTGACCCAGGACGTGCTGGAGGGTGACCATCCGGAACTTCTGCGCCTTGATGAACTTGTTCAGACGTCGCAGGTCTAGGATGGGGCGCCATCCTCCCGTCTTCTTCTTCACGAGGAAGTTTCTCGAGTAAACTCCGGAGCCCCGAAGCCTCTTTGGGACGAGTTCGATGGCGCCCTTCCTGAGCAACGCCTTTACCTCCAGGAGAAGCTGAGGTACGTGAAGCTCTCTCCTGGCCACGGGGGGGACGCGCGGGCACCTTCTTTGAAACTCGAGCGCGTGGCCCCGGGCTAAGGCGTCCAGCACCCAACGGTCGGTGGAGATAGACTCCCACACGCTGACGAAGCTCGCCAGCCGGCCTCCCACCGGGGTGCTTCGGTGGAGGCCCGACCCCACGGCCGGTCCAATCCTGTTTCGACGAGGCTTTGCCGCCTTGACCTCCCTGGCGACGACGGCGGGGTCCTCCAGACTTGCCTCGTCCTCTGTAGGCCTCTTGCGACGACGAGCGGGCCGCTTGACGGTAGGTAGAGAAACCGCCGCCGGAACCTTTGGAGGCGCCCTTGCCTCCGCTGCTCCGAAAGGGCGTCCGTCGTTGCTGTAGAACCCCAAAGGCCCGGGCCGTCTCAGTGTCCGCTTTAATGGCCTGAAGGGAATCGTCCACTGTTTTCCCAAACAGGTTGTTCCCATCGAACGGCATGTCCAGGACTCTGGTCTGTACGTCTTGACGGAAGTCCGTAGCCTTGAGCCATCCACGCCGCCTAAGGCACACGCCGTTGCCCAACTGGCGAAACCCAGTGTCGGCGATGTCCGTCGCAATAGTGATGGCGTGGTCCGACGCCACCTCACCTTCCTGTAGGATCTCCAGGGCATCCGCCCTCTTGTCGTCCGGTAGGAAGTCCAGCAGGGGAGCCGGTTTGTATCATAGCTCCCTGTCGTAGCGGGCCACAATAGCCAAGGCGTTGGCCGCTTTAATCGTCGTCGCTGCAGACGAGATGACCCTGCGTCCCATAGCGTCCAATTTCTTTCCCTCGCCGTCCGGTGGGGAAGTCGATGTGGAGGCCGCACCCCCCCCCCCGCTTTCTTCCTGGCCGCCGCGGAGACGACGGAGCCCGGGGTAGGCTGCGCCCGGAGGCACAGGGGGGCCGCATCCGGGACCCGGTACTTCTTCTCGTACCGGTCTCTTCTAGCTGGCGTCGTGGAAGGGTTCTTGAGGAGGGCGAGGCCCTCATCCCAAATGTCGTCCAGTAGAGGCACCGCGAGGACCGTCTTCCTCTTGGCCTCGTGCCGTTGATAAAGGAATCCTTCCTTTTTCTTCTCCTCAGGGCAGAGTTGGAAAAGCTCGGATGCCCTGGCGATCATGGAGTGGAACGATCCAATCTCGTCGGGCGGAGAGGCCCTGGTGGGAGGTGACGACGGGAGATCCTCGTCGTATACCTCGTCGTCCGTACCCGTCGCTGCCGTGTCAGTCCCCGTATCATCCCCTCGGGTGGACGGGGAGGAGGGCTGGACGGGTCGCGACGGCTGAAAAGGAGGTGGAGGGTGAATCCTTCTTTTCTTGGGAGGGGGAACACCAGAAGGTCCCGGTTCAGGATCCCCCGACGGGAGAGGTTCCTCCGTCGGCAACGGTAGTCTCGTCCTTATCTCTGAGCATAAGGACTGTATAGCCAACAAAATGGCCGCCGAGTTGTCTTGCGGCGCTGGCAGAGGGGAATCCGACGGGCAATCAGGGGCCCCATCGGCACCCTCGACGCTGTCGTCGTCACCTGCGTCGGGATCCATCCCGACGGGCCGGTCTTCATCTACGCCAAGGCTGTGGCTTGAGACCTCGATCAGCTCTTCCTCTGAAGCTGAATCTACGACGACGCCATGCCCCCCCTTTTTCTTCCCCGCCGGGGATTTCACGGGGGTCCTATCGATGGGCACAAAAGAGGACTCCCTCCGAGGTGGCAGGGAGACTCTGAGCCCCGAGGTCGCCACCGCTGGTGTAGCCTCCACAGGCTGAGCCAGGGCCGCCGCAACAGTATCGATAGAGGGCTTGGCCGGATGGATTAAGGCCTTCACCACCTTAGGTGCGCTCACCGCCTTATCCTTGAGGGGGGGACACTGCCTCGCTCCCCCTCCGATGGGGCCTTCGAGCTCGACCGGGGCCTCTCCAGGAGCTCCGCCGGGTGCTCGCCCTTCCTCTTACCCGACCCAGAGCATTGGCTCGTGGCTGAAGGTGCCGGGGAGGGTGCGCCCTGCCTGGCGCCCGTAGAGCCCGACCGTTCGGCGCTCCCGGTGCCAGCGGACTCGCGGTGCTTGGTCTTGTGTTGGACCCCCGTCGCCGGGGCGTCCTCAAAGGTCTTAGAAGACCGCTCGGATTTCTTCCTCTTCTTCTCGCCTGACGGGCTCTTCCCTTCCAGCCAGTTGGCGAGGCGTTGGTGGCGGTCCTTCATGGTCCGCTCCGACATATTGCCGCAAAACGCACAGTCCTTCTCCACGTGCGTCTTGTCCTCATGTAAGCAGTAGAGACAAAAGGAGTGTTCGTCCTCCTTAAAGACGTTCTGCAGCTGGCAACCAGGGCAGACCCTGAACAGCTTTCCGGGCGTCGAGCTTCCCTTCTCCTGGGCCATGTCCGGGCCTGAGAAGCTTCTGGAGTCCTCCAAAACGTAGCTCGACCAAATCTTCACCCTTGAGGGGCGCAGACGAATCCGACACGGGTCCCCGTTGATCGGTTGGAGAGTCGATGGAGCTTGAGGCTCTTTTGAGAAGTTTTGAGAAAAAAACGTGAAAAATAGCACTAACGCTCGAGAGCAATAGCACGAGGATCCCAACACATGAACGTGCGGTAAAAATCTGAAGATGGCTGCCAGAGGCGGTGCTTAGGTAGAGGGCAGTCATTGGCTGTGGTCAGTATGACGCAGAGACCAGTGATTGGTTATTACTACGAAAGACAGATCAGAAACGAAACTGATACTGGTTTTTTTCTTTACCGAGGATTCCCAGCCTGACGACGGGGAATATTCATGAGCATGTGAATCCATGCCAGACCCCATGCTGGAGAAGGAGGTAAGAATTTAGTAAGCTATGCCAGTGGTTAGTAGATCCCCCAAAGCTTAGTATCAGTTGCACTCAGATACCTTGGTAAAGAAGTCAGGCTTATCTTAAGAGGAAGATGTGAGCTGTAGGCAAGTACACTGAACCCAGTTAGTAATACACATCAAAGAAACACTTACAAATACATTCATATGAAAATATAGAATTATTATATTTCCACAAGAGTCACAGTGAAATAATAAACCAACACACATATGTAGAGGAGGTACCAAGCACGATTCACACTCCAACCGCCCATTCTGAAGTACCAGGAACATTCACGCCATAATATGTGACGTATGATGAACAAATAAACCAGCAGAGAGCCGCAGTACCTATCTGAAGAACAACACCTGTTGAAGTACAGATACCTAAGAAAAACTGGACAATAAGGTACCCATTGAGAAAACCATATCGACACGTAAGACATGAATGACGATTGTCAAAATGCAATACCTGAAGAAGCCAAGAAGATACTAAAAGAAGACCAATGGTGATATCATAAGAACCGGGACTGACTCACAAATAGAAGATATACCGACCTGAGAATGATGAAGAGACAAAACACCATGGATAAGTGACATCCCAAGCCTAAAGTGAAATAATTGATGTCAAAATGTCAGAAACTTGTGCCATGAGCACAATGAAGATATTCAGTTAGTTTAAACGTGTACATATGCACAGTAACCGCAAGAAGCACAGAAATCGTGAGGCTTGCTTATGCTTAGCAACAAGATAGATTGCAGCAAGCGCCACCTATACATATCTATCTCAAAAGGAGCACTTTATACAAGTATACTTCCACTATGCACAAGAGCAGAATCAACCAAAGGTTACCAAATGTCTCAAGAGAAGAGCTTTGCAGCAAACAAATCGAGAATTAAAGATGGAGAGAAACTCAGGCGAAGTTAAACATGCCAAGAAGCCAAGGTCATATCGGCTGAAATAGACCAAGAGTGGATACAATTAATGAGAAGAAGAACATAGTATCCTGTCAGAAAGGTCAAGATAAACCACAGGTGGCAGACGACTGGCAGAATTAAAATCAAATACACGAAATTGCATGAAGAATAAGATGATTTCACGGTGTCGGAATCACGTGACCGAGCAAGCAGAAGGGATGAGACTTTCACACCTACGCATGGACCCTTGCCATGCCCAGACGCCTTAACTTTCCCAGACCAAGAAGCAGACTCGACAAAGAAATAATTGACACATGACCACTGAAGTGATGATTGATTGTAACAATAACTGGAGGGAAGCTGGGGGTGCAGACCAACTCACTGCACCTGGCCGGCTAGTCTGCACGCTGCTAAGAGCAAGTGGTAAAGTATGAGGGGGGTTGATGCCAACCCAATCATAGTGGACCATGTAATCTAGGGTCCTATAGTTCGTAGAACCAACAAGACGGCATACTTTTAGTGACGTTTACAGAAGTCATTTTTAAGGAAAGGCTTAGTTGCCCCACCTGACTTTGTATATCCAATCCCCTCCCCCCGTTACCATATACAGATATAGTGCCTATATTAAAGTTACCTTCCTAGAACCAATCAAGTTGCATGCTAAGTTTTGAGAACTTAAACGTCAGTGATGACGAGTTTCTGGTATAAATACTATGTTTTTTTCTGAAATTAATTGTAGTTGAAGCAAGAAGGAAGATTGAGCGATTGCTGCTATTCATGAACTCCCCGTTTTTGTACTTGTCATTAAACGGATTCCCTTTGGCAAACTACTGAGTTGTCATTATTGATTTGATGCAAGAGTACAAGTCTGCATCCCCATCCATCTCAAGGGTGCTGCTACTCATCTTAAAGTGCTGTTTGGGAAACCCCCAGTCCTATGGGCTGGCTGGGGTCACTACTGCACACTTGGTAGCAGAGATTGATAGTTCGATTAGATAGATAAAAGACCCATTGGCCGTCCACATAAGTAACTCCGGGTCCTCGGCAATATTACAAGTGCTTTGCCATCCAGCTAAGTAGAACGAGAGGCTCCCCGTGGATAGTGGTTAGTCTAAAGTGAAAACCCGGCAGGGTCGGTCTGAAGGGACCCTTGCTTTCCCCCATAAACCCCATCCCACTTCTATGAGCAGCTAATCGGATGAACAGCACAGAGAGGCGGTAACGAAGGCAGTGATCCTGAGCATCCAGAGAGGAAAAAAATGCGAACGGTGAGTGAAAAAGACTAAATGCTTTGACAAGAAGTTGCATGCCTTAGAACAAGTAAGGGAAGGTAACAGAGTGAGGTGGGACAAATAATAATGACAGAGTAAGAGTATTATAAATATATATAAATATATATATATATATAAATATTAACTAAAAAAAACTTTGTTAAGGGGACGTTATGGTTAAGTTGCACTACTAAAAACCTGTGAAATTCACTAAAAATGTTTTTATAAATGTGACATTATGGTTGAAAGTAAAACCGAAAAACCCCTGAAATTCACCAGTTATGGTAGGCTAAGCAACCATAACTGCCCGCACCACTGCGCACTGCTAACGCTAGCACCAAGGACAACAAAGATGACATCACAAATGTCACTGATGACATCACATGTGCATTTACTTTTCAGACGAGGGGAATTGTAGCAAAAAAGTACCAGGGAGTATCGGGACATGTGTAATAAAGTACAAACTTCATCACACAATGTAGTGTTCTAAAGAAAATTCCATTGCAGTGTTCTTTCTAGTACAGGAACCTACTCATACAGAAATGTAGGTATTGTCTGCAGCATACACCACAAAGGTGCTATGTTTGTACTTTCCAAAGTTGTATAATAAAAAGGTGAATGTTTCTATATTACACTTTTGTGGTCTGTGAAACATGTACTAAGTTGCTAATAATGCATCACTTACTACATATTTCTAGTAATACACACAAAAAATAAATAGACTACAATGCATACAAAGATGGGGCTTATATATGGAGAGTAAAGTAAGCAAACAAGAGGCAGTATCATTAGCAACTGTGTATAATCTACATAATTGTATTCACACACAAAAATGATTCCTGTGTTTCAGGCCTGCTTCTTCCCCTATATATATATATATATATACACATCATAAGATACGATTACATTCTATGGAAAGTATTGTAAGAACATGTAAGAATAGCAATATCTATAAATGTAATACCTTTTGAAAGTTACGTTTCTGACTGTCAGTAAATAAACCCACCTGGCCTAGATGTGGCAGTGAACAAAAACAAAGGGGCTACACATGATGTCATCAGTGATGTCATCAATGACATTTGTGATGTCATCTTTGTTGTCCTGGGTCTTAGTGTTAGCAGTGCACAGTAGTGCGGGCAGTTATGGTTGCTTAGCCTACCATAACTGGTGAATTTCAGGGGTTTTTCGGTTTTACTTTCAACCATAATGTCACATTTATAACGTTTTTTTTGTGAATTTCACAGGTTTTTAGAAGTGCAACTTAACCATAATGTCCCCATAAACTTTTTTTTAGTGAATTTTACGGGTTTTTAGTAGGGAAACTTACTCATAACATCCTGTTAACAAAGTTTTTTTACTGAATGTACACTTTCATCATGTGAATTTGGGAGATATGTACTATAATTCCCTTACTTTATATACATAGAACATACCAAACCCCTTTGCTAATGATATTTGAAAGGCACGAACTGAGCGCCTGTCTGCGAACGGGCGCGGACGAGATCAACACTACCCAAACAGTCAGGGGGTATCTGAAATTGTACTATTGTGCCATATGAGAAATGCACAAGTTTAAAAAAGAACAAAGAAACACTTTGTAAGTACTAATAACTAACCAATTGAACCTACACGTCTCACACATTACCCATGCATTTAATTACCATGTAGAATGAAATGGATTATACCATAACAAAATAAGATATGCCTCCAACGTAATTACCTCACAGAAACTGTGCAGCCAGAAGCGACAGACGCACACAGCACAACGAAGAAAATGTACAAGAAAATAGTAAGTGAACTTCATTTTTCTTATATGTGTGTGTACTTTTTTGTATGAGGTGCAGAAAAAATAATGTATTTCTGTTGTTTTGATACAGAAATGTCCAGTACTTTGGAGTGGTTGGAGGAGAATTTTCCCGCATGGGGAAATGTCCGAAGATAGCGATAAGAATGTTACACACTGCTCTGCATAAGCGAAATAATGGTCAGTATTGTATGGGCATTTAACATATGTATCTTTTTTTTTAACAGACGAGGAAAAAAAAGATGAAAGGCCAACAAACGACACAGAGGAAGACAGGCTGAAAAGGATAGAACTGAAAATTGACACATTAAATTATAATTTTAAAAGTTTAAAGGAATTTGTGGAGGAGTTTGTGAGAGGAAAGGTACGTTATCACTGTCCCACCTGTACCTGCCCCCCTTCTCCATTCCCTAGTGAACCATCCCCAAACCTTCAAGAGGAAAATAGACGTTTTGATGAAACATCCATCCCTTCTTCCCTGCACAAATCTTCCCCTTACAACCAGCCCATATCGAACCCTAATGCCCCTATATTCCTGTCAGTATCTGCTTCCCCCTGTGTTTCTGTTGATTGAAGTGTGTGTGTGTGTATTTTGAAAGTTTTTGTATATTAGTTGTTCATGAAGAGTTTGAGGGATTTTGTTTTTAAAAAAGACGTAAATGTCTGCGAACAGCACGCCTGTTCGAGCTATCCGCAAGCAAGAGTATGGATGTTCTAAGGGCAATACACCTACCCGTAGCAATGGTAACCAAGATGGAACTGATCTTAGAAAGCACCATCTGTGCAAGTTGTGTGTAAATAAACAGAATGGGGCGTCCTAAGGACATTATAGCTCTCTGTACTGCTCATAAACGAGATAAAACATGTTCTTAGAACACACCAGGTGTCCAGGATGCCGGTAAATGAGCAAAATGGGAGTGTCTTAAGGACACTATACCTGTCTGTTTCGTCCGCATCCAAGATGGAAACGTCCGTAGAACAGGGGCGGTGGCCGGCATGTTCGTAGTCCAAGAAAATGGAGGTGTCCTAAGGACACTGGACCTGTCTGTACAGGCCTGAGATAATGCTTGCACATGCGCAGTACACTCATAAGTACAGCGAACATTGCGCCTGTCATTAACTGTCAGTCTCACTTGTGTCGCACTTTTAATTAGTTGCAGGACCCGAACACTGTCCGTAGGACATTTGCGCGCATGCGCACGTTTGTAACTCTGTATTTGCTGTCCAGCGGGCACACATTTCCCTCGCGGATGGGTTCAGGACGTCATCATTTGACCGCACCCACGCTGAGCTTGTGGACTAATTTGCGCAGTTTGTGTGCTTCCGCAACAGTACAAAAGAAGTTATATACAGAAAGGGAAATTATTTCACAGTATAAAATCATCATTTCATATTTGTCATACAATAGCTGTACCTGTGCACGTATTGTTCAAAATTTTTGGAACGCTTTTGAGTGATGAAGATGGTCGTGAGCCGCACCCCTCCACCCACATAAATGGCCACACCCCCGAGTGCATCTTCATTGTGCCTCTGACTATAGCACATTGAGTTGTGTTGCCTTTACTGCTGTAGTGACCAATAGGAAAGTAATCGTTATGGCATCCATGGGTACTGTTGCTTCATTAGCCTCAGCACCACCCCCAAACCCTCCACCTCCACCACCTCCCCAACGGCCTGCAGAGGGAAATACGGGTGAGGATGTAGAGATCGAGGAGGAAGAGGAAGAAGAGAATGAGGTGGGGGAACTCCGCACTGCAAGCACTCGCCGGGAGTCGTGGGTGTGGCAGTTGTTTTCCGTTTATGGGAACGTGCCAAAAGCACACGCGAACCTGGTGAGGTGTAACCAGTGCCAGTTGGTGCTGAGTCGTGGGACACCTGTTGCGTACAGCTTTGGTACGACAACCATGAAGCAACATCTAACTTTGTTCCACAGTGCGGACATTCGCAAGGTGGTGCCATGTGAAGAATGTAGTAGGTTGAGTTCCTCCACAGCATCCTCCGTGTCCGATCCTCTCACCACAAGAGACACTCCTGTGGGGGAGCGCATCCCTCTAGCTGCCTCACAAGCCATTTGCGATGCTGTTGACCCTTACCTTTCGAAGGTGACAATATTGTGTGTGTATTGCGATGCAGTACTCTGCAGGGGGGGAGAGTTTTCGAAGTGCTTTTGAGGCTACGGTCACAAAGCACCAGAAGAAGTGCCTCCTACCCAAGTAAAGCTCACCCTATATCTTTCTCCACCTGCTCCTTCTTATCCCCGTGGTTGGTGTCCCTTCCTTACCCTCCTTTATCCTCCTCTCCTAGTGTGTCGTGTGCCCAAAAGCAGTGAAGTGGAAAACTACAAAAATGTTTAAAAAAGGGCTCTTTTCAGAGCCGCCTTTCTTAGTTAAACAATAGAACTATCAAGTGACCATTGTAGGCCTCTGCGCATTTTTGAAAAAGTCTGCGGACAGTCGTAGGACACACAAAAATGGAGGGTGCAAGCGGAGAAAAAACAATGGACTGTACGCTGGGAGTAAGTGGTGGCTCTGAAAAAAGCCTTTTGGTGGTGTTTTGTGTGCGTCAAAAATTGTACATTTGAAAAAACGGATTGTCAAATAGGTTGCAGTGAATCCAAAAAAGGCTGCAATGCGGATTGTACATTGCGAAGAAAAATCTGATTGCCAGCATATGTGAGGTGGACTCCATCTCTGCGAAAAATGAAAGTGCTGCGAAACAAAATGTTTTCATTGTGGAATGAGGACATGCCAACATCTCTTAGAAAGGCACAAACAGCCTTATTTACATTGTGCTTTGCTTTCTCCATTTGTGGAGCAAATGCAGAGGAACGCAGCCATATTTGTCTTTGTGCAATATGGGAAAAAAGTATTTGGCAATTTGGAAACATGTCCATGACCTTCACAAGTCCTTCCTTCATTGCAAATTGCAAAGAAATTCCAGAGACATGGCCTAAATTGTTTCCTCCACAATAAATGATAATTATATCAGGATGACGCTCTTTCTGTAAAGTAGCACAGAGAGGTACCAGGTCGAGCCACCTCATTCCACGCACGCCATGCCAGTGCACTTCCACATGAGGAAATCCAAGATCTGCAGATAGACCGCAACCTTCTGTATGCACCTTCAACCAATGTATCCAGGAGTCTCCCAAAATCCAGATAATCTGTTTGCGCGCACACAGAGGCATGGCTGTCTGGTCTCCTGTCAGGGAGAAGACGGTGTCATTAAATCTCTCAGTTCAGAACACACCCACTGAACTTTACTGACCAATCCCTAGCCCCGCTCATTCTCATTTGCATGTGTCTCCACCCCAGAATTTCCCATGTTAACATGCGCCGCCTGCAAACCACCGCCATGTCCGCAGACATGTACAGGATCAGAGCGTGATGACTGTACATTTAAGTATTATTCCCCTTTTCCCCTTTAAGGTGGGCTCTGAAAAGAGCCGTTTTCTTTTTGTTTTTGGGCAGATGCCTTACAGACACCTGTTATTCTGTGTTTTATTATTTATTTTTCTTGCTTTACTCCTACAACCATTACAGAACCTTCTCTAAAGCAAGCCTTACATTCCGAAAGAACATGGCATTACCCAAAGAAGATAACGCAACACCATCTGCTTCAAAATAATCCGCATTACTGGGAACAATGTTATCGTGGCTGCAGAAAAACATACCAGCTCGTAACATGAATGCACACACGCTGCGTTTCATGATACACCTCCCAATATTTTGATCAGGACAGAAAACAGAACTGTTGTCTCATTTTCCTCTAGGGAGTAAACCAGAAAAAATTACTTTCGTAGTTGGAAAGATGTTCATGACAGCTTGAACCAACTGTTCCAAATCTTTCATCAAAGTACGAGAAGTCATGTAGCCCAAATGGCAAGCACCCTAATGCAAAAGTACTACATGCGGAGTGATCATCGTCCGCATGTGTCGGCAAACTTCCACAATTGCCTCAACATTGCGATCACTCTCAGCGCTCCACACCACCTCCACTCCTCTCACATCGAAATGGTGTGCCACATGCTTACTCTCTGCATAATGCTGTAAACCATGGACAAAAATATCTCCAAGCACCAAAACCCTGACCCTCTGCACCTCTGCCATCTTCAGCATACGCACCGTCTTTCGACACAAAAGAGCAATGTGAACATCTGATTGGCTGATGCCTACAGTCCCCTTTCCATGGTGGATTTGTTGTAGAAACCCGTATGTGACACGCCCACCCGCGGACAAGCCTGGTCTATGTGCGGCACGTAACTCTTACCCAGTCCTTCTACCCTTTCCACATCAGTCGCAAATCCATTCCCTCATTGGACAGAACTAAGCAGTCACACAGCCATCCACCAATCACAATCAACATCACTAAATCTAACTCCGTCATCAACATTTCGCACTTCAAATGTACTATCGATGACTCTGAAGGGAAGTCGCATATCATTGCAAAGCACCTACTTCAAAAACTACTGTGCAAGTGTCGCGGATTTCTACGTACATCTCCATGCATGCACACATGCATAAGTATAAAGTACAGGTATGCATATTTTAAGCAGAGAACACGTGCAACCCTTATGATTTCATTTAAACAAATTAATGCCAATAAATCTGCATAGGCAATACATGCCAACGCTCCCCCTTTATGTGCAAGATATCCGATTTTTCATTGACAAACAGCACTACTTTTTAGTGTCTCCCGCATAACCTGTACATACGTCACAACTATCCCTATTGAGCGCAAAACTCTATTGTCCATTAGAAAATGTCTGAATTTTGTAACGTGTACCGCCTACATTAATGCTACTTGCAATGCAATCGTATGAGAAAAATAAACGCTCGCGATTGCTGTGGTGACATCTCCCGCTGAGGGTCTCCCGATATTTCAGAATCGTACTTATAATATGAAAGTAGAGGATTTTTTCCCATCTACTATAATGACCTATGGCTTACAAACCTCTCTGCTATAGATAATACAGCTTTAAAAAAACAAGGCGTTTTCATAACCTAAAAACTTTACTCATTTCTGAAGCACGTGCAACTAAGATACTTCATATTCATACAGAGGTAGCATAGTGAAGTGAAATGTGCACATGCACTGTGTTGAAATATGAAAGGAGAATACTCTGATAAAAGATGCAAAAGTAACGTGTATAGTAACATCACTGCTTTAAGCACACAAAGTTAATAATTATTTTTTTTACAATCGCAGTGAAAACTACTCTGAAAACAACAGCATCTACATTGCAAACGACATATACGAAGAAACCTGGTCATTCCGCAAAAAAAAGTAAGTACAGTACTACCTTTCTATTCTAACTATTACTCAAAGAGACTGTGTGGGTTATTTATTTAATTTGTGCACCAAAGCACACATTGATTTATGAACCATTCTACCCACAAAAACCCATTTATTAAATTAAGAATAACAGGCAGAATGGCTCACAAATCCCTGTGTGTTTGGAACGCAAATAATTCAAAATCCTTATAATGTTAGTACTTGAAAACAAATAGCTGTTTTAATTTTATGCAATTACGTTTACTGTTAGTGCTTCTCCTCACCTCTAGGCCACTTGGCCGTGCACATCAATGTGTGCCATTCCTAACAAATCTTTCACATCTTTACGTCAGTTCCTCAATCAGTATGTAAAAGGTAAAGACAAAATGAAAATGAAAGTGCTGCAAAATATGGATATCTGTCCGGTGCGCAAATACACAGGACTGCAAGGACATTCATTAGCCTGCATTTCTTGACCTATTTGCAAAAGCACCTTCCATGATGTCAAAAGGATATCAATACATCATTCAAATGTAAGAAAACTAGTGTGTACAATGTACTATGCTAAAAGTCCAGCTTCAGAATTAGCCAATTTAAATAACACTCTTCTGCATGGTACACCCAAATACCTACAAGAAGAAATTGACCGTATCCAGAGAAAATATTTTGGAAGTGAAAGCCACTTACAAAATGCAATAGTTTTAGAACAGACTACCAACAATGCGGCACATAACAACCTTCTATTACACACATACAAAAAATAAATACTTAAATTTAAAAGTACATCGGCTGAAGTACCAAACCATGTGTGTGTGTGCGTTACCGCAGAACGTTTTACAAAAGGAACACCAAAAATGTAGACATAGCATACAAAATAGAAGACAATGAAGATTCCAAATGGTTTCAATTAGCTCTCTACCTTTTAGCAGAAAACAAATATGAAATAAGAGAATCCCTAATATATTGCAGTTACTGCACAACAAAACTAGACAACAACCAAACTCCTTCACGTGCTATCACAAATAATTTGGAATTGTTCCCACTACCAAAAACCCTTCAACAACTCAATTTGTATGAGAGCATCATAATTCAAACAGTTCATCCATTTCAAGCAATTATACGCCTTTACCCAAAAACAGTGGTGAAAGGCATTTGTGGCAAAGTAGTTTATTTGCCATTGGATCTAACCGAAAAATGTACACACTCTATAAGAGTGCAACGATCAATAGAGCATTCTTTAATTGTTTTGGTAAATGGTGTACCAACAAAGGATAAAATAATTTGGCACCAATTGGTGGACTTACATAAAGTTAGACAAGCCTTGCAATATCTGAAAGACAATAACGAGTACTACAAGGAAATAAATATTGAAGAAAACTTATGGGAAACAACTGAAATAATTCAAGAGCCATCAGAAACTGGACAATTCGAACTTCTGGATCCTGCTGCAGTATGCACTGTTTTGGACCAGTACACAATTCATCCAATGCATTCCAATTAAAGCATAGATGATGCACTAGAAACTTACTAAATGCAACAAACCAAAGGTTCACCAATTAGTATATGGGAAAAAAGTATAGAAGCACATGCTTTTCCACTGCTATTTCCTACTGGCAAAGGTGGAAGATACGATGATAGACCCACTCAGATTACAGCATCAGAATACAGTTCATTACGAATGCATTTGCATGATCCCAGATTTAGACAAAATGTGGAGTACGCATTCTACCTACTCTTTGAAAGTTAACTAGCAACGCTATGTTACGGAGTTGCACACATTTTGAAATCTGGAACCCACTTTCAAAATATGTCAGCTACGCAATTAATACAAAAAGTATAGGAAAAAGATGAGGTTTTACAATCAAGTATAACAAATTTGTTTGCAAACATGCGTGGTACAAAAGAGTACTGGTTCCGACGGCACAGAGATGTACGTTGTATGATCAGAAACCTTGGACCACCGACTTGGTTTGTGACACTAAGTTGTGCAGAATATGAATGGGAAGATTTACATGAGTTCCTACGCATAGCAAACAACTACAAAACCAACATAGATATGTTAACACCTGGAGAACTTTGCTCTCTAGATCCAGTTAATGTGTCAAGATATTTCCATCATCGTTTCATTGCTATGCTACATTTTATTTGTAATAAAACTCTTCCTCCCCTCGGAGAAGTGCAACACTTCTTTTGGAGAAAAGAATATCAAGCAAGAGGAGCACCACATATTCACATGCTTTTATGGATCAAAGGTGCACCTAAATTTGGTCATGGCAGTGATGCCACTGTTTTGCAGTTCATCCAAAAATATGTCACTTGTGAAATCCCATCACAACCGACACATAGTGACCTGCATGGGCAGATCTTACAATTTCAAAGACACAAATGTGGCAAATATTGTCGTCGCAAATACAAAAACAAAGGTAAATACTACACCAAATTGTAACACTCACCTGATTCCCGTAGAGGCGCCGGTCTTGACTGGGCGTATACCGTATCTTCAAAGGTGATGTGTAACACACGGCTGGCTCTTTGGGCTGGACCTCTGTGCACTGTATGTCTGACTCGAAGGGTAAGATGTCTGCAGATAGAAAATATGGGATTAATGAACTGGATTATTGAATGGCTCTCTCTTCTTCCCTTTCTCTTCTCCTGTAGAACCCCAAAGGTTAACGCTCTCACCTTAGGTAAGTGAACGCCGTGCTCTCCATCTGCCTCGGGGCAGGGTGCTGTAACCAGTTTCTTCACTGGATAAGGGGAGCAGGCCTCTTGACTTCAGAGGACTGCTGTCTGTCGTTTACTGCACGAACGGTAAGTTTCGAGTAATTCTAATGTCTTTAAAAGTCTTTAGTAATGATGTCTCTTGTTTTGCAGAGTTCCGGCGATGGCGGATGACGGGCTGAAGTGAGTTGAAGATGGAGCCCGTGTGATGAATAGAAGCGCCTGGAAGCACGTAAGTAAGCGCTTGTTGCCTGCTTCACGATGTGCTCTAACTGTCTTTTTATTTTGCAGGTACAAGTTCGGAGCGGCTGCAGGGTGCCGGAATACCCACTGGGTTAGATGTGGAAAGGAGTAATGGCACGTGAGTATTAAAGTTCCCCAATGTCTTTAAACGCACCTTGTTTTGTCTTTCAGATGCGGGATGCAGCGCCGAAGGCCTCCGGAGCGTGCGAAGAGTTGGTAAGCTTTTGTCTTTCAGATGCCGGAATGCAGTGCGAAGACGTCCGGAGCGCACGAAGAGTAGGTAAGCCTTTGTCTTTCAGATGCCGGAATGCAGCGCGAGGCGTTGGTGACAGCCGATGGACCAGGTAAGTGAAGCGCTGTCACTGAAGACCGTAATGCTAACCTGTTCTTTCTGGTCTTTATAGGTGTTGCTGAAGACTGGATTCAGGATGGTAAGCCTTTTTCCTTAGGCCCAGGATCAGATGCAGAAGACACGATGAGCGTTCTGCTGCAGAGGATGCAGAATAACGCAAAGCAAGATTCATCCATCGGGTGTGGTTTAAATAGCCTCCTGTAGTGCATAGGTGTCTCCTTCCACAGCCACGCCTAGGTAAGAAAAGAGTTCCTGCTTTCCAGAAGAGTTCCAGTGTTCTGAACCTAGGGAGTGGCTCCTGCCCCACCCAACAGGAAAAGTAGTTCCAAACAGAAGAGGATCAGAGGCTCAACTGCCAGGCAAGTAAGCAGCATGGTCTGCTGCAGGTAAGTCCACCCAACCATTATGAGCCCGGCGTTTCCAGCGCTGGGACTGGGCATATTTATGAGCCTGGTGCCACTGGTGCCAGGACTGGGTCCAAAAGGTCCCAATTGGGACTGGTTGGCACTCGGAACCTGGGTTATGGATCTGCTTCCAAGGGAGTTGGGAAAACCCTGACCTTTTGGAAGCAGAGATCATGACAGTACCCCCCCTCAAGGCCCCTCCCAAACCGGGCTTCTCCGGGGGTTTTGGCTTGTCAGGAAATGTTCGGTGAAATCTTTTGATTAGGCGAGGAGCGTGGACATATTCAGCAGGTTCCCAGGATCTCTCTTGGGGGCCGTAGCCTTTCCAGTCAATTAGGTAAAATAGTTTAGATTTGGAGATCTTGGAGTCCAGAATGCTTTTGACTTCAAACTCGAGTTCTCCATCAACTAGGATAGGTTTTGGAGATTTAGTTAGTCGGGTTTGAGGTTGCACGGGTTTTAATAGAGAGACGTGGAAGACCGGATGTATCTTCATGTGCGGGGGCAAGTCCAACTTGACCGCTACTGGGTTTACTATGGTAGTGATGGAATAGGGACCAAGGTATCTTGGGTTGAATGTGCGTGGCCCTTTTAGAGGTAGATATTTGGTGGATAACCAGACTTGATCCCCTACTTAATATTGAGGGGCTTCCTTCCGATGTTGATCTGCTCCTTTCTTGTATTGTTCTTTAGCCCTTTGAAGGTGAGAAACAGCTTCCTTAAAGGCTTGGGTGATTGTAGAATGCAGGTAGTCTACTGCTGGTGTTTCAAGATCTTGAAGGGGATCCAACTCCGAGGTTCGAGGGTGACTGCCGTATAAAAGAAAAAACGGAGTTTTCCCAGTTCCCGAATGGACAGAGTTATTGTAGGCATATTCGGCTATCCAAAGGATGTCTTTCCAAGTTTTTTCAGTTTGTTGCAGCATGCAGCGTAAATACTGTTCCAGAGTTTGATTGGTCCTCTCGGTTTGTCCGTCGGTCTGAGGGTGGTGACTGGTCGATAGTCTCACATCAATTTGAGCCGACCGACAGCAACTTCGCCAAAAATTAGAAATAAATTGACTACCTCGATCCGAAATTAGAACCGAAGGAAAACCGTGCAGTCGGACGATGTTTTCGAGAAATTCTCGGGCCAGAGTTGCTGCTGTTGGCAAGCCTTTGAGCGGAATGAAATGCGCCATCTTGGAGAATAAGTCCACGATTACTAGAATCGTATTGTATCCGGAGCATGGAGGTAGATCGGTGATGAAGTCCATAGAAAGCGTATGCCAAGGGCGAGGTGAGATGTCAATAGGGCGTAAGAGGCCTGCTGGTCTTTCCTTTTGACTCTTGTTTTGGGCGCATACTCCACAGGACGTTATAAAGTCTCTGATATCTTTTTTCCAAGACGGCCACCAGAAGTAGCGCTTGATCTTTTCTGAGGTCTTGGCCATACCGGGATGTCCTTCCATTAAAGAATCGTGATAACAAGAGATTACTTTTTTCTGTAAATCTGTGCTGGGCAGGTATAATCGTTCTTGGAAATACAATAAGTTGTCCTTTACTGCAAAGTCCTTTCCCTGCAGATGCCAATTCTGTATGTCTGCTGGAGTTACAAGTTGCCTGGTTTTATCCTTAACTTCCTCTATGGATTGTGTGGCGATTACACCCAGAATTCTTTGTTCGGGAATGATTGGTACAGGTTTAGGGTTGATCAAGTCTTCTTCCACTCCCATCCGAGAAAGGGCATCAGCTTTACAGTTTTTTGTACCAGGTCGATAGGTAATTATGAAGTCAAACTCGGCAAAGAATAATGCCCAACGGAGTTGTCTAGAGGATTGGGCTTTTGCGGTTTTCAAATATTGCAGGTTTCGGTGATCCGTAATCACAGTAACGGTGTGTCGGGCCCCCAGCAGATAATGCCGCCAAGCCTTAAAGGCAGACTTGATAGCCAGAAGTTCCTTGTCAGTAATCGTGTAATTGATTTCAGGAGGCGAGAATTTACGGGACCAAAATGCCACTGGATGCAACTGATTGGTTACCGGGTCCTTTTGTGATAGAACTGCCCCCATGGCAAGGCTTGAAGCATCAGTTTCCACGATGTAGGGGAGTTCGGGGCGAGGGTGTTTTAAGATTGTTGCAGAGATAAATTTAGTCTTCAAATCCTGGAAAGCTTGTTCCGCCTCGGTAGACCATTCAAAACGTTTGTTTTTCTTTAACAAGGCAGTGATGGGCTGGACTATTCGAGAGAATTCGGGGATAAACCTGCGGTAAAAGTTAGCGAAGCCTAACATGCTTTGCACACCTTTTACGGAGGATGGTGATGGCCATTTGAGAACTGCATCGACCTTCTTTGAATCCATACGCACTCCGCTAGGTGATAATATGAATCCCAAGAATTCAACTTCAGTCACGTTGAAAACACATTTTTCCAACTTAGCGAAAAGTTTGTGTTGACGCAATCTTTCGAGGACCATTTTCACATGTTTCCGATGTTCAGATTCCGATGAAGAATAAACGAGGATGTCGTCAATGTAAACAACAACACACACATCTATGAGCTCTCTGAGGACATCGTTCAGAAAATATTGAAAGGCGGCCGGGGCATTGCAAAGTCCGAAGGGCATGACCTGATATTCAAATAGCCCATATTTGGTGCGGAAGGCCGTCTTCCATTCATCGCCCTCTTTTACTCTTACCAAGTGGTAGGCTCCTCTAAGATCCAGCTTTGTATATATGCATGCTTTTCTGACTTGATCCAGGAGTTCAGGGATCAAAGGTAACGGATATCTATTCTTGACGGTGATCTGGTTCAGGGAGCGAAAATCTATACAAGTTCTAAGGTCTCCTTCCTTTTTTGGAACGAAGAACAAAGCTGAAGAAGCAGGGGACTTGGAAGGACGAATAAACCCATTTGCCAGGTATTGATCCAGGTATTGTCGAAGGTGAAGGTTCTCAGGCTCGGTGAGGGCATAAATTCTACTACAAGGAGGAGTAGATCCAGGTATCAGGTCTATCTGGCAGTCATAAGACCTATGAGGAGGTAGAGAGTTAGCCTGATCCTTCCGGAAAACATCTTGGTATTCTAGGTATTCGGGAGGTAACTGGGGAGTCTCTGAAGAAATTGCTGCCAGTGCAACACCAGGTGGAGGGTGACAAGTAGAGACACATTCTGGAAACTGGACCGTTCTTGCTCGCCAATCGATCAGAGGATTGTGTTTCTCTAACCAAGGTATTCCTAGAATAATCTGAAACTGAGGGGCCTTGATCACATCGAACACGATCTTCTCATGGTGTCCATCTTGACTTACTAGCGTCACTTCCTGAGTGGTATGCGTTACTGGTCCGGAGGCTATCTCCGTACCATCCACCGTAGTAATGACGTCCTTTACAGCCTTGGGACAAAGAGTTAGATTCATCCTCAAAACCATTTCATGATCCACATAATTGCCGATGGCACCGCTGTCGACGTAAGCTTCAATTGCATGTAATCGATACGGATTATCAGGGCTAATGAGGACCATAGGTATCACGAAATGCGAGGTCACGGAACTGGTTTTCACGCTCGGCAAGAGGACCTCTATTTTTGTCGGGCGAGGTCGTTTCCCTGCTCAGAGTTTGTAACTTTGGTAACTGCAGCTCCTACTGCCTTCTTGGCAGGTTTCACCGGACAGTCTCGAAGAAAGTGCCCTGAGTTTCCGCAATAGAGGCATAATTGCAACTGTTTTCTCCTTTCCCGCTCCTTTTGTGCTAGAGGACCTTTCAGGCCCCCTATTTGCATGGGTTCCCCGGAGTCTACTCCTTTGGAAGGAGTTGGCGGTTTGGAAAATACTCGAGCATCAAACTTGGAACGATCGGCCTTCCTGTTCTGCAGTCTGTGATCTATTTGAACGACAAAGTCTATATAGCCCGAACAATCTTGTGGGGGATTCACTACTTCGGCTAACACGTCTTTGAGCTCTCCACGTAGACCTCTATAAAACAGCGTAATCCGTTTGTCCTCAGGCCATTGAGTTTCCACTATCAGTCTGTTGAAAGACGCAATATAAGCCAAAAGGTCTTGATTACCTTGTCGCAACGAAAGAAGCTAATTGTCCAAGGCCTGCCCCTGTGAATGTCTTGCGAACAGTTTTTCCATACAGAGCTGAAAAGCTTGAAAATCATGGAGGACTGGATCATCTTGATTTACTAGAGGGATCGACCAGTCTGCCGCATTGCCACTAAGGTACGAAAGCACGAAAGCTACTTTAGCTTGATCAAGGCCTTGGAAGTGAGCGACAGGCAGTCGACACAGTCATCCGTGTCGTGGGCCTCCCCGAGGCACCAGAGGCAGGCGTCGTGCGAGTCAGTCACCGACATCTTGGACCCACACACCCCGCACTTCTTGAAGCCCGGACGCGGGGTTGAAGACGAAGTGGAAGACATCGCCGTTAAGGTAATATCGAACAGGCTCGAAGAACCAGAAAGAACAGAACTCCAAAGAGTCGAGGCTAGAACCGAGAAACACGAAGCAACACGTTCGCGGAAAAAACGGAACTGAGGCTACTGGCGTCGTGCGTCCTACTTATCACATCGGATGACGTCGGACGTCGGAGGAGGTCCTCGACGGCGGCGCATCGACGTCATCGACGCAGGACGCAGACGCCGAAAAAGTTTCCGAAGCAGCACAGCTGTGGTGATTACTGTCATAGATATGGAATACGTCGGAGGACCCAATCCCCTCGAATGATAAATACTGCAAACCTCTTTGGGTCACCAGAAAATCGTTCGGGCGGAGCCAGAGGTACATTCCCAGGTAGGTTGATCTGCACTGGATTCATTGAGGATGTAGAAGGAAGATTTCCCCCAGATGCGGGTAACGGGGTCTGTCCGGCTTGTGACTGTAGCAATTGTCTAGTGAGATCATCTGTTCGCTCCTTGGAAATAATCAGTTCCCTTCTTAGAGCGTTCGTTTCCTGACGGGCTGCATGCACTTCTGCCCTTAGTTCCCCAAGTAACTGGGCTAGCTGGTCGGTATCCGAGGTTTCCATAGCGCCTGGACGGGAGTTTTGCGGTAGGCTTTGCGTTCTGTAACGCTCACCTGATTCCCGTAGAGGCGCCGGTCTTGACTGGGCGTATACCGTATCTTCAAAGGTGATGTGTAACACACGGCTGGCTCTTTGGGCTGGACCTCTGTGCACTGTATGTCTGACTCGAAGGGTAAGATGTCTGCAGATAGAAAATATGGGATTAATGAACTGGATTATTGAATGTCTCTCTCTTCTTCCCTTTCTCTTCTCCTGTAGAACCCCAAAGGTTAACGCTCTCACCTTAGGTAAGTGAACGCCGTGCTCTCCATCTGCCTCGGGGCAGGGTGCTGTAACCAGTTTCTTCACTGGATAAGGGGAGCAGGCCTCTTGACTTCAGAGGACTGCTGTCCGTCGTTTACTGCACGAACGGTAAGTTTCGAGTAATTCTAATGTCTTTAAAAGTCTTTAGTAATGATGTCTCTTGTTTTGCAGGGTTCCGGCGATGGCGGATGACGGGCTGAAGTGAGTTGAAGATGGAGCCCGTGTGATGAATAGAAGCGCCTGGAAGCACGTAAGTAAGCGCTTGTTGCCTGCTTCACGATGCGCTCTAACTGTCTTTTTATTTTGCAGGTACAAGTTCGGAGCGGCTGCAGGGTGCCGGAATACCCACTGGGTTAGATGTGGAAAGGAGTAATGGCACGTGAGTATTAAAGTTCCCCAATGTCTTTAAACGCACCTTGTTTTGTCTTTCAGATGCGGATGCAGCGCCGAAGGCCTCCGGAGCGTGCGAAGAGTTGGTAAGCTTTTGTCTTTCAGATGCCGGAATGCAGTGCGAAGACCTCCGGAGCGCACGAAGAGTAGGTAAGCCTTTGTCTTTCAGATGCCGGAATGCAGCGCGAGGCGTTGGTGACAGCCGATGGACCAGGTAAGTGAAGCGCTGTCACTGAAGACCGTAATGCTAACCTGTTCTTTCTGGTCTTTATAGGTGTTGCTGAAGACTGGATTCAGGATGGTAAGCCTTTTTCCTTAGGCCCAGGATCAGATGCAGAAGACACGATGAGCGTTCTGCTGCAGAGGATGCAGAATAACGCAAAGCAAGATTCATCCATCGGGTGTGGTTTAAATAGCCTCCTGTAGTGCTTAGGTGTCTCCTTCCACAGCCACGCCTAGGTAAGAAAAGAGTTCCTGCTTTCCAGAAGAGTTCCAGTGTTCTGAACCTAGGGAGTGGCTCCTGCCCCACCCAACAGGAAATGTAGTTCCAAACAGAAGAGGATCAGAGGCTCAACTGGCAGGCAAGTAAGCAGCATGGTCTGCTGCAGGTAAGTCCACCCAAGCATTATGAGCCCGGCGCTTCCAGCGCTGGGACTGGGCATATTTATGAGCCTGGTGCCACTGGCGCCAGGACTGGGTCCAAAAGGTCCCAATTGGGACTGGTTGGCACTCGGAACCTGGGTTATGGATCTGCTTCCAAGGGAGTTGGGAAAACCCTGACCTTTTGGAAGCAGAGATCATGACACAAATGCCGCTTTTGTTTCCATAGACCAGTTACAGAGACAGGTGAAGTGAATAACTTCATGTGTTCAGTTCGACATAGTGTTAAAGGTAAATCACCTAAGAACACGTATTACATAAAAAGAACAGAAGAATCAAAATATAGCAATGATTACAATGCAATCATTGCCCTCTTATGGAAAGCAAACATAGATGTGCAGTACATTGCATTGCAGACAATTCTACTGCTGCTGCACGATATGTTACAGCCTACTTAACAAAAGCAGAAAAAACAGAGCTTAAAGACCTCTGGGATGACCTAGCATCAGACAAAACACTATAGCAGAAATTATACAGCCTAGGCATAAAAATGCTCTCTCAGAGAATGTGGTGCCTATGAAGCAGCAGATCGTTTAACCGGTACTGCTTTGTATGGAAAATCAGACAACATACTATGGCTAAGTCTTGGTCCTGCTAAAGCTAGAAAAAGGGTTCTGAAATCATATGAGGACATAGAAACAATTGCCAGAAATGATCCCAAGAGCCAAGACATTTTAAAAAACGATTTACTGGACACATACTATCTGAAAAGGAGTAGCACTTTGGAAAGCATGTGTCTATACCACATAGCTCAAAACTTTGCATACAAAAAGAGTGTAAAACCTGATGAAAGCAAAGGTAGATATGGAGTAACCGATTGTGAAGGCAGCTTAGTAAAACTTACCAAACGAAGCTTAATTAATCATGTTAAATTGTCATTAAAAACTCCTCAACAAAAAGAACTATATTCCATGTCTCTGCTACAACATTTTAAACCGTGGAGAAAAGAGAAAGAGATACTAGATAACTATGACTGCTATGAAGATGCTTTCAAAGCAAATGAAAGCGCTATCACCGATGTGAACTTTACGCAGTACAAAACAATGGAGGTCATTACAACCTTGGTGCTAAGTGCACCAACTTTACCACCATGGTGTAAACTACGTTTACACCATGGTGGATGGCGGATTTACCGCCCCATTCCAAGGTGAGTGGGGCGGTAAATCCCCATTTCCCCTTCCCCATTCCCATTTTTGCCCCATAGGGCATAATGGGAGTGGGGAAGGCGCTAATTACGCCGCCGTAAATTACGGCGGCGTAATTAGCACCATGGCGGGTTAGCGCCATGGATTTTAACGCCTGCTAAAAGCAGGCGTTAAAATCAGAATCAGGCGTTAAGGGTTAACGGTGGCGTTAACCCTTAACGCCTGAGTTGTAATGAGGGCCAATGTTACACAGTGAGCAGCAACACGAAGAAGAACTTCAGGCCCAACTAAATAAGGACTCTTCCGACAGTGGTCAACCTTCTGTAACAGGAAGCCAAGAACCACTAGGACAGCCACTAATAGCAAATGAGGCAGAATTAGCTATGACAGAAGTGGAAAACACCATGTGTCACTATCAAGAAGATATCGAAGACCTAATTGTACAACAAGCAAAACTTAAAGATCAGCGCACCATTTTTGAAGACGCAACAAAACAAATTGTACATGGTGTGCAACACGAAAATAAACAATGTGCCTGCCAAAATTACAAACCTATACTGCTGTACGTCAGTGGTGAAGCTGGGTCAGGAAATACATTCTTAATCAAAATCATCAGCAAGTTCCTTCAACAATTGACAAACAACAAACTGTCAGCTGTTGTAACTGCCCCCACAGGTTTAGCTGCCTACAACATAGGTGGTGTCACTTTACACCGATTACTTCTCCTTCCAGTAGAGCACCAAAACAAATTAGACTATTACAAACTTTCTGCAGAAGCTGCAATGGAACTACGCAGAGTATTAAAACAAACGAAAATGCTACTAATAGATGAAGTGAGTATGGTCTCCAACCTAATGTTGGCCTTGATTCACCTCAGATTGCAAGAAGTACTTAAAACAAACGACGAAGAACTCTTTGCAGGAAAACACATTATCGTTTTTGGAGATCTTCTACAACTGACACCAGTGAAAGGTGAACCTATTTTTAAAACCTTAGGACACAAACTTTGCCGTAAAACTGTGGGCAGCATAGGAAATGTCAACCTTTGGCAACATTTCCAATACAGAGAATTAACAGAAAACATGCGGCAATCTGCAGATCTCACTTATGCCAACATCTTAAAAAGTATTAGAGTTGGTGTACCATCGCAAGAAGCACAAGCCATATTGAAAAAACGGCACATTCATGCACTTTATGGCGATAATGCATGCGCTACTGATGTTATGGAACAATTAGCGCACAAAAATGTCAATTGTATGGCCTTAATGCCAACACTCGCAAGCTGTTTCAAATTCAATGAAACAATGTTAAATAAAGAAATGCAACCAATTATAGAAATTAGCGCCACAGACAAACTAGACATGGTATGACACTACCCATGTGTGAGCAAGCTATAACAAGACTACGTAGCTTAGAAAAATCAATCTCCAACACAGCTGGGTTGGAAAAAATATTAAAATTATCCTTAAATTGTAGAGTAATGCTTAAACATAACCCTGACGTGGAGCAAGGGCTAGTTAATGGGGCACTGGTACAGTTGTTGGCTTTCAATAATACCCACGTGACAACAACATTCAGTTTGTCAATATTCACTTTGACAAACTTTCAGAAGTGAAAAGGATAGGGTGCTCAACTGCTCGATTCCTTCTCTTCAAAGACATGTATGTACGTAGAGAGCAATTTTCTCTAACTCTTGCATATGCAGTCACCATTCATAAATCCCAAGGTCTTACCCTAGGACAAAGCATTGATAGATATAGAAAACACAATCTTTAAAGAAGGCATGAGCTACGTAGCGCTATCACGCTTACGTACACTTGACTGTCTATTTCGAATGAACTTTGATGCAAGTAAAGTGAACGCTGATATTCCTTGCATTTAAGAATACAACAGACTGCGTTCAATGTACACCCCACATCTGAAAAATATCTTGTTCCAGAAAAAGCAAAACATGGTAAAAGAAAACTAAATCAAACAGAAATGCAACAGAATCTGACAGCAAATGCTTCAAAGAAAACAAAAGAAGCTAAAGCTTCATCAATTACCACAAGCAAAGAAGAACCTATTAGGGAAAGTAAACCAGGTACTTCTTCAGACAAGGAACGGAAAGGCCGAAAAGTGCACTCAGATACAGAACTGGCTGGTCCATTCAAATTTTCAAATGAAACTGGTGTATTGACACCAATTGTTAACAATATTTACTTACACAGTACAGACCAATTGTTTTTGCAAATGTTAGTCCTGCATAGAAACGCAACAAACAATCCTGACAACATGTACAGTGTTCACAGAATAAGACAAGAATTAGACTACTGTGCTGGAATGGTGAGATTCACTATAAACACACAAGAAGATCCACAAGAATTTCTAATGTACTTACTACAAGTACTGGAAAACAAAAGCATACCTATAAATGAAATCTTCCAGATTTCATACATGTGGAAACATACATGCACTCTCTGTAGCAATGTGATACAGGAACAAATCCCAAATGAGCGATTTGTGTAAGTATCCATACCTAATTGTGAATCCAGAATGCAAACCATGGCAGATTATGTACTATGTGCAATTCAGACAATCGCTCCACCTTACTGATACAAACACATAGTAACTACATAATACTTATGCTTCTACGTTATAATGCAGATGGTACCAAAAACAACCGCAAGCTGAGTGAATTCACACACGGTCAAGTGTCACTTGGAAAGAAAACCTTTACAACAATAGGTATAATCTACCATGCATGAGCTACAACCAATGCAGGTCACTACACTGCATACATTAAAAAGAAATGTGGATGGTTGGAATGTAATGATAGCACCATTACTGTAAAGCAGAGATTGCCAGCTAATCTTACAAATGCGTATTTAATCTTCTTAAAGTCAAAATATAATAACTAATGTGTACCTCAACATTACCAAAAAATGAAGTGAAACACTACAAACAGTTAGAATACGCCAACAGGTATCTAACTGTTGTTAAGAAAAGAAAGTGTGTAGCATAGCAAATAAAGGTTTTTTTTAATCCGACCGGGATTTTTTTTCCCCCAGACCCAAGGATTTGAAAAACAAACACAGAAACTGAGCAAAATGCACAGTACACTGGTTTGTAAACTAAATATGAGGGTAAAAAAAAGCTAAACTGTGTATTATACAGTGTAATAACTCTTCTTAAAATGCAAACACTAACATGCTTTTTTCTTTTATCACAGAAATTGAAAAAGTGTTGTTCCGCCAAGTGCTAAAGTCATGTAAGACATATATGGATTCTGAACAAAGTAAACAGTAAGTATAATTACGGTCATCTCATACATATGCGAATCTACACGTCTAATCTCTGGCACTAATATGCTGCAGTGGCTGTATGCTGGCCCTAGCATCTTCGTTGTATAACCTACCACCTACACCCTACGGCCAAGCAACCAAGACGATAGGTCCTACCCGCAACCATCGCTGCATATCAAAACCATGGTGCTTGTAATTTGACTACTTATAGGTTTACTCTTGGGTGCATAGTCTGCAGCCATGGACCCAAGACGCTATGACGTGCACACAATTACCGCACCACACCCATGTTCACTTATAACCTCACTGCTTAGGACTTCAGTCTTGGGTGCATGGCCTTTGGCCATGCACCCTTGACTCTGGATCCTGGGAAGAACCACCACAGCATATCGCACCCATTGTGGCTTCTAACTACACTACATATAAAGTTGGGTTTGGGAGCATGGCCTTTGGCCATGCACCCAAAACGCTAGGCCCTCCCCACAACCACCTGAATAATGTTTCATAGTACGAGTGTATCTATACCTGTGATATGCTGCAGTAGTTGTGACCACAGGCTGCAAACTTGGGTGTGAGGCCATAGATTTTTCAATGTATGGGTATGCAGTATATAAAATCCATAGTGGCGTACAACTGCAATGCTTACAACTTTGTTCCCCGGTGCATGGCCTTCAGCCATGCACCAAAAACTGTACGTCCTGGCCACAACTACCACACCATATGACACCCATTGGGGCGTGTAATTACACTACGTACAAATGTGCTGTTGGGTACATGGCCTTCGGTCATGCACCAATGACTGCTGCCCCTCCCCATAGCCAGCTGAGTGATGTACTACCCCCACCACATCACACCCATTGGGGCATGTAAGTACACTGTGTACAAAAATGCTGTTGCCACCTGAGTAATGTACCACCACACCATTTCACACCCATTGTAGCTTGTAAGTACAGTACGTGCTGTTGGGTGCATGGCCGTCGGTCATGCACCCATGACTGCTGCCCCTCCCCACAGCCAGTAGAGTCATGTAGTACCACACCATATCACACCCATTCGGGCATGTAACTACACTACGTACAAATGTGCTGTTGGGTGCAAACAGAAGTGTTGGGACCCCCCCCTATAACTTTTCCCCCCTGGACGAATCCAAAAAAAAATTCAGAGTGGCCCATATACTTTTTATGCAAAGTTTGGTGAGGATTCGTCCAGGGGGGAGCGAAGTCAGAAGTCGCTCAGAAAGTGTTCTTATGGAAACAGCAACTTAACCATACCTACACGGCCACTACCATATATATTGACTCTAGGGTGCAATAGAGAGAGATAACGGGAGGATACTGGAGAATAGAGAGAGATACCGGGAGGATACCCGAACAAGGGGGATACACCCAAATACCTAGGCTTTAATATAGCGCTAGAAGAAGCTGCATTAAAGTCTTGAAAAAATAGGATGCAATAGGAGACCAAAACGATTAAAGACGTTTTTGATAGAAATGGGCTTACATTCCATGTCGGAATAATGATAGGGGCAGGAGATTTATGTAGCCGGCCGGAGTCTGTCTAGTCTGTTATGTCTGTCTTGTGTTTTTTTTCTTTTTCTGACATCACGAGTTAAGAACATTTTTGAGGGAAATGGCATGAAAATAGTGCGATTGTTAAGATAAAAAGATGTATGACATGAATTGATGCTTGTTGTTTGAAAAGGTAAATAACATTTTTTGTGAAAAAACGGGATTGGAGCTTGCGACGATTGGTGCTCGCTCATATTGTTGATTTTTGTTGAGAAACGTAAAGCATAACAAAGTGTTATATGAGGAGAAGGTAGACAGATTTAAGCATGCAAGACATTACACCGTTAGTACACTTGTACAAACAGTTGCCAAAACATGCACCTAAACTGTACAGTACAGTGCAGAATGGGGTAAAGGAACTGCCCACAAAATGTTTATGCCATGGCCCCATGACGGATCACTATCTAAAACGGTCCTGCAACAGAATGACGAGATTTTTGCACGCCACGTATACTGGCAAAAAGTTAGATAAACGCCTAGCTAGTTAAGAGCTTTGGAAGATGTACCAAGAGGATAAGGAAGAGGAGCCACCGTTAGACTGGATACTTAACATATGCACAGAGGCGGGTGAAACACCTTTTGCGCCACCCGCCCCGCCTGAAATAAAAATCAAAGCCAGTAACGACAAAGGATTATATCCGTTGAGGGAACTTAAAGCAGCCACTGCATATAGCAACCAGGCATATGAGTCACCTACGCAAAGTAGTGACAAAAACCCAGACAAGGACAGAGACCGAGATATCCCCTCCAAAGTCCCGAGGGACAAGGAGAGACATGAGAAAGAAAAAGGAGACAAAGCACAAGCAAGTACTGTTACGCTCACCTGACTCCCACGGAGGCGCTGGCCTGGTTCGCGCTGCTGACCTCTTCTAAGGTGATGCGCAGGGTTCGGAAGACGGACTGGACCGGGCCCCCAAATCTGGCTTGTCTGGCTCGCAGAAGTATCCTTCTGTAGGTGAAAATAGGGGATTAACTGTCTGCGGGGTAATGCAATCGGCCTCCCACTTTCCCCTCTCACCCTCCTCGAAACCCTTCTGTGCTTCCTCGTAGCGTCTCACCTTAGGGTCTGGAAGGACGAGCTCTCCATCCTGCTTCTGATGCAGGGGCGCGTTGGTATCCAGTTACTTCACTGGATTTTTGGATTGGTGAGAACCAAACTTGCTTGGCTTCCAGGTAAGTTTTTTTGATAAGAGGTTCCCCTTGTGTCCATGCATTAATGTACTAATGCTAGTGTCTTTTTCCCCATAGGGGCCAGGGTACGGAATGCCGGGGAACAGGCACCGACCCGAGATGAGAGGTGAAATCCTTGTAGAAATCAGGTAAGTCTTTAATGAGCGTTTTTTTGGTAATGTCTTTTCATTCGCTCATTAACGCTGATGTCTCTTTTTCCCCTTAGGGGCCGGGGTCCAGAAATGCCCGGATGCGGCGCGGACCCGAAATGAAGAGGGAATGAATCAACAGGTAAGTCTTAACATGGAGATTTAGCTTTCCTTATTTCCTTCTCTCTCTCACCTTTTGTTCTGGTCTTTTTCTCCCTAGGCGCTGGGGCGTGACTGCGAATCCGGATGATCGCTGCTGAACATGGAGGCGCCCTGTAAAGGTGAGTGGAATGCGGCGCTGCAGCGATCGACGCAATGAGCTTTTAAATAAAAGTTTTCCTTTTCAGGATTGTCGGCGAGATGTCTCCGGGATGCGGGATTTAGCAGGTAAGGACTTTTCCTTCTTCTGTTCTCTTCTTCTCTTCCTTTGCAGGTGATCCAGGATGCTGGCAGGCATGGCAGAAGTCAGGATGCAGGAGCAGACACGGTCAGCGTCCAGCTGCTAGATGCAGAACAACGCGAAGCACATGTGGCTGTTCGGGTGGGGTTTAAATAGCCTTGGAAGAAGTTCCAGGTATGTATCCTTCCTCCAATCAGATATGTATCCTTCCCCAACCACGCCCGGATGGTAAATTAGTCCCACAGGTAAAGTAGTTCCTTTCAGGCCTCAAGGAGGCCGGGATCCTGCAGCATGGTCTGCATCAGGTAAGTGCACCCAAGCACTCCCATAATGAGCCTGGCGCCTATGGTGATGGTGCCAGGACACTGTCCAACGGGCCCCTATGTGGGGTTGCTGGGTCCTTCCTTGGGGACTGGATGTCCGCTTTCGGGGACGCAGGGCTTGAACCGGCTCCCTGGGAGCGGGCATCATGACAGCACTCCACCCCCACCCCCCCAAGGCCCCTCTCAAGGTTGTTCCCTCCGGGGGTTTTGGTTTGTCTGGGAAGAGTCGGTGGAATTTCCTGACTAATCGAGGTGCATGCACATGGTCGCTGGGTTCCCACGACCTCTCCTGAGGTCCGTACCCCTTCCAATCAATTAGGTAGAACAGTTTTGACCTAAACATTTTTGAGTCTAAAATGTTCTTCACTTCGAATTCGGGCTCCCCATCTATTAGAATAGGTTCTGGAGGTTTGAGTAGTCGGGTTCCGGGTACCACTGGTTTCAGAAGTGACACATGAAAAACAGGGTGAATTCGCATACTAGCTGGTAAATCAAGTTTAACAGCCACTGGGTTAATTATTGCTGTAATAGAATAAGGTCCCAGATATTTTGGGTTAAAAGTTCGAGGCCCTTTGAGTGGTAAATGTCTGGTAGCTAACCACACTTGATCCCCAATCTGATACGGAGGTGCTTCACTCCGATGTAGATCAGCATTTTCCTTGTATTTTCTCTTGGCTTGTCGTAAATGCGTAGTTGCCTCTTTGAAGGCTTGGGTAATTGTAGAATGCAGATGTTCTACTGCAGGCATTCCGAGGTTCTGAGGTGAGTCAAGGTTTGAGGTTCGAGGGTGATGCCCAAACAAAGTATAAAAAGGACTGTGGCCAGTTCCAGAGTGTACCGAATTATTATATGCGTATTCGACTATCCAAAGAATGTCTTTCCAGTTGCTTTCAGATTGCTGCAACATACACCGTAAGTACTGCTCAAGGGTCTGATTTGTCCTCTCGGTCTGACCATCGGTCTGAGGGTGGTGACTGGTCGATAATCTTACGTCGATCTGCACCATTTGACAACATTTGCGCCAGAAGTGGGAAATGAATTGGCTTCCCCGGTCAGAGATTAGTATAGATGGGAATCCATGTAGCCGAACAATATTTTCGAGGAATTCTTTAGCTAGGACAGAAGCTGAAGGTAAACCTTTCAAAGGAATAAAGTGGGCCATTTTGGAAAACAAATCCACAATTACCAGAATAGTATTGTACCCCGAACAAGGAGGCAGGTCTGTAATAAAATCCATTGATAGGGTGTGCCAGGGTGCTGGCGGTATGTCTAGAGGTTGAAGGAGACCGGCTGGTCTTTTCTTTTGACTTTTATTTTGGGCGCAAACACCACAGGACATCACAAAAGATTTAACATCTTTTCGCCAAGAGGGCCACCAAAATTGTCGTTTCACCTTTTCCTCCGTCTTGGCAATACCGGGGTGTCCCTCTATTAATGTATCATGATAACCGGAAATAACTAGTTCGTGTAATTCCTTATGTGGCAGTAATAAGCGTCCTTGGAAATAAGGTAAACCATTATCTATGGTAAAGTCTGATCCCTTTTGTATCCATTCCTGTAAGGTTGTAGGGTCCAGGAGTTGTTTCACTCTGGCTTGAATGTCTTCAAGCGTCTGTAACGAAGTCATGCCTAGAATCCTCTGTTCGGGAATTATTGGTACTGGTTCTGAGTTTGTATCAGATTCTCCCATTCCAATTCGGGATAAGGCGTCTGCTTTGCCATTCTTGCAGCCAGGTCGATAGGTAATCACGAAATCAAATTCAGCGAAAAACAAAGCCCATCGGAGCTGCCGTGATGACTGAGCCTTGGCGGTTTTCAAATACTGTAAATTCCGGTGATCAATGATCACTGTGATGGTATGTCGAGCGCCAAGCAGATAATGCCGCCAGGCTTTAAAAGCGGACTTAATGGCTAACAGTTCTTTGTCCGTGATTGCATAATTAAACTCGGTTGCCGAGAATTTTCTGGACCAAAATGCTACGGGATGCAGTTGGTTGGTTTCGGGATCTCTTTGAGACAGGACAGCTCCCATGGCTAGGCTGGATGCGTCAGTCTCAACGACATAAGGGAGATCTGGACGCGGGTGTTTCAATATAGGTGCGGAGGTAAACTTAGCTTTTAAATCCTGAAAGGCCTGCTCGGCTTCTTCAGACCATTCAAAACGTTTATTTTTCCTCAAGAGTGCAGTAATGGGTTGTACCACGCGTAAAAATTCCGGGATAAACCTGCGATAGAAATTGGCAAAGCCGAGCATGCTTTGAACCCCTTTTACAGAGCTAGGTGATGGCCATTTGAGGATGGCATCCACTTTTCTCTTTTTCCCCTTAGGGGCCGGGGTCCGGAAATGCCAGGATGCGGCGCGGACCCAAAATGAAGAGGGAATGAATCAACAGGTAAGTCTTAACATGGAGATTTAGCTTTCCTTATTCCCTTCTATCTCTCACCTTTTGTTCTGGTCTTTTTCTCCCTAGGCGCTGGGGCGTGACTGCGAATCCGGATGATCGCTGCTGAACATGGAGGCGCCCTGCAAAGGTGAGTGGAATGCGGCGCTGCAGCGATCGACGCGATGAGCTTTTAAATAAAAGTTTTCCTTTTCAGGATTGTCGGCGAGATGTCTCCGGGATGCGGATTTAGCAGGTAAGGACTTTTCCTTCTTCTGTTCTCTTCTTCTCTTCCTTTGCAGGTGATCCAGGATGCTGGCAGAAGTCAGGATGCAGGAGCAGACACGGTGAGCGTCTAGCTGCTAGATGCAGAACAACGCGAAGCACGTGTGGCTGTTCGGGTGGGGTTTAAATAGCCTTGGAAGAAGTTCCAGGTATGTATCCTTCCTCCAATCAGGTATGTATCCTTCCCCGACCACGCCCGGATGGTAAATTAGTCCCACAGGTAAAGTAGTTCCTTTCAGGCCTCAAGGAGGCCGGGATCCTGCAGCATGGTCTGCATCAGGTAAGTGCACCCAAGCACTCCCATAATGAGCCTGGCGCCCATGGCGCCAGGACTGATGTCTTTTATGAGCCTGGCGCCATAGGCGCCAGGACACTGTCCAAAGGGCCCCTATATGGGGTTGCTGGGTCCTTCCTTGGGGACTGGATGTCCGCTTTCGGGGACGCAGGGCTTGAACCGGCTCCCCGGGAGCGGGCATCATGACAAGTACATCTCTAGATACGAGTAGAGAGGGAAAGAGATGGAAAGGAGATAAGGACAGGACTGATGAGATTCACACACAATTAATGGATGGGAGGTCAGATTTTATTGAAACTCGATGGTAAAGGCATTGAGGACGTGAGACAAAAGGGAGAGTCCGACGATTCGAAAAGAAAAGAGAAGAAAAAAGAAAAAGGATTGAGAGACGAAACAATCAGGAAAAAAGATAGGCAAAGACGAGAGCAGCTGTATCGCGAAGAGCAAGAAAGGAAACACGATCATAATCCAAGAGCAGCTAATGATCAGAACAGGCAGGAACAGCGAAGAATAGAAGAAGAACAAAAGATACTGGAGAAGAGATTAAAAAGACAACGGGATGAGGAAATACGAAGGGCAAAGGAATGTAAAGATGTGAAGAAACAGGAAGAAGATAGGGTCAGAGAGGAAGCAAGGAAGCGCAGAGAGTTCGATGACGACATAGAACGCAAGAGAAGACAGAGGGCACTGGATCTTGAATATCTGGAAAGAGAGGTTAAAAAACCTGATCCTGTAGTAGGCCCGGAAGACATAGAAGAATTCTTTCCTGAGTACGATTCAGTACCAGGCACGTCTAGGGCAAATATCGAAGATGACTTCGACACCAGAAGCATCGGAGAGACGATCGATAGAATATATGATGAAATGGGACTAGAAGAGGTACCCCAAGGGAGAGGACGAGCGTCTTGAGAGCACTCAGTTGTATGCCACAGAGGACGCGTCCCGAAGTAGCAGAAATAGAGAGCTATCCCTAGATAGGTTGACACTAAATTGGAACGAGGAAGAGGAGGCGTTACACGAGTTGGGCACAGACAATATCAGACACAGAAAGAGAGGAATATGAGGAAAAGGAAGATGAGAAAAGACACGAAAAATGCTTCTCTAGAGGAAATGGAATAAGATGGTCAGATTCTAGCAAGTCTGCACTTAAGGCATCAGAGTCAGCCACACAATCAGACCGATACGGAGGAGTATCTTATGGTCAAAGAGGGGTGTCTCCACCACCATATGTGAGCAGACTAAGGACATTGCCAGGTAGACGGCAATGCGTGAATATTACCCCTGCAGTGGATAGAAAAATGATGAGAGAGGAAAAGGAGTGCCATGTGTTACAATTCCCGCTACTCGTAAAAGCAGGAACGAGGCCACAGTATATACCCTGGCCACACATGGATCGAGAAAATCTGAAAAATAAGCTTCCAATGTTGACATCGGGAGCCGGAAAATGGATACATGAGTTAGAAAAAATGATGGGAGGGAACACATTAGCTATCAGTGATATTAAGGGTCTTTTAATTGCCATACTTGGTGACAGAGCTGAGGATGTGTGGACACATGCATGTTACCCTGGTGTAACTACAGTTAATACTGCGCATGATGGAGCTCCGTTTAACAACTGCAGAGCCGCTGTATGGAAAGCATTACGATTGCTATATCCGGATACTTCTGACATGGGAGCTATAATGACACATAAAAGGAAGGAGTCAGAGGATCCATTGCTTTACATTCAGAATTTCCAAGACACATGGGTGCTGGAAACACGTGTATCTTGGGAGAAGTCCATACCCGTGTTTTACCATATATTATGCCAAGGGCTGCCGGATCAGGTACAGAAGCAGCTCAAGAAATTGGTAGGAATTGAGGCCAAACCGTGGTCTGAAATACAGTTGACCATAGTTCACTATTGCAGACTGCTGCAAGAGAAAAATCACAAAAAAGAGGCTGCACGAAAAAAAAGAGGTAAAATTAGTGCAGAAGAAATTGTCAAAATATGCCATTGAAGGGACAATGATAACTAGCACAGACGGATCAAATATACAGCAGGTCAATAATCAAAGGCAGGTTGATCAAGGCAATAACGGGTTATACCCCAGAGGGAGAGGCTTCCGAGGAAGAGGTTTCCAGAGTAATCAGGGAGGTTTCCAGGGCAATCAGGGAGGTTTTCAAAACACGCAAAACGGCAATCAGGATATGTCAAATGAGCAAATAATCAGACCACCATCAATATGTTGGACGTGTGGGATGGCAGGGCATCTAGCACGCACATGCAGAAGTCAAGGCATGGTGCAAAACGACCAAGGAACAAAAGTAGGGATGGTGAATCCACCTATGTTTTTACAGCAGGGTGGAAATGGAGTTGCACAAAATCACACGGTGCAACAGCAAGCACCGGGAGCACAACAAAGCTTGCAACCTCAGAATATCACAAATTTACCACAAGGACAGTCAACAGTCGCTGATTAAACTGTCACAGACAACAAGTACAGGACAGGTACTAAATTCTGGAATGAGAAATAACACTGGTGATGGAGGTCCATTCGCTCAACATGGAACAAAGTTATATATAGACTAGGACAGCTCACTGGGAAACCTGATGTGTTCTATCCTATCTGTGACACCAGACCCTCACGAGGAACCAAGGGTAGATGTCTGTATAGGGGATAAAGAATATTCCTTCTTAGTTGACACAGGTGCACCACGCTCGTGTATACGTGAAGGCAAGGTTTCCTTGTCCGGCGATGCCATAAACACTCAGGGATTCACAGGAGCAACAAGGCGTGTTCCTTTTACAAAAGAACTTCCAGTATCTATAGGAGGATGTGCCATGAATGTGCCACTGCTATATTCAAGGCAAACTCCAGTAAATATATTTGGACAAGACCTAATGACGAAGTTGAACATGACAATCTCGTTCACGGAGAAGGGCATAGTATGTTCAACTCCAGGAATGTATTATTTGAACGTATGCGAAATGATTAGAGCATACGCAGGACAAACGGCTATGAGAGCTGTTCCATTGGAACCAGAAATATTCACGTATGGAGTGTGTATATTAATGTCATGGCTACCAGACATTACAGACAGACCAATGAGAACCCCAGATTAGTTTTTATTTAGGCCAAGAATACCTATGCATTAGGAAAAGGGAATAATAGTTGAGGTTAATCTCATTTATTGGGTGAAAATGATCAAAAGAGAGGTGCCCCAGAGAATGATGCTGGCACAAAAACGTCCTGGATATTTTGACAATGACATGGCAAAGGTGCCTGTCTCAGTGTGGACCACAGGCCCTTATGACGTAGGCTTGTTGAAGGGAGTCGGAGAAGTAAAGATTAAATTGAAACCAGGAGCAATTTTACCAAAAGCACAACAGTATCCCATGTCTAGGGAAGCAGATGAAGGGGTTTTCAAGACAATTTCTGCCATGATGGAGCAGGGCATCTTAGTGACATCAGAGTCGTCATGCAACACTGCGGTTTACCCTATCAAAAAATCAAAGGGAGGGTCTTGGCATTTAATCCAAAATCTAAGGCTGATAAATGATATTGTGGAGGCCGAGTTTCCTCTAGTGCCTAACCTGTCCACAATCCTATGTAATATACCCGTTGAGGCGAACTATTTCACGGTGATTGACTTGATAAACATATTTTTCTCAATCCCATTGCACAGAGACTCACAAGATTTGACGTCATTCACGTTCAGACAAATGCGTATGAAAAGTACAAGGTTACCTCAGGGGTACTGTGAGTCTCCTTCGATTGTCAACAGAGTCCTGCTGATGGACTTAAGCAATATTGCATTAGAGAGTGTTATCTGGTAATATGTGGATGACATCTTAATTTGCAGCACAACAGAAGAAATGTGCAGACACAAATTCAGCTATTGACAGTATTGGCTGAAAAAGGTTATAAGTTGACAAAGAGAAGTTACAATACTTTCAACAAGAAGTGCTGTACATAGGCCAGCTGATCTTGCATGAGGGGAAAAGGGTTACCCCTGAAAGGACTGAAGCCATATTAAACACAGCCAAGCCACAAACGATAAAACAAATGCAGAGTTTTCTAGGATTATGCAATTATGTCAGGGCATGGATGCTTGACTACAGCTGTTATACCAAGCCCTTGTTACAAGCCCTAAAGAAAGCACAGGGGACGAAAGAAAAAAAATGAATGGACTGAAACCATGGAAGATGGATTATTCGAACTAAAAAGGGCCATTTGCACGGCACCAGTTTTAGGGATTCCCAATTATGCAGAGGAATTCTACCTTCAAATGGCAGTGTTATGACAGCAGTACTCACAAAGAGAACCACGTTGGGGTACAAGCCCCTGGCATACTACAGTGTGAACTTGGACCCAGTGATGAGAGGTCACTTACCATGCGAACAAAGTTTAGCTGTCGCAGCGTTCGCCACAGAGAAAGCTACAACCATTGTGATCGGATGCTCAATGACGTTGTTCATCGAGCACGCACGATTTGCCATTCTAGAGAAACCGAAAGGCACATTGACATCTCAGAGAGCTTCTGCATATGAAGTGATCATATCAAATCCATCGATTAAAGGGGTAGTCCAGCTAAAAATGTTATTTAAAAAATAGATAGGCAACATTAAAAAAAAAAAAATACTGGCACTTTTTTTTTTAAACTTCCTATGTAAAATATTGAGCTATTCAAGCTCAAAATTCGCAAAAGCAAGCACATGGGCGCATCCATTTTGTGAAATGGATGCCCGCCTGTGCTGGCTTTTGCGGCACTAATGAAGGAAAAGCCAGCCAGCTGTAGTAAACAAAAGCTACCGCTGGGTGGCTTTTCCTTCTTTGGTGCTGTACGCGGAGGACGGGGACCGGAGACCAGAGTGGGAAAGCTGCAGCTGAATCTCGGTAAGTGCTATTTTTTTTTTTTTAAATAAGCACTAGCTGCGGTTTCTTTTCTAAGTTTTCCGGGCTGGAGGAGCCCGGAAAACTTAGAAATAAAACCGCAGCTTTAAAAACGTTGTATTTATGTTTGCGGTCGCTTTTGAAGCGACCGCAAACATAAATACAACATTATTGTGTTTGAAAACGCTGCGGTTTTTCTTTCCAAGTTTCTCAGGCTCCTCCGGCTCGGAGGGGCCTGAGAAACTCGGAAAGAAAAAACGCAGCGTTTTCAAACACAACCGCGTTGTGTTTCTGCCTGCTGTGGCTATCACTTTGGGTCTCCGGTGCTCCCCCAGGGGAGCACCGGAGACCCAAAGTAAAAGCCAAGGCAGGCAGAAACACAACACGATTGTGTTTACATGCCGCAGTGTTTCTGCCTACAGCTGATTTCCCATTTGGGGCTCTCGGGCTCCCCACGAGCCCCAAATGGGAAATGCTAAATGCTGCAGTGTTTCTGCCTAAATCTGCTTTCCCATTTGGGGCTCTCGGGCTCCCCGAGCCGGAGAAGCCTGAGAAACTTGGAAAGAAAAACCGCAGCGTTTTCAAACACAATAACGTTGTATTTATGTTTGCGGTCGCTTGAAAAGCGACCGCAAACATAAATACAACGTTTTTAAAGCTGCGGTTTTATTTCTAAGTTTTCCGGGCACCTCCAGCCCGGAAAACTTAGAAAAAAAAACGCAGCTAGTGCTTATTTTTAAAAATAAATAAATAGCACTTACCGAGATTCAGCTGCAGCTTTCCTGCTCTGGTCTCCGGTCCCCGTCCTCCGCGTACAGCACCAATGAAGGAAAAGCCACCCAGCGGTAGCTTTTGTTTAATACAGCTGGCTGGCTTTTCATTAGTGCCGCAAAAGCAAAAGCCAGCACAGGCGGGCATCCATTTCACAAAATGGATGCGCCCATGTGCTTGATTTTGCGAATTTTGAGCTTGAATAGCTCAAAATTTTACATAGGAAGTTTAAAAAAAAAAAGTACTAGTATTTTTTTTTTTAATGTTGCCTATCTATTTTTTAAATACAATCTTTAGCTGGACTACCCCTTTAAGATAATTTGATGTAAGATAGTGAACCTGGCTATTTTTATAGCAGAGCCAGTCACTGAAGGAAAGCCAATCCATGACTGCGCAAACTATGAAGAATTTTAAGATGAGATCCCCAGAGTGAAAGAAAATGCATTGGCAGACGAAGAAATTGTCTTTGTTGACGGTTCTTCAAGAATCAATCAAAATGATGGGCAGAGATATACAGGCACCGCTGTAGTGAAGCACACAGCAAATAGAGAGTTTCAAGTACTCATTAGTGCACGATTACCATCTCATTATTCAGCACAGGCTGCAGAATTATTGGCGGTGATACTCGCACTTGAGAGTCATGCAGACCAGGAAATGACGGTGTACAGAGAGTCCGCCTATGTGACATCAACCATGCACGCAGGCCTAGCATGCTGGAAAAGGAGGGGCTACCTCCGAGCGGATGGCACTCCAGTGCAGCACGCCACCCTATTGGACAGGCTCATTAAGGCACTACAACTCTCAGTGGGCATAGCGGTCGTGCAATGCGCCGCCCACATGAAAGGGTCAAAGACAGAGTAGGACTCTTACAGATAGTGCCATTGGAGAGCCCAAAATTCTGCTTCAGGATTAATGGTACAAGAAAAATGGGAGAGAATCAGAATTGTGGCCGAGTATTTGACGCTCCAGGAATGGTACATGGTACTAAAGTGATCATGGATCATTATTGGGCATGTGAATCCAAAGCATACATCAGACTGCTGGAAAATTGGGGAGGTATATGCACATTGGTGAATGGCCATGTCCCAGCATTGGTGATTCCAAAAAGTGATCTGAATATTGACAGTTTCCCAAAAGCAGATGCTCACTTGAGAAATAAGAGATCTATAGAACTGATGCACCGAATGAAGAGAGAGAATAACTTTTCTGCTAAATCAGAAGAAGCCTTTCATGCGATCCTGTATGAACACAGGCTGTTCAGCCTAACCTCATCAGTGTTCACAACAATTCTGATGCCAAGAGTTCAGGTTGGAGCAAATACTAAATGGTTGCAGATAACCAGATGGGAGTTACTGCAGACCATCAACACAACCATAAAAGGATTCAATGCAATAAAGGAAGTGTTAAGGGTGATTCGACTAATGACTCTCCAGAACAGTCCTTGACATGATCACAGCTATGGATGGCGGTGTTTGTGCAAAAATGAGACAATCATGTTGCACATTTATACCATCTCATGATGACGGAAATGGAACCTTAACAGAAGCCATAGGTTTGCTGACAAAACTACAGAATCAGATGATTGATGAAGCTGACGAAGTTGACGATGACAGCTGGTTTGGATCACTATTTTCATGGGTTCCGCAATGGATGGCAGATGTATTCAAATTCCTAGGAGGCCTGCTGGTGATTATATTGCTTGGATTCTGTGTTATCAAGATAATAAGATCTCATTGCCAGAAAACTGTGAAAAAAGCCATAGGGATGAAGATCATGATTGATGTCGAGCCAGGATGGAAGCCCAAGGACCTGACTGATGAAGAAATAAGACTTTGTGAAAGCCAGCATTTATGCACCAGAAGGAACAAAGTTTCGGTATCCAAGGAAACACAGAAATTATGTGGGAAGATGGATCTATTACAGTCCAAGTGGACAATGTCAACTTATGACATGGAACAAGGATGAGCACGTAAGAACAGCAGGAAGCTTGAAGGGAGTCATAAAGATATGGGCCCCAAAGAGATATTTCTTTAGACCTCTATGTATGGACCCAGAGGATGCAATGAAAATGGATCCAGAGGATGAAGTAAAGGTGAATACAAAGGAAAAAGTAAGGGGAGACTGTAGAGGAGGTACCAAGCACGATTCGCACTCCAACCTCCCATTTTGAAGTACCAGGAACATTCACGCTGAAATATGTGACGTATGATGAGCAAATAAATCAGCAGAGAGCTGTAGTTGGGCTCTGTCCAGTACCTATCAGAAGAACAACACCTGTTGAAGAACCGACACCTAAGAAAACCTGGACAATAAGGTACCCATTGAGAAAACCATATCGACACGCGAGACAGAATGACGATTGTCAAAATGCAATACCTGAAGAAGCCGAGAAGATAATAAAAGACGAATGGTGACGTCATAAGAACCCAGACTGACTCACATATAGAAGATATAACAACCTGAGAATGATGAAAAGAGACGAAACACCATGGATAAGTGACATCCCAAGCCTAAAGTGAAATAATTGATGTCAAAATGTCAGAAACATGTGCCATGAGCATGATGAAGATATTCAGTTAGTTTAAACGTGTACCTATGCACAGTAACCGCAAGAAGCACAGAAATCGTGAGGCTTGCTTATGCTTAGCAACAAGATAGATTGCGGCAAGCGCCCCCTATACATATCTACCTCAAAAGGAGCACTTTATACAAGTATACTTCCACTATGCTCAAGAAGCAGACTTGAGGCCAACCACAAAGAAATAATTGACACAAGACCACTGAAGTGATGATTGATTGTAACAATAATTGGAGGGAAGCTGGGGGTGCAGACAAACTCCCTGCACCTGGCCGGCTTTTCTGAACGCTGCTAAGAGCAAGTGGAAAAGTATGACTGGGGTTGATGCCAACCCAATCATAGTGGACCATGTAATCTAGGGTCCTATAGTTAGTAGAACCAATGAGACGTCTTACTTTTAGTGACGTTTACAGTAGTCATTTTTAAGGAAGAGCTTAGTTGCCCCACCTGACATTGTTTATCCAATCCCCTCACCCCATTACCATATACAGATATAGTGCCTATATTAAAGTTACCTTCCTAGAAACAATCAAGTTGCATGCTACGTTTTGAGAAATTACACGTCAGTGATGACGAGTTTTTGGTATAAATACTATGGTTTTCTGAAATTAATTGAAGTTGAAGCGAGAAGGAAGATCGAGCGATTGCTGATATTCATGAACTTCCCGTTTTTTGTACTTGTCATTAAACGGACTCCCTTTGCCAAACTATTGAGTTGTCATTATTGATTTGATGTGAGAGTACAAATCTGCATCCCCATCCATCTCAAGGGTGCTGCTACTCATCTTAAAGTGCTATTTGGGAAACCCCCAGTCCTATGGGTCAGCTGGGGTCCCTATTGCACACATAGGTATACTTTACAATACTTAAGGCCACTTCTTAGTTCGTAGTTGCTGAATGCGCACAATTGTTACAGGAGTTTGACAGATCTACTGTACTATCGGTAATAACGCACACCCACAAAGTCATATGGGAATTGTATTTAGTCAGCATATACTTATAAGATAGTGATTTTTGGGAAGGAAAAAAAGTTGGTTAGTGTTATTCTAGCAGAGCTTCAAGTTCTAGAGGCAGTTTCCCTGCAGAGCAAGTGTTTTAAAGTCCAAAACGCAACCCTAGCTAAAAGGCAGTTTGGCTTAAAGCCTTGAAAAGCAGCAGAAGTCAAATGTTCCTGTGGATACTTTCTAGTCTCTAGGAAGGAAGATACAAGAAGGCTTAACCAACGTTGGAGACCCTGTTAAAGGACTTGCTAAAGGGACACAAGCAGCGGTTTGAGTCGGAGGTAAGAGGGGGTTGCCCTGGACACCGCTACGTGCATTTCCGACGCTCTGGAGTGACTTTCTGGAATAAGGTATCAAATACCTTTTCCCTATAGTACCTCAGAAGAAAATGTTCATGGAGGATGCTCTCCAATGTTGCAACTCTGGACCTAACCTCAGGATTTCTTGGTCTGATGACGAAAGGCAGGACCATGAACGGGATCTTTCAGCAGCAGTCTTGAGAGAGGACCTCTGGCATGGCTTTCATCGACTTCTTTGGTCAGTCATACTTTCTGGAGAGACCATCAGCATTCTTATTTTGGGTACCTGACCTGTGCTCAATAGTGAAGTCAAGGGTTTGTAGGATTATAGACCATCTAAGCAATTCTAGGTTTTCTCCATTCATCAGCATTAGCCATCAGGTTGGTGGACAGTTTGAATTCCGGAAGAAGTTCCATAGAGGTAAGGTCTGAATTTCTTCAGGGTTCACACAATAGAACAACATTCACGCTCAATAGTGGCCCACCTTGTTTCCCCATCTTTAAATTTCTACTAATAAAGCAGATGGGTTGCCCACTGCCTTTGCTATCAAATTGACTCAAGTCTGCTCCTATCCCCGTTTTGGAAGCATCAGTCTGGGCTAAGAAGGCACGAGTATAATCTGGAGCTCTCAGCACTGGAGCTTTACAGAGGGCATCTTTCAGCCCCTGGAAGGCTTTTTTACAGTCCTCATTCCACTTCACCTTTTTAGGGTACCTGAGAGAGGATAGGGTATTCAGACGAGACACCATGGTCCCATGGTTCTCAATGAAGTTCCTGTAGTAACCAGTAAGTCCCAAGAAGGCTCTTACTTGTGTTTGACTAGTTGGAGTGGCCCAGTCTTGGACATCCTGTACATTGCTTGTTAAGGGGTTAATCCCCCACTCATACCTCATGACCAAGGTAGACCACTTTACTCTGATCAATTTAGCATTTACTTGCTTTGATATTCAGATTAGCCTGCTGAAGGGCCTGCAACACATGTCCCAGGTGGTCAAGATGCTCTTCCCAGGTAGGGCTGAACACTGCAATGTCATCCAAGTATGCCATGCAGAGGTTCTCTAACCCATTCAGAACACGGTTAACCATTCTCTGGAATGTGGCAGGTGCATTTATTAATCCAAAGGGCAGGACGTTGAACTGGTACAAGCATTCTGGGCTTGAAAATGCTGTCTTCTCCTTGGACAGGTCAGTCATGGCAATCTGGGCTTGAAAATGCTGTCTTCTCCTTGGACAGGTCAGTCATGGCAATCTGCCAATAACAACTTGTCAGGTCAAAAGTACTTAGGAATTTTGCTGGAGCCCAGCTTTTCCACCAGTTCATCTGTCCTTGGCAAGGGATGGACATCAGTCTTGGTAACTTCCTTTAATGCCCTATAGTCCACACAGAATCTAAGTTCCTTCGTTACTGCCTTTAGTACTAACACAACTGGGCTAGCCCATGAACTTGTGGAATGTTCAATCACTTCAAGGGCAAGCATCTGACATCCTGTAGCCCCTGTTTTTAACAGGTACACTGTCACCAGTGTCAATGTCATGTTGGCCCCAACGGGTCAAGCCTGGTGTAGATGAGAACAGAGGGGCAAAGTGAGTTAACAACTTTTTGCACTCCTGATGTTGCTGCATTGTCAGATTAGTGGAGAGTATTACCCCTTCTACTGGTCCATCTGATGGATGTCCCCTTACAAGATCTGGGAGAGGTTCACTCACCTCTTCTTCTTGATCAGAAGCGAAGAGCAAAGCTCCTATCTCTGGTCTGGAAACATGATCCTTCAGAAGGTTGATATGAAATATCCTAGGGGCGTCCTTGGAGTTGTCCAAGTCTACGAAATAATTGACATCTCCAAGTTTTCCCACAACTTAGAAGGGTACTGTCAGACCCTCTGTCTTACTGGCACCATGATGATAACTTGTTGGTCTGGGGTAAACTCCACCATGTTAGACTTCTGGTCATGGCAATATTTGACCAGAGCTTGACCAGCTTTCAAATTCTCTGATGCCTCTCATCATCTGTGCCATCCTCTGCCAGGGCCTAGAACATAGTCAGTAATCCTTACTGGCTTGAGGGAAGGGTGACTCTCCAGACCCTCCTTAATTGGGGCTGAAGGGCCTTTGACAGGATGACCATAAAGTAACTCAAAGGTACTAAAGCCCACACCAGCTTGAGGAACTTCTCTTTAGGCAAAAAGAGGGCATGGCAGAAGAAGGGCCCACTTTGTTCTAAATGGTTCTCCCAAAGCTCCAATCATGTTCTTCACTGTTCTAGTAAACCTCTCTACCCATTTGTCTGAGGGTGGTAGGCATTTGAGAACTTGTAGGCTACCCCTCAGGTTTTCCACATGGCATGCATGTAGTAGGACATACACTTTGACCCCCTGTCAGATACAACCTCCTTAGGAAATCCTACTCTGGTAAAAATACCGAGTAGGGCCTTTGCCACTGCCAGTGGCATGGTCCACTACAACCAATATAAAAATCGGTTGCAGGGTCTAGGGGATAAACGATGTCAATCCCCACCCTCTCAAAAAGAACCCCCACAACTGGGAGAGGCACTAAGGGTGACACATTCTTGGTTCCACTTTCACCAGACAACTGGCAAGTTTGGCAACTCCTACAATATTTCTCAATTTCTGCACCCATCCTGGGCCAGTAAAAGTACAATGATATCCTCTCCTTGGTCCTCTTAAAACTTAGGTGACCAGCCAGGGGTACTTCATTTGCCAACTGTAGGAATTTGAATCTCAATACTTGGGGTACCACCAGTCTCCTGAGGTCCCCTTGTATAGATTCCATAGGCTCACTGTAGAGGAGTCCATTCTCCCAGAATAGCCTACGCTTCCCAGGGCCTTGCCCTTCACTCTGGGAAGCTGCCTGCTGATGCAGACCTTCTAGAGAGGGATCCTCTCTCTGTCCCCTACTGAAATTTGTCTTTGAGGGATCACCTTCTGCAGGAAAAGTCTGCAGCTCAGCATGGGCTCTTGGAGCCAGAGCTTCCAGACAGGGTTGAATCTCCTCCGACTCCTCAGAATATGGTTCTTCTGGGTATTCTTCTGGCACCAACTCAGCCTCAGCTGGTGGTAAGGTCACAGGTGTGACCTCTAGGCTTTCTACAGGAACCCTTTTCCTTGAGGAAGTTTTGGGCTTGTTCGCCTTCTTTCCTTTGGAGACTCTGAGTGTCCCCTCAGTCTCAGTTGGAAGGCCTCTTACAGTTGCTTCCCTCGTTTCCTGGTTAGCCCTCTTAGAAGGGGGAATTGAATTTCTGGAAACTACATCCAGGGCCTTCAAGTCATTGCCCAAGAGTACCCCCTACCTGGCACTTCAGACTGAATACTCACAGTGATCTTAACAGTCACGTCATTATATTTAATGATAGCTGGCAGTATGGGTCACCTTCAAACTGGACCTCCTGCTAACTTGGTAAGCCTTTTGGGAGCCTTAGTAACTTCCTCAAGTTGAAAGAAACTTTCCATCTTCCACAGTTATACTGGCCCCAGCCTATCTAATGGCAGGGATGTCCTGACCATTTACAAGCACACTGTCTTTATAATACTCTTTGGTATTATCAGGAATGGAATTATAGACCTCAATGTTCTGTCGTTCCCACAGTCCCAGAAACACTAAAGATACTCTAGCTTGAACACCAATGGGTTCTTCAGCTTTAAGGTGAACGCTAGCCCCTGCCATTGCGATATCCACCTCACGTGTGAATGCTAAGCCGACAGAGGGGATCCCTGAAGGTGTACCCTTACATCTAGGATTTCCTTTCACATGGTCACCAGACCCACAAACCACACATTTCCCAAAGGTCTTTTGGAAGGGGGGTTCCGATACCTCCCTCCGGTTTGGCCCAGAGGTTTCACTAGCCCTGTAAGGTTGTTTAGAGGAGTATATATGTTTGTGGCCCTCTTTTGGTGGGGGATGTTTGGAATGATCCTTCTCATCCTTCTTATGCTTCGTTCCATCCTCTTTCTTGTGGGGATCCCCAGAACAAATGTGAGTTGCCCCGTTGGCCACCCACAAGTCAGCAGCCACTGCTAGCTTCTTGGTGTCCAGTTTCTTAGAATCAGCAGGTGTAACGACTACCTTGAATCTGCAGGAGCACAAGGACCCTCTGATGTCTAGGGATGTGGGCTGGATACGGGTCTGCTAGCTGGGCTTCCCCTAGAGAGACCACTTGTGTCATGCTTGTGTTAAACTGATGTAGGCTCCCCGTACCCCCTACCTGGTTCTCCCCATGGAAATTGGACTCATCTTTTGTCTTGCACTATGGCGCTCTCCTTCCTGTTGCCTGGCGCAGGGGCACTAGGTTTTGCTTGTAAACTTGGTCAAGTTCTTGCTCTATACTGGATTCCTGTTCCAGTTATTCACTGGATGAGCCAAGACCAGCCAGGCTCTTATGATGAGTGTGCGTCCTTTCTGGCACCCTGGTTTGCCGTGGGTAAGTATTGCTACTGTGTCTCTGCTTTAGTTTTAGTCTTGGCGCAGTTGCAGTTACTGCTTAGTTTTCTAGGTCTTTGGCACCCTGGTTAGCAGTGGGTCAGTATTGTGTCTGCTTTAGTTTCGTTGTCTTGGCGCAGCTGCAGTTACTGCTTACTTTTCTTAGGTCTTTGCGCAATCCCTCAGGTGCGCGTTATGAGGGATACAGGGAAACACTGCTGTACTGTGTGTAGAGCGCGTGGGTTTGGAAAGTGTTCAATGCGCTGTGAGTCTGTCTGCCCTGCGTTCCACGCTGCGCTGCGCCTTGTTACTAACTTTCTCCCTTTGTATTACAGGTGTCGGGCTGGCACGTAATGAGGCTGGTGCCCGACGAGAACAGGAGGAGCGCCAGAGTGGAATGGTGCCATTAGCACCGGAGGACAGGTGTAGGCAGGATCTCAGGAACTCCGAGGGATAAACCTGGTAAGTGTTGTCGGTTCCGTTTACCTTCATGACTTTATCCGTGTTTTTTTCTTTATTCACAGGATTCTCAGGAGTCGGAGAGCTGGAGATACGCGCCACGCTGCAAAGGCAGAGTAACGCGAAGCAATGAAACACACATGGGTGTGGTTTAAACAGACAGCCACCCATGCGCACTAGACTGCCAAGCCACAATAAGTTCAATGGCCAGGTTTTCGGCCATCTTGGTGGAATTTGGGATGAATCTTTCAGAGCGGCCATCTTGGAAGGGCTCTCAGGCCATGTTAGAGATCAAACTCATTGCCTTAAGGAGATCCAGGTGTGCCATAACGAAGTCCAGCTTTCCCCTTTCTCTGTTTTCCTGGCCCTCAATAAAGTGTGTGTGTGAAAGAGGGAGGGAGAACCGCTGGTGATCATGACAGGAAGGTGCTATCTCAGCTCTGGGGAACAGGCATTAAAACACTTAGCATGAAGAGACCCCTCATGCCTTCATAAGAGCTCACCTTGCAGCCCTTAATCCACCCACCTTAGTTGTTCAGGCTTTCACACACCCAAGTGGCCCACAAGTTACCATCTCTCCTCTTGTAGTCCCTAAACCTTTTTAGTTATTGGGAAGGGGTCTTCTGAAACCTGGCCATGAGAGCATTTTTTACCAACTGGTAATCTTGTCTATCAATATGATTCAACTCCATCACAGAATCACAGCCACTCTGGGGGAGCCTTGAGATTACCCATGGAACAAACTCACTTTCACATATACCTTGTACTTTACAAGTACATATAAATGTACTCAGCCAATCAAGAATGTCAGTTTTTGCATCATACAAACTCAGCAAATTTTTGGGGAGACGAGGCATCCTGCTCCTGGAGTGGTCTGGAAAAAGAGGACTCTGAAACCTAAGTGGAATCAAGGGACAACTTTTTTCATGTCTACCTCATGCTGCATCTCTTTTTTCCCTGAGTCGCAGTTCCTTCATCATCTCTTTGTCTCTCATTTCAGACTGCATTTCCAGCTTTCTAAATTCAAGCTGCATTTTAATTTTCTCCATCTATAGAACCAGCTCAGATGACATGTTAGACATAGGTAAGGGTGTGGTCAGTGGATTGGAAGGTTGATCAAGAATCACATTAACATCCACATAACCATCTGCCTCACTTTTTGGAAGTCGGGGGCCAAGGGTTAAACTTTGACCATCATTATTTTTCCGGATTAGTTGTGGGAGTAGGGGTTACAGGCCTACTCCCAATTTGGTAATCCAACCAGTTTTGGATAAACTCCTTTAGTACCAAGACATGTATCCTTACACATTTCTTTCAGTTTCTCAACAGTAAGAGTTTTAAGAACTTCTGCCTTGTAGTTTTCCATAGTAGACATGGTTTAGTACTTTACAGTATAGTAGCCTTGAGGATGGATTCTCTGAAATACAATACAAACAGGAGTCAATATAATCCAACCTACACAAATCCCACCAGCTGTAACACCAGTGTTCAGGGATCTTTCCTAAAGTCCCACTTGGAGGTAAGACTTTAGTAAGCTATCCCAGTGGTCTGTAGATCCCCAACTTTTAGTATCACTCTGTAGTAGCTCAGGACCTTGGTAGAGTGGCAGAGCAGTCAGGCTTATTTTAGGAGGAAGATGCGGGCTGTAGGTAAGTATACTGAGCGCAGTTAGTAATGCACATCAAAGAAACACTTACACATATATTTATATTAAAATATAGAATTATTATATGTACACAAGTGTCACTTTTAAATACTTTAACCAGTAAACCAGTAAACCAACACACACAAGTATACTTTACAATACCTTTAAAAGGCCACTTCTTAGCTGGTAGTTGCTGAACGTGCACAATTGTTACAGGAGTTTGACAGGTCTATCATACTATTGGTAATAACGCGCACCCACAAAGTAATATGGTAATTTAGTCAGCATACACATATAACATAGTGATTTTTGGGAAGGAAAACTGTTAGTTAGTGTTATCCTAGCAGAGCTTCAAGCTCTTGAGGCAGTTTCCCTGCACAGCAAGTTTTTTCAAGTCCAAAACGCAATCCTAGCTAAAGGTAGTTTGGAGAGGCTTAAAGTCTTGAAAAGCAGCAGAAGTCAAATGTTCCTGTGGATACTTTCTAGTCTCTAGTAAGGAAGAGACAAGAAGGCTTAACCAACGTGGGAGACCCTCTTAAAGGACTCGCTAAAGGGTCACAAGCAGTGGCTTGAGTCAGAGGTAAGAGGCGGTTGCCCTGAACACCTCCAAGTCCACTCCAACACTCTCTTCCCACTTTCTGGAATAAGGTAAGCAATACCTTTTTCCCCACAGTACCTAGGTTTGAAGAAAACGTTTGTGGTGGATGCTCCGCGATATTGCAGCTCTGGACGACCAGACCTCAGGATTTCTTGGTCTGATGACGAAAGGCAGGACCATGGACGGGATCTTTCAGCAGCAGTCTCGAGGGAGGACTTCTGGCACGGCTTTCTTCAACTTCTTTGGTCACTCTGCAGTTTTGGCGCCTTTTCTGCAGCGCCAACAAAGGACGCGATGTGCCCGGTCAATCTTCTTCGATTCCTGCAGTCCCACATTCTGATGAGGGGATCCGGACGAGTGATTGGGTTTCTAGAGTGTCCTTGAAGGTTCAGCAAAGACTTCAATGGATTCGGCGTTTTCACGTCGATGCACTCGATGCACTCGAAATGGGCAGCAGGTCTCCTGGTATTGGGGTTCTGCAGCTCTGGGAAGTCACAGGAGCTTGGGAGATGGCTCAAATCAAAGTAATTCTTGGGACTGGTAGTTTCCACCAGTCGAAGAGAAGGATTCATTCTCTTCTGAGTCTCTGTCGCACAGAAAATCGGGTCAGGACAGCAGTGGTCACTTCACAGTGTTGCAAAGGGTCTGCAGGTGTCTCTGGTTGTCTTCTCCTTCGGTTATTTCAGCTTCCAGTGGTCAACTTACTTTTCACTCCAGGAGCCTCACCTTTTATACAGTCACCAGCACTCACTCCTCTGCAATCTTCCTTAGCAGTTTACAGAAAGGGGCGTTTGACTGCCCAATCAGGACAGCCAGACCCCCAGTGGGAGCTGGTTCAATTCGGCACTCTGGCAGACAAAGGACAATGGGGGGGGGGTGGAAAACTCCTCCCCCACTTCTTGCCTGCCCAGAACCTCTGAAGCCTAGGTCGGGACACCCAAGGGTTCCCGCCAAAGGCAAAACACACACACAGGCCTCCCCCTCCCAGAATGGTAGAAGAAGGGCTAACAAAGAACAACCAGGCTAGTAATGGCGAAAAAGGAAGGGAGGCCTTGGGTGCCCCTATTGTGTACTACTGAGGCTATGGACATAGCCAGCGGTAGAAAAATCACACAATAGTTGGTAGAAAACCTCCACTGCCACAAGCAATAACTAGGAGTTTGTGTATGTGACTTAAAAGTCACAGGAGCAGAGAGGAACAAGTTACTTTCTTACCTGGTAACGTTCTTTCGATGGGATGGTCCGACGACGTATTCCATATCTTTGACAGGTAATGTCCACAGCTGTGCTGCTTTGGAAAATCTTCGGCATCTGCGTCCTGCGTCGATGACGTCGATGCGCCGTCCCCGAGAACCTCCTCCGACGGCCGACGTCACCCGATGTGATAAGTCGGATGCACGACGCCTGTAGCCTCAGTTGTAGTTTTTTCACCCAGAACGTGTGACACCAGTTTTCTGCCAGTCAGACACACAAGGCCTTGCAGAACGCAAGCTGCAATCGCGAAAGAAATTCTGCAGCGGGGAAAGTAGGGAGGGAGCGATATGGAATACGTCGTCGGACCATCCCATCGAAAGAACGTTACCAGGTAAGAAAGTAACTTGTTCTTCAAGGGGATTGGATCCTCCGACGTATTCCATATCTATGACAGACTCCCAAAGCAGTACCAAGCAAGAAGGTGGGAAAAGAATTTAGAACACAAACTTAGCATGCCCAATCAAATTGCGGAATAAAGGACTGCCTTGCTAAAGGCCAGATCCTGCCCTCGGATGGAATCGAGGGAGTAGTGACGTACAAAAGTATGTACTGAAGCCCAGGTGGCTGCATCACAGATGTAACGAATAGGAACACCCCTCTGCAGGGCAGTAGACGCAGCCACTCCCCTGGTAGAATGGGCCCGCAAGCCAGCCGGAGGGTCCTTACCCGCCAAGCGGTAACACTCGGAGATAGCTAAAATAATCCAACGAGACAAAGTCTGTTTCGTCACAGCTTGTCCCAAACGCTTTCCAGCGTAACCAATGAAAAGTTGATCGTCCACTCTGACCGGGGACATGCGCAAAATATAAAAGCTCAACGCTCTCCTAGGATCAAGCCTATGGAGCTTCTCCTCTTCCTTACCAGGATGTGGAGGAGGATAGAACGCTGGAAGAACAGCCTTCTGGCTCAAATGAAATTCCGAAACCACCTTTGGAAGAAAGGAAGGACGAACTCTAAGGATAACCCTGTCCTTATGAAACACAGTGAAGGGTGGCTTAACTGAAAGTGCCTGTAACTCACTCACTCTGCGAGCGGAACTAACCGCAACCAAAAACACAGTTTTCAGAGTTAACAGTCTCAAAGGGCAAGAATGCAAAGGCTCAAAATGGAGCACCCATAAGAAACTTAAGAACAAGGTTCAAATCCCAATCGGGCACCAGAAAAGGTGACGGAGGAAACACATTAGTGAGCCCTTTCAAAAACTGAGAAATTAAAGGAATCTTAAAATATGAACATTCTTCAGACGAGCGCTTAAAGATGGACAGCGCCGCCAGGTAACCTTTAATGGTCCCCACTTGCAAGCCCCTGTGGGCCAAGGAAAGAAAAAAAGACAGAACCATGGGAATGTCACACTCAAAAGGAGCCACATTCTTAACTCTGCACTGTTAGGGAGAATTCTCTCTTTAGGCTGAATTTCCTAACCTAGTGAGTCCCCCAGCAGCTTTGCTGGATTTCTGGAGTTTGTTTTTTCCTCCTGCCAAGAGTGAGACTCTTTTTCCTCCCACTCTTGGACATGATTTATGGTATTCCTTTGACTGGTAATGTGTTTTATGGGCTATGGGGTCCTTTACTCCATAGGGTCTCATGTGTTTTTCCTATGTGTGTTACACAGCACCCTCCGTGCAGTAACACAGGGGTGTCATAGTGACACCCCACCATAGACTCCATACCCTGGGACTGACTACTGTCTCCCAGGGCATGTAAAGTCACCATTGGCTTTACTAGTCCCAAATTATTAACAGAAACCAGTACAAACCATCATATTGTGGACGTACTGGTCGGGGCAATTCGATTGCCCCGGGGTCTGTTAGTCGAGGGGGCACGTCTCCGTCCCCCCTGATCGAGTTTTGGCTGGTGGCAGTGGAAACTACTTTATATTCGACCGCAAATATTTTCCTATGGGATTTTCCCATTGTTCGAGGCTACCAACTTTAATTATTTAATTCTCATAGCCTCGAACATACCGCCGGTTTATTTAATTAATATTAATTCTCCGGTTGGTATTTTGTGCCAAGACTCGATTCTAAAATGGCGTTTGTGTTCTCTTCTGTGACTCCAACCCAAGTCGAGCCCTTTGGTCCACTTTTTGGCGAGCTTCTCCACAGAAGCCTCCAAAAGTGGTGCCACTCTGTCTGGGTACCACAGGGGGTGTGGGAGGGGGTTTAGGAACCCTGGACTGAGTTACCTTGGTAACTCAAGTCGCACTCTTGTGTGATTGGCCCAAGTGGTGAGCTGGCCGGCTCACCACTTAGCATGTTTGAGTGACAGCTAGGCTGAGTGAATGGGGGTTTCCTGCATAAAAGCAGGGCTTTGGGGACTGGAACTTCAGAAGTCGCCACAGGACCTGAGAATCCGACGAGGGAGAAGCTGAGCTGACCTACCATGACGACACCACCGGTGGAGCCCTGCAGAACCGACTCAGCACTTCCCGACGACAGAGAAGATCTCCCGGCTGGAGAGGCTTCTTCCCCTGACTGGTGGGCACAACCAGTTTACCTTTCTTTCTTCGCACCCCAGCCCGGTTTGTGGTCGAACTGCCCGTGCCAAGCACCCCGGCAGCCGGATAGCCACTCACCACTGAACCGCGAATCACCGGAATGCTCCTTGTACCTGAGAAACTCTGCGGCTGGTTTCTTCCTTGGCAGTGCAACGGACTCCTGTCTTTCTCCACGACGAGATCCTCTCTTCCCCCGGACGAAGCACCGACTTACATCCACTGCCAGGAACAACTGCCCCCGCTGGAGCGTTCTCACCATTTTAAGGTACCGTGTCCGCCAGGCCTCCCTTTCTAAAAATTGCTACAAGGTAATAATAACCCCTTAACCTTCTGGACTGGGCTGGCCGCCTTGACCCTCTAACTGATCCCTTTCTTTGGTCCAACTCCTTTTTGAACCTTTACAAGACTTGTGCACTGCAACCGTGTGACCTTGGACACATTTCGTTTGGATCCTCTGAAAGTGTATCCGGCCTCTTGAACTCTAACTTCACGGTTTTACTTTGCCTTCCTCTCTTGTTATGTTCTGATAAAAGTGTTGGGATCTGTTTCAACTTGTTCTCTGCTCTTCTCTCCGTTTATAAAACGAACTATTAGAGTGCCATCTACGTTAAGCGCTCACCGCTGTCTGAAAATAAGTGGGGCTTTACTTAAGACTTGTCTAATATTCTTTTAAGGGAGTGTATATCTTTTAGTGACCGTGTTTTTGAATTGCTTACTATTAGTGCCTGTGTGTCTTTCTAGATGTGGTTTTAAATAAATAATTATATCTCTTTTACACCAAGCCCTGGTCAGTGTTTACTTGTTCTACTGTGTTCTCTTGACCTATTGTGAATACTCTGTATACTGCCTAACTCTTCTTGAGGGAAGTCTGACTGCTCAGCCACAGCTACCAAGTGAATCTGTGTGGTACAGACTGCTACCAAGTGGGTTTACTGCCAAACACCTGTAGTCCTAAATCTTTTGCAGTGGTCCCAGAGGGAACTGCACAGGTTTCTACCTAACATGCACCAGTCGCAGAACTTTCTCCAATGGCAACGGTACAGAGACTTTGTTGCCAGCCGCCTGGCCGAGAGCAACACCTCCATCACGTCTTCAGGGAGGTCCCAATCCTTATACCTCAAACTTTCAGAAGCCAAGCGTGAAGGTTGAGGATCTGACCTCTGGATGGAGAACCTGACCCCCCCCCCTCCCATGAGCAGATCGTCTCGGTAGGGAAGACGACGCGGAGGGCAGATGGACAAGTCGAGAAGGTCCGGGTACCACATCCTCCGGGCCCACGCCGGAGCAATGAGGATCATCCGTGAACCGAACCTCCGTAACCTCCGCAGTACTAGTGGGATGACGGTGACTGGAAAAAACGCGTACAGCAGTGGGAATGACCACTCCACCACGGACGCGTCTCCTAAGGCTCCTTTTGGAGGAAATTCCCGCGAGCAGAACCTTTCGCACTTCCGGTTGACACTGGAGGCGAAGAGATTCACTTGAGGGGTCCCCCAAAGGGCGAAGATCTCCAGGAGAATCTCCTGAGCCAGCTCCCACTCATGAGAGATCGCGCTCTGCCTGCTCAGAGCGTCCGCCGCCTCGTTGTCGTCTCCAGCCAGATGAACCGCCGAGATCGAAACTTCCTGCTGGATGGCCCAGAACTCGAGCTGCATCGCCTCCCTGCACAAAGGAAGTGACCCTGCCCCCCCTTTTTGTTGAGATAGTGCATGGCCACCGTATTGTCCGTTAGAAGCAGGAAACTCTTTCCTCGCACAGTCGGCAGAAAAGCCTTCAGGGCAAGCCTGACGACCCTCAGCTCCAACAGATTGATATGGAGTCTGGACTCCGACGGAGACCAACGACCGCTGAATGTCAACTCATTGGCATGAGCTCCCCATCCCGTGAGGGATGCGTCCATCACGATAGTCACCTCCGGCCAGGGCAGCCAAAATGGGGCCCCCTTCATCAGATTGCCTTCGACGGCCCACCACAGAAGGTCCTGGGCGACCGAGGGCGGCACCTGAACAGGGTCCGACAGCCTGCCGGAGGACTAAGACCATTGGAGCTTGAGTGCCCACTGCAAAGATCTCATCCGCAGACGAGCCTCTGGCACCAGAAGAATGCTGGATGCCATGAGGCCGAGCAGTCTCAAGAACTCGGACGCTGGGAGATTCTGGGCAAGTTGAAACTTGTGCACCATCTGCTGAATGTGAAGAGCCCTCACCTGGGGAGGAAAACACTGCCCCAGGGATGTGTCGAGCACTGCTCCGATGTACTGGAGCCGCTGTGTTGGTGTCAAATGGGACTTCTTTAAATTGAGGGAGAAGCCCAGCTTGTGAAGGGAGTGGCAGGTGACGGACAGATGATCCAGGACTTGCTCGGGAGAGCTCTCCCTGATCAACCAATCGTCCAGGTAGGGGTAGACGTGAATCCCCCCTTTCCTGAGATGCGCTGCCACCACCACCATGAGCTTGGTGAAAACCCTCGGGCAGAGGTCAATCCGAATGGCAGGACCCGAATCTGAAAGTGCGAGTCGCCAACCGCGAACCTCAGGTACTTCTTGTGCTTGAGATGGATCGGCACATGGAAGTAAGCGTCCTTGAGGTCGAGAGACACTAACCAATCCTGAAGTTGAAGGGCCTGGAGGACTTGAGAGTAACCATCTTGAACTTGTCCTTCCTGAGGAGTTTGTTCAAACCGCGCAAGTCCATGATGGGTCTCAATCCCCCGTCTTTCTTTGAAATCAAAAAATAAGGGGAATACCATCTCTTGTTCCTCTCCGCTACAGGCACCAGTTCTATGGCGCCTTTCTCCAGCAGGGCTTGAATTTCCTGCGCAAGGAGCGGATCCGGACTCTTCAAAGAGAGGTTCCTAGGTGGATTGTCGTGAGGCCTATGCCGAAAGGGAAGACAGTAGCCATGGGTTATGATCTCCAGAACCCACACATCTGAAATAATGGCATGCCACTCTACAAGATGCTGCGCCAACCTTCCCCCAACTGGCGACCCATGGGACCTGGCCTAATGACTGAGTGGTAGCGGCTGCGGCATTGCCTGAGGGCAAAGAGGCAACTGCCCGAGCGGCCTTGGCACCTCGAGTACCCCGTTTTCCACCTCTGGCACTCTTACGGTGGCCTCTTTGACTGCTAGCTCCTCTCGCTTTCCTGAAGGATGAGTAATAGCGAAAGAAACCTCCCCTCCATCGTTGTCCCCTAGGACGAAAAGGCGGAGGTTGTCGAACTGCAGTGCCCAACAACTTTGCTGCAGCTTTGGAGGTCTGCAACCTCTCAAGGCTCTCATCAGCTTTGCTGCCAAAAATATGTTCACCGGGAATGTTGAGGAGCCGGGACTGCACATCAGGAGCGAAGCCAGATTTCCGCAACCACGCAAACCTGTGTATTACTGTGCTCGCCGCCATGGACCGGCTGACACAATCTGCCATGTCCAAACCCGACTGAACGGCCTCACACATGGCATCCTTGCCATCCTGAACCATAGCAAGGAAACCATCCCGTTCGTCCCCTTCGGGAATATGTTCAGCCGCTAATGCAACACAGTTCCACAGAGTGTGTGTGAAACGAGACAAGGCACATATGGAGTTGGCCGCCTGAAGCGCCATACCCCCTGAAGAAAACACTTTCTTAGCCCAGCCGTCAAAACGTTTGTCGTCCCTATCTTGAGGGATGGTAAGATACGACGCCTGCTTTGCCGGGCCTGTAGCCGCCTGCACCACCAAACTCTCCTGACTGGGGTGCCTGGACAAGTAGCAGGGGTCGCTACTGGCTGGACGGTATTTTTCGTGACAAAGACTTTCCCACTGCCGGGAGACTCTCCGGAGCAGTCCAAGCCGCTGCCACCCTTCTCTGCAGAGCCATATGAAACGGCAGTACCGGGTCAGTGGGGGAACCAAGTTCAAGGATGTCCGTGAGATCATCCTGAACGAACTCCCCTGGGGGAGCCGACCATCCCAAGTACTCGGTGACCAGAGACATAAGGCGCTGGTATGAAGAATCGGCATGAGTGGCAGGCTCCGGCCTACAAAACTCCACCTCCGGAGAGGTTTCCAGTCCACTGGCATCATGCAGTGACTGCCTTAGGTCATCAAACTGGCTATGGCCGAGAGAAGCTCATCTGGTACCGTAACCAAGCCTTCATCACCCTCTGAAATGTACTCCAGGTGGTGAGAGGAAGACACCTGGGGACCAAAGCTATGCCTGACCTTAGCCAGAGCCTTTCTAGGGGCTAACCCCGTGCCGCGGGGCCCCTCTGACACCACCACCTTGAAAAGCGTCGAGGGCGCCTAACGAGTCGGCGCCGGCGTCGACAGAAACGGCGTCGACGTTCAGCGAATCGGCGTCGACGTCAGCTGCAGCGCCGCCAACATCAACAGCGTCGACACAGGCCTCGAAGCCGGAGCTCCGAGCGTGTCTCTCGACGACCTAGTGGCCGACAGCGTCGACGACCCCCTCGGAGGCGGAGCCTCGAGAGAAATCGTCGACGACCTCGGCGCCACAGGTGTTGACGTCTTCTTCGAAGACGGCACAGGATCACGTGGTCTCGAGCGCGTCGAGGACCGGGACCTAGAATGGGCATGGCTAGAACGGCTACCCTTGTCCGAGCGGAACCTTTCCCGTGAGCCGTGCCGATCACCCGAGCCCGAAGGCGTATGAGCAGTGTCTCTCGATCGGTGTCGACCGACCCCACTCGGAGGCGCGGACGGACCGGTGCCCTGTGATTCAAGAATCGCTAACATCTGCTTCCCGAAGGAAGCCCATTCCTCCGGTGTCGCTTGCATGGTGGGATAAGCGACCCGCCGACGGGCGGAGTCCTCGGAAGAGGACGGGGAAGGCGACCGATGCCGGCGCTTCCTGGAATGCCTCGAAGAGGCGGAGGAGTGGCGAGACCGACTCCTGGAAGGAGACCCACTGGACTTCCAACGATGACGCGGAGAGTCGCCTCTCGAGTCATCCGTCGAAAGCCCCGTAGACCTCGACTTCCGGGGCTTAGACACCCGACCTACCGACAGCTTCTCCTTGCATTACCTGCAAGGCCTTGGCCGTGAGCGACTGGCAGTCGACACAGTCGTCCGTATCGTGGGCCTCCCCGAGGCACCAGAGGCAGGCGTCGTGCGAGTCCGTGACCGACATCTTGGACCCACAGTCCCTGCATTTCTTGAAGCCCGGACGCGGGGTTGAAGACGAAGTAGACATCGCCACGAACAGGCCTTCACAAAAACCAAACAGGTTCAACGAACCGAGAAGAATACAGCAAACTCCAAAGAGTCGAGGCGTACCGAGATTCACGAAGCGAACACGTTCGCGGAAAAAACGGAACTGAGGCTACGGGCGTCGTGCGTCCTACTTATCACATTGGGTGACGTCGGCGGTTGGAGGAGGTCCTCGGGGACGGCGCATCGACGTCATCGACGCAAGACGCAGACGCCGAAGATTTTCCGAAGCAGCACAGCTGTGGACATTACCTGTCATAGATATGGAATACGTCGGAGGACCCCATCCCCTCGAAAAGGGTGATACTAGGTATAACAGTCGGCTCCATGATAAATTCAAAACCAGACTACTGTAATTCATTATATGATATGATATGATATGATATGACATTTGTAACGCGCCTATACACAAGTGTTTCAAGGCGCGACGAGGCAGGGAGGGGGGAACAAGGGGAAGACAGACAACGATCCTACTAGGCCAGGTGTCATTCAGACCGCGCAAGTGCAGGGGTAGGGGGAAGGGAAAAGTGCAAGGGGAAGGGGAGGGGGGAAGGGCAGTACAAGTAAGTAGAATAAGTAAATAAATAGGGCCAGCTGGTGGCAAGTGCAAGGTAAGTGCAGACAAGTGCTGGGAAAGGGGGGGCTGTAGGGATATAGAGACAGTCCCTCAGTGCAGGGGTTGCCAGGGAGGCAGTGCAAGAGGAGAGTGGCTGGGACCAGGACCGAGGTCGGTGAGAGTGGCCCAGTTGCAGATTCGGTGCAGATTCAGTCGAGACTTTAGCAGGGGAGAGGGAGAGAGAAAGCAGAAGCAAAGAGGAAGGTTTTGAGGTGCTTCCGGAACCGGAGATGGTTCTCCTCAAGTTTCAGGGAGGCAGGAAGGCTGTTCCAGAGGGAGGCACCTGCCACGGCGAGAGATCGACCCCCGACTCGTTGCTTCGAGAAGCGGCTGACCCTGAGGGAGTTGGAGATGGATGAGCGAAGGGCTCGGGAAGGAAGATATTTAGGAAGAGCGAGTTGAAGGTATTTAGGCCCCAGGCCCCAGAAGGCCTTGTGGACAATGCAGAGGGTTTTGAACTTAATCCTCGCAGCCACTGGGAGCCAGTGTAGAGATTTCAGTCCTGGAGAGATACGGTCCCTGGGCTTGAGGCCAAGGACAAGTCTCGCAGTTCTGTTCTGGATGAGTTGCAGGGGGCGGAGAGTGGAGGCAGGCAGATTAAGATAGAGGCTGTTACAGTAGTCCAGCTTTGAGAGAACCAGGGCTCGGGAGACAGTGAGCTTCTGGGGGAAGGAGAGGAAGGAAAGAATACCTCTGAGGAGGTGCAGCTGGTAGTGTGACTTCTTAGAGACGTCAGATATATGAGGAGAGAAGGAGAGTGTGGAGTCGAAGATGACCCCGAGGTGTTTTGCCTTGCAGGTAGGAGCAGGAGGAGGGCCAAGCGAGGATGGCCACAGAGCTACAGGGAAGGAGGGAGTGGGTGTGCCGATGAGTAGAATCTCAGTCTTACTAGCATTAAGGCAGAGGTCATTGGCGGCACACCATTCCTTGATGGCAGACAGACAGTCAGAGATGAGGGAAGGAAAGGAGGAGGCCGAGGGTAGCCAGAAAATGAGCTGGGTATCGTCCGCATAGCACTGAAAGTAGGGGCAGAGAGCGGCGATGCGGTGGGCAAGGAGTGCCAGATACTGGTTGAACAGCCAGGGAGAGAGATTAGATCCCTGGGGAACACCACAGGTGGAGAGAAAGAAGTCAGAGAGGAAAGACCCAAGTTGGACCTGGGAGGGTCGATTGGAAAGGAAAGAGGGCAGCCACGCCAGAGCCTGACCAGTGATACCCAGGTCATCACGGAGACGGTTGAGCAGGATGGCATGGTTGACAGTGTCAAAGGCAGAAGAGAGATCGAGCAGAATGAGAACACACGGAGTGTTGGAGTCGAGGTTCAAGAGCAGGTCCTCTCTGAAGCCAGATTGATGGTCATGGAGACTACCAACAGTTTCAGCATGGAGGTTAAGCTGGGAGATGGCCAGTTTCTCCAGGAGCTTGCCTAGGAAGGGAGTGATGGAGATTGGGCGATAGTTAGCCGGGCAGGAGGGGTCGGAGGAGGGTTTCTTAAGAAGAGGGTGCACAAGGGAGTGCTTGAGGGGGGATGGGAAGACTCCAGAGGCGAAGGAGTGGTTTCAAAAGTCAGCCAGGGCAGGAGCCAGGGAGTCGATGTGGTCCTTGATAGTTTTGGAGGAACAGGGGTGAACCTGTCTCATAGATCGGACTTGTCTGGAAACCTCGTCAGCAGAAAAAAGTGGAAAGGCAGAGAAGGAGGGAGGAGGGGTGGCTACAGAAGGGCCAGAGGAAGAGTCAGGAAGAGAGGGAGGGAGGTGATAGGAGGAGAGTGAGGACAGGATGTCCTGAGTTTTTGAGATGAAGTGAGAGGCCAGTGCAGTGCAGAGGGCCTGGGAGGGGACAGGAGAGGAAGAGACTGCAGCAGGGTTGGCAAGCTCCTTGCAGATTTTAAAGAGTTCAGCCGAGTTGTTGGATGCCGCAGAGATGCGGGCTTGGATAAGGGCTCTCTTTTTGGTGAGAACGGAGAGACGGTATTGCCTTTGGAGCAGTCGGCAGGCCAGTTCATCAGAGGATGAACATGAAGCACGCCATTTCCTCTCAGCCACCCTGCACTTGCGTTTTAGGGTGACGAGATCCGAGTCATACCAGGAGTTACATTTGGCTTTGGGCTTCAGGCAGATTCTCATGACAGGGGCAAGGATATCAAGAGTATCAGATATAGCAGAGTGGAGCATGGAGAGGGCTGTGTCAGGGTGGGAGTCAGCCGAAGGGGGAGGGGGGCGAGAAGGTGGCAGCGAAAGCCTCAACTGACACGCGCTTCATGGGTCGGATGACCGAGAAGGTGGGTGGCAATGATGAGGGTGGCTTTGCCTGTGGGGTAGGGAGGGTGAGGTGGGAGGTTAGGAGAAAGTAATCACTCCAGGAGAGAGGAGTGGAGAGAGGGACAGAGAGGGGAAGGTCAGAAGAGATCAGAGCATCAAGAGTGTGCCCTGCAGAATGAGTAGGCTCAGACGGGAGAATAGAGAGTGAGAGAGAGTCGCAGAGGTCACAGAAGAGTCCAGTGGGGGGACAGGAGGCATCAAGGTGGATGTTGAAATCACCAAGAAAGAGGAGTTGAGTGGTTGAGGACAGGAGTGAGGAGGAGAGGTCAGCCCACTCAGAGAGGAAGGAGGAAATTTGACCAGGTGGCCGATAGATAGTAGCCACAGTAAGGGAATGGCTAGGAGAGAGAGAGAGTCGGCAGACAAGACATTCAAAAGAGGAGTAGGTCTGCGTAGGAGTGACAGTGGCAGGAATCCACTCAGGGAAGATAAGGGCAACACCCCCACCTGCACGGTTGGGCCTGGGCACGGAGAAGATCTTGTAACCGTCAGGTAGGAGTGTGTCAAAGCTGGTGACAGAGCTGGCTGTGAACCATGTCTCAGTGAGACCGAGGATGTCAAGGTCCAGTTCCTCAAGAAGGCGACAGATATCAGAGGAATGCTTGATGGCAGAGCGAGAGTTAAGAGTGGCAATGTGGAGAAGGTTGCCAGCCTTGAAGGACTTCCGGGGGGGGGGGGGGGGGGGTACAGATCAGAGGTACGCCCTGCGTTGGTGTAGAAGAAGGAGGTTAAGAAGGAGCACGAGAGGGGGCAGGGAGGGAGGGTAGAGGCAAGGTAGCCGAGGACAGAGAAGGGGGGACAGCGGGAGAGGAAAGGAAGTTGATGAGGCGAGGGAAGCGTCTATCAAAGAGGTGAAGGTTGGCCTGAGGACCTTGGACCAAGACGGTCCCATTAGCATAGACATTAATGATGGCCTTAGAGGAGCGGAAGGGGGCCAGGAGGACATCCCAACGGGTGCCACCATTAATGGGAGAAGAGGAGAAAGGAGAGAGCACAGAGACCATATGAAGGGTCCATAGGTCAGGCGAAGGCACAAAAAAGAGGATGTCAGTAAGAGTTTCCTTGGAGCAGGCACTGGTATAGGTGTCAGCGATAGGGAGGCCTGGGTTAGAGACCAGGATGTCCTTTTTAAACTTTTTCCTACCAGATTTAGTGAGGAGAGCAGGATAGTCGATGGAGAAGCAGTTAGAGAAGATAGGCGAGATAGAGAGCACCATGGAGTAGGAGGGGGCGGGGGGGAAGACAGACGATGCGAGAGCATGCCTATATTTAGGCATTCTGGATTATCAACTTTGCTGACTGCAAAAGTACAGAATGTTGATGTTCGTCTAAATTTACAAACTTCCCGTTGGGAATCTAACTCCCCTCTTCGGCAATTGCTACACTGGCTGCTGTTAAAACGCAGAATTCATTTTAAGATTCTTTTTCCGTAACGTTTAAATGCTTACATGGATTAGCTCCTTTGCATCTTCAAAACAAAATCCAGGATTATAGCCCTGCAAGTGTTCTAAAGATAAGATTCGCTTGGTTACCGGCATCAAAGTTCATCCACAGAGGAGACTACGTTTTCTGTAGCAGCCCCAAGACTATGGAACTCCATTAAACAGAATATTCTGAAGTTGGACAACGTTGTGCTCTTGTATGCAGCTGTCAACTCCTGGCTTTTTTGTTAATTTCGGATTACATATTTGTAGTAAAAACTCCCTCAATCTGAACCGCATGAAGACACTGTTCTTGCATTACACAATCTCCACTTTGCATCCCATCCTGGCTTCCTGCTCATTCTACTAGCTCTGCTACTTCTACCATTGTGATTTCTGATACTCAGACACAGTTATCCTATTCCCTCGTCTTTACCTTGGAGCCGGTCTGAAACGCATGTCCAACGTTATGAAAATGATTCACATTCGCTGTTGCACTCTCTAGGTTTCGCTTAACATAAATCCAACCTTTACATTTCCATAACGTTGTGCAGTCTTCGAAGATCTTCAAGCTGGGTGGTGGTAACGCTCTATTGAAGGTTCACTCCATCTTAACCCCTTTTCATTTATTGTGTGTCTTCCACACAGTTGTATGTTTAGTTTTGGTTAAATTGCCCATATCCCAACTAAATGTTCCCAATCTTCACTGTTACCCTATTTGTTATACAATACAGTTTGTTGCCACACATAGGGTGCTTGAGTTTGGCTCAGTTCAGAAACGTTATCAACACAGTGAACGTATTTGACCGGTCAGGAATATTTCAGTGCTCACAGGTCGGAAGGGGTTGTGGAGTTTCTTACAAGGAAAGACTATTTATGTACACAGGCTTTCTTTGTTGCTGCCCCACTACTTTGGAACTCAACCTGCCTGATGTTCGGAGCTGCTACGCTTTATGAAGCCTTTCAAATTCTTCTGCTCTCCCGTGGGTTTCTTCTGGCATCCACACTTTCCTAGCCAGAAATGCTGTGGGTTGCGATGCGTGATATGCATTCATTCTCTTGTGCGATGAGTGATATGCGTTCTTTCTCCATCTCTTCAGTTTTAATTTTCTGTATTGTACTTAAATTCTTGCTTCACTTCAAATGCGTTGCCATTGTAAACTGTTGGTCATTTATTTATATTGAAAGTAAACATTTGCTTTTTAGAATACTGAAATACTGCCCTATACAAATGTACTAAATGTAAAAAAGGATTAAGTAAGAAACAAATATCAGGGTAAAATGATTCCTTAATTCCTGGAATATATTAAAGGAAATAAACTGCTTCAGTTAAATTGAGGAATACAGGTCATTAATATAAAATATGAATATTATAAAACAGTCTAACAACCAGGAACAGGAATTCTGAACAGCAGATTGGCTTAATTCGATCACTAGAAATCATAGTTCATGATAACCATGTGTGGGCAATGCAGTGAAAAATGTACAAATCCAACTGTTTAAATTCAGCAAATTTAGAAATATACATGTTTGAAATGATTTACGCAAGCATAATTCAAATGTATGTGTCATTGCCCTATAATTTCACTGGGAATGGGGTGCAATGATGTAACACGCAAAGTTTGGGGTAAACATTAAACCAATAGGTGCAGCTCTGATAAGCAGAAGAGGGACTCCAGATGGTTTAAAATGTAATGTCATGAAGCGGTCCTAACTATTTCCCAAACAGTCCCATGTTTGCAGTGAACCAAAACAGCAGGCAAAAGGGGTCATACATGGGCTCTCTATACACTGTTCAGGAAATCCCCCTGCTCGAATATACATGATAGGGCCTCATTACAAGTAACGTGGTCTTGTCAGAATGGCAGTAAAGTGGCACTATTTCTATAAATGGTGCTAAAACAGCAGTAAAATGGCAGTAATTACATTAAATCATGGTATTACCGCCATTTTGATGCTGTAATGACGAACCGCCATACCATGGGTTTAAAGGTAAATACAACGGGACAGAGTGCTGGTAACGGTAACCATTTTGTTGATACATCTGCAGACTGTCTGCCGATTTATCACCAAACTCGTAATGAGGACAATAGTTAATTCCTCCCACCATAAAACAATTGTCAGAACATCTCATTGAGACTGTGTACCACCACAGACCCTGGTTGTTTTAGTGTGTCCTGTCGAAACTGTCTGCTCACTTTGAAAATCAGGCTGAGGCCCAACGTTACAATGACGCAAAGAAAGGACAATGTCTAAGAATAAATACCTCAACTGTTGCTGTTGCCTGACAGTTCATATTCTGATCTCACCTGTCTGTCGATCGTGTGGCGCGAATGGTACTTAATCCTGTCAACGTCTCAGAGAAGTGCGTGTAGATTGGGGACAGGGTGATGCTGTAGAGCCGCTTCAGCTCCCGCGAGGTGTGGCGGTAGTACCGCTGGATGTAGAAGTAGAGAACCGCCAGCGGAACCATGACCAGGATTATCCATGGCAGACCATAGCTGATCATCACCACCATGCCCAGTAGGCCGAAGACATTGGCCAGAAAGATGTTTAGTATGAAGGGAAGGCTGTCGTCGATGCAGTACAGGTCGGATGAGAAACGGTTAATAATGCGGCCCATCGGAGTGGTGTCAAAGAAAGTCACAGTTGCCTGCGAAACAGAACAAAGCAAAGGCTTTATAGGAATCCTGGCTTTCCATTTGCAGATTTTTAATAGCCTCATCACACTACCCCTTTGTTTCCAAGCTGCAAATGGCACACACCGGAGGATTGGCTTTATCCATGGGGGTGAGTAGTCCAGGTAAGAGCACAAGAGTGTAGCCTGAGGTAAAACTGGCAAAGGATTAACCCCACACTTCACATTAGCAATGGAACACAGGTTTAGTTACAAAACAGACTACAGGCTGCAGGGAAGGAACTCCCCCCCCCCCACCCCCCCACCCCCGGAGATTGCAGCTTGGTGTCCGGAGGTCACCATCGCCTCCATTTTGGGGGATGACAAGGAAGGTGGATACATCTGTATGGCTACACCCACCAATGTCTCCCCACCTTCAATCCAGTTCCCCCTTCCTTTTGAACCAGGGAGAGGTTACTGTGCAAAAGGGCGGTGATATTGTGGGTTAAAATATAGAAGAGCAATGGGGACTTTAAGCAGTAAAATAGGAGTAGACATAAAAAAAACAGGAAGAATCATAAATGGTACAGAACAAGCATATTCACAGAGCTAAAGAAAGTCCTGTGTCTTTCTGCCAGGCCCCTCTTGCATGATTTATGCATCCCAACAACACAGACCTTCTCCTTTCCAGCATAGCTGTACATGTTCGCTGCAGAGAAGACAGTGGTAGGTTGGGACCCAGCTCTTAATCCATCACCCCTCCCAACACTCTGCCAAACGGTAAGTGCCGATGCCAACCAGGTCTTCCTTTCATGCACCTGGACACTCCACTGCCTTACCATCAGCACTCGCCTCAGCAGCTTGCCGTGAATGACTGTAGCAGCACGGATGGTTCCAAAGGCAAAGAGGAACGCACGCAGAACCGTGAAGATCGTGTTAGCCACTGCAATGCCACCATACACAGTGAGATAGAAGTCCACGTCCAGAGAGCTGTTCTGGTCACTTGAATGAGCCATTGTGACAGGGGATCTGGCGAAATCACAAGCAATGATGAGTTAGAGAACCCCAGACCATGGAAATAAACAAGGCCACATGGATCACCACATTAAGAGCATGTAATGCCTGAATAAAGACCATGCTAGTACTGTACTTTAGTAGCTTAAATGGGAAATGTGACAGAGCTGATCTAGCCTATGGAGATGGTTCCAAAATAACAAATGGTTTCATCTGCAGTAAATTAGATTCAGGCATAATTATTGAGACAGCAGGTATGTAGAAGGTAGGAGGATACTGGAGAGATCAGAAGTGATCAAGAGATGTCCCATGCTGCGAAGTAGTAAGAATGCATGGACCACCCCTCAGAAGATTTCTTCATATAAACACAATGGGTCACAGTGCAACTTTGCAAGGATCGGGCATGTTAACTCATGCTAGAATTCATGCACGCGTTTGCAACTTGAACTCAATACATTTGAATGACCAGTGTCTGGCTGGGCGGACTGCTGTCACATAAGCAGTTTAGGTGGAGATTCATACTTGGTTTAACTGGTGTATTTCTAACCCTTGCACTTCTGCAATTAGGCCCAGTTACCCTAGGTGCAGGATCAGCGCATTCCTCGAGTAACACGTAAATGCTCCATTAGCACAGGGATTTTTCAGCTTTTCTCTGCCTCGACTCAAAGAAAGCACAAATCAACTCAGCTTCTACAGACCTCTATGATAACACACCTGCTGTCCCTAAACCTGGGCCTCATTAGACTGCGAGCAGTTACCACCTCCTCCATAATCACCCCTTTAAAACAAGAGCAGCAGTGATTCAGTGTCCTTTACCACTACGCCAACCTGATTCCACCACACATTCTTCAAAATGAATTATCTGGTGTTAAGATGGATTTCTGAACTCTGACCTGGTGGGCAGAGGTTCAGGAGGCCAGCCTAGTTTCTTGGAACAGGGTATCCTTCTGGGCAAGCCAGACCAATCAAGGTAGCATTGGCGGCGGTCAAGACTACGTCTCAGGAGGGATGAGGGTGACAGAAAGACCTCAATGAGCACACAGAGTAAAGGACACTTACAAATCACTCCCAGTCTGGTGTATGACAATGCATTACTTACCGTAAAAGCATTTCTGATGGTTGTATCTGCTTAAATTCCCATGCTGTGCATAGTCCGACATCCAGTGGTCACTGCGGAGTATTGCATTTTGTTTTTCGTAGTCGAAAAGGGGACGTCGACAAGGCGTGTCTGTGACACTATCCCTATAGTGACGTGCAGTGTACCCACAATCCCTCACGCATCAAGGTCCCTCTGTTTGTATTTTTTCTGCCCTGAGGGAGCCTTCTATACGTGAGTGAGTACAGAAAAGATAGAGAGATGTAGAAAGATGTCTATGTTCCTTCAATCCGAGCGGGGAGGAAGGGTGGGCGCATGTGAATCTAAGCAGATACAACCATCAGAAATGCTTTTACGGTAAGTAATGCATTGTCTTCTGATGTTTGTTAATCTGCTTAGAATCACATGCTGTGCATAGACTAGCGAGCAGTACCCAGAGTTGGAGGTGGGTTGTGAGAAGGAACAGTAGAGAAAAGAGGTCTTAATACTGCTTGTCCCACCTGGGAATCAGATCTAGAGTGAGCATCTAGACAGTAGTGTTTTGCAAAAGGTGTGTACAGAACTCCAGGTTGCCGCTTTGCAAATGGACTCAAGGGGAACGTTTGCAATGAATGCTATGGATGCCCCAGTGCCTCGAGTAGAGTGTGCTCTTGGCTTGAAGGGTAGTTCTCTCTTAGCAAGAGTGTAACAGAGAGTGATGCATTGAACAATCCATCTAGAAATAGTGGACTTTGAGACTGCATCTCCTTCTCTTCCAGCTGCCACCGAGACAAAGTACTGATTAGTCTTTCTCAGTGGCCTAGTTCTTTCCATATAAAACATGACAGCTCTGCGCACATCAAGTGTATGCAGGCTTTTTTCTCCCAAATTGGAAGGGTTTTGAAAGAATGTTGGTAGTTCTATTGACTGGTTGACATGGAATTTCGATATGAATTTCGGTGCAAACCGTGGGTGTGTGCGTAGAACCACCTTATCTTTGTGAACTGTTACGAAGGGGTCTAGAATAGAAAGAGCCTGTAGTTCACTTACTCTCCTAATGGAGGTGATAGCTATTAGGAAAGCAGTCTTAAGGGTGAGGTCCTTAAGAGTTGCCTTGTGCATGGGTTCAAAGGGTGAGCCCATGAGCCTGGTAAGTACCACATTAAGGTCCCAGCCGGGAGCTGGGTTTGCTATAAGAGGGTGTATTCTCTTTACCCCCTCCATGAAGGCTTTGATAACTGGGACTTTCCACCATGACATCTTAAGCTGAGAGGTGGTGTATGCAGAAAGTGCCGCTAGATGGACTTTAATAGAATTGAACACTAGACCTGAGTCCAGTAAATGGGTCAGGTACAGGAAAATTTGTGTGGGAGAGCAGTGGACTGGGTTGATGCTCTTACCTGTAAACCAGATGACAAATCTCTTCCACTTGCTAGAGTAGCAGTGGCGAGTGTTGGGTTTTCTAGCTTCTTTGAGAATGTCCATGCATCTCTGAGGGAGTTGTAAATGGCCAAATTCTATGACCTCAGGAGCCAGGCTGCCAAGTTCATGTTCTGTGGGCATGGGTGTAGTGTCTTGCCCTTGTCCTGTGACAGCAAGTTGTACGGGCAGGGCAGTTTCACTGGTGGGGACAGGGGCATCTCCATCAGGTGAGCAAACCATGGTTGGCGGGCCCACATCAGGGCTATCAGCATCATGGTGACTGGTTCCTGGTGCATCTTGTGCACTATCTTGTTCAGCAGAGGAGTCGGTGGAAAAGCGTAAACAAATTTCCCTGACCATGGTATCCAGAGACCGTTCCCCTTGGAGCGGTTCTGTGGGTATCTGGAGGCGTAATCTAGGCATTGTGAGTTCTCCAGAGTTGCGAACAGGTCTATTTCTGGGAAGCCCCATTGTGTGAAGACGTTGAAGACGATGTCTTCGTGTAACCGCCATTCGTACTCTGAGGGCAGAGGGAAGTCTCTGCTGAGTTCGTCTGCTAGCAGATTGAGTTCCCCTGGTACATGCTGTGACAATAGGAACATATTGTGTCTGAGAGCCCACTTCCAGATGTTCTGGGACAGCTTGGACAGTCCTGGAGAGTGAGTGCCTCCTTGCTTGTTGAGGTAGTACATGGCTGTGGTGCTGTCCGTGAGGACCATCACTGTCTTCCCTTGTAGGTGTGTCTGGAAGGCTTTTAGTGCCTTGAACACCGCAAGTAGCTCTAATAAGTTTATGTGTTTGGACGCTATGCTCGGAGTCCAGACTACGTGAGCAGTCTGATGGGATAGGTGACCCCCCCATCCTGTGAGGGATGCGTCTGTGGTTAGAGTGGCTTCCACTGCGGGGGTGGCGAATGGTTTCCCTACTACCAGGTTTTCCTTCGACCACCACCGTAGCGAGAGAACCAAGGCCTGCGAGACCACCACTAGATCCTCCCATTGTCCGCTGGCCTGACACCACTGGCTGTTGAGCCACTCTTGCATTGGGCGCATGCGCAGGTGCGCGTGAGGTACCAAATAAATACATGACGCCATCATTCCTAGCAAGCGCATTGCTTTACGTACCGTCACCTCTCGACCGGCCACATATTGAGGGATCTGAAACAGCATATTTTGGACCCTCTCGTTGGAGGGGAAGACAAGGCCGTCCTTTGTTCGAATTAGAGCCCCTAGGAATTGTTTGATTTGGCTGGGGTCTAAGCTGGACTTCTTCTCGTTGATGGAGAAGCCCAGTTGGAATAAAAGGTCTACTGTCTTCTGGGTGTTGGAGAAGCATGTCTCGTAGGACTCCCCTGTTATGAGCCAATCGTCGAGGTAAGGGTATACCGGTATGGACAATGGGCGCAGGTGGGCCGCTGCCACTGCCGGTACCTTGGTGAATACCCTCGGTGCAGACGCTATGCCGAAGGGTAGCACTCTGAACTGGTAGTGTTTGCCCTCTATCATGAACCTGAGGTATTTTCTGTGCGCTGGCAACATCAAAATATGAAAGTATGCATCTTTCATGTCTAGTGTTGTCATGTAGTCCCCCTGAGATAGCAGGGGAATTACCTCCTGTAATGTTACCATACGAAATTTTTGTGGTTTTACAAATTTGTTCGCTGGGCGCAGATCTAGTACAGGGTGCATGGTTAGGTCCTTTTTGGGTACAAGGAAGTACACTGAATAAATACCTTCCATTACCTGAGATAGGGGCACGACCTCTATTGCTCCTTTCTGTAGCAGCTGTTCTACTTCTTGCAGGAGGATGACGAGGTGTTCTGGTGACAGGCGTCGTCCCCTTGGAGGTCTGTAGGTGGGGGACCGATTGAACTCTATACAGTACCCGTGGGCTACGGTTGACAATACCCACCGGTCTGATGTTATTCCCTCCCATGCTGAAAGGAACGATGTTATCCGGCCCCCAACCGGAGACGCATGGGAGGGGACCCGAACCTTCGGGTCATTTGGTGTTACTTGCCGGGGTGCCTCTGGGGCTGGAGCCTCGGCCTCTGCCCTTTCCACGGCGTTGTCCTCTTTGGTTATACTGGTTACTGGTACCCTGATTAGAGCGCCAGTTTCCCGCAGTGTAATGCTGTTGCTGCTGCTGCTGTTGGCGTTGGCCACGAAAAAAGCGCTTGTTCCCAAATCCCCACCTATTTGGAGGCTTTGAGATTTGGTCTAAGGTCTTTATGGTGTCGAATTCTTTCTTTGCATTTTCCAGTGCATCGTCCACTGCCCTTCCAAAGAGATTTGACTCTTCTATTGGCTTATTAATGAGTGACGCCTGCCTTTCTGCATTGAAACCGGAATTGCGAAGCCAGACGTGACGCTTCAACAGAATTCCCTGCACCAAAGAACGGCCAGCAGTTTCTGCCGCATCAAGAGTGTTCTTAATGATGCTCTGGTTGACCAGAGCTCCTTCTGTAACTGTAGCCAATAAGCGTGTTCTTAGAGGTTCAGGGGCTTCTTCGATGTCCTGCTTCAGCTTTCCCCATTGAGCATCGGCATAGCTTGCCAACAATGTATTATTATTGGCAATCCTAATTGAAAACGCTGCCGAGGCGGAAATTCTTTTGCCCAAGGCGTAAAGTTTTTTCCCCTTCTTTGTCTGGGGGTGCCTCGCTGGTTGACAGTGGAACCCCAGCCCTCTTCCTTGTGTTAGTAACCACTAAGGAGTCCGGGACTGAGTGACCCCTGATATATAATGGGTCTGACTGCGAGGGTGAGAACAAATTCTCGATTCTTGGATTGACCCCTCTTACCAGCGCAGGGGTAGACAGCGATGGCGTGAGTCGTCTCTTAACCGAGGCGAGGATAGGAATAGTTTGACTAGTTGGAAGTTTTTCCTTAATAATCCTTTCGACAAAACCAGTATCTGGGGTGACCTCCCCAGTTTCAACTTCAAAATGCGCTGCTGCCTTCCTCAGTAGCGCATTGAAGGTGGACTAATCGTCTACTGGAGATGGGTTCCTTACCGGTGTGGTCCGAGGAGAAGAAATGTCTATAATGCCGGGGTCTGTGAGCCACCTTCACCTGGGTCCCCCTCGTAGCCCTCCTCACCTATGTTAGTGTCATCATGAAAACCTTGTTGGTCTTCATTATTCACAAACTCATCCTCTTCCTGGAAGTGAGAGTCCTCTTCACTGAGGTGGTAACAGTTCATGTCTTCCTGTAGGGGGTTAAAGAGCTTCGGGTATTTAGCCCATGGCCCCTCCTGGAGTACCTCCCTTGGCCTCTTGGGTGTCCTATTTTCTGGGATGGCCATGAACCTGTCTAGCTTGTCCATACATGACTGGAACCTCTCTACAGTCCAGTAAGGTAGGCCAGAGTGGTCTGGGAGTGAAAAGGGAGGTTCTTTTCCTTGCAGCTGCTTAGTTCTGTCCCATAGCGTCGAAGATAGCGTCCCTTCGTCTTCTGAGAAACCTTCTCGCTGGCTAGGGTCTTCTGTCGACGGTGGGAGCTGTCCAGCCTACCCTCCGGCGTCCTCTGCGTTTCTTTGGCCTTGTGAGCGGTTATCGACGTGTTACCTGCCGTCCGTCTCTGGCCGTCTTTCAAAGCTATACGCGCGAGGCTTTCGGAGAGCAGCTTCTCCGTCGAGGGATCGCTCGCCGTCGCTGTAGGCAGTGCAGAGTCTTTACTGGCGACGTACGCACTCTTGCGAGGCGCATCGCCTGAGGATTTGGGGTTAGCGCCCTTATTTACAGAAAGCCCAGTCGCCGGTCGCGGAAGCGGTGGCGGGGAGGGCTTGCGACCCTTACGGTCGGCGGAAGGCGCTGGTGGACCCGACGCCTCTGTTGACGCTATGGCTGCCTTCGTCTTCGACGAATGCGTGCCGTGGGGTATGTGATTATGTGTTTTCCTGTGTTCGTCCTCCTTGTCGCCGGGGTGTTCATCCCCATAAGCAGGGCGTGAGCCGGGCTTGTCGGGGCCAGGGACGGACGCAGAGGAGTGGGAACGCTCCTTCGAGAGGTCTACAACCTCTGATGCGGAGGCCGTGTAATCACTTTCCTCGTCACATTCGGCGACGGCGGCAGTCGGCGAGGAGTCAGACCTAGACATCGCATAGGCTGCCCACCTTTTGACCCTGCGGTCTTTTAAGGTTTTGGGTTTAAGTAACTTACAGGCCGCACAGCCGTCCTCTTTGTGATTGAGGGGCAAGCAACGATTACCCCGTTTGTGCTTGTCCTTCCAGGTAAACTTGCCCTTGCAGCGCGGGCAAAACCTAAAGGGCGTCCTCACCATAGCTGAGGGTATGAAATGTGATTACGACCTCGAAAGAGAGGGAGGGGAAAGAGAAAGGCATTCTTAGAGTGAAGCAAAGAAATGACCACACAACCCCACTCACCCTACTGTATTAGGCCGGTGAGGCCAGGCCACGTGTTCGGCAGCGCCGAAGGATCTCCTCCGCTCATCCCTCCGTCGAAGATCTTGCTCGGCGGAGAACAGCTTCTGCGTTGAGGGAGGGATCTATGTGTATGGTTATAAATAATAGTAAACGACCAAGGGTCGAGGAAATTATTTCGCAATGTCTCTCGAAGAGCTCCGCATAAAGGTGACCAATAACTGGGCGGAAAAAACCAATCTGAGGGACCTCGACGCGTGAGGGATTGTGGGTACACTGCACGTCACTATAGGGATAGTGTTACCGACACTCCTTGTCGACGTCCCCTTTTCGACTACGAAAAACAAAATGCAATACTCCGCAGTGACCACTGGATGTCGGACTATGCACAGCATGTGATTCTAAGCAGATTAACAAACATCAGAAATATATATATATAAAAAAATACAAATACATTTATTCAAGACCTTTGCGTTTCAACACAATAGTCATTAACACTAACACTTTTACACCAACACAATCCTACTAACATACATATATGCAAGACCAAGTGGCCTAAAGGGTTAATGCACGAAATGGGTCCATAACCTAGACAAGGGAAAGAAGCAGGTCGTGCAAATAGTCTTTAGGGAGTTCTGCAGTAATCACAATCCTAACTGAAAGGCAGTCCAGTCCCTAAAACGAGTGGAGCCTATTGCTCAAATGTATTTGCAATGCTGGCGCATGCAGTAGTGCAGATGGGCGAAACAAGGTCTCTTGTAGGGTCTGTAGCAGCTCAGGAAGGAGGTGATGCAGAATAGGTTCCTACTATTCGTATAGAGGGTCTACCCAAAGGGGCAGAACAGGTTCCAGAAGTTGGGAATGGTTCGATAGTGCAGGCTATCTATGGAAAGGAGAGGGGCCCTCAGGGGTCACTCGTGTGTAAAAACAGGTGGATGCGCTAGGAGTCACCAGTAAGGGTTGCAAGTACTCACCGAACCCTGATGCACTCGGGACCAAAATTCAGCAGTCAAGTCCAATTCGGTTGTAGGTTCAAATGCAGCAATTGTGAAGCTCTGTGGCTTTCAGTGGCGAAGTTACAGCATTGATTCCCAAATGGGACAGTGGCGATTTCTCAGCTCCAGGTGGATGGATCTGGCCAGTTTCACTGTAGCAGGGTTTAGGGCATAGAAGAGCACAGCAGCAAGGCACCTGCAAAGTTTGTCACTGCGGCTGGGCGACACAGTAACCACGGCTACTCCAGTTCGGGCGCTCTCTCTTTACTCCAGACCTGGGAATGCCAAGTGTACAAAATTCGGTATGAGAGTGCCGTGAACACAAAGCTGGCGATGTACCACGTTTCTAGGGCATCCTCGAAACGGCGGCAGTATCAGAGCAAAGATCCTGTGCAAGCTGGTCAGCCCACTGGTTGGCCCAGGGACACTTCCAAGAAGGCTTACTTGCAGGGTTTGATGAAGGTGCAGAGAATAGTTGGTCCCACTATTCAAATGAGTCGAAGCGTCTTTGCAGAACTTCTAGTTCGATCAGATGCAGAGGGGTCCAGCGGGACAACAGCAGGCTCAGGGTGCCAAACCTTCCAGCGTGTCACCAGCGGTTCCTTGACTCGGCTTCTTAGTTTCAGGATACTTGGATCATATCCTTCGTTCAGTGACAACTCCAGAGATCGGCACGGTATGGGTGTTTTGAGCCCTCTCTTATCCAGAATCTCATTCGCGCCAAAACGATGGGGACACAATGGGAGATGTGTTCACATACAGGCACACCAGACATGGACCAATCACGGACCACAGTGGTCCCAGGAATTCACAGCACACCAGACTCTCTGGCACCCAGCATGTGTATTGGAACCAGACAGTCCAACCCACAAACTGGAAGCACACACACAAGGCATGCAGAAGCCTGCAAAAGCTTGGCGTTACGCGGGAAAATCCTTCGAGGGTCTCTAGGGCCTTTAGAATGACAGGAAGACCCAAGTGCACTGTACTGTAAAGTACATTGTACACTTTCAACATGTTGCAGAAAAGTTGCAACATTGACAAGAACTAAGGGAAAAAAGTCTCCCAGTACTGACTGTCTTTAAGGGCATGTCAGTTTCCCCATAACAAAGTGAGCGAAAATCCCAGGGGTGTGAAGCAGAAGGCTGTACACCACTGGCAAAGTCAGACTATGGTGTAAAACAGCAGCAAAAAGTTGAGGTACACAACAGGAGGGGAAACTTCACATAAATGGGAATCTTTCCTAACATCTGGCACCCAAATCGACCCACAAGTCCTCTTTATGGGGTCCCAACAGCTCAGGTTGACATCTCGCCTTCATGCACAATACCCGTCCTCTGTGGAGCTCAAGCCTCCTTCTGTGGCTTTGGTTAACAACAGAATGCAAACCATTGTCAAGTCAGTCTATAATCCTAGTATTTCTCGCAAACAATGTCATTGTCACCACTTGCCACCCCCTTTTTCACCAAAAGGACAATGCGCAGCGGCTTGTGTAGCAAACGTGCTAGGTGTAAAAAATGTAAGCTGGTTTCTTGAATTAGGACAGTATGAAGACCATTGAGAGGGACAGAACAATGCCTGAAACTAAGTATGGGTAGATCCAAATATTCACGTAGAAAGAGCTTTCCAAATGCACAGTGCCTTTAACGAATACGTCAACCCCCATGTTGGCATCTACCCCAGGCAGGACTTCCTGCAGAAAACATTGCTAAATCTTGGCCAGGTGCACAAAACCTTCCATGAACAGATCTGCCCATCCCAGTCTAGCAGTCGGGTGGTTGACGCATGGCATATGCAATCATGGCAAGTCTTCAAACAGTGAAGCAGGTGAAATGGCCTGCTATTGTTCAGTTGCCAGATTAATGCACTTACTGGGTGGAAGGGGCTGCCTAGCAAGAGTGTGTATTTGTATACTTACCATGGTGACAAGGAGCTTGTTCTATGCCCAGAAACAACGTTTTATGTAATAGCAGTAGTAGAGGGTGAACACATATAGTACCATATAGCAATGGCCTGTTATTGCTTGGTGTCAGTTTTATGAAGGGTGAGGTATGATGAAGTTTCTTGCCTGGCTCGAAGGGTCAGGGATGGGGTAACAATGGGGCTGGGTACTGACACCCACCGAGCGATGCAGCACCTGGGGAGGTGCCGAGACAATCCTCTGGCCTACACCAGCCTTCTCTAGTAGAATGACAGTGACTTGCCACAAGGCACCACCAACACGCACTGCCCCTTTAAAGGAATGGGGAAATGTAACCAGTATTGCCGCCCCTGGGAGACTTCTCATGAGGAGGAGGAAGGCAGAATGTGGCTTACCCAGCTGATGTGTGCAAGTCCCACAAGCCAGGGAACACAGACCCCGAGCGCAGGCACTGTAGACTTCAGGCAGTGCAGGGCTGTTCCATGAAAAGCCAACTGTTTGCATGCACAAACAAAAATGGCACTGGCTTCAGAAATCAGCCTAGCGTGCCGAGCCCACAACATGGTAAGAAGAGTTCCTAGGAGTTCAAACAGACCAATCCGATTTACTGAGCAATTATCCCAAACACCTGTGAATGATCTCAAGGATGAGCATCCGAATGCACCTACGGAGGCCCCTATAAAAAAAGAAGGGGCATTGTCAGAAGGGTATGGGAGCCTGGAGGGAGTGGAAGGGCGGAGGAGTATTTCAGAAACAAGAGACGCTGAATGGAGGAGGCTGGTGTGGAGAAAGTTGGAGGAGAGGAGGTACATTGGGTCCAGGAGGAGGACAAAAACAGAAGAAGCTGGAGACGGAGATAAAAGAGCGATGGAAGGAAAATTAACAGGAGGTAGTGGGGAGAAAACAGGGGCAGGAAATGCAGCTGGATGATATAGAAAGGGATCAGGAGGAGTTGGGAGACATAAGGAGGAGGTGGTGAGGCAACAGTCAGAGGAAAGATGTCGGGAGGAGGCAAGGTGACAGCAGTTCTATGGGGTGATATCAGAAGAGATGGTGGCAAGAGACGAGGAAGGAACAGTAGAGGAAAATCATCAGAAACAAGGGATGGTGGACAATCTAGTTAAACAGGTGGCGATTAGGACTAGCCTTAGAAGGCAAAGGCTAGAAGGAAGGTACCTCAGGTATGCTCTACACCCGGTAGACCAGTGCACTGGGTGGGATGAGGTGAGAGTTTGTGGCATCGTAGCAAGTAGGTAACAGGAGCCCCAAACAGCAGCAGCAAAGGTATGGGAACAGAGGACACCCAAGGAACGAGAGCACTGGAGTGGCGTGTGGACAGTAGCCAGGAAGGGGGAGTTCGGTGCCAGTAAGAGAACACCTAGTCTAAGGCCACAAGAAGCTCTCTCCAGCTCAGATAAAGTCGGAGACCAGTGGGATGCCTCGGGGCCTAAGCCTGGTGACCACCAGCCTCTTTACAGTGGTCATACAGATTTGGAGAGCTGTATCATGCAGCCCCTGGTCCCAGATCCTACTGGGAATGTGACACAGAGGAGCCAATGACAATCAGACAATGAGAAATGAGTGCAGGGGGCTCGTCAACACCCCAGAATGTAAATGACAGAGACTCTCCCAAGGATTGCCTGGAGAGAGCTCAGACTTTGAGACTGTTGAACTCAAGGAACTTTCCTTTCTTTTGCTTTTATTCATTCTGGGATCGAAGAAGACATCACCCTACTTCTCTGGTTCCAAGTTGATATATTTTGTTTGTGAGAATAAAACAGCGTAAACCCCATGTTTCTAGCTAATGCGCCTCCTTGATCCTCACTCAGTGTCGTGACATAGGACATTTACAGGTAGGGCAGGGGATGCCTGGAAGTATACATATGCCATACAGCTATATAAACCCTCACTACTTCCAGTAGCTTTGGTGTTTGTATAGATCGCACGGGCAGGGAGAGCATGTCCTAACATACAGGCCCCAAAGATCAAACCGACCTACAGTCACCCTCTGGACTTTGTAGCTGTCAGCGATCGCTTGGAACAACAATTGTTTTGGGGCTTTGGAGGAGCAGAACCTCTGTTCAATGATCTGTTCACTGTTGTCAGTGGGATTTGTGTTTTTCAAGAAAAAAGAATTTCAAAATTCATCTCATCTCCCCTAATTTTGAAAGTAAATTTGATGTATAATTTCGCCCCCAAAAAGAGTAAGGAAACAGGGGGTAGTCTAATTGGGAAGGTATGGGGACTCAATGTAGTGGGTATAGAGCAGACCACACCATTAAAAGTAGCAGTAGAAGTGCTTTAAAAAAAATCCATTTAAACATCAAAACATTTGAAATAAAAACCTTCTTAAAAAACATGCAGCTTATTCGTCAGTGGTTGGGGTGGGATTCTAGCCACGGTGGGAAGGCCATGGAGCATGTCTACGCTGTGACTCATTCTGTCCCTTCTACTACAGTCCTTGCAGTTGTAATGCCTTCGCAGTGTCGATCATCTAATGGGTACTTCCACAAATGTATTTTTTTTTGGGGGACCAAGCTCAAGTGTGGAAGAGTTTGGACACAGAGTCAAAATAGGAGCCTGGTTACCCCTCCCTTACTTAGTAGAGAGCACTGAATGCTCACCTTTTCCGGATCACCTAACCATCAGCTGTATTAATGCTTCTGGTTTCTGAAAGAGAGTATCATATTATTTGTTTGTTTTTGTGCTCCAAAAACAATGTTATTAGTGGAATACATAAAAAAGCATAGGAAACGACTTCATCACTAAGACAAATTGATTAACAAAACAACATAAATACTACAGGCATTTACATGTAGTGTTTAGACAACATGGATGCTGAATTGAGAACATAATAAGCATCCAGAACATAATAAGTACATCAACTTGTTACACACAGAAAAAACGTTGTGACTGGGGGTTCAGATTGTCTGAATAAGAAAGCTTCACTTATTCTGTGCTCTTCAGAATAGAAAAAGCACCATTGTCACCAACTGTGTCCTGACAAAAGAGTAGAGATCTCACCATCATACTAGCACTCAGTCACAACGTTTTTTCTGTGTGTAGTTGATGTACTTATTATGTTCTGTATTCAGCATCCATGTTGTCTAAACACTACATGTAAATGCCCATAGTATTTATGCCTTTTGTTAATCAATTTGTCTTAGTGATGAAGTTGTTTCCTAGGCTTTTTTATGTATTCTACTAATAAAATTGTTTTTGCAACACAAAAACAAAACATAATATGATACTCTCTTTCAGAAACCAGAAGCATTAATAACAGCTGATGGTTAGGTAATCCGGAAAATGTGAGCATTGAGTGCTCCCTACTAACTAAAGGAGGGGTAACCATGCCATCGCAGCGTGCCATCATAGTTAGGGAGGGGCACACCTCTGATCATCATCCCTGGGAATATATATCACTGGAAGGCAACCTCCTGCTCATAGCCACATCAGCAATTCATTGTGGGTATGCAAAGCAGCCCAAAAGCAAGCCTTTTTAAATCCACCCAATCTTTGCTGGTGCTTGTTAAACATGCCCCAATGCTCCAGCCACAAGGCTGTCAAGACTATACTTCACAAATGATCCTTAACAAGGATGACACCAGGTATGTAGTTGTCTGTAGCCTTGAGAAATGTCGCTCTTGTATTGATAAAGCTATGCATATAGTAGTACTGCACTGTAAGACAAATACAATTTTCCGGAGCAAAGGGCTTGCATTAGAGCTAATCTGCATACCCACAATGCTTTGGTGATGTGGCTCGGAACTGGAGGTGAGCCTCCAATAATGGTTAATGGTTAATAGGTGGCACTATGGCATGTGTGACTTGGCTCAGAGGGTGAGGGGGTGGAGAGTAAGAGGGAGAAGAAGAGGGAAAGAGGCTGGGAAAGGGAGGCGAAGGGAGGGAGGACAACAGAAAGGCCTGAAAGCGAAAGCAGAATAATCCATTTGAGCCAAGTTATACATGCTTAGGAAAGATGTTCTCTCCATAGTTTCCTATGGAAAACCATTCATTTTGTTCTGTTTTTATCCTGTCCTGACATTTTGGGGAAGGAAAGCCTTCAGCTTCACTCTCCTGGCCTTTTCCTCATTGCAATGGGTAAACTCATCAGTCCATAAGACTATCAGTACTGGGAAAGTAGGTTTAGCTTTTAATTCTTATACACAGCAACTTAGGGTGCAGTGCAATGGGGACACTTTAGTATCACGCTAGCTTTTTACACATGGGCCTGAAGACAAGCTGGTGACAATTATATTGTTATAATTTTTCTATTATCTCTAGTGTGCACGTTCCCCTCATATGCCTACTAAACGTGGCTAGTGCCATAAAATGGCAGTGCCTCAAGGTTTTCGCTTGTTCTTTGGCCATATTGTTGTTTGGCCTTCTTCCTACTTTGCCAGGTCAGGAAATCCCATATAAGGTCATGCACTTGCCTGAGAAAGCTGCAGCTTTCACGGGCTAGTGATGCCTTTGTTGGTGTGTGGCTTAGGACCAGTCCACATCCGTGGTGCCAGTGAGTCTAGGTGTGGGGCATGAGTGAAACCAAAAGTTGTCCCCGATCAGACAACTACTGGATGTTTGAATGGTGAAGAACCCTTACATTGGTGGGCTCGGACTTGCTTCCAGGCTGGATTTCGAATAAGAAGAGGACTATTTTTTCAGATCAGCGTTGGAGCCAAGAATCCTTCTTAGAAGAAGAGCCGACTCAAGATCCAAAGAAGACTCCGGAAGAGTCCCAGCGTCCCTTCCTGCGTCTGGTCCTGTGAAACCCTGTTGGACTACCTGATCTGCGAAGGCCCAGTGCAGTGCTTCAACCCATGGAAGGGTGGGACCAACTAGTCTCAACGTGTTCTCGATGATTCAGCTGTCCTGAGCCTTCGGAAGTGTCCCTGGACCACCCGGTGCACTGGCCATTCTCCAGTGGGTTACCTCGCTAGAACTGTCACTGTCCACATTTGCAGCCGGAACCTTGGTGGTTGCCCGTGTGTGGTAGAAGTTGCCTTCCTGCCAAATGTTAGCCTCCCAGCTTCAAGGGATCCCTGCTCTGGAAGGACCTCTACAACTGCGACTGGAAGGACGCCTGCCGCTGTCTGCGTGCGGTGACCGTCGCTGGAACTCGCCTTCCCCCATACTATGTAGTGTCCTGAAGAGGTCGGCATTGGTGCTTTCTACATTTCTCCATCGCCCAAGGGTGGCACTCTGCTTCTGGACCCGACCGGAAAAATCCTTGCACCTGCAGCTCCTGGGCACCTCTCAACGGAACCAACATTGGGAAATCCAGCCCCAGTTGACCCATCCAGTCCTCTGAGTCGGGGGTTAAGTAAATGCAAAGCATTTGTCTCCCCCTATTCTCCAAAGGATAACATTCAGAACAAGTCTCTTTGTATCCTTCCATTCCACTGCTGTTTTGCTGTCGCACCTGAGCAGTAAGACCTAAGAGGTAAAAACACATTTTACTTCCCTAGTAAGTTTGCTGCATCTCTTCTTTTGAACAATCACCAACACAAACAGATACATTCTGGGGCGAAGCATTGTGATTTGTGGGCACAAGGCCCCTGTGAGGGTCTGGGAGTAAGAGGAGGATACAAGGGTGGCATGTGGTTAATAAATACTTTTATTCACAATAAAATGAGGAGGGTTGGAGGAAATCCTATCTAGCCTCACCTCTAAGAGGGGTTTCCCTGACTCAATAAAACTAGCCAATGAAACCGTCACGTGTTAGGATGTCCAAAGTAAGGTTCACCGTCCTGTGTCCAAATACTAACCTGTCCCTCACAAACCAAACTTAATATAAGGTGAAAAGGGGTTGCCTGTCGCCCTGCAGTTCCAGATGAAAGATCTAGAAAACAAACAGTGAAGAAAAGCAAACAAAAGTTCTACAAGGCTTGGGCGCCGATTCCCTTTCCCCAAAGCCTTTCCAGTGCTATACAAGGTGGGTTTCTTTGTGAGCAGACCCACCACAAAGGGGCTGTGACAAGGTAAAATAGTTTAGTTCCCTTTCCCAAGCTGTGCTGTAATTGTTCGTTTCACTTGTTGTGGGTCCCAGATCCTAGTCTCTATTCCCCTCTTCTTGGCACACAACGTTCTTCAATTCCCAGTTTTGTTTCTCTGCCTTCACCTTCACCTTCACCCACAGCCTTGGTTTACTCTCTTGCCAAGGTCTCTGAGTGTTACAGATACATGTAAAGTTTGTATTCCTATTGAATATAGGCTGGGGAGCCTATATTCAAGCCTGGAGAATAAGCCTGGACTGCTCTCCGTTGCTACTTTGATTGGGTTTTGGCTAACCTCTTAAGAGTCCCCTGTTGACTACAACTAGGGTGGCCACCTATAATCTGTCCACCAGGCCAGATTATAGAGCTCCATCTTAACAAACATGCCACAACACCACCAAGCAACCATCAATGGACGTTTCACCACCAGTTCAGAGCCATATCAGCAAAGCATTGTGGGTATGCAAATTAGCTTAAATACAAGCCTTTTGCTCCAGAAAAGTATAGTGCTATGCTATTTTATGCATAGGAATAGAGGGATAATTAATCATCTTCAGCCTCCATACCCGATTCAGATTTGGGAACATACAGAGGTGTGCGTGTGTGTGTAAGTGTGCAAGCCCCAGGATTCCATGCCAAATCAATCCACTATCCTAACAACTTACAGCAGACCTCCTGGGAAGAAGAGCAGCAGCTGAGGTGAAAAGCCAGCAGACACGAGATTACTCAACGAGGCGTTCCCAGTCTTCTGCTGAAGGTTGGAAATCCAATGCGATAGCCACCAATCAGAAACATTTCTAGAGGCTGGGAAGAAAAGAAGAGATTCTAACATGGGCCTGGGAGAAGGAAAGATGCATCAGGGAGATAAACAGATGTGGAGGTAAGTGTAAGTGGGCAGTCTTGACCAGTGGTGGGGAACATCTAACGGGATGGACATCAAAAGGATAGAGATAGCGACAAGATAAGCAGATAGCATTGCAGACAGCCTGACTAAGATTTTCCTACTGCCCATTAGACCCCTATTTGTTTGGGAAAAGCAAGATTAGGAGCCAGTAGGTTGAACAGTCAATCCTTACTTCAAGGTATAACTTGAACTGCAGGATTTGGGTCCTTTTGTTTCAGACGTCAGTCCACATCAGTATTGGGAAAGATAACTGTTCAAGGTGGGATTCAAATTTGGATGGGTTTTAGGTGAGCACTCTGTGTTGTTATGCCCGACACTAGGGCTGGGCGATATACCGAGTTTTGGAGATATATCGATATATTTCCAAAATCAATATAGGATGAGACAATATCGTTAACATCGAGATTTATACCTATAGATATATGGGATACATTACTCACCGTAATTGTATTTCTGATGCTTGTATCTGCTTAGATTCACATGCTGTGCATAGGCCGACATCTAGTGGAAGCTGCAGAGTATTACGGTTGTTTTTGAAATTCTAAAATGGACGCAGACAGGGCGTGCCTGTAATACCATCCTTAGTGTGACATCCACTGTACCCATGGTCCTTCACGTGTCGAGGTCCCTCAGATTGTTATTTTTCTGACATGAGGTAGCATGAAGTGTAGTGCGAGTACAGTTGTATCCAGCCAGATACGTATCAGACAAGCTCATAAGCATCCATGTGCTAAGCATCCATGTGCCTTCACTCTGAGGGGGGAAAGGGCGGGCGCATGTGAATCTAAGCAGATACAAGCATCAGAAATACGATTACGGCGAGTAATGTATCCCTTCTGAGGCTTGTGGAATCTGCTTAGATCACATGCTGTGCATAGATTAGCGAGCAGTGTTAGGAGAAGGTGGTGGGATGTGAGAAGGTTCATGGGCAAACAGATGTCTTAGAACCGCTTGTCCCACCTGTGTATCTGTCTTGGAATGAGTGTCAATGCAGTAATGCTGAGTGAAAGTGTGTATTGAGCTCCATGTAGTTGCTTTGCAAATGCCGTCTAGAGGGACATTTGCAATAAAAGCCAGAGTGGCTCCTGTGCTCCTAGAGGTGTGAGCTCTTGGTGTGAAAGGCAGTGTTTTGTTTGATAAAGAATAGCACCGTTGTATACATCTGACTATCCATCTGGAGATGGCATTCTTGGAAATGCGATCTACTTCTCTGCCTGGTGCTATGGAGACAAACAGTTGGTCTGTTTTCCTGAGCAGTCTGGTCTTGTTTACATAGTAAAGGACCGCCCTCCTCACATCTAGTGTGTGGAGTTTTACCTCAGCTGAGCTGGTGGGTTGCGGAAAGAAAGCCGGTAGCTCAATAGACTGGTTTATGTGAAATTTAGAGATGAATTTAGGGTAGAACCTAGGGTGAGTACGTACAACCAGCTTGTCCTTGTGTATGATAAAGAAAGGATCCTGCACTGACAATGCTTGTATTTCACTAACTCTTCTTATGGAAGAAATAGCCACCAAGAAGGCAGTTTTGTAAGTCAGGTGCTTAAGACTTGACTTATGCATTGGCTCGAAAGGGGGTCCCATGAGCTTAGCGAGTACAACATTGAGATCCCATCCTGACGGCAGGTTTCAAATTGGAGGGTGGAGTCTCTTTACTCCCTCCACGAATGCCTTGATGACCTGCACCTTCCACCATGAGACCTTATTGTGGGAGGGAATATAGGCTGACAAAGCCGCCAGGTGGACCGTTAAAGAGTTGAATACTAACCCCGAGTCTAGCAAGTGGAGCCAATAATTTAGAATGTTTGATCGGGTACATTCTATGGGGTTAATTTGCTTAGACTGGCACAAAAATACAAATCTCCTCCACTTGTCGAAATAACAGTGTCAAGTGTTAGGCTTTCGTGCTTCCTTCAGGATATCCATACACCTATGTGGTAGGTTAAGATATCCAACTCTATGGCTTCAGGAGCCATGCTGCCATGTTCATTGAGTGAGGCTGAGGGTGCAGATTGGCAGGCACGGGAGCTTGATGGGATCACACATCGCCAGTTTGCGCAGATGTGGATACCAAGGTTGTCTTGTCCACATATGAGCAACTACGATGAGCGTCACCTGTTCCTTATGGATCTTGTTCACCACCTTCCTCATGAGAGGTGTTGGGGGGAAAAGCATAAGCAAATTTCCCTGACCAGTTCATCCAGAGGGCGTTCCCTTGGAGCCTGGCTGGACGAACCTGGACGCGAACTCTGGGCCTTGACTGTTTTCGCTTTTAGCCGACAAGTCTATTGTGGCGGAACCCCATTGAGAGAAGAGGTGTTCTACGACCCCTACGTGTAGTTGCCATTCGTGCTCCTCTGGTAGGGTATCTCTGCTCAGTGAATCTGCGAGACAGTCGAGTTCCACTGGAACGTACTGTGACGATAGGAATATTTTCTGTTCCAGTGGCAGTTTTCTTTTTGTTTGGTATTCAATGTACTTAGCACTTGCTTGTCTTTGAGGACTGTTACATATTCGAGGTCCCCCTCGGAAGCGCTCCGGTTTCCCCAGTGTGCTCTGACACTTACTGGCTCTTCGCGGCTCCTCCCGGCGGCATCAATGCCTCCCGCTCGTCTTCTCTGCATCTGGGGAATAGACCGCCAGTTCGCCGGGCACGCCTCCTCGCACACACCAGCCTCTCTGCTTGTCCACCCCCAGGGTCCGGATCCAAAAGAGATGGCCGTTCCCTGGCCACCTGAACAGAAGCTCCCCAGGCAGTAGTTGTGAGAGTACCTTCAGTTGTCTCTCACCACTTAATTGCCAGTGCCTCAAGCTCAATAACTGAATAATTCTTCTCACTGAGAAACAACTTCCTACTGATGTATAATAGAGGGTGTTTTAGTCTGTCATAATCTTCTTCATCCCACCTGATCTTTTGGGGCTCAGCATTTTTCAGTTTACCTGTGAGTCTTGCGGTTTTACTCGAGAAGTTTGGGATAAATCGGCGGTAGTAACTGATCAAACCGAAAAAGGCTGTAAGATGTTTCTTGGTCTTTGGTGTGGGAGTATCAAGGACAGCCTTGACGTTGTCATGCTGGGGCTGTACAGTGCCATTACCCACAAGACATCCCAGGTATTTGACTGCGGATTGAGCCAACTTAAGATTTCTCGTGTTAGCGGTTAAGCCCACTTTACTCAACACTCGCATGACTGTGAAAAGGTGATGTAAATGATCTTCCCAAGTATTACTGAGTATCACAATACCGTCTATATAGGGCCCGCAGAAGTCTGAGTACGGCTGTAAAATCTTGTCCATTAGTCTCTGAAATGTTGCGGGGGCCTTATATAGACTGATTGGTAGTACCTTAAAGTGAAACAGACCGATAGGTGTCGCAAAGGCGTTTTTTTCTTTGTCAGGACCGTATAACAGAACCTGCCAATAGCCTTTCGTGAGGTCTATGGCAGAGAGATAGCATTACCCAGCCGGTCAATAAGGTCATCAATACGTGGCATTGGGTAAGCATTGAAGGCAGATATGGCATTAACATACCTAAAGTCGATACAAAATCTCCAAATCCCATTGGGTTTTGCCACCAACAATATAGGGGAAGACCTGGGGCTAGTAGATGGGTCAATAATATTAGCCTCAAGCATCTGCTGGACTTCCTGAATGATGGTTTCTTTTCGGGACTCAGGTATGCTGTATGGTTTTAAGTGTACCACTTTACCTTCTGGAGTGCGGATGTGATGATAAATATCCTTCAATCTTTTAACTGGACATGCCTGGCTATTCCAAGGGTATACTTCCATAGTCATCTTCTTCGTCTCCGTCCCAAAGTGGTGTTTGAGGAGGTTTGAAAAGGAAGTGTGCATTACTATGTGCTGTCTCCTGCTTGTCTTGGTACTTGACTGATGTGTGTCTACATTAAATATATAAGGTGAATATGGGTTTTCTCACCTAAATGAGGATGTGTCCTCCTAGTTGGTCTCTTCCTCGTCCCATTGTTGAGATAATAGTTTTGGGGACCTTTCAGAAGGAAGAAAAGGGAAAGGGCCACCTACGAAGGCTTGAGGGATAGAAGGTTCATTTTGAAAAGGGAATGAGGGATACCATCTCTCACCTAAGGACGTCCTCTCACCACTCCCCAAGTCCCCTCCACCCAAGTGATCCTCCCTCGCATATCCACACCCAAGGTCGGGATCCAAAAGGAATAGCCTTTCCCTGGCCACCCGAGAGTAGGATTCCGGGGGAAAAGAAGTGAGGATGCCCTGAGGTTCCTCACAAGGGGTAGGACAATCATTGCCACACCTACTGCACAGATCCCCATCTAGCATGCTTTTCCACTCTCCTGTCAATCACCCACCTCCATCACACCCCCTCCACTTAAACTGCACCCCACTTCAAGTTAATACACTACAGCAGTCTCAATGGTATTTTGCCTCTCTCCACTTAAGATCTCACTCCATTTTAGCACAATATCTCCCTCTCTCTCTTTTGCCCCCTTAACTCCTCCCCCCTTTCCCATCTTTCTTTTGGTCAGTCAGACAATGGGTTAAAAGAGGAACATTAAATAGCGGTCTGTTTTCATCACCCTTTAAGTGACCGACAGGCTTCCCGCTGATGTACAGCCTCACCAGTGATTAGAAAGAGCATGCAAGATGCAACCAAGCAATAGATCAACATGACATCGGCAGTCAGTATCCTGGCATTATGGGCCCTCTTTCCTAGAGGAGCGGTAAGCAGGTCTAAGCTGCATTCCACTAATGAAAAGGTTGATAAGGATCTTTGCAGGGTCAATGCCATGCTCCCACATGCAAATTACATGGCGAGTTATAGAAGTAGAAAATAGGATATGGTTTGCATTTGAGACCTTAATTGATTTATTGATTAACAGTAAATTGTACAGGAAGGGTTGTTTCAAGAATGCCATATTAAACGTTTGTGATGTGTGGGCAAATATTGGTATGAACCCATTTAAGCAATTAGCGAACAGATAGGCTAACTTCCAGTGTGCAAAGATACCACACGAAACAATACACTCACTGTTGGCATGTGTGAATGTGTGTGTGTGTGTGTGAATGTGAGTGTGTGTTTTCCTTCCTTTCTTCCTTCCTACAGGTGGCTCCACGGCTGGGAGGACTCTGACAGACTCCTTCCACAACTACATAAGGGCCACAGAATGAATGCACAGGCCTTGCAATGCACTCACACCCACCACATTGGTGCACCAATGTGGCCCTCGACAGGTTTTGGGCCTCTTGTTCTCCTCTGAACCTCTGGCAGTCGGTCCTGGTATATGCGGCCGCTGCTCCTGGACCTGCTGACTCTCCTCTCCTTGCTGTGCTTTGGGACCGCTACTTGCATATGCAGTTGCTGTTATCTCCTCTTACCTCCTTGCTGGTCTCCTCCTACCGGCAGCCACTTCTGGCATATGTAGCATCCATTATTTGCTCCTCCAGCTCCTAGTGTGGGCACTCCTGGCATAAGGTGCCAACATTTTTTAGGTGTTCCTACCTTGGCCCTGCTCCATCCTGCCAGCAGTCGCTGCTGTAGGTTACCTAGCTTTCTTTCTTCTGCACCTCTCCTCAGCAGATGTTCCTGGTATTCACAGCCTGTCTCTGTTAGGGCTGCCTAGTTCTAGTAAAGAACGTGCCTACCTGTGAAGCCTCCTTAGACCTTCGCTTTTTTTCTTCTCCACCTCTCCCAAGGTGATGCTCTTAGAATTTGAAGTCTGTCTGTATTAGGCTTCCTGTTTCTTTTACAGGACGAGCCTGCCTCCTTAGATCATATACCTGTGTGAGAGTTTTATGCAGAGACCAGGAATACACTATACGTCTGGCTCTACTTGCCCTATTATTTCTGTTTCATATACTGGATTCCTTAGCCAGCCCTATGCAGTTCCCAGTGTTTCTCTGCCTCCTTCCTTTCCTTGTGCTCTGTCCTAGTTGCTAAACATTGTCCCCAAAGATGGCGTTAGCCTGGCATCCTGTTCAGCCCAGTTAGTGGTGCTGCCCACCAGAATCACCCCTCTTAGCAGGTGCTTTGGCATAAATTCCTACCAAGCCATGGTAAGGGAAGAAGGAGTTAACTCTCCACTCTGGTGCATTCCTAATGATTTCTCTTCTGTTTACAAAGCACCACTGAATGCAGATTGCATTGAACTCCATCTGGGTCTCCCAAGACTCTGCCTTCCCAACTGCATCACCTGCTGCTCCTCAGACATTCCCATCACCTGTTCCAGCCCTTAGGTAGGCTTCACATTTCTGTGCATGAGAGTAGTAAAGCCTTGCTTGAGGGTCTGGATCACTCAAGCATCGGCGCATGCGCTAAACCTGCTTAGTCCATGCCTAAAAGCAAATATTTTGTGGCATTGCACCAGTGCAAAGGATTATTTGTGTGATCTGTGGGAAAGAATGGCACTGCTACTGCGCTGTACTGTCCAGAAAATGCCCAACATAGGTGGATTGTGTATATTTCCAACACCTTTAGCCTATGAGGTCATCAAAAACTGTAGGTATTCTTATCATTGGTGACCAAAATTCTGGAAAGTAAGAAAAAAGCCCATTGTGTAGAACTTCTGTTTTCTATTTTTTGTATCCTACGCATATATAATTCCCCAAGGAGGTTGTTGCATTGGGTACTGGGCATGTTAACTGCCACCCTTACCATGAGACCCAGCCCCTTCTCTTCTAAAATTCTGAAATGCCCCCTCGCTCAGGATACGAGAAAGACAGCACTTGGAGCCCAATTGAGTGACAGCAGTCATTTTATTCAAGCAACTAAGTCCTGAGGCTTTCTGAACGACTTAATATGGTTCATGACTGCAACCATTTTAATGTTATGCAGAGTTTGTGAAAAACGAATTGAGCACCGAGCCCAGTGTGTAGTATGGATTAGTGATTCAATCATATAACCCTTTTAATATGGACATATTTGTTGAATATAAACATCTGTGGTCATTCTTGTGCTCCTAAAAGGCTCTTTTACTATATGCAAAGCAACCTTTATTAATGCTATTTGTCCACTTCCCCATTCTAGTCTCATAAGGGTATTCTGGAAAACTACAATAGGCCAGACTGTCAATTGTGGAATGGCGGCCTATCTAAAAATAATTTATATTGTTATTTGATGTTTTAATAATGTGCTTTGCTCAGTAAAACAAGTATAACATTCTTATTATGACTACAATATAAACTGGAAGTATTCAATAGAAAATAACGTTGTACAATTTTAAAAATAAGCCATTTATTATGCTATACAAAAAGAAAAACGTCTGCTATTACATAGCGTGCCAATCTTTGTTAAGATATAAAACTATGCTAATTCCTTTAATCTTTCAACTATTATTGCAGTTTAGTGTTATTTCATGAGTTTTGCCACAGCTTTGAAATCAAAAACTATTAAGAGAAAGGATATAATAATGTATAGGACCATGTGTAAGCATTTAACTTTTTACATTCCAACTTTTACCCATATTTTCAACATAATTAATAAAATACATCTGTATAAATGCATAAGACGGGAATTGAAAAAGCAATCTTTAGGATGGACAATTAAAGTAAAATCAAAGTTACAACGGTAAGTGTTAAAATAGGAGTAAACATGGGAAGCTGAAAAACTAAATGGTTAAACACGATTGGTTTCTATAATGTAGTGGAATTTTTCATACAGTATCTTTGTTAATTTTAAATCTGTTAAGACTCATGAAATACCTACTTAACCACAACAATAACTGAACGATTAAAAGGAAAGAGGATAATTAATTAGCACATGAGACAGGGCGACAAAGCGAGAGAGAGGGCGCGAGAGAGTGGTAAATCACCCAGTAATTGCTGTTACTGGGTGATTTAACACTTGTCAATTTATGAGTTTCATTTTTCCACCTGCTCTTGTGTGTCAGTTTACACCACACCAAAAGCGGTACCGGATGCAAAAATTACTGGGTGCGGTATTACCGAATGCTGTAATTACGAACGCCCAACGGACCCCAAAATTGTGAATAACGGTATGGTCTGCATGACTTTTAATCATGTGCACCTACCGGACGATGTGGCAATTCTGCAAGCAATAATGGCAATGATATGACTCAATGACAGCAAAACTGAGAGCTTTCCCATTGGGACCCCTGCTCCCGACTTCTTTACTTCATTCTGGCCTTCCTCCATGGGCTCTCCCTCCACTCCCTCCTCTGAAGCCAGAAACCTTAGAGTTATTTTCGACTCCTCTCTCTCCTTCCTCCCTCACACTCAGGACATTGCCAAGAAGTCCCACGTTCGGCTCTTCCTTCTCAAAGGAATTCTACCTTTTCTCAACTTCCCTACAGAAGCTCAATGTTACCCGAGCCCTGGTTCTCTCTAGGCTTGACTATTGCAATAGCCTCCTCCTTAATCTACCGTCTTCCACTCTGCATCCTCTCCAGCTAAACCAGAATAGGGAAGCTAGACTTATAATTGGCCCTCAAGCCCAGGGACTGCATCTCTCCTGTCCTAAAAAGTCCTCACTGGCTCCCGGTTGCTTCACAGATTAAATTCAAATCCATCTGTATCATCCACAAGGCTTTCTGGGGAAGGGGACCACACGATCTGCAACTCTCTCTTACTAAATATTCCCCCTCTAGACCCCTGCGCTACTCTTTACCCAACTCTTTATGTGTAAAGTGTTTTGCTAAACAGAGGGCAGGAGGTCAATCTCTTTCCTCAGCTGGCTCCATTCTCTGGAATAGCCTCCCCTCTCCCTCTTCGTCTTGAGCAGGACTTTCTTAGATACCGGAAGCTCCACAAGACTTTCCTCTTTACCTCCGCCTTCCCTCCCACTCTCTTCTGCTAATCTCACAGTTGCTTGTTTGGTGTTCAGGGCCTTTATGGATCCCCAGGGCCCTGACTTCCCACACTGTATTCATATTAGTATGTATTTCGATCATTTTTACATCCCTTTTTCCCCTCCCTGTTGCCCTTTGAGCGCTTTGAAACAGTATTTACTTCCTGTATAAGCGCATAACAAACAAATAAATAAATAAAATATGTCCAAACTCGTAATCAGGACCTAACAGTTTGGTGGTATTGTGGAGTGAAAACCTCTTGCAATACATTAAGGATTTAAAGTGGGCAAAGTTACTGCCCATTTTAAATGCTCCATCAAGTGATATGGGCTCTATGAGTGGGTTGTAACACCGCCATCCCCCCCAACCCCACTCGTAATCTGGTGGATTTACCACCGTTCCAAACGGCGGAAACAAGTGAGTGAGTTTGGCCGTATTCCCCAATGAAATACTACTAAACACATAATGAGGACCATGATCTGAATGTTTTCAGTTAGAAAAGTAACCCAGCCCATCATTCTGAATACGCCGAAGGCGAGAAATGGAGGTCTTGGGGAGGCCTAAAAGTGCATTGCAGTAGTCGGGGTAAATCGATATGAGACCGTTGGCAATTACATTTTTAGAAGAAAGGGAGGAGAGATGGAGACTTCTCTGTAACAGAAATGAATGAAAGAAGCCTGGGACACAATAGAATTTTGTGTCGCAAGGGCAAGTGTGTCTTCGAGTTTCACTCCCACGTTTTAACAGCAGAGGTTGCAGAAGGACAGGAGCCAAGGAAAGAGAACAAAAACGCTGAGGACTGTAAGTCAGGATGAGGGAAGGGGGCTAGAACTTTTTAGTCTTCGCACCATTCAGTTTTAACCAATTACCACAAATCCATAGAGTTCATACATGCTTTAACGGTAAGGTAGCAACATGATGGTAAGATAATGGCCATCTAACCTCAGGAAGATTTGGATGTCGGCATTAAAATAATAGGGGGGTTTGACCTATCGCTCTTGGCAGGAGACAGGTTTTGGCAGGCAGGGCAACACACTTTTTCTTATTGAGAAGTACTTAACCCATGTCTTACCCGTCCCTGGCAAACTCTTCTTAATTGAGCTTCTGAATCACCCTAGGTGTGCTGCTGTGGGAAAAGGACTAGGTCAGGACTGTAGTGTTAACAGTGGGACGATTTCCGCTGGCTGGGCTATCTGCCTTTGTTCGTCATGCTACTGGAACTTGCTTTGATGGGTTGCCCTGCCGATTCAGAGTCTTTGTCGATGCTGCTTTTACTTCTGACTGGAGATGCTCTCTCCAAGTATGGCCATTTGTTGTTCATTTACATTGTTGGGGTAGTCTTTGGCCTGGGGAAGTCCATGGAAAGTCACATCCTGTAAAGTGTACCTGCAAAAGAAGCTTTGTACATACCCGCTGGTTATGCTTTCCTGGAACTGATGTTCTGGGAATAAACACGGACTACGTACCTCTTGAACTTCGAGTGGTGGCGTGAATTTCGTCCCTGGTCAACACAATTCACAGGCGCGTCTCAACCACATTTTTCTGTTAATTTCACTGGGACCTTTCCTTCTATTCTGCATTATCCCGAGCTTTTGGCTCTTAAACCTGCCTGTTGTGCTCTTCATTGGGGTCTCGTCTGGTCCTCACTGTGGTCTTGTGGGCTGACAAATGTTCACCTGTGGGGTAGAACTGGGGCTTACCTACCTTGTCCCACCTGAAACTCTGCAAAGTGACTTCGGCAGCAGTTACCGGTGTTAGGAAAGATTTCTCTTTTGGCAACCTTATGCCCATAGATCCTATGGGCCCCCAATATTTTTGCTTTTTTGCCTTTTTTTAATTTGTTATGGGGAACCTGACCAGTCCTTCAGATTATCATTACTGGGAAAGTGTGTTTCACTTTTATCTTGTACACTGTTGTACCGTTTTAACATTGCACACAGCATCTTACAAACATGTCCTCATTGCACTTCATTGTATCACCCTATCATTATACACTTGTGATTTTTGGTTACTTTTATATGCGCTGTAAGACAAACTGGTTGCAGCAATTATATTTTTACCATTGTGTTATTTCTAGTGTGCACATGTTTACCACGTAGGCCTATTTAACATGGCTAGTGCACTAAAATGGCCATGCCACAAGAGGGTTGCTTGCCCTTCTTCCTGCCTTGCCATATCAGGAAATCCCACATAAGGTCATGCACTTATCCAGGAAAGCTGCAGTTTTAGCGGGCTAGGGGTGTGTGTGTGTGTGTGTGTGTGTGTGTGTGTGTGTGCATGTGTGTGCGTGTGCGTGTGCGTGTGCGTGTGTGCGTGTGTGCGTGTGTGCGTGTGTGCCTGTGTGTCTGGTCACACTCTAGACTCTGGGTGTGAAGCTTTAGGGATACCAATAGTTGTCCATGGGTGGAGAACTACTGGCTGATTGAATGGTGCAGACCCTTAACACTGGTGGGCTTGGACTTGCTTTAGTCTGGATTTTGGATAAGTAGAGGACTTCTGCAGCCATTTCTTAAGACCAGTGGTGGAAGTCAAGAATCCTAATTCCGGGAAGCAACAGAGCAATTTACAATCGTAGTGGGAAGAACACAGAGAGGGAAGCAGAGAAGAAAATAATCAGGGGGCTAACACAAGAGTGCAAGGGTGGGCAATTGGCAGCATGGGATCTACAAGCAACCAGGGAGTGGGGGGTGGGGAGCAGATCACCAAGTCTCAGGTAGAGTGGGGAGTGCAGGGTGTGTGGACCAAGGTTTTACGGAGGCGCCACTGCTTGAAGAGGAAGGTCTTGAGCACTTTCCTGGACCATAGAAGTGATGGGGTAAGTCTGATGTTGACGGGGAGGAGGTTCCAGAGTCACAGTTGTAATTCAAGTCTGCACATTTCTTTACTTCTGGTGGATCGCAGGCCTCCTGAGATGGTGAGTTTCTCAGTGAAGTAGCTTGGGGATGACAACCTTGTAGATGATGCAAAAGTATTTGAAGATGATACGTGCGGCAGTGAGAGCCAGTGCAGTTCGATGAAGGTCGGGGTGATGTGTTTGAATATGCGGAGTCCTTTACTGAGTCTTGCAGCAGCATGGAGAACACATTTCAGGGGTGTGTAAGGGTGCAGAGGTCTGAGTATGACACAGTGGTGGTATGTTTGTTGGCAAAGACTATAATTTATGTATAAAAATAAAGAAAAGGAAAACCTATCTTGCCCTATTTCTATGAGGGGTTGCCCTACCTCAACAAAAATACTACAGAATCTGTCAGGATGTCCAGTAAAATAAAATGTCCACCGTCCTGTATCCAAACCTATTTCCGTTCCTTACACTGCAGACTAAGGAAAAACTGGGTGTCTTCTTGATACAGAAGGAGGTTCCGCTCGTTCTGGATACAGATATAAATGTTCTGTTTTTGATGAAAAAAAACACAAGTAGTTCTTCAACTTAAAAGTTCTTGACGTTGTATATTTCTCCACATGTATACATGTATACAAAACACAAGAGGATTTAGCTGCAAATTGTCTCCCCTCGTCTTTCTTTCCCAGTCTCTATTACAAAGCAAAATACAGTTCCCAAGTATCGGGGGAGTGGGAGGGCTCAGAAGGGAGTCTCTTCCCATCTTCTTTCACCAATGTCAATATTTCATCAAGTCTGGTTTACTGTCCTCTGAGACTGGACTATATTTTTTCTTTTTTCTTTATTGTGCATTTGTAAGGCGCTTATACATCAAGTAAATGTTGTTTCAAAGCATCCACAGGGACACAGGGAGCGGACATGGGAATGAATACAACAATGAAAGATAGAGGCAGACCTACTTGGCCATGTGAGGATTCAGAACGTGCAAGTGCAGAGAGAGAGAGAAGGGATGAGGTAGTGGGGGGGGGGGGTAAGTGCTAGGTGTATCAAGAGGGCAGTGTAGGGAGGGAGAAGCTGTAAGTTCTGAGGTGGAGTGGTCAGCCACTAATAAATAAGTGCAGGCCTGTGGTGACATGGCCAGTGGATGCCAAAGCAAAGTACTGGGAGGGTTGGAGGCTGTAGGTGATTGGGTGTGGGAGGTCAGGACCCGGGAGGACACAAGGGCCCTGATCACCAATCTCAACAACTGTGCGATTTAACAGAGGAGGGAGGAATGGAAGGAGGAGGTGAAAAGGAAAGTCTTGAGGAGCTTCTGGAATTTGAAGAGATCCAGCTCAAGACGAAGAGAAAGGGGGAGGCTATTTCATACGAGGGAGCTTGCTGAGGAAAGAGATCGACCATTAGCAAACCGCTTAACACACAGAGTTGATGCTGGAGAAACGTAAAGATCTGGAGGGGGAGCATTTAGTGAGAGCAAGTTGTAGATACCATGGTCCCCAGCCCCAGACAGCCTTGTGGATGATGCAGAGGGAGCCAGTGGAGAGTGTTTAGGGCTAGAGAGATGCGGTCCCTGGGCTTCAGGCCAAGGATACATCTTGCAGCCCTATTCTGGATTAGTTGGAGGGGTTGTAGAGATGAAGAGGGTAGATTAAGGAAAAGGCCATTGCAGTAGTATGGCCTAGAGAGAACCAGAGCTCTAGAGACATTGAACTTTTGGGGGGAAAGTAAGGAAAGGAAGAATTCCTTTGAGGAGGTGGAGTTGAAAGTGGGACTTCTTGGCAAGTTCCTGAATGTGAGGGATGAAGGAAAGACAGGAGTCGAAGATGACTCCAGGGTTTCTGGCTTCAGATGAAGGAGAGGGGGAGATCCCATAGAAGATGGCCAGAGAGAGAGAGGAGTCAAAGATGACTTCAAGGTTTCTGGCTTCAGATGAAGGAGAGGGGGAGATCCCATAGAAGATGGCCAGAGTGAGGGACAGAAAGAGGGAGCAAGAGTCCCAATAGGAAGAATCTCAGTCTTGCTGGCACTGAGGCAGAGATCATTGGAAGTACACCAGGACTGGATGGGAGATAGGTACTGAGGAATGATGGAGGAAGTAAGAAAATGATCAGAGGGAAGTTTGAAGAAGAGTTGTATGTCATCTGCATAACACTGGAAGTTTGGGGAGAAGGTGGAAATGAGTTATGCAAGCATAGCAAGGTAGTTGTTAAAGAGCCAGGGAGAAAGGTTGGACCCATGGGGGACTCCGCAGGTTGAGACAGAGATGGGGGAGGAGTAAGAGTCCAGAATAACCTGGGACGGACGGTCACTAAGGAAGGTCAGCCAGTCCAGTGCCCGCTCCGAGATACCAAGGGTATCGTGGAGTTGTTTTATGAGGATGGAGCTATTGACCGTATCAAATGCAGAGGAGAGATAAAGTAGAATGAGAACAGCAGGAAAGTTGGAATCAAGAGATGCAAGCAGATCCTCATGGGTGTTCAGAAGAGCAGTTTCCGTGGCTCTGGATGCTCGGAATCCAGATTGATGATTGTGAAGGCAACCAACAAGTTCAGTGTGTTTGGTCAGTTGGCGGAAAACCACCTTATCCAGGAGTTTCTCCAAGGAAGGGGGTGATAGATATGGGGCGGTAGTTGGCTGGACAAGACAGGTCTGCAGGAAGTTTTTTCAGGAGGGGGCACACAAGGGAGTGCTTGAAGGAGGAGGGGAAAGATCCAGTAGCAAAAGAGTGGTTCCAGAAATCAGCAAGTTCAGGGGAAAGGGAGCCAATATTGTCCTTAATGGTACTGGAGGAGCAGGGGGAAACCTGTTTGGAAGTGACCTTCATGGAGCAGACAAATCTGATGACCTCATCAGGAGTGATAAGAGAGAAGGAGGAGAGAGAAGCTGAGGGAGGATGCGAGGCCATAAGAGGCAAGGTGGTGGGTGGAGGGTAGAGGGAGAAGTACACGAGGGTGCTCAGGATGTCCTGAGTTTTTGCAGTAAAGTGTGTGGCCAGTGCTTTGCAAAGTGCCTGGGAGGGAAGATGTGAGGAGGAGACTGCTGAGTGGTTGGCTAGTTCCCCTGAAGATTTTAAAGAGTTCAGCCATGTTGCTGGATGCACTAGAGACACAGGCCTGGATGTGGGTCCTTTTCTTGGTGTGGATGGAGAGTCTGTATTGCCTTTGGAGCAGGCGACAGGCCAGTTTGTCAGAGGGTGAGCCAGAGGTCTGGCACTTCCGCTTCGCAGCTCTGTACTTGCGTTTCAGGGCTGAAAGTTCGGAGTCATACCAGGTGTTACACTTAAAGGCATGTTTCAGGTGGATCGTCATGACTGGGGCAAGAATGTTAAGGGTATTGATAATGGCAAGATGGAGGTTGCTGAGAGCAGAGGTAGAGGTAGAGTATGTATTGAGGAGAGAGGGGGATGAAGGTAGATGCGAAGGCAGCAACTGACACTCGTTTCATCGGACGGATGTTCATGAATGAGGTTAGCATTGCTGGGGAGGCGTGGTCTGAGGGGCTGAGAGGACCTAGGTGAGTGGAGAGGAGAGAGGGGTGTGACCAGGAGAGTGGGGTGGTCAGTGGGTAGGAGAATGAAAGATCAGTGTGGATGAAGGCATCAAGAGTGTGTCTAGCCGAGTGGGTAGGACCAGAAGAGAGAATGGAGAGGGAGAGTGAGGTTCAGAGGTCATGGAAGACAGTCGAAGCCGTGATTGAGAAGTCAAGGTGGATGTTAAAAATCGCCTATATATAATTAATTGTGGTAAAGTTTTACATTATTCAATTACATCCGTGGCTATTGTTTATATCATGTATTTTACTACTTTTAACAAAAATGAACTTTTTATCATCTTAAGAAAGTGAAACAGTGTAAAAACATGTACTCTGCCATTACTAACAATGTTGAAGCTTTATTGTTTAACGAAATGCTACAGTGTTAATCGTAAAAAGCAAATGTAACCTTATTTACACGATTGATGTTAAGATCCGTTTATGAACAGTGAAATATGATCTGTATATGTATTGCAATCACTGTAAAGCAATTTGAAAAAGTTGAAATGTATCAACTAAAACAACATTAAATTAAAAAAACATCCCATGAGAAGGATTTTAGTGGTAGTAGTGAGGAGAGAGGAGGAGAAATCAGCCCATTCATAGAGGAACAGGATGGTAGAGCCAGGTGGCCTGTAGATGGAACACATCTCGTAGGCTAGAAAACTAGCCCACTGGCTCCCAATTAAGGAAAGAATCGTCTTCAAAGCTCTTACACTGACCCACAAGTGCATTCACCTCACTGCTCCCGTTTACCTCTCGGAAATGATCCACCCTGTCTCCTCCACAAGGCCAACCAGATCACCCTATACCAACATGCTCTATGTGCCACTAGTAAAAAGAGCCAGAGCGGGTGGATCCAGCTTCCCATATCTTGCACCCACACACTGGAATGCCCTACCTCCCACTATCCGAGGTGAGGCCTCCCTCATCGCCTTCCGTAAAGCTATGAAAACCATCCTCTTCACATAAGGTCCCTCGCATCAGCATGAATACTATACATATGACCCACTGCATAAGCTGGAATGTAATGACCAATTGCATAAGCTGTAAGTATTGTATTATGTCTGTAATATTTATAATGTACCAACAACTGCTACCATTCCTGTACCTCTGTAACTAAGCTCTCACAAGTAACAGCGCCTCAATGCCCTTGGGCTGCTTGCGCGCTATATAAATTTAAATAAATAAATGGTGGCAATGTTCAGTTAGGAGGTGGGAGCGATGACCAACTTGCAAACAGGCTCTCAAAGGAAGAGTAAGGCTAAGTGGGTGTGAGGGAAGAAGGGACCCACACAGGGAAGATCAAAGCAATTCCACCGCCTGCACGGTTAAGGCGAGGCTTGCAGAAGATCATGTAGCCATCAGGGAGAAGGGAGCCAAAAGCAGTGACTGAGTTGGCCTTGAAACACGTTTCGGTAAGAGAATTAAACGTAGCTAGATGCAAGAGATCTCCCCCTTTGAAGGTTTTGCGAGGAGGCCTACAGGGGCATGGTACACCAGTCGGAGGGGGAGGAGGGATAGAAAGAGAGGAAGAAGGAGTAGCAGGAGTGGGGAGGAAGTTAATGAGGGACTATAGATCTTAGAATTCCAGAAAATGTGTCTCTCCTTTTGTCAATGGGTACTATATTCCCCTTGTTTTAGCCCCTTGCGCCTCTCTTTCTCGCTTAAGTGGGTCCCAAACTGCTATATGTTTTCTCTGGATCTCCCCAACTTGTTCTGTTGCTCGTTTCTCTTTTGTTTGGGTCTCAGACCCCTTTATAATATCTCGGGATCTCCCCGACTTGCTCTGAGACCCAGTCCCTTCACTATGTGCTTCTTCGGACTTGAGTGGGTCCTTGACCCCTGTGTGCAGATTTTGTGGGGCTTGCCCAACTTCGTTGGGGTCTCAGACCGTGGTTTGCTGTTCTGATGGGACTTCCCAACTTCATTTGGGTCCCACACCCAGGTGTGCTGCTTTTCTGCATCACTCGATGTCCATGTGATGAAACCAGTTGTGTCATCACCGATTCCCCAGCAAAGGTCTCCTCCTGTCTGGCCAGGGGACGGCAGTCGCTACCGGATCCTGACCCTGGAGATAGTTTTGTGAGGGAGCATCGCATAGGAGGAGACAGCTGTCAGGGAGAGGAGGTGACCCCATCAGGAGAGATGCTGTATTCTTCCCTTACTAGAGAAGAAAACCTCATAAATTCTAAGTTGTTCATGACTTGTTGTCACCATATAAATCCCTCATTGTCAAACCCAGAAACCCCTTCTTGCAAATCACTATAGTCAAAATCACATTCATGCCTCAAACACATATAACACAAACCTAATATCTCCTGTTTCTAATGTTTTCTTAAGTAAAAGCTATGAACAATAGCAGAATAGAAATCTTAGAAGTCATGTGAGCTCCAACTCCCAATAAAGCCCCAAGTACTGAGACGAGGAAGGGGAGTAAGGAGTTGATGCAGATTGAAGAGAACGCCAATCTGAATGTGCAGACTAGTTGTTTTGAAAGATCACGCGCGCGTGTGAAATTTTAAAATGCTGTACGCACTGCACATGAGCAGCAGAAGCAGGGAGAAGGAATCGGTGGACTGTCCAGCTCTATATCAGGCTACCTCGCTAGAACCGTTGCTGCTCTGCGTTTGCACACAGAACTTTGGCAGTCGCCAGCTTGTGCTAGAAGTCGCCTTCCTCCTGAATTTCACCCTCCCAGCTTCAAAGGATCCTGTCCTGGAAGGAGTTCTACATCTGCGACTGGAAGGATGCCTGCTGCCATCTGTGCGCAGCAGGCGCCACTGGAACTTGCCTTCTCCTCTCCTGTGAAGTGTCCTAAAGAGGGTTGCATCAGTGCATCTTGCATTTCTCCATTGCTAAGGGTTGCACTCTGTTCCTGTACCCGGCCAGAAGAATCCTTGCACCCACAGCTTCTGGTCACCTCTCACCAGAGCCAAAAGCAGGAAATCCAGCCTCCAGTGACTCCCTGTCGACCCATCAAGTCACCTGGGAAAATCGGAGTCAGGGGTAAGTAAACACAGAGCATTTGTCTCCCCCTGTCCGCAATAGGATAACATTGAGAAGAAGTCTCTTTGCATCCTTCCATTCCACTGCCTTTTGGTTGTCAAACATTGGTAGTTCCATCTGAAAGATAAGAACACATTTTACTTGCCTAGTAACTATCTCTTCTTTTTAATAATTACCAACAGAAGTAACTTACCTGCTATAGATACATTCTGGGGAGAAGCATCTTGGCTCCTGTAACTTTTAGGCACAAGGCCCCATTCTTCTTAGGGATTGGACTACTGGCGTTAGGGAATATCACTTGTCTTGTGACTTGGTTCCATCTTTACTGCATCACTTTACTTACCCCCTTTGATGATTAAAGTCATTGAATGCCTTTTAACAACCTACAGTGAATGCATATATGATTATTATTGTTTTATTTTTAGTGTGTGTTTGTGGGCCTATAACAGAGTTTGTACTTGTCTAAGTGGAATTATTGTGTGCTTCACTGTGTGGACTCATTGTGGACCTCTGACCCCATTCTGCATGCTTACTTTGATTGGGCTTTGGCTAACCTCTCAGAATATCCCTGTTGTACAAAACCAGGGTGGCTTCCTAGAATGTATCCACCAGGCCAGATTATAGAAATCCATATTAACAACCTGCCCCTGGATACTTTTCCTACATTCAGATTAGATGTAGGGAGTTTTAGGGCAAGGACTGGAATTCTAGCTTGCACCTGAGATAGTTAATGCATGTGTACAGTCATGCAATCCAATGATGTTAAAGGGAATGCCTGATTACACTGTGACTGCTACTGGTGAGATTCTACCTATAATACCTTGGTGCTCTCAACATACATGTCTATTGTCTGTTGGTGGCCTCTGGCTTTGCTGTTTTAATGTCTGGTTCCATTTTCTTCCCATCACTTGTCTTTATATGTAACGTGCCTATCACTAGGTAGTGGCCCTACAACATAAAGCATGAGTGGGATGTGTCTTTCTGGCATCTACCGATTTTCTAATACACTAGGTATATTTGTGCTGCGTGTTGTGTGGATTGGTGTTAGAAGGTTTTTACAAAAGTCCTATCTGGGATAAGATTTTAGAAAGCTCACCTTGGATGAATAGGGGGAACCCCCTTAGGTTTAGCCTGAACTACCCAAAGGTTTGGTAGCAATCGCTGAGCAGCCAGAACAAGTCTAGGAGGGATGGGGCTGTAATGAGGCCCACAGTACTCGGAGCATACACTTCGTTCAAGGAAACACTTACACAATAGCAGTTATATAAAAATAACTATTTATTTTATATATACACTAAAGCTTGTCACTTTTAAGTAAGATAAGTACTATCACATAGTAGCATTTAACACAGAATAATATGCAATATCAAAAGGATAAAAAATACTTTAGAACACTTTGAGTAACACAAAAGTGTTAGAAACTTCTCAAACAGGTATGTAAACTGTACACCAACTTGTATACTTTAGTAAACCCCTGCTTAACCAAATCCTAAGAAGGCCAGCCCTATTCTACGTGAGCCTCACAGAGTCAAGGGGGGGCATTTGGGGTCCAGTGACCAAGGGCAAAATAAGAAAAGCAGGGATGCAGCAAACAAGGCAGAGTCTATGAAGAGTTATTCAGGTTTACAGGTAAGTAGCAGACGATTTCTTTGGTATAGAGTACACCGCGTTGTCTGCCCTAATGTAGCTCAATGGAGGTCTAGGAGGGGGATGCAAGTGACAGCTTTTCTGCAACCCTACAAAGCACAGGAACAAGAAAGTAGGTCCCAGGTAAGCACTATGGGCTGAACAGTACCTCATCAGTGAAGAAGCTTGTGCAGCAGGACAGTACCTAAGGAGAGGCAACAGCAGACTCCGGTTCGGGTTTCTTGGTCTTGGTAACAGAAGAAAAGAACTTGCAATGGATCTGGTGATTGCTCTTGATTAGTTGGACGCCCAGCAGAAGATCTTCGCAGCACTGGCTCGTTGATGCCTTTTTCAAGGCTAGGGTGAAGAACCCTTGCCGTGCGGTAGACTGTACTCTGGTGCTCGGTCGTCGTCTAGGCGGAGGGGACTTTCAGGAGCGGAATGCAGTCCATGGAGTTCCAGGAGCATGCCTACAAAGTTTTGGATGAAACCGCACTTAGTTGATGCAAAATGGCACAGGACCAAGGTTATTGGTGAATTGCGCCGTGGAGGTCGCAGCTCTACAAGGGAAAGTGAGAAATGCAGTTCGTCTTGGGACTGGTTAGGCCCACCGGTCCAAGGGAGGAAGTCGTCCTCTTCGGGCTTCCCTGTCGCACAGAAGTTGAGGTCGGGACAGCAGCAGTTACTCAGACAGCTCTGGCGAGCGCTGGAGGTGGCTGCAGATGTTCTTCTTTGTCAGATCTTCAGTTCCAGTGGTCGACTCTGAGCTTCTGCTCTAGGACCCTCGTCCTTCATGCAGGAAAACTGGCTGAGCCCACCAATCACCAGACAAGCCTTCATGCAAATTTGGGTGGTGGTTGTCCCAAGGGGGCAGCCAGCCTCCCAGTACAAACTAGGATCAGGCAGGCACAATGCAGGACAAAGACAGGGGGGGGGGATTCGGTTACACCCCTTACTTCCTGTCCTTTCAGACACTTAGATAGCCAAGGAAAAGGGAAACCTGCCAAAGAAAAAGGACCCAAGAGGACCTCCCCAACCAAGGCAGGTAGAATAAGGCTCAAGTAAGAACAAGTCATCATGAACAGGGCTTTGAAAAGTACAGCCACCATTGTAAGCAATGGTGACCCTTGCGGCCCCTGTCACAGCAGTGAAGATAGCTCGCAACAAAAGTCCACAAAAGGTTGTGCAAAAAGGTATGCTGCAACCAGCCTGCCAGATGAACAGTGAGAAAAGAGACAATATTTCCCCTCAGCACTCCACATAAAGTGGGGTGTACTGATCTCACACAATAAAATATAGGAGGGACAAACGGGTGTCCTCCTGCCCAGGTATCATGTGCTAACACAGGTCAAATAAAAAGGAAAGCTTCCAGCAACTCTGCACAGAAAGTGCTGCAGGTTGCAATAATAAAATGTAGATGTCTTTAAACATGGAGAAAAGCATAGCTCCATTAAGAATTACCAGAAAGAGGTAAAAAAGGGTTCCCAAGGGTAGAGTAAAAAATGAGTGTGTGGAAAAAGGTTCCCACTCACTTAGCAGAATCCCTCAAAAAATCCAATAGTCAAGCAAAAAGTCAAGAAGGAAATTCTACCTAACAATCGACAAAACCAAAATCATAGCCTACCACACCAATATGGCCAAATATAAGAACTACTGTTGGACCGTAAATAACTGCACAGTGGAAGTAGTCAACGAATACAAATATCTTGGCTTAATCATAGACAACAAACTAAGTTGGGGACCACAACTACAACACAAGAAACTAAGAATCAATCAACAGATTGGACTACTAAGAGCCTTTTCTTCTAGGCATGGGGGACATTCTGTTGATGTAATAATTAAGCTGTACTGCCCCAAAATCTATCTATGGGGCTGAGATCTGGGCCATAAAACACAGTAAAGTCTTAGATCAGATTGAAAGCAAATGCTTAATGATATTGCTCAAACTCCCCCCTTCAACACCTACTGAGTATGTCCTATTCGAGTTTAACTTATGTCGGCTTTCAGCAATATTGAATATACAGCATCTGAATCTACTTTGGAAATGTACCAATGCGTCATATGGGTCTTTGCTGGATATCATCCTTGAGGCTTTCAGAATGCGTAGGGAGTTTCTCAGAGGGATAAACCATTTAATAATGAGCAATTCTGGAGTAGATACTTACCCACTACCACTTATGGTAACAGCTTCCAACAATAAAATCTGGTCACACGACTAACTGGTAGCAGACTCGGTAGGGAGCAAGCAATTGTGGACCGCTCAACCATATCAAATAGTCGGGAATATATCAACGCCTATCCTGAAAATGATACTGTCTGGAAATACTTGAAAATTAAGTTTAATCAAGTGCTGTCCTTTGAAATTACTAGGGCCAGACTGCATATTCCTACAGAGGATCGTCAATGGAGGCTCTGTGGGGAAGCAATTATCGAAAACACGCAGCATCTTTTGGTCGACTTCGAAAGCGTAGTAGCAATTTGCAGGAAGGCTTTAGTGGCCTATGGCCGTTCTAACAGAAAACACATAACTTGCAAATGCATCTGGTCACACTACATGGCGGTTAATGATCCTAATCTGATATTCTACCTTACTAAGCTTTGGAAACTAATTCTTAGTAAGGAACAAGTTACTTACCTGTAACTATTGTTCTCCAGCAAGGGCCTGGCATGGATTCACATGCTCATGAATATTCCCTGTTGCCAGGCCGGGAATCCTCAGTAAAAGAAAAAACAGTTTCACTTTCACTTACAAACTGTCTTTCTCCTATAAACCAATCGCTGAGCTCTGGGTCATACTACTCCCAGCCAATGACTGCCCTTTCACTAAGCCCCTCCTCTGGCAGCCATCTCAGATTTGGTAACAAGTAAAGTGACAGTATGATCAATAAGGGGCGCAGAGGGGCAGGAGGGAAGGTTTGCATGTGAATCCATGCCAGACCCATGCTGGAAATCAATAATTACAGGTAAGTAACTAGTTCCTTCTCCAGCATGGGGTCTGGCATGGATTTGCATACTCATGAATAAAGAATACATAGCAGTACAATATTATACAACCAAGAGAGGTGGCAAGGCTCAACAGAAGCACAGGCTCATCTTCAAGCGAATAGGTTGCGTAGCACTGCTTGGCCGACCCTGGAATCTCTGGAATCCCTGTCGACGAAGTAGAATCTTGTGAAGGTATGCGTGGACCTCCACGTAGCAGCACTGCAGATCTCCAGCAGGGGCACACCAGAAAGGAACGTCGCAGCGATTGCTCTGGTGGAATGGGCTCTCGGATGGCCGGTCAGCGGTCGGTTTGCCAACCGATGACAGTGTGTGATGCAGCCGGCAAGCCACCTGGAGATGGAAGCCTTGGACAAGGCCTTCCCATAGTTCACAAATAGTTTAGTCTTCCGGAAACTCTTCTTGCGTGCCACATAGAACTTCAGCGCACAAGCCACATCCAGCGAGTGGAAAGTCCTTACAGCCGGTGACAAAGTTTTTGGAAAAAACACAGGCAACACCAAAGGCTCATTGAGATGGAATTCTGATGGAACATTTGGCATGAAGGAGGTGTACGTCTGCAGCAGCACCACCCTTGTGTCGTCAAAAGTCAGATAAGACTGTTTGCAGGAGAGCCTGGATCTCACCTACCCTCCTAGCAGAGGTGATGGCCATGAGAAAAGCAGTCTTCCACAAGAGAAACTTGAGAGGGACCTGATGCATGGGCTCAAAGGGTGCCCCTATGAGCCTCGTCAGCACCACGTTGAGTTCCCACGCTGGGGCAGGGGCCTTCCCCGGCAGGAATGATCGAAACAGTCCTTTGAGGAACTCCTTGACTAGACGGTGGGACCAAAGAGAAGACCGTCTTGGAGACCTGGTGTAGCGGGAGACAGCCGCCAGATGCACCTTGATAGAAGCGTGCACCAGCACTGCCTTGGTCAAGGACAACAAGTACGGAAGAATCTGCGGAGCCGAGACCCTCAGGGGGTTGATCTTCTGTGTTCGGCACCCCGTTGCGAAACATTTCGACTTGTGCCCGTAGCACTGAAGAGTCAGTGACGCTCTGACCCTGGCAAGGACCCCCCTGCAGACGGCCAGCAGCTCGTACCCTCTGAAATCTAAGGCTGCAGGAGCCACGCCTTCAGGTTCAGCGACCCTGGGTCGTGATGTAGGATTGCGCCTCCTTCTCTGGCAAGCAGATCCGCGACCACTGGCAGCTTGACCGGGGTTGACGCTGACAGGCTGAGAAGATCTGGGTACCAAATCTGCCTCAGCCACGCCAGGGCGACGAGGACCCCCTTGTTTCCTGATGTAGAACATAGTGGTGGTATTGTCCGTGAAGACCCTCACCACCTTGCCCATGAGAGACAGAAGGAACGACTTGAGGGCTCAGAACAATGCCCACAGCTCCAGGATATTGATAAGAAGATCCCTCTCCTCTGGTAGCCACAGGCCTCTGGTGTGGAGATGTCCGGTGTGGGTTCCCCAGGGAAGCGTCCGTGGTGACCGTCTACTGGTATGGGGGCACTTGAAATCCATGCCCCTGGTGATGTTGGGGCACACGCCCTACCACCTTATCACTCGACGGAACTCCTCATCAAGAACAATCTTGTCTGCGAAACTACCTGACACCTGGATCCACTGAGCGTCCAGGAATTCCTGAAGGGGTCGCATCCGCAACTTGCAGAGTCAGATCAGGTAAATGCATGATGACATCATGCCGAGCAGCGACTTGATGGTCCGCACCATGGCTGTCTTCAGTGCCAACAGCCGTTGCACCTTGGCCAGCATAGCCGCTATCCTTTCTTCCGACGGGGCCGCCAGGCAGGAAACCGTGTTGAGCCTGGCCCCCAGGAATCACGGGTTCAAACAGAATTTTGGATAGTTGATGGAGAACTCCAGATCCGTCAGCAGCCGGACGGTCCTCCCCATGTGTTCGATGGCTACTTCCCTTGACTTGGCACGGATGAGCCAGTCGTCGAGGTACGGGCACACATGTATCCCTTGAAGACGCAGATGGGCTGCCACTGTCGCATGCACTTCCTGAACAGCCTGGGTGCCGACTTCAGTCCGAAGGGAAGAGCCTTGAACTGGTAGTGCCTTCCCTGTACCACGAAGCGCAGGAATGTCTGATGCTTCTCGTGAATGGGGACGTGGAAGTATGGGTCCTCCAGATTCAGCAACGACAAGAAGTGTACTTCCTCCAGTTGGCCGAGCACGTGCTGCAACGTGACCATCCTGAATCTTTGGGACTTGAGGTATTTGTTGAGGCACTGCAAGTCTAGAATGAGCCTCCAGCCCCCGGTCTTCTTCACCAAGAAGTATCTGGAGCACAGAGTCTCTTTGGAACCAGCTCTATCGCCCCCTTTTTTTAGCATGGCCCATACTTCCTGCAGGAGCTGAGGGATTTGCTGCTCCTGCCGGGCCACTGATGGTATCCGTGGACACTTCTGTTGCAACTCTAGAGTGTGTCCATGGGCAAGAGCGTCCAGCACCGATCGGTCGGTGGAGAACTTTTCCCACTCGCTGACGAAGCCCGCCAGCCGGCTTACCAGCGGGGTGCATGGGTGGGGGACCGACATCCTGGCAGGTTCAATCTTGCTTCGGGGCTTACATGCCGCCTTGGGAGCAACAATGTCAGCCACCTCCACCGAAAGCCTTGGAGCGGCCCCTGTAGGCCTCTTGGATGGTGGCCCTGGAGAGCTGATGGTACGAGGAGGCCCTACGCCAAACCCCTTTGTCGATCGGCCTGATTTTCCGCCAGAGGCACGAAATGATGGACAATGCTGCTGAAGAGTGCCCAGGGCACGGGCCGTCTCCGTGTCTGTCTTAATGGCCTGCAACGATTCATCAACAGCTTTCCCAAAGAGGTTGTCCCCGCCAAAGGGCATGTCCAGAACTCTCGTCTTGACCTCTTGACGGACGTTTGTGGCCTTCAACAAGCCATGACGATGGAGGAAGACACCGTTCCCCATCTGTCGGAACCCTGACACCGTTCCCCATCTGTCGGAACCCCGTATCCGCGATGTCCAGGGTCACAGTGATGGCATGGTCCGATGCCACCTCACCTTCCTGGAGATCTCAAGAGCCTCGACCCGCTTCTCATTGGGTAGAAATTCCAGCAGCAGGGCCATCTTATACCACAGCTCCCTGTCGTATCTGGCCAGGATTGCAAGTGCATTCGCTGCCTTGACTGTCGTCACTGCTGAGTAGATCACTTTCCTACCCGTGGCATCCAACTTCTTCCCCTCGCTGTCCGGGGGAACAAAGGCTGACAATGAGGGATTAGAATACTTCTTCCTCGCTGCCGCCGAGGCCACCGAGTCCGGGGACGGCTGCGACTGTAGGCACTTGGATGCAGACTCCGGCACCCGGTACTTCTTCTCCAGCCTATCCCTCTTCGCCAGGGCTGAGGCTGGGTTTTCATCAGCATCAGGCCTTCATCCCAAACGTCGTACAGGAAAGGTACCACCAGAATGGTCTTCCTTTTTTTTCGCTTATCATCGTTGATAAAGGAAACCTTCCTTCTTGGTCTCTTCTGGCATCAGCTGGAAGAGTTCCGACGCTCGGGCGACCATGGCGTAGAATGACCTTACTTCATCCGGGGGAGAAACCTCAGTGGCGGAGAAACGCTGCCGTTGTCGTCCGTTTCCGTAGTCGCTGTGTCCAGCGGATGAGGCAGCATAGGGTGCTGCTTTCTCTTCTTCGCCAGCGGTGCCACGGGTGCTGGTGCCAGAAGTGCAGTCGGATCCTATTCTGGATCTCTGTCACCAGGGTGTGGAGAGTTTAAAGGATGTCCAGCGACACATCCCTGGGAGGTGTCGGGTGTGGGGAGGAGGGGCTTAGGCTTGCTGGGCCTATAGCATACATTGGCGTCAGCATTCCTGCTGTCCTCGTCATCCCCCTCAGCGTTTCCGCTGTCATCTGCCTAGTCGTTCCCGCCGTTGTCGTTCCCCATGTTCTCTGGGACCGTGTGAACGGACACCAGGTCCTCCTCATTCGAGGAGGAAATATCCGTGCCCTGAAGCATGGTTGAGCCCTCCACTAACCCCACCTTTTTTGCATCCTGAGGGGTCGGTCTCTGGCTTAGGGATGGCATCCTCTTCTCCAGCATTTTCTCCACCGGCTTGGCCGAGGCCTCCAGCCTCAGGGGAAGGGCCACTCTGGGTGCCTTTGGGGTCCCCTGGACCAGGTCAGCCCCTTTTGCCTTCAAGGGGGCGGTCACCACCAGCTCGATCATCGAGGATGACTTTGTCTGAACCACCTGGGCCTTCAGGGGCAGGCCGGACACCTTCCCCTGCGCCTTGGTCTTCTCCGGCTTCTCCCGCAGCTTCCCTGGGTTAGCCGATTTCCTCTTCGAGGAGGAGCTGGATTGATGACTGGAGATGGAAACAGATGGCAAAGATGAACGTGTCCTGCCCGTCGCGGGACCGGCTTGCGCTGCGACCTCGACGGAAACAGACTTGGGGTGCTTGGCCTTGTCTTGGGCCCCCACGGATGGAGCACCCTCAAAAAACTTAGAAGCCTGCTCTTCAAGCCGGCTAGTCCTGGGTGATGCATACCCCTGCTTGCCGCATGGGGTAGAGGCCTTGGTGTTGAGCCACGCCACCAACCTAGTGCGACGATCCTTGATGGTGCGCCTCCAAGCGTGGTCCGGATGGAGAAGGTAGAGGCACTGGGAGTGTTTGTTCCTGTTCCTCAATCCGCAGCTTCAGCAGAGCATGAAGAGGGATCCTCCCTCCTTTGCCTCCAACTTGATCCGGTGTGCGGGGTAGGCCGGTGGCCTTCTGGAATATTCAATGAAACTCTCGATGATTCTTATCCTTGAGGGGCGTTGAAAGACGCCGACAAACGGATCCCTGCTTGCCTGTCAAAGGAACGAAAGAGCACACAGGCTCTATTTGACAAAAATAGAAAACATTTTAACAAAAAAGCATGAAAACAGAAAAGCTCTCGGAGCAAAACACAAGGACTCCCAACACTTGAACGTGCAGTAAAAATCTGAAGATGGCTACCAGAGGAGGGGCTTATGGAGAGGACAGTCATTGGCTGGGGGCAGTATGACCCCAGAGCTCCTTGATTGGTTTATAGGAGAAAGACAGTTTGTAAATTAAAGTGAAACAGATTATTCTTTTATCCAGGATTCCCAGCCTGACAACGGGGAATATTCATGAACATGTGAATCCATACCAGACCACATGATGAAGAACTTAGATTATCTTACTAGCCACTAGACAGAACAAGTTACTTAAATGTAACTCTTTTCTCCAGCATGGATCTTGCATGGATTCACATGATCATGGATATTCCCCCCATCGTCAGGCTGAGAATCCTCAATAAAAAGACAGCAGTTTCGCTTTAGACTGAAAACTGCTCGTCTTCTCTATAGCCAATCAGTGTCCCCTGAGTCATACTGCCCCCAGCCAAAGACACTCGTCCTCCTAAACTCCAACCCTGGTGGCCATCTTCAGATTTGGAAGCACACGTAAAGTGGCAGTATGAACCAAGAAGAGCAACAGAAGGGAAGGAGGGAGGGTTCGCATGTGAATCCATGCAAGACCCATGCTGGAGAACAACAGTTACAGGTAAGTAACTTTTTCCTTCTCCAGCATGGGGTCTTTCATGGATTCACATGCTCATGAATACGATTATATAGTAGTACACATACACAACCCCTGGAACAGACTCACCTCAAACAAACAGGTTGTGTGCACTGCTGGGCCGACCCAGATCTCCTCCCTGGAATCCCGGTCGACGCAGTAGAATCTCGTAAAGGTGTTGGTAGACGTAGTAACCCTGTAGATGTCGAACAGGGGGACACCAGAGAGAAATGCTGTTGTTGCTGTGATAGCTCTGGTGGAGTGGGCTCTCAGCCGGCTTGGAAGTGGTCTGATGGATGCATGGTACAGCTGGAGAGCCACCTGGATATGGGAGCCTTAGACAGGGCCTTCCCATGTCCCACCGGTCCAAAACTGACATAAAGCTGAGACATTTTCCAAAAGTCTTTTGTGCATGCCACGTAGAACATGAGGGCACGAGCAACACCCAGCAAATTCAATGTCCTCTCAGCAGGCGTAGAAGGGTTCGGAAAGAAAACTAGCAGAACCAAAGGCTGGTTAAGATGAAAGTCCAAAAGGAACCTTTGGCATAAATGTGGGATGAGTCTGCAGCACCACATTTGCAGCATGGAAGGTCAGGTACGGCTGCTTGCAGGAGAGGGCCTGGATCTCCCCGACCCACCTGGCTGAGGTGATAGCCACCATGAAAGCAGTCTTCAATGGGGCACGATCCATAGGCTCAAACGGAGGCCACATGAGCTTAGTCAAGACCATGTTCCGTTCCCAAGCCGGGGCCGGAGACTTTACCAGCAAAAACGTCCTGAAGAGACCCTTGAGAAACACCTTGATGAGCCTGTGTGACCACAGGCAAAGCTTACCAAGAGCCCGTGTGTACTGGGATATGGCAGCCAGATGAACCTTAATGGAGGTGTGAGTCAGCCTGTGTCAGGATACCCCAGGTGGTTGGAGGGAGCATGCAGCACCAAACTAATGTGAGTGGTGGGAATCACGGGAAAAGAGTGACACAGAGGTTAACACCCCTTTATTTTAGGACCTTGCTTTGTGTCCTTTGCAGGCAAAGGGCTAGGTATGGGCAAACCAGCCACCTAGCCCTTCAAAACAAGGAAAGAAGGAACCGGACTACACTTCCCAGCAGCCTCGCGTGCAGGAAAGCCACTGGGTAGCTTCTGGACCCTGCCCTGCAAAACGCGCATGCGCGCCAGGAACACGTGGGACGCCGCTTGCGCTACGGGATCTTGAAGAGGCAAGACGTGTTTCCAACGGGCTCCTGCAGGCAGCTATCAGCGGGGCCACACCCCGCCTGCGAACTCTGCAGGCCCCGCTGAGTCCCACAGATAAGTGCACTTTTATCCTTGTTACTTACCCAGTCCGAGCACTCGTACAGAGTGAATTACGTTTCACAGTCAGCGGCGCTTCGGAGCCTGGCATTGTGTTTATTTGAAGCCGCGCAGCTCCACGCCAAGTAGCGAAGCGGAGTCGGGTTTTCCGACACATAAACCCTAGCAAATCCCACGGCCGGAATTCCGGCACAGTTAATCCGAGAACGGAGCACAGGCACTATTTATTCGCTACTTTGCGAGCCCTTTTTATTCGCTACTTTGCGAGCCGGAGCTCAGACAGAAGTTACTCATGTTTGGTCTAACACTTAATGTAGCTAAGGTTAAGGCCGGGTTCTGGCGGCATGTCAATGTATGATCTGATTCTCAAGCGTATGTACGCTCACACTTGTTTTTTGGTTCTTGTAGCGGAGTTCCGTTGTTCGCACAGCAAGATAGAACACTGGTGAATTAACCCCGAGTCTCCTGCCGACAACCGAAGCTAAGTGCTTTCATTTGTTACCTTATTGCAAAGTGATTTAAATATGTTGTGATCTTATGTTCTTACAGATCAGTGGGTATGCTGTAATAGTCATACTGCAAGACAGCGTAAATGTTAATTTGTGCAATCTAGAGAAAGCAGCATCTAGGTTCTAATTAGAATATGTGCTCTAGTGAAGGAGTGCTGGGCGAAGTTTCAATTGCTTAACAAACCCCAGGAGGGGCAACACACCTCAACCACTCAGCCTTCCCTTATCCCTCCTTTTTTCCCTTTCCTGCCTTGTTATCCGGTTTTCCTAACCACCCCAACCTAACCAACCAGCGGACCCTAACCCTCTTTTCCCGGAGGGTCACGGAAGCCTGTGTTGTTAACACCCCAGGCCCCAAGACCCAACGGGGAGGTAGGTGTACGTGCTACCTCCGCGCAAGGCCAAGATCGTGACAGGAGCGCAAGCCCACGTATCGTTAAGCGCCCAGGTAGCACGTCACCATGGAGGAGGTATTAAATGCCCTAAGAGACTTGAAAACTGATTTGCTTGCCACAAGGCAGGACTATGTTAATTTGGCAGGCCAGGTTCATACGTTAACTGTTCAGGCAAATGCCCAGGCCACCCCATTGCCCGTGGACCATGCACCACCCACCCCAGTCCAAGTACAGGTATCTACCGAGCCCACACTCCCCTTGTCAGCTCCAGAACGTTATCATGGGGATCCTCAAAAATTTAACCAGTTTGTAATGCAGTGCCAATTGCATTTCATCAAAAAACCAAATGTGTTTTGCACGGCTCAGTCCCGCACAGTCTTTATGATTTCGTATCTTGGGGGTGATGCAGCATCATGGGCCACTCCGCTAGTTACTAAAGAGGACGCACTTCTCTATCAGTGGGACACATTTTTGGAAGAATTTGGGAAAATATTCAATCGAAGGGCTGCAACTCTAATTAAGGATAGGGAATTGCTCACTTTACGTCAAGGGGGTAAGGATTTGGTTTCCTATGTAACCACTTTTAATCGGTTGGCTGTGGAGACAGACTGGCCTCAGGAGAAGCGCCTAGCTCTGTTCTACCAAGGACTAAGGGACGAGGTAAAAGACTTGATAGCTCAGGTAGATCCACAACCCGAAACATGCTCCGCTATGATCGATCTGGCCTTACGGTTGGATCAAAGACAGTATGAGAGGAGGCTAGATAGGCGTAAGTGGGACCCCAAGCCCATGGTCCGACTGGATCACCAACCAAAACCTGGTAAGAGCGAAAAACCCCTAGACGAACCAATGCAAATAGGAACAGTTCGAGGCCCCTTAACCAAGGAAGAGAAAGACAAACGACGTCGAGAGAAGCTCTGTCTTTACTGTGGGAAGGCCGGACATTTTGTTCGGGAATGTTTGGCAAATCCCAAAGGTGAGCAGTCGGGAAACGCGAAAGCTCGTCAGTGAGGGTGGCCCCGGCGAGCCAATCTGAAAACACCCCTAGTTCCTTAGCTAATACCCTGCAAAGCAAAGTAGCACATGTGACCGTTTCAGGTCATATCTCCTGGCGGGATCATCGGATACCGGTGTCATTGATGCTGGACTCAGGTGCTACTGGCAATTTTGTCGATGAAACCTTAGTAACTCAATTGGCAATCCCGCTACTGTCCAAGGAACGGAGTGAAGAGGTAAAATCCGTAGATGCATCGCCCTTGATTTCAGGCCTAATTACCAAGCAAACTCAGTGGGTACGTTTAGAATGTAGTCCACAACACTCTGAGAACATCAGCTTTGATGTGATAGCAGCGCCCCGGTTTGGCATGATTCTGGGTCTGCCATGGTTGAGGACCCATAACCCCGAAGTCAATTGGACCCAAGGATCGGTGCGTTTCATGTCAAATCATTGTAAAACAAACTGCCACCTTGATAAGATCGAAGGTTTAGTGCCCTACGAAGAACATGTTATTGGGAGTGTTGAAATTGGCCTACCATCTGTCTATCAGGACTTTAGGGACGTTTTTAGTAAAGCCGCTGCAGAAACCTTGCCACCTCTTCGAACATTCGATTGCAGAATAGATTTGGAACCAGGAGCGGCCTTGCCCTGTAGTAGGATTTATGCACTGACAGAATCTGAAAACGAGCACCTCAAAAACTATATTGAGACAAATCTGGCCAATGGCTTATACGTCACTCTAAGTCACCTGTGTCGTCTCCTTTGTTCTTCGTTCCCAAAAAGACCGGGGACCTAAGAACATGTATAGACTATAGGGCTATTAACCGGATAACCATAAAGAACCGCTACCCCTTACCACTGATACCAACTCTATTAGACCAAGTAAGGGACGCTCAGATATACACCAAGCTAGACCTGAGAGGAGCGTATCATCTGGTGCGGGTGCGTGAGGGGGACGAATGGAAGACTGCCTTTCGAACCAAGTTTGGTCTATATGAATATCAAGTCATGCCATTCGGCCTCTGCAACGCGCCCGCCGCCTTTCAGCATTTTCTAGACGAGGTCTTGCGTGGGTATTTGGACGTGTTCACTATGGTCTATATTGACGACATCCTAATATACTCCCGCAACATCGAGGAACATCAGGCTCACGTAAAAGCAGTGCTACATCGCTTGCGTGAGCATCAGCTCTATGCAAAACTGGAAAAATGTGCGTTCCACCAAACCACAATGGAATTCTTAGGGTTCATTTTATCGCCAGAAGGCATTACAATGGATCCGAAGAAAGTCCAAGCCATCACGGAGTGGCCATCTCCCACATCTGTAAAGGAAGTGCAAACGGTGTTGGGGTTTGCGAATTTCTATCATCGGTTCATAGAAGGATTCGCAGCCAAAGTACAGCCCATCACCCGTTTACTCAAGAAAGGCATAGCCTTCCAGTGGGATGCGGCTGCAGAGGCAAGCTTTGTAGCTTTAAAAACTGCATTCACATCTGCTCCTGTACTACTCCATCCCGATCCCACGCGTCCTTATATCATAGAAACAGATGTTTCCAGCTATGCTCTTGGTGCAATTTTATCCCAAAGAGACGATTCCGGACAATTGCACCCGGTGGCCTTCTACTCACGTTCCCTGTTACCAGCTGAACGAAATTATGTGATAGCCGATAGAAAACTCCTGGCCATCAAGGTAGCATTTGACGAGTGGCGTCATTACTTGATGGGAGCCCGGCATACGATTACAATATTGACGGACCATAGGAACCTTCAGTTCCTAAAATCAGCCAAGGCTTTGAGTCCCCGACAGCTTCGATGGGCGATGCACTTTGCTGAGTATGATTTTGTGGTAACATATCGTCCGGGTACGGAGAACAGAAAGGCTGATACTCTGTCTCGTTACCCAGAACCCGACCCTAGTCAGGATAAAAAAGAGGAACCGAAGCCGATGGTACCACCCGCGCGTATTGTGGGTAGTATTGTAGTAGATGATATGTTCAATAACATACGAAAAGCCATGTCAACCCAAGAATTAGTGCAATGGAATAATCCAGGGAAAAAACAAACAATTAACCCTTTAAGTGCCATTGTTGTCCCCCCCAGTGCCACAGGTTTTTTTTAAAAATCACGGTACCCACCGCAAAACCCGCCCAACATTTCCCCCGTCATTAACCCCTTAAGTGCCACCGACGAGCCGGCTCGTCGGTGGCAACCTGGAGCGGTTTTTACCGACGAGCCGGCTCGTCGGTGGCATTTAAGAGGTTAAAAATGGTCTACCCTTCTTTGGGTCATCCCTGTACTTACCAACACCTGCAACGCGTAAACAAGCCATTAAGTGGTGTCATGACTCGCCCTTTGTAGGGCACCCTGGAGTGGTTAAAACCCAAGAATTGGTAATGCGTCATTTCTGGTGGCCTCAAATGAGGAATGACATCCGAGAGTATGTACATACTTGCGAGTGCTGTTTGAGAAACAAGTCAGACCACCAAAAACCGGCTGGCATGTTGCAACCCCTACCCACTCCTCCAGCACCCTGGCATACTGTTTCCATGGACCTGATCGTGGACCTACCAGCAAGTCATCATTTCACCACCATAGTGGTGATAGTAGATTCTTTGAGCAAATTAGCACATTTTATACCTTGCAAGGGGGTCCGCACGGCGAAAGAGCTTGAAGACCTTTTCCTCTAAAATATAGTACGCCTACATGGCATTCCACAGCACATCATCTCTGATAGGGGTGCACAGTTCACCTCTCGCTTTTGGAGGGCATTCTGTGAATCATTGGGAATTACCGTGCGGTTGTCCACCAGTTACCACCCTGAAACCGATGGGTAGACCGAGCGAGTAAACCAGACTTTAGAACAATACCTGCGATGTATGACCTACGACAATGATTCTTCTTGGGCAGAAACCCTTTGGTTAGCCGAGTTAGCATATAATAATACTATGCATTCCTCCACTAAAGTGACAACGTTTTATGACACCTATGGGTACCATCCACGGTTCCAGCCTGTGCCCCATGTTACAGACTCTGTACCAGCAGTCCAGAACCATAGGCAACATTTAATAGAAGTATGGCATGTCATCCAAACAAATCTGGAGAAAGCTAAACAGGCATATAAGATTTATGCAGATCGGAAAAGACGAACTAGTCCACCATATAAAGTTGGGGATCGGGTCTGGTTGGCCACACGAAACTTACACTTGCAAGGCCCTAGGAAGTTCCAACCCCGATTTGTGGGCCCTTTTTCCATCGAAAAAATCATAAATCCAGTGATTGTTCGCCTGACTTTACCACCTAAAATGCATGTACATCCAGTTTTCCATGTATCCTTGTTAAAGCCTGCCTCAGCCTTAATGCGCCTTAGTAAGCCTCCACCTATTATGGTAAATTGTGTGCCAGAGTTTGAAGTGAAATGCATACTAGATTCTCGTGTTGTGCGAGGGGTTTTACATTACCTGGTGGATTGGTTGGGCTATGGTCCCGAGGAGCGCTCATGGGAGCCAGCTACTAATGTCCATGCTTCTCGTTTGATCCGAACATTTCACCTGAACAATCCCTCTAAACCAGGACCTGTTGGGAGGGGGAGTACTGTCAGGATACCCCAGGTGGTTGGAGGCAGCATGCAGCACCAAACTAATGCGAGTGGTGGGAATCACGGGAAAAGAGTGACACAGAGGTTAAAACCCCTTTATTTTAGGACCTTGCTTTGTGTCCTTTGCAGGCAAAGGGCTAGGTATGGGCAAACCAGCCCCCTAGCCCTTCAAAACAAGGAAAGAAGGAACCGGACTACACTTCCCAGCAGCCTCGCGTGCAGGAGAGCCACTGGGAAGCTTCTGGACCCCGCCCTGCAAAACGCGCATGCGCGCCAGGAACACGTGGGACGCCGCTTGCGCTACGGGATCTTGAAGAGGCAAGACGTTTTTCCAACGGGCTCCTGCAGGCAGCTATCAGCGGGTCCACACCCCGCCTGCGAACTCTGCAGGCCCCGCTGAGTCCCACAGATAAGTGCACTTTTATCCTTGTTACTTACCCAGTCTGAGCACTCGTACAGAGTGAATTACGTTTCACAGTCAGCGGCGCTTCGGAGCCCGGCATTGTGTTTATTTGAAGCCGCGCAGCTCCACGCCAATTAGCGAAGCGGAGTCGGGTTTTCCGACACATAAACCCTAGCAAATCCTACGGCCGGAATTCCAGCACAGTTAATCCGAGAACGGAGCACCGGCACTGTTTATTTGCTACTTTGCGAGCCCTGTTTATTCGCTACTTTGCGAGCCGGAGCTCAGACAGAAGTTACTCATGTTTGGTCTAACACTTAATGTAGCTAACGTTAAGGCCGGGTTCCGGCGGCATGTCAATGTATGATCTGATTCTCAAGCGTATGTACGCTCACACTTGTTTTTTGGTTCTTGTAGCGGAGTTCCGTTGTTCGCACAGCAAGATAGAACACTGGTGAATTAACCCCGAGTCTCCTGCTGACAACCGAATCTAAGTGCTTTCATTCGTTACCTTATTTCAAAGTGATTTAAATGTGTTGTGATCTTATGTTCTTACAGATCAGTGGGTATGCTGTAATAGTCATACTGCAAGACAGCGTAAATGTTAATTTGTGCAATCTAGAGAAAGTAGCATCTAGGTTCTAATTAAAATATGTGCTCTAGTGAAGGAGTGCTGGGTGAAGTTTCAATTGCTTAACAAACCCCAGGAGGGGCAACACACCTCAACCACTCAGCCTTCCCTTATCCCTCCTTTTTTCCCTTTCCTGCCTTGTTATCCGGTTTTCCTAACCACCCCAACCTAACCAACCAGCGGACCCTAACCCTCTTTCCCCGGAGGGTCACGGAAGCCTGTGTTGTTAACACCCCAGGCCCCAAGACCCAACAGGGAGGTAGGTGTACGTGCTACCTCCGCGCAAGGCCAAGATCGTGACAGCCTGCGTCCTAAAACACACCATGAAGCGCTTCTATTTGTGTCTGTAACAAGACAATGTAGAGGGTGCTCTGGCCTTGGCCAGGATTTTCCTGCACTCTAGCAGCAGTGAATAGTGCCCAAACTCTAGGGCTGCAGGCCCATGAGGCTCAGTGACGCTGTGTTGTGGTGCAGTATTGTTCCGCTTTCTCTCGAGAGAAGGTCAAGAAGAAGAGGCAGTTGGATGGCCGTAGCCGCCGACAGATGGAGAAGGTCCAGGAACCAGATCTGCTGCTGCCACGCCGATGCAATGAGGGTCCTCCTGCAGTGGCAACGTCGGAGTGTGTTGATCACACGTAGCAGGAGAGGAATCTGAGGGAAGGCATAGAGGAAAAGTCTGTCCCAAAGGAACAATAAGACTTCCCCCAGACTCTTTGGCTGAGGATATCTGCTGGCAAATCTCTGGCACTTGGAGTGGCTGCTGTCATGAAGAGGTTGATCTGGGGAGAGCTCCACCTGCTGAAAAGACGAGACATCTGTATCTATTAAAGCTCACATTCGTGGCAGGACCGCAGATCCCTGCTGAGAAAGTCAGTGATGGTGTGCTTGACACCTGCCAGGTGAAAGGGGACGAGGAACAAGCCTTGCAGTATGGCCCAGTACCACAGGGACTGGGCCTCCAGGGAGAGAGCGGGGGAGTGCGTCCCACCCTGTTTCCAGATGTAAAACATGGTGGTTTTGTCCATGAAGTTTCGCACCACCTTCCCCTGTACCTGAGGCTGAAACGATTTGAGGGCACAGAAGACAACCCGAAGCTCGAGGACGTTGATGTGTAAGCCCTTCTTGTCTGGAAGCCAGAGGCCTCTGGCATGGAATTGTCCTGTGTGAGCCCCCCCAACCCTCCAGAGAGGCCTTGGTAGTGACTGTCGCCTGGTACAGAGGTATCAGGAAAGGAGCTCTAGTCAATGTGGACGAGCCGACCACCAATGAAGTGCTTAACGGAATGCCTTATTGAGGCCAATCTGGTCTGTCCATGTGCCTGTGACCTGCTGCCACCTGGCGTCTACGAACTGCTGGAGGGGTCGCATCTGGTGCCTGAAAAAGGAAAACAGATGGAATGCGGGAGTTCATCATGCCAAAAAGGGATTTGATGGACCGGACTGTTGCGAAGGACGCTGTCGACAGCCGCTAAAACTTCCCCAGGATGACCCTCATCATCTCCTCCGAGGGGGTCACCGGACACGAGAACGTGTTGAGCCGGGCGCCAATGAACAGTGCTTTCTGCAATCACACCACGCGGGAATTCGGATAATTGATGGAGAATCGGAGTGAAGTTAGAAGGTGTATGATCTCAGAGTGCTGGTTCGCCAGTGCGGCCTAGGTGCGCTGCTACTGGGGCCAAGCATTTTGTGAATACCCTTGGAGCAGGCTTGAGGCCGAAGAGTATAGCCTTGAATTGGTAGTGCCACCCCTGGACTACAAAACACAGGAACCTCCGATGTTTGTGATGAATGGCGATGTGGAAGTATGCGTCCCCAGGTCCAGAGCTGCCAGAAAATCCTTGTCCTACAGCTGGTCGAGCACGTGCTGTAACGTTACCATCCTCAACTTTTGGGACTTTAGGTACTTGTTTAGGCATCGTAAGTCTAGGATCGGTGCCACCCTCCTGGAATCCCGGACACAGTATTTGTTCTGCAGCCTATCCCGCTTCGATGGCGTGGTACTTGTAGTTTCCATAATGGCCAATCTGTCCTCCCAAACGTCGTCCAAAAGTGGGACCGACACGACGGTCTTCCTTGAGGACCCATGTTGTTGAAAAAGGAAACCTTGTCTTCTGGCACCAGACTGAAGAGTTTGGATGCCTTTGAGGTTCCCCGTCAGTGGGGACATAATCCTCATATTCATCAGTGTGAGTAGTCGTGGTATCAGTGTCAGTGACAGTGTCTGTGTGCAGGAGCTCCTCCTCCACTGGGGTTAAGGCCCCAAGTCCAGATCCAGATGCGACATGCGCCCTACGGCAGCATCGGCTGATGCATAGGGGGCCTGGGAGGGCTCCTGGCTGGTGGCCTGGGAGGACTTCGGGCTGGACCAGGCGCAGGCGGTAGCTGCTGCTGAATTTCCACCACCAAAGTTTGCAGAGTGGGCAGGATGTACAGTGACATTTCTCTTTGTGCAGGTGGGGGTGCAAGTGCAGCTGGGACAGTCGCCAAGCTGAAACCACTTTGGGAGGAGCAAGCGGCTGGTATGGCTCATGATACAGCGATCCCTCCTGGCCCCCTCCATGGTCTGAGTAGAAATCCCCAAGCAGGTCATCCTCAGAATTGGAATAGATGCCAGGAGATTTCCTCAGCGATTCCACAGGAGGCAGAGGAGACACCTTTGTTGGTCGACTGTGGCAGCAATTCCCTCACTCTACCTGAGTCCTTCGTGAAGGAGGTGATGAATGGGCGCCACCAATGACAAGGTCATGGTTGGTACCGCTGACGGAGGCTTTGGAGGTAAAGAGTCCTTAGGAGAAGCCGTCGCCATGAATGTTGAAATGACGGATGCTGCCAACCTTTTAGTCGACGAAGGAAGAGCTGACGGTGCACTGGTCTTGGGTGTTGACCAAGTGGTCTTGGTCGTTGACGGAGAGGCCGTCAACGAGGTGGTGGCCTCAGTAAATGGAGTGGTTATCGGCGGGGCTTGTGTCGCTGACTGTGACAAAGACAGAGGAGCAGCTGACTGGCCTCCAGAAGGTCTGTCCTTCGAAGACTGGTGCTTAGAAGGGGTTAAGGACGTCTTCGCATATGGAGGAAATCCACCAGCTGGTAGGCTAACTGTCGACGGAGCAGGTGACACAGACCGACCCCTTCCCGAACCTGAAACTGCAGCAACCTAAGGGGGAGCAGATGGAGCGAGGTGTTTCGCATTCTTTTGGATCCCCCCAGAAAAAGCATCCTCAAAGGACCTCGACCTCTTCTTCTCAGAGGGAGGACGCTCATGGGACCTGCCAGTCCTGGATATGACTGCGCCCAAAGGTCGCATCAGAGGCCTTCTACTGATTGCTCCATGCTACTAACCTCTGGTGGCGATCCTTCCTGTCTTCACGAGCAGCTGTGGCAGATCTCACAGTCCCTGAAAGAGACTCTTCTACGCCACATCGGACATGGTTGGAGTAAGATGTAGGCCCATGCCGGGCCTGTTTAAGTCACAGAGAGAAGATCCAAAAATGAAAAGACGATATTCATCAACAATAGGTCCCTGCTGCCAGTAGTCACTGTGTGATGGTCGACGAAGAAGAGATGGAAGAAAACTATCGAAAATATCCAAAAGAACAGCAAGGAAATCCACAAATTTTGAGGGGCACAGCACAAGGACTCCCAACACTAGAAACGTGCAGTAAAAATATGAAGATGGCCACCAGGGGTGGCGCTTAGGAGGACGAGTGTCATTGGGAGGGGGCAGTATGACCCAGAGGACACCGATTGGCTATAGAGGAGACAAGTCGTTTTCAGTCTAGAGCGAAACTACTTTCTTTTGGCAGAGAATTCCCAGCCTGACGATGGGGAATATTCATGGTCATGTGAATCCGTGCAAGACCTCATGCTGGAGAAGTACCCAATATACACCACATGCTTGGGGTAATTAGGATAGATCATTTAGATGACTGCACATTGAACACATTAATCTTGATTTGCAATGTTATTTTGTCTGATACTTGTATCTTATTTATTCTTTGTTTTATCAGATTGTTCTGCATTGTATAGCGTAATGCCAAAAAGTATTGTTGACTATACTGCCTAATAATAAAAAATAATATAAAAAATAAAGTATTTATATAACAAATAGAGTTATATGTATGTGTGATCAAATGAAGGCATACATTGTTCAGTTTACCAGTGTGGTGTATTGTCTATGGATAAGTGTGGACTAATTCTACGTTTGTATCATCCTACTGCCCCGCTCTTGAGCTAATCCCCACTGCTCTGCCACACTACCATTTTAAGAGAGAGTTGGCTTCCCTTTTGGGCTTGGGACTCCGCCCCACCTCAAGGTTAGTGGTTGCATAGCCCTCAGAGGGTTGTTCAATCACCACTTTAACAGATGGGGGAGTTCGGGGGGGTTGAATCATTTCCAATCTCGAATGTGGTGCTTAAATCAAAAATACATCTAAACCCAACCTTAATCAGTCCTGGCCCCTCCAGGGAAACGTTAAATTATCCAAATGTCCTAATGAGGTGGCCAACCAAAATGTTAGCATGCCTAATCTTAAGAAGTCCAGACTACGCAACACTAAGTTCAAAGTTCCGGCAAATAGAAAGATCCAAAACCTATCCCTATATTGCCGAGCCCTATACTACAAAATAATCCAAAACAGTATAGGTTCAAAGCCTTCCTTCCTCTAGAGTATGCAACACTGGGGGGTCTATTAAGATCTTTCTCACGTGTTTCCTTCCTGCTCACAAGGCTTCTCTCATTGGCCCCCCATTTCTCCTGGCACCCTCTCACCAATTCTCTCTATCCCATGAGGCTGGTTTCTCCTGGCATCCTATCCACCCAGTCTCTTTATCCCAAGTGGCAGGTTTCTCCTAGTGTCCTCGCCAGCAGTTCTCCCTATCCCGATTTGCAGCTTTCTCCTGGTGTTCTCTCCATCAGGTCTCCCTATCCCAAGCAGCAGCTTTCTGCGGGAGTCGTCTCCAGCCAGTCCTGCCGTCACATGTTACAGATTTCTCTAGTGCCTTTCTGTCCAGGCCACTGTGCACTCCCACTAAAATCAAGACTCCCAACAGGGACCTTCACAGGGGCTCTCGTCCGTAGATCACAGAGTCTTTGGCCCTGATTATAAGTTTGCTGGTATCCTGCTAGTATTACCAGCGGGATACCGGAAAAATGCACTTACCGTCTCCATCGCCAGATATCCTGGTATTACCAGGATATTACAGGTGGTGGACTGCCAGTACGTTCCCATTCCCATGGAGTTCCATAGAACTCCATGAAATATGATTTCCTGAATCACCAGCACAGTTAGTAATAGTGCCGGTGATTCAGGCATTTGTTTGCCAGTAGGGGCCTGACTCCCGGCAGATCAGGCCTGCCAGAAGATCCGTGGCCCCCACCAGCAAGCTTGAAGTGTGCCGGTCTGGAAAAAATGCTGGAGCTGGAATTACCAACATTATTTCCAGACCGGAACACTCATAATGAGGCCCTTTGTATTAAAATCGCCAACATAAAATTCCACCTTTACCCAGGTGGGGTCTTCCTCTTCTCTCAGGTGTGTAGGACCAGGATCCTCCAGCTCCACATGGTAAGCAGTTCTCTAGGGCTTCCTTGAGTCAAGCATTGGTCTCCCTGCCAGGCAAGGAACAGCAGCAGGTAAGTCTACCTCTTCCTGCCTGCAACCTCTTTTATACGCATAAGGCTGTGGGCTGTTTTGTAAGAATACTTCTATCTATATGGTTCAGTCTGGGAGTTTTCAAGGTGCCTTGTTCCAATTGGGCATTAGGTAACTAGCATTAACTTATCCTATTTATTGATGTATTCTGGTCTCTCCCTCATTGTTTACTCATGACTAGGGAGCCTTTATATGCCAATGCTTCCTTGCTGGTGTCCTCGGTGCCATCTTGGAACCACTGGTACGTTTCTTCGGTTATGATGTCTCCCCTCTGTGGTCTTTGGTGTCTTTGCAGCGGGGCTACCGGAACTTGTAGTCAACTTTGATTATTCTGGATATGGGGCTCTTCCTGGTGGTCACATGGTACTACCCATCTGTATTTGGGGCCTGAATCCTGCTCCTTCCACCCTCTGTCTTCACCGTCTTGTCTTCTCTAAACTGGACTACTGTGCTAGCCTTCTCTTTGGTCGACCCAACTATGCTTTCTGTCCTCTGGACAAGATTGTTAACTTCGCTACCAGGACTCTCTTTGTACTCCCACACTTCACCCCTACTTCCTTGTACCGTCACCAGGCTGGAAGGCTGACAATGCAAAACAGGGCCAGATTAAAATGTATTCTCCTGGCTCACAAATCTATCCATGGCACGCAACCACTATATCTATCCTCCTCTATCTAATTTTGCAAGCCTTCTTGTAATCGCTGTTCTGCCTCCTCAACTATACTTGTGGCTCCTCGCCCTCCCCGTGCTTTCTCTCGCTTCCGCTCCTTCTCTCTTCTTGCTCCACTTGCATGGAATTCTCTTTCCCTGGACATCCAAGGAACAGTACACACGGATTTATTCAAAACGAAACTAAAAGCCTACCTCTGCGCCTTACCATCTTAACCTACCTGCCACCTCCCTGCTGGCTAACATTTTTCCCTTGCCTCTAATATGCCTCTGTCCCTCACTTCCTCTGCTTGCATTCTAGCACTTGACCCATCGTGGTCACATCCCGGGCACAGCTGTCCCTACCGCCTACCTGCACTTAAAAATTCCAGTGTTCATTCTCCTGAATCTATGTATGTCCACTTATGTATTGTCCCTGGTGACTGTTCCATTCACTCCCCTCCAAAACCTGGTGAGAATGTGCCTCAAACTCACCCCAATGTAAGAAGCTCCCTGCTTCCCGTCAAATATGAATTCTTACCTATTGTACGTTCTTTTGTGATCAAAAGTGAATTGTTACCGCTGTATATAAATGAATACATACATAAAATAAATCCCTCTGGGGTCTGTGGGGACAACACAAGGCGGCGGCCAGACCAACCCAGACCCTGGGACTCTGTTTCATTCATATAAAGGATGACTCACCACATGTGTAAAAGGTTTACAATAATCACTTTCTATGGCCTCAGGAACTGAAAGAATGGTTTCCTTGCATTAGTGAAAATCAATAAACTCTCTGATCTGCCACTCAATGGTACAGGCTATTGTATTTCATTTGACAATGAAAAGCATCTCTGGTCACTCATCATACCTTGCATGAAGAGAAGGGCTAGAAGTACAGAGGCTGACAGAACGCTGCCCACCGCCTTCCAGTACGAAGCATACACCAGAAACGCCACAGCACCTTCCTTCTTTTCCTCTTCCGCCGCTAGTGTGAGACCCTCTGGGCACTCCACCTCCATGGATGACTCCTCTTCCTCTATGCCCGGCTCCTGAGAGGCTGAGGAAACATATTACAACTCTAAAGAACCACAACTGTGCAGGGTCAGCTTTTACAGTACATTATAGTGCAACGGTTCTGTGGAATGGCTGTTTCGTGCACCAACATTTTGTGGCTGGCAGAAGGGGCACAAGTCATCCACAAGCCTGCAATGGAGTGGGGGTTTTCCATGGCATGTCTGTCCCACTAATGAGGGGAGATCTGTAATCTAGTCTGTGTTTCGTTGATCCCAAGAGTTGTTGCACAAACCCAGCCAGCGGGCCATCATTTTATGAAAAACCATCAAGGGAGAAGCAAACCTACCTTTCTCTTGCTTCCTCCCAGCCTTGTCCCTCTGTTTTGGAGTGGCTTCAACTAGCGGAAGGATTTCTGCTGGAGTCCCTGCAAAGATTACAGAGAGTATGTGTGGCTTGTGAGCTGCTGTTCGAGGAGGAAAACCCGAGGCAACAATAAGCAGAAGAGAAAAGGAATGGCAAGTGCAAAAGGGAGATAGGTGAGATGATAGGCAGGAAAATGTAAGAGATGGCACCGAGCATGGCAGAGAGAACCTCTCTCAGCCTGCCAACCGACATGTTAAGCAAGACAAAATGGGCGACTGCGGCCTCAAATTTCAAGTAGCTCTTTCACTCAACCAAACATTCTTCTCTCCCTTAACCCTCAGCTGTATCTTATGAAAATTGACTGGTATTTACAGACTTTCCCTTGCCCCCTCGTCTGCCAACTCGCAGATGCTTGCTTTTTCTTACATGGGTTACAATGTATCGATGTGTGAGTGAGTGAGAGAGTGACAGAGTGAGAGAGAGAGAGAAAGAGAGATTGGCAGGGGCAGAATGAGCTAGTTAAAAGGGACCTGTAAGCAAGCGGCAAGTGGTGTGAGTGCAGGGTTGCAGGTTGTTTTTCCTTGTAAGATCTACTCACCCGTTCCCTGACTAACCGACTCCCCCCTAAGCTCCCCTACCACCTTAGACTACACACACGCAAACACCACATAAATGCCTACCAGAGGCTTAGCCGTGATCACATTAACACTAACCAAGCACGACTAAGCTCTCCTCTTTAGCCCCGTCACACTCTCCCACACCAGTGGCTAACCAGACCCAAAGCACTGCAGTCCATCAGATCTTTGGCTCTTCCCTACAGATGATATACTCCCAGGTTTCCCCACAGAAAGCAGACTGACATCCAGGAACACAGTACTTCCGACAAGCACCCATCAACACCACAGGCTTCAAATCTGCCTTTCCCACTAACTCACTGATAAAGCGCCCTGAACCATTACTGTGGCCCATCACATTGCTATTTTCTTCAACTCTGACACCTAAAACCTGTATAGCATCATTTTAAGTACACATTCCAGCTGGCCTACGAATGGGTTTCTGTAAAATGACTCGCTCCCTTTTGAGCAGCTGACAAAAAAAAAAGAGAGAAAAGAAAATCACAAATGGACTGGCGTATTAAGGCTGTTACAATGGCACGTTCCATTCACCCATGCATATGTTCAGAAAATAGCCACAGTTTAGCTATCAAAACATTTATATAATATTTTGAAACTAAGATCTTCACATAACCGCAGGTGACCAATGCACCCCACTATATACAATGATCTGAGGCACTGGCTTGTATAGGCATCATTCGCTGCAGCTTTATCCTTCAGGTGGCTCTATACCTCCCGGTTTCCTATAAAACCCCAGTGCTCATTCTGAGCCTCGAAGTCTAGAGGTCCAAATATCTTGAGTAGGTAATCCAAACTCTCAATCACGCCCCAACAGTGTTAACTATTAAGTCTTTATTTGAGAGACTGAACTTGCTACCAAAGTGTCCTGCTCAATCTTTTGTTGTGCTCCAAGACATTTCAACACACAGACTTTATTTCTAGGATCATTATAATTGATAAGAATGACAAAGAACAATGTAATGTTCTTCTCACCTTTGGATCAATATGTATAATAGATATTACACTGCATTTCCTCTTTTTTCCTTTTTTCTCCTTTTTGTCATGCCATGGGTTCTAAGGGACCTATGAGTTATACTTAGGGATGCCCTAGATGCCTCATTTACTTGCCCGCTGATTAAGAGCAGGGGATACAGTGGTACGCCTACTTGGAGCTATTTCATAAGGTTGTCAATAGAGGCACACATATTGATACATTTGTTGTTTATTAATGTCCTAAGAAGTCCTGCCCTGAAGAAGGCAGTTAGCACAAAATTACTCTGCCGAAACATCCCAGTGACCATTCACAAGCTCCTTGAGTAGTGAGAAACTTGACATATACACATGCTGGTCATGTGTTTTGACATTAAGTGGGGATGTAGGCAATAGACCTATTGGACATGGACCCCTGTTATCCTGACATTTCATAACTGTCAAAGGACATAGAAGACATAGTCACTCCTTTGTTCAATGCATGTATGAACCCTGTATTAATTACAGGGCTCAACATGTGTTTAAGGTATTTGTGATACAAGTCACAAACCTTTTCCTAATTCTATTTTGATTGACCTCATTTGTGTTCATTTGGCTTTATGTTTAGCAACTTACAAACAAACATCATTATTACTAGGAACTTTATTATTATCACTCTTTGAAACTTTTGTTGCTCCGTGTCTGTTATATCTTTTTGTTAATAGCACTATTCATCACATTTGTGAAGTATGTATGTTAGTTTCTAAATTAGGAATTCATTTTTGTCGACTCTGTAATAGGTCATACTGATTGGGCCATGTTTATGACTTTGTTTTGTTTCATTTCCCTTATACATTAGCTTATTTTGTCTCCTTTTTTACTTGTGGAATGAACTGAAAAATATTTACAAAAAAATGAAATGAGAATATGTTTATTGAATAAACACTTTTTTACAAATGAATTGCTCAGTGTGAAAATGCTTCTTCATAAATAGAAATGTAGATATGTCTTAACTCCTGGACCATAAATGACAGGTCTAAGTTTTAATTCATGCCAGGGGCACCTTTGGTAGTATTACCAAAGTGGAGAGCAGCTGCTACAATCCTTTACATCAAAGGGAATGACCCCCAGCTCCAATGCAATAGCACCACTAGAGATCAAACACCAGCATGGTCACTACTTCTCAAAAGGATGCAGACCTGAACTAGACTTAATGTCAGTACCATATAAGGCGTCAGTACCATTGAAGGCGTCAAGGTCTTAGCATTGTGAGGGGTCAGAAATGTGAGGCGGACAACTTTGGGAAGGTTTTTCAAAAGATGGCATTTTATTAACTCAAAAGGTTGGATAAACACCTCACTATCCCTACCCTGATGAGTATTTCCCTGCCTAAAACAAACTAAAAGAAACACTCTAACAAAAGGTGTCTGTCCCTCACACTTATACATACAATAATTCAACAAGGTAATGTATGGCAGTTCAAAAGCAACAAATATAACAGCTAAATTCACAATGGGATAACTGTCTCTCCTTATGATCTGGGTGAATTCCCCTTCCCCCAGATTCAAGCAGGATTATCTGTTCAACAGATCGAAAAGAGTAAGGGAAGCCTGCCTTGTAACAAACGTTCCAACACAGTTCTTTGTAGTTCTAACTTGATAACAAAGGTTCCAACATATCAAAATTGTTCAATACATTTTTCTTCTCTTACGCTAGTAATAGTAAGCGCTCAAACAACCTTCTTTGCATGAACCAAGAAGGCTTCCTTAGTTCATCAGCACCAACATAGATTGTCTTTGTCAGCGTAGTTTTATAACAGCATATTTGTTTAGAACCACTTATGTACTTCTGCAGCAGTTTATATAACACTTTCTTCAACAATATATGTTTGTCAGGATGATTCTTTAACACCACTTCATGGCACTTCATCAACTTCCACCTGATTTTTACTTCCATGCCAGGCCTACTACTTCAATGACACCTGGTTTACTCCCATGCCATACTTCAATGTTCACTGTTCGTGTATACTCCCCTGCCCGAGCAGCAAAGAAAAGTCATCACAACCTCTGACCTGGTATACTGCCCTGCCTGGTCAGTGAATTATAAACAACAAGTGCATGTGTGGTTGAGATCAGCTTATAACAACTTTGCAATACCTCTTGCTTCGCAACACCAGGTTTTAAGCAATTCTTCAGGGAAGACCAGATTCACATGGTTATTCTTTATTATACTTTTGTAACTTACAACACCTCTGCATGCTATGCTCCTCTCCTTCTGAAAACACTTTCCCAGAAGGCCAGCCTTCTTGCCACTTGATTTCCCGACTTCTTCATCAACCAATAACTGACAATGATATGGTCTTATTTTGCTCCATCCATAGCTTTGGAAATGTGGGTTTATACCAGATTTTGTTATACACTTCTTAAAACATGGCGAATAAGCTTTACAAACTCTGGGACCTTTGTGTACTCCCTTCCGTTTTTGGCAATGTGTGTTGGTTTTAAATTGGCTTGCTTTCACTTTCTTTTGGCTAGGGAAATTATAGTTTGCATTGGGTTTTAGAATTTATTGCCCCATCTTGTTTCAGGCTATTAAATAAACGTACATGCTTAAAGTTGCAGTCAATTGATGTTATAAAATAATGCTTTCTGCCGATTCGGTATTCAAAATGGCCTTGGTTCGAGTTTTACTCTCTACACGTTTGTTTTCTTCCATTAAAGTACCTGCTCTGAGCCTGAGAGTGGTCACAGAGCGCTCCTGTGTCACAATAGCTTGGTGGACTCACTGGGCATGGCGTGTGCATTAGTTTCCCTCGCTGCTCCCAGGTCTTCTGTCTGAGCTGCTCTTCGCGGTCGGGCAATCTGCTGCTGCCCGCGCCACTTGCACTGGAGCTTCCAGTGCCTCAAAGGCTCTCTGGTGCTCGCTTGCCACCGGAGACAGCCTTCTTAAGGGGGACATTTCCTATATTCGTGCTTCCCGCTGTGCAACCTCTGCAGTCCGGGTCTCCAGGGGGCAAGCTTTCTTCTCTAACGCTTCCTGCTGCGCGACCTCTGCAATTACAGCTTATGGAGGAGAAGACCCTCTCAGGACTAGCTACTGCTCAACAGTGGTCCCAGCGTCATTTCGCTCTTCCAGTTTCTGCTTCTGGTGCAACATGGAGAGTTCACAACTCCTTCAGCCTACGACTACTGCTTCACTCTGTGAGAAACCATAAGGTGTCTCACCCACTAGTCCTCGTGATCTGTCATCCATGCCAGGACACGGACATCACTTTTGTATCCAGTTCCTGGGGGTAGACCAGTGCCAGAGAATCACCTGGGTGAGGGGAGTTCGGGGAGTGGGAGTGCGACACCTGTTGGCGAGACGCGGTATCCTCCTTCCTGTAACACCTTTCCCCAGGTATGCCCCTTCCTGTAACACCTTTACCCCATCCTACCCTGTAGGATATTTAGGAACTCTACCCCCACCTCTCCCTTCACAAACACTTTCACACGGACAGCCTGCTCTGGGACAAAACAGACTCACACCGGAGCATTGCACCCGACATGTCCCACTACTATGGTCAGGCAAGGTCAGGCAATTACTGGTTACCACTCACACCTGACTTCCATTAAGCTTGCCCACACGAATGAAAGGCGGAGCAAGGTAAAGTATACAAAGGAACAGTATTCTCCAGATGGCTGCTGACCGAGGGAAGAAAGACAGCAAACCAAGAAGGGTGAGCAAAGAGGGAGATGCCCTTGATCTTTACAGCGAGAAACTGTTACTTTCCAGAACCCTTCAGATTCAAAAGCATAAGATCAGGAAACCAGAATCCGGTATTGTGTGTCGGAGATACCCGGGGCCCACCTGCACGGCTGACCGAGTCAGGGAGGAACAGCAGCCGCTGTGGTACCATCCTTGGCTCCAAGATCAAAGCAGCACCAGAGAGATCAACACAGCCGGTGAATTGGGAAGACTGATGCAAGACCGGTCTGTGTTGAAGTCAAGGTTGCAAGTGGCAACATTGTATAAAGAGCGCAAGAATGAAGATTGGTAACACGTTAGATGAAAGACGCAAATAAAGCTTCATTGCTGATGGATGTTTGAACTTTAACGGTGAAAGATACAATACCAGTGACAGAGTGGTCCGCACCGCGAGTGTGCTCAATCGAAGGTCTCTGTAAGGTATCCAGCCAAGAAGTGGCAGAAGGGAAAGTAGAAGAATGGTAAGAATGAGAGGTGAAATTAATCGAAGTGGTCCTACAACGGTTTAAGCAAAACCCATTGCACAATCAAAAGTCTTCGATTTTTGATACAAAGAGGAAAACGTAGAAATTGAGTTTGCATGGTCCGAGCCTGTATGAGGGAGACCAATTGTGCTAAAGGGATACAAGCTCGAACGTCGGAGACCAATTGTGAACACTGTGCTAAAGGGGTCCGAGCCCGAACGAGGGGGATCCATTGTCCGAGTCCGATCGAGGGAGACCAATTGTGAATATTGTGTTAAAAGGGGGCCCGAGCCCGAAGGAGGGAGACCAATGATGAACACTGGATGAGAGAACATAAGAATGTGAAAATCCTGATAAGAAAGGAACTTTGGTACTTGTTTGTTACAACAGGCCCTCTGCAATAAGAGACTGTTATTGGGAAAGAGGCTTTGGCAGAAGGCCCCGATACCTAAGCTTTGAACTAGATTTTCTATGGCCACACTCTTCATAGATTTCATCTCACTGCACTCCCTTCAAATTCCCATCCTCACGCTTCTAGGTATAACCTTACGACACTCCTGGACTTCCCCCGATATCCCTCCTTCTGGGTTTCACCTCATGTCATTACAATCTTGAGGATTTCACCAGAGTACATGGTCAAGATTTCAAGCATCACCCTTTGAAATATTACCCCATTATACTCCTGGATGTACCCTTATAATACTCCTGCTTTACACCTCCATGCAATCTTCCTGGATTTCACCCTGTGAAACTGTTCTTAAAGATTTAACCTCATTACACTCTTTCTAGATTCCCCTTGCAATACTCCTTCTGGATTTCACCTTTATTCACATTTATTATTCATCTAATCAGACTCACGTCATGAGTTATTCCACATTTCATAAGAAGGTTCTTCTGGATTTTGCCTTTTGACACGTCTGCATTTTACCTCATTGCATTCTTCTGGATTTGACCGCATTAGACCGTTGTACTGGATTGAACCTCAGACCTGCTATTTCACCTCTTTTGGCTTTCATCTCGTTATACTTTTCTTCATTTCACTTCATTGCTCTCATATTCAGAATGTTCTCCCGCTAAACTTTTCTGGATCTCTCTGTTGTCTATTTCCCTATCAAATAAACATCAATCTTCAGTTCCACCCTCTCCGATCATTTTCCTCCATAAACATCCCTCCAGCCTTCTGACCTCTCCTTCTTTTACATCTCATGCTCTCTTTGGTACTCACATGCTACTCGCCCACATAAGCATTTGCCTTTCCCCCATACACCAATTCACACATTTCCCTTCCACATTTGTCTTTTTCTCTAGAACTCGTACTCCACTGCATCGCTCCTCGGTATAGCCCTTTGTCTCCCATCTCTATTTCACTCATGTGTATGGATACATATTTTCTGGTTATTTTCGTTTTTGTGAAAACAATGCTTTTTCACTTTCGGCAGATAGTATACGTACCTATCTGGAGAACTTGCCCATTCTCCATCAACACCACAGTATCAGCCTTCTCCAAAAACTCTGTTCTGTGGGTGCAAAGTATTCTCGTCTTGTGCTTAAGAATTCCCAGAATGCACTTTTCCAGCAGGTGGCTAGCAACATCCGCATCAACAGCAGCCAGAGGGTCATCGAGCAGGTAGATCTCCTTATCCTAAGAAACCAAAGGTCATCAGGAAGAGCGGATCACTAATGAAGGAGAGAAAAACATTCACCCTCTGAACTAAGAGTTCCCACACTATGACCGCCATAACTACCACAGGAAATCTAGCTTTTAGCTATAACAATGTCTATCCATGACATTTATTTGCAAACGTTGCACAGCACATCCTCAAGCAGGAAGAATCAGAGGGCTTCTAAATCCTACTCCAATCCAGCTTCACGAATTAGAATATTCTCCAATTTCCCACCTCTGACACCAGAGCTAGCTTGGCCAATAACAAGGTAAGACTCCAACCTCCTATTCCCAGTCTGTCCAATCAGCAGACTCAATGCCACTATCTTGTCGACAACTTCACCTGGAGTTTATCGAAGCACATGCGATCACTTGAAGGTTTCTTAATGGCCTCCTCAGATGGAACCCATTTCTATTTTTGACATTTATAGAGTACATATTTGCCAAACCCAGTGTAGTCTCCGGACACAAATCTCAGAGGAGAAATAGACAGTAATAAAGAAACAGGACAGCACTGGACTAACAAGAACGTGTCATAGAAAACAAAAAGAGATAACTCAGAGGTTAGTTAAGGAAGGAAGAACGGAAATCCTGAAAAAGCCATGCTTTGAGTTCATGACGAATCTGTGAAAACGAAGAGGCAAGGCAGAGACCAAGAGGGAGAAAGCTGTAGAGAGTAGGCCCAATAACAGTAAAAGATGGTCACCCTTGCGGGTGAGACCCAGTGTGCGGTTATAAGCAAGAACATGATGGCCGGCCGCAGAGGCGTTGCTGAGGGGTGGGGGGCTGAAGGGGATATAGCCCCAGGTCTTTTGGTTGTAGCTCCGGATAGAAGCCATGGGGCTACAACCGAAAAGGTTCCATGTATTAATATCCCTGAAAAAAATATCGCCATACAAGAATGGTGCAGTTTTTTTGCAGCAAAATTAACCCATGGAACTTGAAGGGGCCGGGGACACCCCTGCAACCCTTGCTCCCATTTACCCCATAAATTATCCCCACAAATAACGTTGCCTATGGGCTTTCCCGGCGACCATATATATGGCAACATTATTTGTGGGTATAATATTACCTGATACCAACCATAAGCCTAAATAGCCCCGAGTCCTGACATTAGCGTAGCCTCAGATCTTTTCCAGACCTAGCAACACCCCTGGCCATACGTCATCGAAGCACAGTAACTGATGGTAGCAGAGTATCTTCTGGGCTTCAACTGTAAACCCACACCTCCCCTTTCAACTCCTATGTTTTCTGTATATCTGCTTTTGTCAGATTCTGAAGTTATTTATTCGTTTGGCAACTTTTCTGTTTTTCCCACTTCTTATGATCTCCTCATTGTAAAAGACTGCAACATGGCCCTTGCGCTACCCCCATCGTTTTGAGGAATTGACACCAGTGATCTCCGATAGCAAACACCCAGACCGGCAAGGGTTTTTCCATGGAAAGCATGTCTATGCACTAACTGCAACACTTTAGCAGCTGGTAACCTGACAGCAGTTCAAACCACGTGTGGGCAGTGTGTGCATGCCATGTAGAGTATGCATCAAATCAAACGGTGATGAAAAAACATAGGCAGTTAAATATGTACCAGTGCATCCCACTGTACAAAGCCAAGGCGCAATCATTTGCCTGCAAAGATAAATGCATACGTCCTTGGCGTAGATGGTACTTCACTTAACAACCGTTTTAAGACATTGATTGAATACAGACATGAGAGCAGGCAAAATACGGTTGACTTGGATTCATGTTCATCTAAAAGTGTAACTTACCTAAGGGTCCTTTCCCTGTATTGCATAGTTAGTACGTGCCCTGCTCCTGCCTGTTCTAAACTCCCCACCTCTGAGCTCTGATGAGAGTGGATTGCAGGCCAGGAGTTGATTTTAAACTATTCCTTTTGAACTACAATTCCTGTAATACTTTTCATCGAGTGACAAATGCTTCTGTCATTTTTTGCCTGTGTGGGCGGTCCTTCATTAATGCAAAACATAAAGACTTTGCCTGTGCCTGTGTACAGATTTATGTGCAGGCAAAATAGGGAGATGGCCGTTTGACTGATGTTTCCCTTGAAGTGCTCTCCAAAAATGAAAGCTTACCCAGCATGCTTTCTTTCTCCATGTTTTGCATCCGCCTATTTGTTTCACATAGTTTTTAAATATGAATCTGTGGAATGTGATCTTTACCTGTCCTGTTTGGGGAAAAGTCACTATAAGCAAGTAGCCAAATATGAGAATGTGGGCAAAATATGGATATATATGTAATATTGATATTTTCTTTCTATCGCGCTTGTACATAAGTGTTTCAGAGCGTGACAAGGCAAGGGAGGGAAACAGGGGAGAACAAAACAACGATCTTACTAGGCCCAGTGACACTGAGAAGATGAAATTCTGACATGAGGTGGGTAAAAGGGTGTAACTCTACCGCCCTGAGGGCTACAGCCATGAGAGACAAAATTGAGAGTGCAGGCATGGCACGGGGGACCTTAAGGGCTAAAATTGCAATCAACGGTGAGCCATATTATTAGCAAACTTTCAGTTCTCCTTTCAGCAGCAGTAAGCTGTGTCCTTTGGAACATGGGGGAGGGATATAGAGAGACAGGATTTACGCTGCTCCTTTCCTGAACATACCCAGAGTTTGGGCTTGCTGTGGACTAAACCAATGTGGCAACTAATCCTATGAAAAAGACAGAATTATAAGGGGACACCTCGGGCAAATAATACAACACTTGTTTGGAAATAAGTATGTGCTTCAACTTGTATTTATCTTTAATGAAGTTAAATTGTGAACTTTATTTCACCCATTGTAATAAACATGATCAGGCAACTACTTTGAGAAGACTGGAGAACAAATTGAATGATTTTAAGATATGTAATGTTCTCATCATCCCCTCTGTACATAGTTATTTTGTCCAAGATGGATTCCTTGATGGTGTCTAAAGAGCTATGTAGAGATGGGGGTAGGCGGCTCTTCTTCCCGACTTGATCTCCAAGATTAGGATGAAGTAAAGGAAAATGGTGATGTGTAAGAATGATCTTCTGGCTCTAAGGACGGCTAAATCAGTAAGGCACCCGGCCAAAGTGAAGAACACACACTAGGGGAAAAGAGGTGCAATTCTTGATTATAAGGCAGCTATGGTAATACTCGGTAATGCTTGTGGAAAATGCAGAACTGATATAATGCTGATTGGAAGACAGGGGGCACCAAGTGTTATAGGATGGCTGGGATGCTCCCAGATTGCAGGAATTGAAATATGCAGAGATGAACAAGTTACTCTTACCTTGCAACGTTCTTTCGATGGGATGGTCCGACAACGTATTCCATATCTATGACAGTAATCACCACAGCTGTGCTGCTTCGGAAAATCTTTCGGCGTCTGCGTCGATGACGTCGATACGCTGTACTCGAGGGCCTCCGTCGAGCCAACGTCACCGGATGTTAAAAGTAGGACGCACGACGCCCGTAGCCTCAGTTGTAGTTTTTTTCCCAGAACGTGTGGCACCAATCTACTGCCAGTATGACCACAGAAATCCTTGCGGAAAAGTAAGCTGCAATCGGATAAGAAATTCTGTAGCGGGGGAAGCAGGGAGGGAGCGCTATGGAATATGTTGCCAGACCATCCCATCGAAAGAACGTTACCAGGTAAGAGAGTAACTTGCTCTTCGAGGGAATTGGGTCCTCCGACGTATTCCATATCTATGACAGACTCCCAAAGCAGTACCAACGTAGGGAGGTGGGAAAAGAATGTAGAAAATACAAATTTAGAATGCCCAATCAAATTGCATAGTAAAGGACTGCCTTGCCAAAGGCCAGATCCTGCCCATGGATAGAATCGATGGAGTAGTGACGTACAAAAGTATGGACCGAAGCTCAGGTGGCTGCATCACAGAGGTTAAGAATAGGAACACCCCTCTGCAGGGCAGTAGAGGCAGCCATACCCCTAGTAGAATGGGCTTGTAAGCCTACCGGAGGGTCCTTACACGCCAAGCGGTAACATTCAGAAATTGGCCAGATAATCCATCGAGACAAAGTCTGCTTAGTAACAGCTTGGCCCAACCACCTTCCAGCGTAACCAATAAATAGTTGATCGTGCACTCTGACCCGGGACATGCGTGAAATGTAGAAGCTTAAAGCACTCCTAGGATCCAGCCTATGGAGCCTCTCCTCTTCCTTACCAGGATGTGGAGGAGGATAAAATGCCGGAAGAATAACCTTCTGGCTTAAATGAAATTCCGACACCACCTTCGGAAGAAAGGAAGGACGAATTCTAAAGACAACCCTGTCCTTATGAAACACAGTGAAGGGTGGCTTAACTGACAGTCCCTGTAACTCACTCACTCTGCGAGCGGAAGTGACCGCAACTAAAAATACAGTTTTAAGGGTTAACAGTCTCAAAGGACAAGAATGCAAAGGCTCAAATGGAGCACCCATTAGAAACTTGAGAACAAGGTTCAGATCCCAACCGGGCACCTGGAATTAGTGAGCCCTTTTAGAAACTGAGAAATTAAAGAGATTTTAAAATAAGAACACTCCTCAGACGAGCGCTTAAATATAGGCAGCGCCGCCAGGTAACCTTTAATGGTACTCACTTGCAGGCCCTTGTGGGCCAAAGAAAGCAAAAAAAGACAGAACGACAGGAATGTCACATGAAAAAAAGAATCCACATTCTTAACCCTGCGTTCTCCAACAGCAACGGTACAGGGACTTTGTTGACGGCCGTCTGGCCGAAAAGCAACACCTCCATCACGTCTTCAGGGAGGTCCCAATCCTTATACCTCAACCTTTCAAAAGCCAAGCGTGAAGGTTGAGGGACCCGACCTTTGGATAGAGAACCTGACCCCCTCCCGTGAGAGCAGATCGTCTTGGTAGGGAAGACGGCGTGGAGGGCAGATGGACAAGTCGAGAAGGTCCGGGTACCACGTCCTCCGGGCCCATGCCGGAGCAATGAGGATCATCCGGAACCAAACCTCCATAACCTCTGCAGCCCTTGCGGGATGACGGGGACTGTAGGAAACGCGTACAGCAGTGGGAAGGACCACTCCACCATGAACGCGTCTCCTAAGGTTCCTCTTGGAGGAAATTCCTGCGAGCAGAACCTTTCGCACTTCCGGTTGACACTGGAGGCGAAGAGATCCACTTGAGGGGTCCCCCAAAGGGCGAAGATCTCCAGGAGACTCTCCTGAGCCAGCTCCCACTCGTGAGAGATCGCCCTCTGCCTGCTCAGAGTATCCGCTGTCTCGTTTTCACCTCCGGCCAGATGAACTGCCGAGATCGAAATTTCCTGCTGGATGGCCCAGAACCAGAGCTGCATCACCTCCCTGCACAGAGGAAGTGACCCTGCCCCCCCCCCTTTTTGTTGAGGTAGTGCATGGCCACTGTGCTGTCCGTCAGAATCGGGACATTCTTTCCTCGCACAGTCGGCAGAAAAGCCTTCAGGGCAAGCCTGACGGCCCTCAGCTCCAACAGATTGATATGGAGTCTGGACTCTGACGGAGACCAACGACCGCTGACAGTCAACTCGTTGGCATGAGCTCCCCATCCCGCAAGGGATGCATCCGTCACGATCGTCACCTCTGGCCAGGGCAGCCAAAATGAAGCCCCCCTCATCAGATTGCCTTCGTCGGCCCACCACAGAAGGTCCTGGGCGACCAAGGGCGGCACCTGAACGGGATCCGACATCCTGCCGGAGGATTGTGAACACTACATTTTGAGAGTCCACTGCAAAGATCTCATCCGCAGTCGGGCCTCTGGCACCAGAAGAATGCAGGATGCCATGAGGCCGAGCAGCCTCAAGAACTCGAACGCCGGGAGACTCTGGGCATGTCGAAACTTGTGTACCATCTGCTGAATGTGAAGAGCCCTCACCTGGGGAGGAAAACACTGCCCCAGGGAAGTGTCGAGCACTGCTCCGATGTACTGGAACCGCTGAGTTGGCGTCAAGTGGGACTTCTTTAAGTTGAGGGAGAAGCCCAGCTTGTGGAGGGAGTGGCAGGCGACAGACAGATGATCCAGGACTTGCTCGGGAGAGTTCGCCCTGATCAACCAATCGTCCATGTATGGGGTAGACGTGAATCCCCCCTTTCCTGAGATGTGCTGCCACCACCATGAGCTTGGTGAAAACCCTCGGGGCGGAGGTCAATCAGGACCCGAAACTGAAAGTGTGAGTCGCCAACCGCGAACCTCAGGTACTTCTTGTGCTTGTGATGGATCGGCACATGAAAGTAAGCGTCCTTGAGGTCGAGAGACACCAACCAGTCCTGAAGTTGAAGGGCCTGGAGGACTTGAGAGAGAGTAACCATCCTGAACTTGTCCTTCCTGAGGAGTTTGTTCAAACCGCGCAAGTCCATGATGGGTCTCAATCCCCCGTCTTGCTTCGAAATCAAAAAATAAGGGGAATACCATCCCTTGTTCATCTCCGCTACAGGCACCAGTTCTATGGCGCCTTTCTCCAGCAGGGCTTGTATTCCCTGCGCAAGGAGCGGATCTGGACTCTTCGAAGAGAGATTCCCTGGTGGATTGTCTTGAGGCCTCTGCCGAAAAGGAAGACAGTAGCCGTGGGCTATGATCTCCAGAGCCCACACATCTGAAGTAATGGCACGCCATTCTACAAGATGCTGCGCCAGCCTTCCCCCAACCGGCAAACCATGGGACCTGGCCTCATGACTGAGCTGGAGTGGCTGCGGCATTGCCTGAGGGCAAAGAGGCAACTGCCCGAGTGGCCTTGGCACCTCGAGTACCCTGTTTTCCACCTCTGGCACTCCTACAGTGGCCCCTTTGACTTGCAGCTCCTCTCAATTTACTAAAGGATGAGTAATAACGAACGGAACCTCCCCTCCATTGCTGTCCCCTAGGACGAAAAGGCGGAGGTTGGCGAAATGCAGCGCTCAACGACTTTGCTGCAGCTTTTGAGGTCTGCAACCTCTCAAGGCTCTCATCAGCCTTGCTGCCAAAAAGATGTTCACCATCAAAGGGCATGTTGAGGAGCCGGGCTTGCACATCAGGAGCAAACCCCAACTTCCGCAACCACGCAAACCTGCGTATTACGGTGCTCGCCGCCATGGACCGGCTGACACAGTCTGCCATGTCCAGACCCGACTGAACGGACTCACACGTGGCATCCTTGCCATCCTGTACAATAGCAAGAAAACCATCCCGTTCGTCCCCTTTGGGAATATGTTCAGCCGCTAATGAAATACAGTTCCACAGAGTGTGCGTGAAACGTGACAAGGCACATACAGAGTTGGCCGCCTGAAGAGCCATACTCCCTGAAGAAAACACTTTCTTCGCCCAACCATCAAAACGCTTGTCATCCTTATCAGGAGGGATGGTAGGATACAAAGCCTGCTTTGCTGGGGCCGTAGCCGCCTGCACCACCAAACTCTCCGGAGTGGGGTGCGTGTTCAAGTAGCAGGGGTCACTACTGGCTGGACGGTATTTTCACGGCAAAGACTTGCTCACTGCCGGGAGACTCTCTGGGGCAGTCCAAGCCGCTGCCACCCTTCTATGCAAGGCCATATGGAATGGCAGTACCGGGTCAGTCGGTGGACCTTGGTCGAGGATATCCGTCAGGTCATCTTGCACAAAATCCACTGGTGGCGCAGACCACCCCAAGTAATCTGCGACCCTCGACATAAGGCGCCGGTATGAGGATTCGGCATGGGTGCCAGGCTCAGGCCTACAGAACTTCACCTCTGGAGAGGTGTCCAGACCACTGGCATCGTGCAACGACTGACGCAGGTCCTCAATCTGGCTATGACCAGATATAATGTCGTCTGGTACCGTGTCAGGAACCAACCCATCTTCAGAACCCTCACCCACCTCAGAAATATAATCCAGAGGCTGGAATGTGGGCACTGAATAAGGAACAAAGAAATGTTTTGCTTTGGCCAGAGCCTTTCTAGGGGGTTCCACCGTGCCACAGGGTACCTCCGACAGAACAGCCTCGAAAGGCGTCGAGGGAATCGCCATCGACGTCGAGCGCGGCGCCGACAGCATCAACGGCTTCGACACAGGCCTCGAGGGCAGAGCCCCGAGCATGTCTCTCGACAGTATAGTCATCGATGACGTCGACGACTTCCACGGAGGCGGGGCCTCGAGAGAGTCCGTCGACGACCTCGGCGCCACAGGCGTCGATGTCTTCTTCGAAGACTTCACAGGTTCACGCAGTCTCGAGGGCGTCAAGGACCAGGACCTGGAACGGGCATGACTAGAACGATTCACCTTGTCCGAGCGGGACCTTTCCCGCGAATCGTGCCGACCACCCGAGCCCAAAGGCGTATGAGCGGTGTCTCTAGAATGGTCACGGCCGACCCCTCTCGGAGGCGCGGACGGACCGGAACCCTACGATTCAAAAATCGCCAACATCTCCTTACGGAAAGAAGCCCATTCCTCAGCAGTTGAATACTTGGTGGGACAAGCAACCCGCCGACGGGCAGCATCCTCAGAAGAGGACTGGGAAGGCGACCGATGACGGCGCTTCGGCGAGTGCCTCGAAGAGGCAGAGGAATGGTGGGACCTACTCCGGGACCGAGACCTCCCGGACCGACGACGACGATGCAGAGAGTCGACCCTCGAATCGTCTGTCGAAAGCCCGGAGGACCTCGGCTTACGAACCTTGGTCACCTTACCTACAGAAAGCTTCTTCTTACGCACCCATAAGGCCTTTGAATTAAGCGACTGACAGTCCACACAGTCGTCTGTGTCGTGGTCCTCACTGAGGCACCAGAGGCAAGCGCCGTGCAAATCCGTTAACGACATCTTAGGCCCGCAGTCCCGACATTTCTTAAAACCCGGCCGCGGGGCATAAGAAGACGAAGACATCATACGATACTTCACAAACTAACAGGTTCGAGGAACTGAAAGAACAGAACTCAGAAGAATCGAGGCGCGCCGAGATCTCCGAAGCGAACACGTTCGGGGAAAAAACAGAACTGAGGCTACGGGCGTCGTGCGTCCTACTTATAACATCCGGTGACGTCGGCTTGACGGAGGCCTTCGAGAACAGCGTATCGACGTCATTGACGCAGGACGCAGACTCCGAAAGGTTTTCTGAAGCAGCACAGCTGTGGTGATTACGGTCATAGATAATGGAATACGTCGGAGGACCCAATCCCCTTGAAAAGGGGATTAGGAGGCGCAGGTTGGGATCTTGGGTTATGTTTCAGGCACCCTTCTGTCCCCTGACTCTGTACTCTTCTTCCTAACCCAAAAGACAAACATTCTATCCACATGTTGGACAGCATATACAACTTCAGATTATAGGTGGCATGGCGGATAGTAGCCTGGTGCCGTTTTTGTGGTACCATCGTGAGAATTTTCAGATTGTTTTGAAAATATGCACACTGTTCAGTAAACATCATACATATAAATTGAAGAACTATTGCAGTTCCATCACCTGCTGTCCAATTACTCCTGGACAGTGGGAAGCAAGTAAAGTGCTATTGTTCCATCACCTATAAAAATCGACTGAAACCTGTTCTGCGCGATTTTTGTGATGGAACATTGACACGCTTTCAAAATTGAGCACTGGTGTAAACTTAGCCTTTTGTATCAAGCAACACAGCCGAAAATGTAATTTAGACACTGGTTGAAAAAGTAAAGCAACAATGTTTCTATATCTGGGGTTTGCCATGGAGTGGAATATCATCCTACTTAGGTCCTCATCTAACAGTGACTGCTTCCTGCAGGTGGTAGGTCTACGACTCAGAGATGTTGGCCGTCCTACTTTGGAAAGTGCAGAGGTCTGGGTATTCAGTTGTCCGTTCTCTATTGCATCCAAGAACAGTGTTTCTCAATCAGCTATCTGAGACTCACCTGGTAAACTGCCCTAGCTAGGGCAATGCGAGCCTTCTGTCCCCCGCTGAGGGTAACCCCATTCTCTCCCACCTCGGTCTGGTCACCTGCTGGCAACACCTGGAAAACAAGAATGCAAGAGGGAAAAGTCAACAGCATCAAGAGAACCATACAAGAGAAATAGGAAGTAGGTCTATTAATGGTTTTTTAAAAATAATAATTATTTTCCAAATTGTTATGCTCAATATTCAGCAAATAAATGTATATGGTAAGCTGGGGTTAGGCATATTGGTGGGGTGTGGGGTGTGGGGCATGGAGAGGCAGTGGGGAGGGTTTTCTATCAAAAAATGTGGGGAAAGAAATTTGAGGTTGCAAAACAAATTAAAAAATGAAGAAAAAAAACGATCATTAGACATACAACCGAGAAATGTTATCGAGAACCGCAAGCAAAGGATTCACTTCAGAAAAAAACAAAATAGAATAACTTCCAGGACACATTTAAAAAAATCTATAAAAGATAGAACACAGAGGATTTTTTTTAACAATGGTTTTGTTGAATTTTCCAAATTGATTCATCTCTAAACACAAAACTGCATTTCAGACCGACACAACTCACCACCTAAACCTCCTAATCCCATAACAACCCTGACACGTTCACATTGGACAAAACTGTACCAAGAACATCCGGTTTGCTTACAGCAATCTCAAATTCCATATACCTACCGAGCCCAGAATGCCAACCTAGTATGTTAGTTACATCGATCAGTCCCCATCTCTTAGCTGCCACCAGAGACATAACAACAGAGGGTCCCCTTTCGTGTAAACTAATTCTCCCATATTCCGAAGACAACCAACATCTATTTCCATTTCCCAACACAGAACTGAAATGATCAATTTCCAAACAGCCTTCCAGTAGCCCTGAGGGAGAGGGCATGCCCAGATTATGTGAAATAATTTCCCACATCCTTCTTACGTTTTGGGCTCAATGGATTGTCGCTTCTCCTCATGGTTGGTATACAAGCTGTGGGAGTAATAAATCCTATGGAATAATGAAACTGGGCCATCTTGAGTCTCACGCCGATCACCATTTACCTGTGTGAAAATATCCCTTCAGCCCAATTTTCCAAACAAGGGGCATTTTTAAATCACTTCTTCTACCTCTAACCGGCCAAACTATATATTTTTGGAGTCAACACTAACAACGTGTGCACTAACAGACCAGCCACGATGGGACAGAGCTAGTGGTTTGGGTCAATCTCGGAGCTGGGTGAGTTTCTTTAGCATGTGAAAGGTTGACGTGGAGGATGACCCCTGGGCAGTTCCACCGTCCCACTGAGGTTATTCTATGCAAGAGCTGTGTTTGTGGAAGATTAGGCTGGCCGGGCCCATTCTACAGATGATCTAAAGGAAGGTTTTCGTATGCCTCTCAAGATCTTCTCTGGGAATGCCCTTTTCCCCAGCATGCCGGTCTAATGGGTCAGACTATGTTAGGAATGTGGACATTACAAGTTCACGTTTTAACTCGGTCCCTTCACACTCTGTGTTATGGTGCATAACCCCAGGTCTCAGGTACTTAACCGCAAAGACCAATGTGACGCAGCCACCATGGGTCATGCTGCTGAGAAGTCACTAAATGTCACTAAATGTTTCTGCTGCACCAATTTCTCAATGCATAGCATTTTCACCTTTCTGTGGGCGTGCCTTCATTTTCAGAACTCCTTAGCGCTGTCCTATTCCTTCCTTCCAGAGCCCATCAGCAGGGCCTCGTTCATCGATTCCCCCTTCATCCCAGCCCTTTTCCCGATTCTTCAAGCCATATGCAGTACTCGTTTCCTCTCACATAAACATCTTGTAGCATTTAGGTTGACAGATCTGAATATTTCTTATAATACTTAACTAGGTTTCCAGACAAAAATGTAAATAAAAGCCTAGGTTTGATATATTTTACTGGGCGAACAGAAAATATTATGCTGAGATGGCAGATGCCTTAGATTTCAAAGGTGCATAGAAGTCATTATTCAATGGCTGTCACAGGATAAAATTAGCAACTTGAGAAAAACGCACACTGAGCTGGTCATATCTTTTACACACAAACAAGGAAGATCTCTCATAAAACTCACTCCATTGATTGTAGGAAGAGGCATGCAAGCAATTAACCCCTGGAAGGCTCCTTTGTCTACAGGGCCACTTAGCCAAACAAAATGACATGAGATGTGATCAGCCACTGAGAATTCCCAAAAATGACCTGCTCCAATACAGAGTCCCTGAAACCGCATAATTTTCAAGGAAACACCAGTAATTACACACAAGCACCCTAAACATCTAGCACGGCCCCACACCAGAATAACATTCCTACCAGATCAAGAACAAATAACATAAGATAGGATACATTTAGATTACTAACACCACTTCATTGGGAGGCCCAGTTAGTGGTGGCTAATGAGTGGGAGCAAGGGAACGCTGGGCTGGTTCACAAAAGGCAGGAGATCAAGGCCATGCGTCTAACTCCTCTACAGGCACTATATGGAGGTTTGCACAGTCAGACCTACCGCCCGCAATAACAAGAGCCATAGAAGCTCGGGTAGTAGTCATAAATGTCCTGGGGTACAAAGGGGCGATTACAGGCTTCATGCCACCCTGGGGGAACTGACACATACCCGAGGTGTGCAAGCTGGGAACGCATACCAGATGGATAAGCAAAGGCATCAAGAAGGTGGGGGACATTATTAAAGGGGTCCAGGTACGAGGCGTACAGGCTAGAGGCCAGGGATCGGTACAAGTTTCAGCACTTGTGACATGCTTTACATAGCCAACTGGGGGCCGACATCAACATCCCTGACCATACCCCTCTGGAAATCAATTTACTCGCAGGCCGAATGGATAGGAAGGCCATAATGACACTATACCAGGCCATCAACAATTTTACATCTCAGCCACTGGTGAGGGTCAGTGCCAGGTGGGAGCATGATGTGGAGGGCTATAAGAGGAAGAATGGGTGCAGGACACAATGATTCCTTCCTTTAGTCCATTTGATATTTAGAAGCTCAATGTTCTTGGAAAGCTCGTTACCTCTCGGTGGAGTTGCTCACACTCATGTTAAGGTGCTCTCGGATTCTTAAGCGTAGTTCCCCGATAGTTGAGCCTACATACAATGTCACACACACATATAATGATATAAACCACAAATTTGGATCTGCACTTGATCAGATCATCTATAACCAATTTCTGCTTGTCCTTTGTCGCAAATGTTTGGACGCTGTTCAATGCATATTTGCATATGGTGCACGTCATGCATTTATAGAATCCTCTCGGCTTGTGTCCTGTTATCACATCGGTCTAAACCTGCGAGTTAGACTTTCATGAAGCTGGGACTTCGTTTGGTTTTCAATGTTGGGGCTTTGGTGAACACAAAGTCTGGGCGGGTAGATATGCAGTTGTTCAGGTCATTGTGTAAAAATAGCATGTCCCAGTGCTTCCAGAACATTTTCTGTATAGTATTGTTGTTTCTACCAAACCTAGTGATAATTCGTGTTTGGTTGCCTATTTTTGTCTGTCTTTCTTTTGCTCCAAGTAATGTAGACCTCTTGATTTTGTCCACGTGTTTTCTTGCTTCCCTTATACACAGTGGTATACCCTCTTTCTTTGAATCTTTGTTTTTCATGGACGTATTTGCCAGGCAGTACTAAGTATGGTCTTAACTCATTATTTAGAACCAATTACTGAGGGATAACCGCCTGCTTGCACACTAATAAAACAGGCTATGACTTGGCCAATACTTTATAGGCCTTATTTGTATAGAAATATGATTCACACTCAGCCACTACGACGATAGGCAAATGCTCACAAAATATATACATTAGCACATTGTTTTTTTACAAGTAATACCGGGACTGCCATGGGTTACGGCAACTCTAGACAGGGCCCTCATAATCTTGATACCAGACGTGATGATGTCATGGCGACGCACCGCGCATCACACTTAGATAGATTCTTCCAAGATGGGGCGGCAGAACGACAAAGCGGGTTGCCACCGCCGTCTTGGTAAGAGTCTATGCTGGAAACAAGGATCTAATCAGGTAAGATAGCTAAGACACCGACATTCATGCCCACTCGCCACTTGGTCTTTAATTTCTGCGTCTCATAGTAGAGATGCTTTGCTTCTCATCGGCGGCTTCTTATAAAGCTCATTTGGATATCAATGGTTTACTTCCAGGCCCTTGCACTAACAAGTGTCTCATGTGAACCAAGAGCCGATCACTCACGGATAAAAAAAGAAAATAGGAATCTACCAGTTGCCACCAGCAGGGTAAGCCATCTTCAATATTGAACTTAAGAAATAGGTAATTATACAACCCTGATTTACAGAATCTTTATAAACTATCCATGACACTTGCATTTATCTCAATACTACTCATGTCCATTCACAGGATATCATAACAGCGGTAGGCCTACCGGCTTTCTTAAACAGTGAGAAGGGATTCATGAAACAAAAGAAGGTAATTATCAAACCCCATCACACAATACAATCCCCCAGACCGGAGATAACAATCATAATACCAGGATATAGACACAGTGAATCACCTGATCCCACACCAATAAAGCTGCCATAATCATTCCCAGCCTGCGCAGTCCTAAAAAACATACTCCATTGGACCTTAGCACAAGGTCAACCACAGCCCACAAAACCACATAATGGCACGATACATCAACATTGAATAGTCAATACGTACAGCAATCCATCGGATTAGTACCCCGTACTCGAGTGATTTATAGAACACTTCCAATGGGTAGTCTATCGCGCATGAAGCATGAGTAACCATATGGCACGAACTGTATAGACATATGTATGCAATTAACAAAAGGTGAGTAATGGAAGTTCAATGTCTATTGCTACACTAGAGAATAGAGTGCATACTTCAACTCACACGTTAAACCTTTGCTTTTTCTACTCTCCGTTACAGACCATATTCTTTATGATGCACTGTATTTGGAACGCATAAGAATTTATATGTGTTAATGAGTTACACTGTATGAATACTGTATCACAATTAAGGGTGTGTTATCTGAATATAATTGAAAGATAATGTGGACCATACTAGATGAACAATAGGGTAATTAATATTCTGGACAACACCAGGAATCTTTGAATGAAGGAAGCCACTGGATTGCCGAAACAAAAAGGCATGTGCACCAAAGGGTTCATGTTGGCTGATTGAAGTTATATGTATACCTTACAATTGACTAAGGATTAGCCTCAAAGCATGCATGAATGTCACAGTTGAATATGGATTAATATTCATCAAACGATCATACACTTTAAACATTATTTGAAACGATAGACAATATTTATTAGTATTCATTGTATTAAACAGGCACTGGGCGCACCATTGTGGGTTGATGCTTTTTGTTTACATGTCTGGTCGTTAGACCATTCAGGTGTTATGTCATCTCCCCACTTGTTGCAGACAATGCCACGTATACAACATATTGTGATATAATTGGAAATAGGATTGCCGCAGTGACACTTGACTAACACTGACACACTTCGATAGCTACAAAATGTCTGAACTGGTTTATGGTCATAAAACCGAAAAAACAAATCCCGGAAAAAAAGTCGCATTTTTTTTTATGACGTTTTTTGTTCGAAATGGGGGGGGGTTACCCCCAAACCCCCTTTTTTCATTTTTTTTTAATTTTACCCCCTTTTTTTACTTACCCGACCCCAAAAAAGCATATAATTAAATAAATAAAAAATTCGACTTTTTTTTCGATATTTTTTTTTCGAGATTATTGTAATTCGAGATTTTTTTCCTGTCTTTTGACTGACCACCGTCTGAACTGTACACTTGAAAACAAAATCCAACTAAACTAAAGAAGACATTTTTTGTTTCTTGTGGAATTGTGGCACCTGGAACTTGGGGAAGGGAATCCTGAGTCCTAACCTGGGGGAAGAAACCTAGAGACTTGAAGAGAATATTGCATTTCTTCTCAGAAAGGTACAGAGACAGAAGACCATCCAGTATGGCCAGACTTGCTCTTAAAATTCAGCAGCTTTTCAGTGCCAAAATCTTTCCAGCAGTTAAGTAAACCAACAGCCTTCATAGGAAAATCCACCCTAACTGAGTGTAGGAAGGGGCTGGCCTAAACTAGACCACCAATAATACAAAGGTGCTTAACAAAAAGGTTTTAGCAGCCAGCCAGACAATCCGGTTGACCCAGCAGATAAAGGGGTGTATCGCCGACTTTTACTCCCTAAAAATAGGCAAATACTCCCGAAAAATAAAAAGAGGGAGTCAAAAATACTCCCGACACAATAAATAGGAAACCAACACATTGGTGCTTTCACCCACAGAGCTCATGGATATGTTTGGGGTAGTATTATACAGTAGTATACATAGTTCTACAGGAAGAATTGCTGCCTGATCCGGTGAGGTAAAAAATAATCTTTTCATGTGCATGAATATCTACGTGCAAAGAAATATTCATTAGAAGAAACAAAAATCTCTTTTACAGTTCAAACATGTTGACTCATTTATAAAACACTCCTATTGAGAATGTGACTTATTTTTTTACTCCCTAAAAAATCATTTTACCCCCAACTTTAAAAAATGGGGAGTAAAATACTCCCAGTTCAAAATCTTATCTGGAGCACTGGGTTGACCCCAAGAACCACCAAAGTCCCAGGAACACTCCCACAGAATATACAATGGCCAGCCCAGGGACTGGCCTAAACCAGTTCAAACCACTATGATGGGTGCATAGCTGGGCTCTAAGGTAGCCCGCTTGTACAGAGCAGCAATTTTAGGCCTTCCGCTTGGTTTCCTCAGTGAAAAGGATGGCCCAAAACAGAATGGGCAAGAGCAGTACATACAAGAGTACATTAGTGCCCCAATGGCTACTTAAGGTACATGGGGCTACTAATTTGGTACGTCAGCTTGCACCCTGTGCCTCGCTCCCATGGGACCATACACTTAAAAGGGTTGCAATGGGAGGAGGTACTACTGTGATGGGTCAGAAATGTGAGGCGGACAACTTCCAGATGATGTGTCAAACAATGCCATTTTATTAAATTCAAAATGTCAACCAAACGCCTCACTTGCCCTACTCTAACAGGGATTTCCCTGACTAAATAAACTAAGGGAAATACTCCAACATAACCTTTCTGGCCCTCACACCTATACATAAACAAGAAAGGATATGGCAATTCACAATGTCAGTATTTGTATTCATAACACCTTCAAAGTTTTTTAATGTAACCTGAGCCAACACCCAGGTTTTAAGTCAAAGTCAATTCTGTTGAATAACACAAAATAACAAGTTAATCCAGAGTTGAAACAGAGTTCCAACACAGTTATTAACAAAGTTTGGTTGTTAAGGAAAACTTCCAACAATCCACAGTTCACCACAGAAAAGATTCTTCTTCTACAGGAAATATATAGTTCAAAGTTCCTTAAACAGTTCCAAAGGGATTCTTGGTCAGGATGATAATTTATAAGATTCACAAAACACAAATAGGTTGAAATTGGCTTCTCTTCATAGTGCTTCTCTCTCAGCACCATGAAACAAAACAACTTCTTCTGTTTGAGAACAACTTTGCAGTACATTCAACTTCTACTGCAGTAATTTACACCCAGTCCTCTACTTCCATTTCTGTCTGGTACACTCTCCTGCCAGACCCAACTCCTACAAAGAAACAACATGCAGTTTCACTTCTCTGCTTCACAGTGTTTCAATTGTATCGTTTGTGAAGTTTTAGTTCCACTGACACGTCTAAAGTTTACCACGTCTACAACTTTAAACAGCTTTAAACAACTCTTCACAATTGTGTAGCAAAGACAAGATTTATACCAATGCCATTTTACCTCTGCTAGACAAGCAATGTATCTTTCAATTATTTTTTTTAAAACTCTTTTTATTAGTGGTCACAAAAGATACACAGCATTTATCACATCATTTTCACAGTACACAACAGGTACATGATATATACCTCATTCGAGTGTTCATGATTACATAGTCTCATCTTCCTCCGAAATCACATCACATAAGTACATCCTGAAAGGACCCCAGATGTCTTTGGGCCTGCTCGTAGTTGGGCGGGTAATAACAAACTGTTCCTCTGCTTCGTTTACATATGTTCATTCTCGGAGGAACTATTTCATGTTGGGTGGGGCAGCACTCTTCCAATTTTGCAAAATGCATTTTTTGGCTACAGCACATGAGATGTTAAACAGTCTCCTAATTTTCTCAGAGCATTTGCCTATGTCACCAAATAGGTATTTCTGTGGCCTTAGCACCGGGGGAACCTGCGTGATTTCCTCCAACATCTCCGCCACTTCTCTCCAGAAGTCCGCAACCACCGGACACCCCCAGTACATGTGGAACGCTCCCGCCTGAGGGGTTTTGCACTTGGGACACTCACCCGAGCCCACCAACGTGAACTTGGTTATTTTGGCTGGGGTGTAGTGTAGTCTGTTTAGAATCTTAAACTGAATCAAGCGTAGGCCAGCGTTCAAGGATACCTTTTTGGTAAGTGAGCAGTATCTGTCCCAGGTCGTATCGTCAATGGGGGTCTGCAGATCCCTCTCCCATTTGTCTTTGACATGGTTCGTTGTAGGAGAGTGTGCCTGGACCGCTGCTTACAGCTTGGAGATCCCCAGGTTGCCCCCAGCCGTTATCAGTTGTATACATGGATGTGTGGGGGGGATCATCCGGGAAGAGTGGCCAGTGCCTCTGAAAAGCTGATCTCATGCGATAGTATTGGAGTGTTTTGAGTGGACCCCCTCCCAGCGCCCTCAGTGTGTCTGGCAAGGTCCAAATTTACCGTCAACGTACATATCACCCAGTTTCATTTCCTCATTGGGATCCCAGGCCTCCCGCAGGTTACAATCGTGTGTTGGAGATATGCCCGGGTAATTCCAGAGGGAGACCTCTGGGTTATAGGGGGTTTCCACTCCCAGTCTTTTAAATATAGCCTTCCATGCCCCAACCGTACAGCTCCCTGGGTTATAATCACACGTCTTTATAATGCGTATCAAAAATTACAGACTGTATACTCGTGGGGTGTGTGGTGTGTTCTTCTATCCACGTGTGGGGGGGGGGCCTTCCGTCTCTCCATACCAGTATCGCGCGAACTGGGCTTGGGCAACGTAGTAATACAGTTCAAAATCAGGCGCCGCTATGCCGCCGGAGGAGTATGGTTCGGTCATTTTTTCCCATTCCTATCCTTGCAGTTTTACCATTCCACAAAAAAGTTACCACCATGGATCGGAGCCTAGCAAAGAAGGGTCGTCCCGGCCATATTGGGATATTGACAAACAAATATAGTAGTTTGGGCAAGATTATCATTTTAAGGACTGCGACTCTACCATGCAGTGAGATCGGAAGGCGTCCCCACATCGACAATTTGATGCTTAAGGTGTGTAGCGTGTTCTCATAATTATCTGTGTAAAGTGTATGCCTGTCTCCAGAGACCAGTATTCCCAGGTATCTAATGCTTTGTTCAGACCATTTGAGTCCAGATAGATTATCTGGGCGTCTGGTTGCCGGAGTAAGCGGGAATATTTCCGATTTGGTCTTATTTATAGTATATCCGGAGTAAACTGTGAAGTTCTGAATCTCTGCCATTATGGGTGCAATATTGGTTTCTGGTTCACGGACGTACAGGAGCGCATCATCCGCATATAGGGAGATCAATTGGGTAGAGCCTTTCAAATTTATCCCCCTACCCGAGTGTCTCAGTCTAATCGCGACTGCCATTGGTTCTATTGTCAAAGCAAATAATGTCGGCGAGAATGGGCACCCCTGCCTTGTGCCCCTCACCAGTAGGAACAGCTCCGAGATGGTTCGGTTAGTCAACACTCGTGCCCCAGGTTCAGTGTATAACAACTTCACATATCTGATGAAGTTTGGGCCCATGCCAAATGTTTCTAGCACTGCTAGCAAATAGGTTCACGACACCGAATAAAAAGCCTTCTCGGCATCTAGGGATATGGCCACCGCGCTCCCCTTAGGGTCAATTTGTGCCATAATACCAAAAAGTCTACGGAGATTAAGGGCCGTGGATCTAGTGGGGGATAAACCCATTTCGGTCGGGATGGACAAGTGTAGGGACTTCCGGTAGGAGCCGGTTTGCCAGCACCTTTGCAAATATTTTGGCATCCGTATTTATAAGAGAAAGGGGCCTGTATGATGATATATTCTGAGGCGGGCGACGGGGTTTAGGGAGTACGGTTATTATGGCTTCTCTCAATGTCGGGGGCAGTTTGTTGCTTTGGAGTGCTTCCTCCCACACATGCAACAGCACCGGCACCAGCTCCTCACGGAACTCCTTGTAGAGCTCCGCGCCCAAACCGTCAGACCCTGGAGCTCTACCCGATGCCAATGCTTTAAACGCCTCTGCGATTTCCTCGGCGGTGACCGGCTGTTCTAATGCCATTCGGGCCTCCTCAGAGAGTTTGGGCATTGCAAGTGCCTCTAAATAGGATTTGATTTCCGGGCTTGCCTTAGTGTCATTGTTGCTATATAATTCTTGATAGAATTTAGTGAACTCATTGTTAATGTCTTGCTCCCCCAGGAGTACCTCCCGCTGCGATGTCTGTATACTTGCAATCAGGTTTGTTTGCCATCTTGTTTGAGCAAGTTGGCCAGTGTCCTCCCGGCTTTATTCCTCTCGCCATATCTACAGGCGCGGACCGGTGCCGCCATATATTGTACTTCTCTTGTGGCCAATTTGCCAAATTCGTGAAGCCGTGTCTGAATTTCAGCCAGTATTGCCTTATCTTGTGTATGAGTGTAGGTTTCTTCAAGCTCCCCTAGTCAATTTTCGATTTTGGTTAGTTCAGTTCGGACCCCTTTCAGGAGCCCCACGGATTTAGATATCAAGGTTCCTCTGACCCAGACCTTAAAGGATTCCCAGACAGTAGAGTATCTGTCGACCGACCCAATATTATTGGTGAAGAACTCTGCCACTTCTGTGTGTAGCTCTTCCACAACCTTAGGGTCGTTTAATATTCCTCCCGGCATTCTCCATCTTTTTTCAGGTCTGGGGCAGTTGCGCAACTCAACCTCCATCAACACAGGGGAATGATCGGACAGTGTGCGGGATAGTATTTCGCATGTCTGCAATGTAATGTTCGCAGCAGGGGGGACAAACCAGTAATCGATCCTAGACTCAGAGTCTTGAACTGAGGAGTAATACGTGTATCCCCTTCTATTCGGGTGTAGCAAACGCCAGGCATCTTCAAGTGAAAGCTGTGGTAGAATGTTTTTCAGGGTAACAACCGTTTTGCTAGGTGACCTGATGGCAGTACTGTATCTATCCAACCCGGGATCAAGGGCAACATTAAAATCTCCTCCCCATAGTATAGTGGGTATACCTATTGACACAATCAACTGATATATAGACGTATAAAAGGAAGGGTCATCAATATTGGGACCATATGTGTTCACCAGAAGCAGACGCTGGCCCGTGACCTCACCCCAGACCAGTACATATCTGCCAAGCGGGTCAATCTTTTGGCCCAACAACTTGAACCCCAATCCTGGATGACTAAGCGTAATGACCCCCCTGGACTGGGACGAGTAATTGGTATGGAATCTCAATTTGCCCCATCTGGGCAGTATGTGCTCGTTATTCGGATTCATCATGTGCGTTTCTTGTAGCATAACAATCTGGGCACCATGCCTGGCTATATAGTTGCCTACTTTCTTAGTTTTCAACTGGTTATTTAGCCCCCTTACGTTCCACGACAACAGTCCCACTTTTAATCCATCACCAATGTATCATGAAGAAATGTTTCGTTGACACCACGCATCTTAGGAGCATACTGTTTGTACAGGGCGAGTATTGCTAGCATCTGCGCAACCACTGGTTTAACCATTAACAAACATTCTGCTTCTTTTGTCCTTACCTCTGGACGGGGCTCCTGAACATGGGGCCCATTTACAGTCTCAAACTGTGAGTCTGCGTAACAACAACTTATTTTATACCCTCTAACCAGCCCTCCATCCTCATCATCACCCCCAACTTGACGATGTTCCCATTTCAACTTGTGGAATTTTCCAGGGGTGATCACGTTGCCTCACATGACAGCCAACCTCTGTTCCCATCTCCCCACCAATCAACGGATCTTGAGGGCGACCCAGGCGCCATTCAGCTTCGCCCTGGACCAAAAGCCAAACATGTAGGGGAAACACCGGCGACCCAAGCATAGTTGAGTTTATCTTGTGTTGTAAGTCCGCCAGACGGGGTCTGTTGTTCTGTGCCGGCCTGTCCCCTCTGGGAGGAAGGGGTATAGAGGACTCTATATACGCCAAGGCTTCAGTCGGCTTTTCAAAAAAGTGCGCTCTCCCTGCATGGTGAATCCTCATCTTGGCTGGGAACATCAGAGCATAAGAGATCTGGCGTGCTTTCAAAAGTTTCTTAACTGGTTCATAGGACCGTCTGCTAGCCTGAACCGTGGCAGAGAAGTCTGGGTATATATGTATACGGCCCCCATCATACTGCAGTGTTCCAGCTTCTCTCGCCAGGCGCAGGATAGTGTCTCTATCTCTGAAATTAAGGAGACGTGCAATTATTGTACGTGGTGGTGCGCCTGGTTTGGGAACCGGTGCAAGCGTGCGGTATGCTCTCTCCACCAGGAAATGTTCGGAGAATGCCACAGGCTCGAACAGGGTTTTGAATAGCGACTCTAGTTGTTTCTCCATTTGCCCCTTTCCAAAGGACTCAGCCACGCCCACCACTCGGACATTGTTCCTCATCGACCTGGATTCAAGATCTTCACATTTATTCTGCAATGTGCGCATTGTCTCTTTGATAAGAGTAATGTCCCGACCGTGTTGAGTAATAGTATCCTCATTTACACTTATTCTGTTCTGAGTGTCCGTGATACGTGCGCTCTATCTATTCTGGCACTATTCTGGCCCTCATGGAGCCTATAGTGACCACTATCTCATCCAGCTTCGCGTTTACTGCCAGGAACCCATTCTGCACCAGCCTCGCTAGCTTGTCTTCTCTCGCCTCACTTTCTTCGTGGTTTAAACTGAGCTCTGTGTGCACCTCAACTGTCATGTTTTGGTTTTGGCCACAGGTATAAGTGTCCATTGGTCCCTTTCTCGTTTCCAGGGGTCTTGGCTGCTTTGCCTGTTTTATGCGGCCCCCCCCATTTTGTTGCAGGGGTGTGCGTCACTCCTAGCTGTACTTCTGTTAGTGTCCAAGACAAGGATGCTTATTGGCGTTTGTTCCTTAGTAATACGTTTTGCGTTGCCTGCAAGGGATGCAGCTACGGGTATGCCCGTGTTCTTTTCCGAGCCTAAGGGCATCAAGGTGTATATGCCACGAGTGGACTGTGACCTCCCCCGTATGTGATGTTGTGACCGTATTATCACAAAGTTTCAGTTCAGCTTCCTCCCCTGGGACCCATATGCATTCCAAGTGCCCTCTTTCTCAACATCAATTAAGTTTTGATGTCCATTGGCCCCGAGTCCTCCCTTTCTCTCAGTTTCTGTGCATGAATTGGATGTTCCAATACAGGGCCGCGTGGACAGTCTTTACGCGTTTTCAGGTGACCAACCAACGCCCCCGTATCCGGTAGCAGCGCGGGGGGGCGTCAGCGCACCCCTTAATTTGAGTATGTCTTACCGGGTGTCATGTACCGCACACATAATCTCTTTAGGTACAGGCCAACACGTGTGCCCGCCACCGGGGTCCGCGTATCGCCATTCCAAATGTTCAAAAACATGCAGTCTGCCACAGGCTAGGGTTTTTCATAGTGTGCAGGGCCCAGGCGCGAAGCGGTCACAAACAACTGTGGGGTCGGGTCAGGTGACAGCCGCCCCCAGCCGCCGATGATACATGTGGCTGCCGCAGCCGTGAGGCCGAGCTCACCTAGAGTCGCGCGTCTGTGCCGCATCACCCCCGGAGAGTCTTAGTGGTCGCAGTGGCATTCAAGGATCCGTTGTAGAGCCCCCTTCTGTCGTGGCATCCGAGAAGGGAGCCAGGGCTTCCGTATCGGGTCCGCTTGCCAGTGTGGGTCGTAGCCGACTTCCAGCTCGGCGTAGCCAGTACTTGTGTGTCGGGTCGGGCGCAAACCGCGTCCAATGGCTCCACCCCCCAGCGGCCTTCCGCCACTCTGCGATCTCGGCCAACGGGTGTTTCTGCCTGGTTCTCTATGCCGGATCGCAGCAGTGCAAGGTGCCGGTCAATGTTCAAAAGGCTGTATCTCCGTAGCCATGTGCCGTAGCCGCTCAGGATTTTCTATGCAGGCGCACGGATATCCCGACTACCGGCGGCACAGTCTTCAAGCCTCCTAGGTGGTCTAAAAAAGGATAGATTGGCTCAGGATCTTTCGGTGGAGCGGGAGCTCCGAAATCAGGCGGCCATTTTCCTTGTGCGCAACATCGCCCCACCCCGTATCTTTCAATTCTTAATACCACTTCCTTCTAGGGCCGCTTGTCAACCACTTATCTTTTGTCAAGCCACCAACCAAGTACTTACAATTTTATCTTTACTGGCTTTGGCAATGTGTGTTCTTGACTAACTGCTGTTTCTTTTACACCATAGTCACTGATTTATAAGCTCTACCTTTAGACATATTATATTAGCCCCTTTTCTTCTGGTACCAACAATTATTTCCACTGAAGCCTTTTCTTTAGCCTCTTTTGACTGAGGGCAATGCTTGTTCAAGCCTGGGTTTAAGGTAATGCTTGTTTGTTTTCTTTGGTTCACAATATTGAGACTTAACACAATGTTATTGTGGCTTTACTTAGGGTCTGTCTTCGTGTTAGAATCACTTTTAGGTACACCCGATCCGTTGTTAACGCTGTTAAAGCTATTTCTGTAATTTATAATGTTTGAAAACCTCTTTCCAAAGCATATTTCTCTATACGCGAGTGTAACAATTGTTACACTCCATTGTCCAACACGCTCCGGTCAGCTTAATTCAAATTCACTCTTTTGCGAGTGAACAGCACCTGGTTACAGTTGCTCGCCTGCGACGCCTGAAGGCTTGGGAATGTGCAGTAACACTCACCGGCTTCTTGGCCTTTGTCACAAGTAGCAGGAATTCTACTACATGTATTTTCTCGACCAGGCACACTTCTCTCACCAAGCTGCCTTTGGTCTCACCACATAGGCATGGAGTTCAGCTCACCACGGCCCGCTGAAGCACGCCAGCCGAAAAGCAACGTTTTCTGCATGCTTCTCACTGCGAACGCTCTGCAATCAGGTTCACATGTGGGAAAGCTTTCGAACCTTACGCTTCCTGCTGCGCAACCTCTGCAATCCGAATTTAGGGGGACAATGGCCAACTCAGGACTGGTAACTGGAATAAGCCGATAGAAAATCCTGGCATCCTTTCTTTCCTCCCACTTCTGTGAATTCTGCCAGCCAAGTGCTTTCTTCTGCCACCTTCTCCTGCCCCAGCTAACAACTGCTACTGCTCCTCCAACCACAACCACAACTAATGGCCTGCACCTGATGGAGCTTTTTAAGTCTCGCAGCCTCCCTCAGATGTGAGCTGTTAAGCCTAATTGCCTGCTCTTCTTCGTCCCAGTAATCTTGGGATTATGGGACTTCCCTGGTAACAGAATTAGTTGTCACTGGTTAGAACTATGTTGTTCATACATTTTTACAAGTGCTTCATCGGATTTTATCACAGATAGGGAAGGCAGTTCATTTATGCCACCATTTACAGGTTTCTTTCATCTGTACCTTTGGGAGCAAGGGGGATTTTATCCATACAAGGTACAACGGGTTCATCCTGAAATGCAGTGGTTAAAAATGTTGCACCCACTTTGCCCCTATCTCTAAACGTAACATGGGGTTCAGATAATGGCAATAGGCTATATATGTTTTGGCATACAACAAAGGCTACTACTCCCTTCCCAAGGAAGGCGTCTCATCCCCCGGGATCCCGTCACTACCCAGGGCCTCATCTCCACCCGTGTGATCCTCCCACAGTACACCATCCCCAGGATATGGGTACAGGAAGCGTCTTCCTTTCCCTGGCCACCTGGGAGGAGACTTTAGGCAGGGGTACAGTGAGGGATCTGTAGGGTTCATCACACTACCCATCTGACCACGTACATCTGTCAGAGATCCAAGTAATAAGAGAAGGAAGAATAACATCAGAACCCCTAAAAACTACATCTGCCCTCAACAACCACCAAATTCATAATGAGGCCTTAATGCTGACTATCTGAGCGGGTGTCATATTTGGTGAGCTGTTACACATAAGTTAAATGCGAAATGTATTACTTAACATCTTCTCATCTCTGTCCATACCTAAAGTAAATGAGTGGAGGCACTGTTAAATTAAATCTAATATTTTGCTCAAGTTGACTGTTTGGAAGTGGGACAGGGAAAGGAAAGACACTCAGGTGGCCCAATGTCCACACCTTATCTGGTTTGCATCAATATGCACTCTTCATCCCAAACAAAAGGCTTACGCTTTCAAAAGCTGCTTCGCTGCGCAAGTACTCACGTTGAGGTCGTCGGTCAGCGTGCATGCCTCAATCACTTCCTGGTAGAACCGAGCATTGAACCCTCTTCCGAATAGGATGTTTTCTCTTATGGTGGCAAACTGTATCCATGGCTCCTGCGATGCTAGTCCGAAGCCCTGCTCCCGGTCAGAGATGTACACCAGCCCACCTTTCCTGCAGCGTAGGGCAGAGAGACAGTAAAGCAGGCAGAAAGTGAATGGCAGCGGGCACTCTGGAGTCACATACGAAAATTGGTAGAATAATAAAACATATACCTGTCCCATAAGCAAACTGAAAAATGGTTATTGAACCAGGGCAGCGGAAAATTGTTTTATTCATATTCCTTCACAAAAAGGTCTTACCAAAATAGTGAGAAATAAACTTCGACATAGTCAGATGCACGGTTTTAAAATATACCCACAATATTGTTAGAAGAAATATGCTGTTTTATTTTTAGGAGAAGGAATATAGGCAATACACTGCCCTTAAGCGTCTTTGGTTCACCTAGCAGTAGCTCTTTTCAAGCAATAAGGAAGAGCTCTCAGGACAGAGTGGGGTAGGCCAGAACATAGATTATCACAGTAGTGCTTTGAATAAAGGAATGCACAAAGGGTATACATTTTTTTAAATTAATTTTAGAATAATAAACAAAACCAAAACAATAATCACATCACAATGTCTGAAATATTTGAACCAACAGGGCTAACCACCAAGCAGTAGCACATATGATATAACAAACAAAATTAGCCATTGTTATAGACTTTCGCAGTATCAAGGTATGATCAAGACATTGAAACCAATTAGATCGTGATGTATATGTCCCTGCATTGTTGGGGTCCCTCTGCATTCCCGCATTTATCCGAAATCGTATCAAATATGTTGGGGCAGCCTCTGGATCTATATATCGTATCCTCCATTGCCATATAGTTGTGCATTTCTAACACCCACTTGGATACCCTGGGCACCTCTCTAGCCCCCCAATGCATGGCATATTCCTTTCGGCTCCTATCAAAGCATTGGAAATAAACTTGTTCTTAGTATTGCGAGTAAGCTGTTTCTCCCCATACACCCAGCAGTATTAACTTTGGTTCCACTGGAATTGGCTCAGACACCGCTGCGGACACCTTGATGATGATCTTACACCAGAAGTTCTGGCTCTTCAGGCACAACCAAAGGGTGTGTTAAAACGTTCCCCGAGCAACATAATATCGTAAACAGCTGGAATCTGCTTCACAGCTTAATTGAAACAACATTTCCCAGGTGTAGTATGTTCTGTAAAAGGTTTTCAGTTGAATACGTCGATATTGAGCCAGGATTGCTATCTCCAGGGGAGCCATTAGAGCCTGCTGCCACTCTCCCGCCTCAGTAGGGCCCATGTCCACCCCCCCCCCATTTCTGTTGGAGTTTTGTCAAGGGGCAAATGGTAAAGCTACAGAGATTTTGGTACAGTGTTGAGATTGCCTTCCTAACCAGAAGCTCTGTGTGCATATTGGCTTCAACTGCATCGCTCTGGTCAAACATAGTTCCCTCAAAAGTGTGACCACATGTCATGTCAGAATTGGACGTATTGCTAGGTGTCCAAATTTGACAGTTGTAAGTTTTGCTGCAGCTCTCAGAATGAGTACACACAGGGTATATGTCAAATATACTTTAGGTCCTTTAGCAGGTGTTAAGATAGATTTCTAAACTCTGGCCTGGTGGAAGGAGTTTAAGAGGCCACACTAGTTATAGTGAACAGGGGAAACTCTAGGAGTTTAGCCAAACCAACCAAGGTAGCATGGAGAGTGGTCAAGGCTAAGTCTAAGGAGAGGTGAGTGGGGTCAGGGGTCCACGATGAGTCCACACAATTGGTTCATTTTAATAACAAAATTGAAAGATGGAGAAAAAAAAGACATATACAATTCATTAGAATAAAAAATATTAAATTCCAACCACATAAAAGGACGAAATAAGAAAAAAACAGGAGGTAAAATTAGAAAGAAATTAATACATATGAAGATCTAATTCTGTACTTTTACTAAAAAAAGAATACAAAATTATTAAAAACAGAATTCATGTCAAACAGTCTATTTAATATCCAGTTTCAAGGTACCAATAAACCCCACCACTGTAACCACATCTGATGTTAAACTACCTCTTTAAACTACCTCTTAGGCATCTTTTCCAGAAACATTCCGGATCGATCAAAGCCATGTTATAAAAAAAAAGTTATTAAAGCATCTGAGACTGGTAGTTTGTACCATAGGGCATTAAAGAATCAAATGATACAAAGTTTCCATTTGCTCTTTACAGAATCTGCAAACAGTGTCTTTTGAAGATATTATCTTATATTTGCATAAAATCACTGGTCCTAATACAATTACATCTAAATCTCAGAAATGTACCTTGAGCTACCTTTACAGGATAAATAGAAAGTAACAGAGCAAGGACGCCAAGCTTCTTGTGATCCGCAACCAAGTGAACTAGTGAGTCATAGCTATGCATTTTATCCATTGTTAATTGCCAATCCCATCGGTCCAAAAGCGCTGTGAAATAACGAGCGACTCTCTATGAATTACAGGAAGAAGTTGAACGTAATTTATTGGGGACCTCGTCTATAGGTGCGGATTTTCCAGTACTGTCTAGAATTTTAAATCTCTTAGACAAAGGTCACGAACATACACATGCACAAATTACTTATTCCCAGACTTTGTTAATAGAGGTCATATCAAAAGTTAACAGGATTGAAGGGCTTCTATTCACCTGTGATGCGGTGGCTGCTTTAACAGGGGGTAGGCAAAATCTTCCAACTCAGATGAGTGATAAAGCTACCCAAACTCAAGTCGATTCGACATTGGGGATAAAATCGATTCCCACATTTGCCGCTGTCATTGCCAATATTGACAAAAAAGAGGAATCTAATTTATCAGCTAAACAATTGGATCAGTTGATAATGATGGCATCAGCAAATGCGGTAGCTGTTCAACAGATCCTTCTAGGAACTATAACCAATACCCAAAATGTACAGTCAGCTCAAGAAACACTGCCTACTGGACAAGTTAGGATCGAGCTAGTCCCACATCCAATTGCTGTAGGCATAGAAGAACATCTGGATAGTCCCTCTGCATTAACTAATTTAATTGATCTTGATGACGAATCTCAGAATATGCATGGTATGACAGGCTTACAGAAGGTAGTGAAAGTGGAGGATCAAGCTTACGAACCAGTTCTAACCAGAAAACAAAAGAGATTCTTGGTAAGAGAAGCAAAACGTAAGGTTCAGCATGCAAAAAACATAAAAATTATGAAAAAAAAACAAGTGCAGTCATAGATGCGAAACAGTTGCTTAAAGTTGACTTCAAAAATATGTCAATGGAAGAAGAGAAGATTGATCTCCAACAATTAAACCAAGAGTCCAGAGCGTTATTAAACATAGACGCTAGTCAGGACTCGGCAGGTAAGATGAAAGTGGGCGAGAAACAACTGAATGAGAAACACAAAAGCGACCTACTCCATGATGAAATTAGGGTGGGTGCCAAACAAAAACAATCTGACCTGCTAAATTTCTTCCCTGCCTTGTATATAAAAAAGCGCTGAAGAAAATTAAAGTAGTTGGGCCGGCCAAACTGCCAAATAATGCTGCTCTTAGTAAAAGCAAAAAAGGCAGTCTTAACAACAATGGCCCACAATTACAACCTACCCAGGATGGTGAGCCAACAAAAATAACTTCCCCCAAGCAAAGGCAATTGAATAATAAGAGTAAAGGACCTGAATTACCCTGGCCTAATGATGATGGTGTAATCGGTGATTTACAAGAGAGTATGCCTTGTAAAAAAGAGTTAGAGAGATCAGTGGATAGATCTATTGTAGAGCCCCAGGTCCGTGTACATAAACTGAATGCAAGCATGTATGAGCTTATGCCAAAGTCTGATGTTATGACTGTAACTGTGGACATGCCAGCTATAAAGGGTTGGGAATCCAAAAATGTAACTAGTGGAAAAATGAGTTTGAATCGCTCGGCGATGCTGAAGGCTTTTCAAGCCATAACGGCACTGCGCACTATCAGAAGCGATGATATTGATTGGGTAAGATTATCACATAACAATCCAATACAAATGATTTGTGGCTACCATTCCCATATTATTACGAGATTAATCTGGGAACAACGGGATGATTTGGAATCATTGGGCCTATCTCCATGTCTGTTTCGCTCTGACGAGCTAGCTGAAATTTTTTTTGATACCCTCCCAGAACCTCCTGCAATCCCAAATGGGGGTGGAATCCTCCCATTGATGAATGAGGACCTTATGAAACAATTTATGATCTTCGCAGCCTCCTTTTCGGGTATGATGGGTATGGGTGCCACTAATCCAACTGCTGTACCTAAAACAATGGATAGACAGTAGGATCAAACAAAGGCGCTATCGTTTGTGTCATGGAACTCTTGTGGGAATTCAAATTTGAAGGCATGGATTGCATCACTTGACATTTATACCAGGCCAGGGATATGTTTGATCCAGGAAACCATGGCAGTAGGTGTATTGGATTTGGATGGATACTATACCCATCAACAACCTGCTATTAGAGGTGTCTTGGGTCGTCCTGCAGGGGGCCTTGCGCTCCTAATTGATAAAAAGTGGAGGTTAGAGTCCGCGTTAAAGTGGGCTGATGATTCACTCTTGGCAGTGGAATTTAATTACAAGGATGGGTTAGATCAGGTCTTCCTTATAATTAATCTTTATTGGAATCCAGCCAAGTCCTCGTTTGCTACAATTACCACACAACTTGACTTGATCTTGGAACAGGCCTTTTCAGATAATCCAAGTGTAAAGGTAATTATTGGTGGAGATTTCAACTCCTCATGCCTAGGGCTAAATAACGACGGAAAACCTGGGCATAATGACCATAATAAGAAATCGATAAGGAATGGCAAAAAGTGGGTAGAATATCTGTTGACTTGGGATCTTCAAATGGTGCCATTTAAATTAGGAACGCATAACTACACTTGGACTAGAAGTTCATGGTTTTCCTTGATCGATTATGTCTTTGCCTCTTCAATGTGGATGCAGTCCATAGAGCCGATTACGATTATTAATCTATGTAGAGGTGATCATTTAGCATTGAGCTCAAAAATTGGTGTTAAAATAGGTAGTCATGAACTTAATTCTGGACTATCTACCATTGAATTTAATCGTAACCGGCTATCGGTTAAATGGACCTCAAAGAGATGTCAAAAAGTTATAGAGAATATGCAGGATGACCAGTTACTGATACTGGGGACGATTGTAGACCAACAGGCCTGTGTGATTGCTGAGATACTGAATCTAATAAGAATTGCTATACATGTGGCACATATTACTAGTACTCAGGAAACAAATGCTTGCTCAAACCATCGTTACCTTTATAATCAGAGGGTGGTAAACTTGCGTAAAGAGAAACGATACAAACTTCGACAACTTGTCTTGTGTGCATATACAGAAAATGAGTATTGTGTCTTGAAAGCACAGATCAATTTGACATATAGAACACAAAAGCATGAGATATGAATTGATAAACACCGATAACCAGAATCTCTTAGTATTATTACTAAAGAACAAAACCAGACAGGTGTGGGGCAATTTGCGGACTTTGATTGGAAGGTCTGAAATCCTCGAAGAACCATCTATTGCCGCAACTACATGGGTTAGTTATATTAAAGCGAAGTATGCTATGCCACAAGGGTTTCAAGCTTCCCTAGATATGAACTGGCCTGAGCCTAGAATCGGTGTCTGTAGTTGGACTAAAGAGGATATATGTATGGCGATTGTAAAATCAAATGGTTCAAGAGCAGCTGGCCCTGACGGGATTCCACCATGCTTAATTAAACTTAATCCAGAGATGTGGGCATCGATTTTTAAGATTAAATTCGATGCTATTCATCTTTTAGGTGAAATTCCGAGGTCTTGGCGCTCTGCAATTATTATCCTAGTATACAAGAAGGGGCCTATGAATGAGCCAGCTAATTTTAGGCCCATCGCTCTAATGGACTTGTCTGCAAAAATGTTTACCAGTTTAATATTGCTATCCATTCAACATCATATTTGTACTAATAATCTCTTGTCTAAATTCCAAATTGGTTTTCGCCGTTATATGGGATGCCAATTAAATGCTACTGTCATTGCCCATGTGTATCAGTTGACTAGGTCATCTAGTTCGGGGCCGATCTATATGGCAGCACTTGATTTAAGTGCAGCATTTGTTTCAGTCATTAGAGGGTTGTTATGGGCAAAGATGATTAAATTTGGTTTTGCACCCCAATTGGTTGCTTTAATTGCCGCTTTACACAAACAAACGAATTATAGGATCCGATTAACAAAAGCTGGTGTCTTAACTGATTTCATCCCCACAGAAATAGGCCTTAAGCAAGGCTGCAATCTTGCGGCGGTATTGTTTAATTTGTACTTATTGGACCTAGATGAAGAATGGAAAGAGGCTTGTATTTATCTGGTAAAAATGGGTAATCTATCACTGAATTGGGTGAGCTTTGCCGATGACTTATTGTTCGTCGATCGGACACCCTTCGGGCTTCAGACTAAATTGACATTATTCTGTGAATTTGCTAATAAGTATAATTTACAGGTTAACCCTGATAAGTCTTATATCGTTGTCTTTACAGAGGGACGTAAAAGGGTGGCGAGATTCACATGGTCCCTTAATGGGATTCGATTCCCAAGTCATCTTCCATTCGTTATCTGGGTGATCAATTATCAAGTACATACTTACTGGCAGGCTGGAAAATGCTTATTGAGAACAAAATGCAATCTCTAACGGCTCAGATGAAATTAATTCATAATAGATTAGGGACATTTTCTATGCTCCCAATTCTTAAATTTTACCTACAGAAGGTTGAGCCGACTATTCTTTATGCCTTGGATATATGCCTCCACGATATTGAGGGGATACTTGATATAAGCAAAGGCAAAATGTGGAAGAAAGTATTGGGGTTGGCCATGTCAACACCAAATGTAATCATCTGTCATGAGCTAGGCCTACTGCCTTTATCTGTTAAATGGCATTGGAGAACCCTTGCGAATTATGCTAAAATGTTATCACCCCGAAAAACTCATTATATATTGACTTAGGGTTGATGATTATCCAAGGTTACCCACCCTCGATCCTGAAATTTAGAAATACAATGTAGGGGATACTTGCCTCTACCCTGATTACTCATGAGGATCTAATACTACGACGAACCTCGTGCAAAATGAAATATTGTCGCTACTATTTGTGTCTGTTAATAGACAAAATAAACACTTATAAATCGTACTCTGAATATGCGAAATTCCCCAAACAATGGGGTGATTGTCCGCGGTACCAAGGAATCTTTCCATGTAGTTTAGCACGGTCAATATATATGAGATTTCGGATGAATCTATCATCAACAAATGAAAAAATTATGAATTGGAAAAAGTACAAAGATAAGAGTGTGAATGGGCTGTGTCGATTCTGTAATAAAAACAACAAGAGAAAAGTTATGTTGGGTGAGTACCTCTGTTTAGACTTCATCATAAGTAGGGAGAATCTTTGGCAAAGATGTATGTGGGGCAGGTCTCAAAGCCTTATTTTGAGTGTAACCAACTTCGTGATGGTTGTAGAAAGAAAATTACGTGAAAGGTTAGCACTTATTCCAAGGGATGAGTTGGTGGAATTGACTAAATGATCACGAAAAGATGTATTATGTTGGTTATTTGATTGAGAATATGGGTTATCTTGTTTAGTGGAAAAAAAGAAGATTTATTGTAATGTTTATTTTTAGGCGACCGAATATTTGGTGACTATTAAGAGTATTTTAGCTATCAATGTAAAAATGAAAGTTTTATTTGTTAATTGGTCAAATAGTTTTTGAGGAATTCATGAAATGTGTATATGAATTGGTGAAGTTGTTGTTATGAAATTGAGATGTGGTTAGTTAATTGATTCGTTGTTTTGTTAATTGTGAATTTATCTGAATTTTTAACTGTAAAGGTTTATTTTTAACCATAAACAATAAAAAAAGCGCTTTAGTGTGTTAAGGCCGATACATCAGTTCTTCCCGACTAGAACCAATGTCGTTCAATAGCGTGTCCCACACAGTGCAAAAATGGTTAATTGACATGCCTACTCCTAGTTCAGATTGGTAGTGCACTTCTATATTCAAATCATCATACAAAGTACCTGGGGAAGCTGACAAAATGTTACCAAAGAAGATTAGGAAACACCACATTCCACTACACCTAAGTGAGGTCAACCCCAATTCATATCGAATAGCAGCAACTGGCAGGGCTCTAGGCAATTTTAGTAGTCTCCTTCATAACCTAGCTTCAATGAGAGACAACATATTTAAATAGCTAAAATCAAACCATTCGAACCTATAAATGACCTTCCGGACTATCTTTCCCCGATAAAATTTTAGAGGAGGCAATAAGGAAAAACAACCACATTTTCTGTCAATTTTAACAAATTGGTTGCTCAATCCCTTTATTTTGTTACATAGATTGTCCCAAATAACAGACTTAGATGGAGTGCTATACATCATGAAGCCTATATAAGTGAAATGTGTAACCAGGTCCAGTTTCTGCCTTCCACAGTGAAAGACACATCTTGTGGTCAACCTTTTAGTTGTGCAATGCATGACCTTGGTTTTCTTCGTATTTATCTGTAGAAAGTTGTTTCTTGCGTAGATGAACTTTTGAAAAATAACTTTTATAACCTCAAGATAGAACAAGCTGCAACAGTTCTATAAAACTCTTTGAAACCCTAAAACATCTTGAGAAACCTTATTCCCTCCAAACCCCTTTTTTGCCCACAACTCACGATACACTGGCAGTGCGGGCTGCCTTTGAGTAAAAAAACATCAAGGCTAGAGAGAAAATAGAAGTAAAAATGCAGGCTATGACCAATATATCTAAAATCCCTCTGCATAGAGACAACAGAATGTTAGAAATAAATACACGCGAAGTAGAAGAAATTCTTATGTCCATGAAACCCACAGCATGTTCAGAAATCACCAAAAATTCTCCTGGAACATAGGTAGATCTTCGTTCCATTTCTCACCAGGCTGGTAAATGCTTCCTTTATAGAAGGAAGGGTGCCTAAATCGATCAAAACTGTCTCAGTTACCCCACTGCAGAAGAAACCCAACCTCGACCCTAAAAACCCCAATACTCTTAGACCAATTACCAACTGCAATTTTCTTCTTAAGGTCTTAGATAAGGCAGCATTATAGGCAGTTCCAGTCGTTTGTTTAAGCTAATAACATTCTCCTTCCTAGACAGTCATGCTTTCGGCCCAATTACAGCAGTGAGACTGCTCTAGTGGACCTTCAGTCGCATATGCTCTGCATCACAGAAGAGGGTAAAGTGAGTATCTTGGCCCTGTTGGACCTGTCTGCAGCCTTTGTTATGGTGGACCACGGCACTCTTAAACAAATCTTAAACCACCTCGGTCAGTACTATGATAAAGCAGTTGATTGGTTCCGCTCCTTCTTGTGGGAACGTGATTCACTAATGCAATGGGGTCAGGCTTGCTCTCCTACAGCCTCTATTTGGTGCAGAGTATGGCAGGGGGCAAGCCTGTCTCCCATTTTGTTCAATCTCTATATCTGGCCTCTCTGCTCTCTACTAGACAATCTGGGTGTGTCCTTTACCAACTATGCAAATGACACCCAGGTAGTCATAGAAACAACATGTGACTATACGACCGAATCTGTAGCCCTCTCAAAAAATATATCATCAAATTGAAGATTGGATGTCATCTAATTGGCTCTGACTGAACTGCAATAAGACAGAACTGTTGATCTTCGGTTCTAAGGGAGCCCAGGCAAAACTAACAACAGCTTATTCAAGCTTCCAAATAGGCATGAGTTGTATTCCAGTACTCAGTAAAGTGAAAACCTTGGGCATCAATCTACCTGGAGGCTTCATTAAACTCTGATGCCTACGTCAATCAATTGACAACATTTTTTAATTACTCTCTTCATCTTCTCAAAAATATTTGCCTGCCCATTTAATCACCAAAGACAATTCTGTTATCATCGCCCGAGTCACTGTTCTAACAAGGTCAGACTACTGCGACTCTTTACTGATTGGAGCCTCATCCACTAATCTAAGGAAAGTCCAAGTACTACAAAACAATGCTGTGCGCATTGTTAATTAACTCACTAGGCGGGAACATGTCTCAACCCACAGAAGGAAACTGCATTCGCTACCTATTCAGAATCATTAATTTCAAAGCATGTTCCATCATCCACAAATGTGTGTATGGAGCTGCCCTTGACTACCTGAAAGCTCTGAGGCCGCTGTATTGTACTACCAGAGCTCGTCGGTCCGACAATAAAATGCAGAACATATGTCAGAAGTACAAGTGTGAAAATGGCTTGGGAAGATCTTTCCAAGTCAAATCGGACAAATTATGGAATTCGCTTCCCTCTTCAGTGACACAGGAACACAATTCCAGGGCTTTCAGAAAAGCCTTGAACACCCTGCTGTTCAAGTAACTCCCTACCTCTGCAAATCTCTGACCTTGCCCAGTTTCTTTTCATTGTGTCCCTATGTGTATGTGTTGCGCCCCAAGGGCTTTCAGCGTATTAGAACTAAATAAAAATAAAAAAATAAATGTCAAATGTGTCAATCTGCCTCTGAAGTCCAACCGGGGTTAGATCAAACAATAGAAAATCATTAGCATAACAGAGCCATATAAGATTTTGCTTATTCAATTTCAGTGAAACAAATGCCACCTTGTCTAGTGATTCTCCAATGTCTGAGACATACAAGTTAAAAAGACCGGGGGCAAGAATGCACCCCTGTCGGACTCCGGAAGTTGGAATCTCCTGTGTCAGCCCACCCTGATTATTAACTCTGACCTTGACACTAGAGTCAGAGTATAAAGCAATACTTGGGCTCAGTAAGCCCCAAGGCAGGCCCCATCTGGTAAATTTCTTCCACAGGAGATTCTGGTTAACCTTATCAAAGGATGCGGGCATGTCGAAGCTCACAATAAATTAAGAGGTCGCTTTTCTGCTCAAAACCAATTCCTGTACAGAGTCCAGAAGAAAGCCATTCGAGGTAGTGCAGTGTCTTTTGCGGAACACAGTTTGCCATTTTTGTAGCCTCCCTGATGCCAAAGACCATGCTGTTAGATGTTCCAAAAGTAAGGCTTCTTAGACCTTACTATCAGCGTCTAAAATTGCAATGGGTCTATAATTCTTTGGATCAATGCGATTCCCTCTTTTAAAAATGGGAACAACATAGGCAGTATGCCGTGAGCGAGTGAGTACTTGGGAGGAAATAATTTGCCTAAAATAAGTCATTAGAATCCAAGACCACATTGCAGGATTGTGCTTAAAATCGACATTTGATAACTTATTAGGACTCGGAGCTCTAGAGGAGCTTCTACTTCATGATGACTTTGTGGACCGTAGATTGATCGATCAAAACCCAGATCCCTTTTATTTTAAATATATATTTATTATTTTCCTAACAATACAACAGACAAGTCATTGCAGGATGATTGTCGCATCACAAGTAACTCCCCCCCCTTCTCTCCCTCCCCACTTTCCAAGACCAAACGGTACTGCACCGCAAACTGTGCGCCCCGAAGGTTCTCATGGGCTATTCGTGTCCTCGTAGGAGGAACTATCCACCTTCAGGCAAAACAGAGTCACTGTGAGCGCCACCCATTGGAGAGGGTTGTTAGAAGTGTCTATTTTTTGTTGACGTTGGGCGGTCTCCCAAGCCCCTGTTTCGGCCGCCGACCATCTCTGGAGGTCTTCCCACCATAGTGTTACGCTTGGGGCTTTGGGGCATTTCCAGCCCATGGCGATGCGTCTTTTCGCAAGGATGTACATTAGGTCCTTGAGTTTATTTAAAGGCTTGTTCTTTTTGTTTCTGGGGTATCTCCCCAGGATGCACGCTTTAGGTGTCTCTACCTCTAAGGTGATGTCCGCCTCGGCCACCTTGGCTTTGATTTGTGTCCAGGAGGTTTGTATTGCAGGGCATCCCCAGAACATGTGGGTCATCCCAGCACAGGGTTCTTTGCATTTGGGGCACACCTTGGTTCCGGCTCCACTGAATCTGGAGATGATGTCTGGAGTAAGATATGTTCTATTGATTATGTAGAATTGTATAAGCTGTAGTGGGGCATTTCTGGATATTTTTTTATGGTAGTGCATTATGGCTTCCCATTCTGTGTCTTCAAACTGCAGGTTGAGTTCCTGTTCCCAATTCTCCTTGCACTTGAGATCATGCTGGGTGATGCAGTCGAGCAGTGTTCCATAGATTCTGGAGGTTTCATGGCCCCCCTCTGCGGTGCTCAGCAAGCTCTCGATGCACTCATGACCTGTGTCGAGGTTCTCTGTTGTAGGCCAGCGGTCTGCTAGTTTCTTTGCTACAGCGTTGTGCAGTAGGAACTGTCCTGTTGGTATCCCCGAGGACTCCTGTAGCTCGGTGAACGTTCGGATACCCTGGTCATCCACCAGATCTCCTAGGGTAGCAACGCCAAATGACTCCCGTATATCTCTGGTCGTCTTTTGGTCCCCTGGTCTGGTTGACATGATTGTCGCGATCGGGATCTGCAGAGAGTAGGAATCAGATAATTTAACAGTTTTGCAGGCTCGTTTCCACATCCGGGTTCCAAATTGAATTAGGTGTGTATATTGTTGTTTTGTTCCTGGCGTGCTCCAAAGCAGATCCCTAAGTAGCATTTGGGAGATTGCGGGCTGCAGTAGGCGAGTGTCAGATGAGGCGTCATCAGCCATCCACTGGATCACGTGTTTCAATTGGCCAGCCAAGTAGTAAAGTTCGAAATTGGGGACCTTGAGGCCACCTTTGTCGTAAGGTCTCTGCAGTGTTTCCAAGGCGACTCTGTGTCTTCCATCTTGCCACAGGAAATTCCTGCAAAGCTTATTCAGGTCCTTAAAGAAATGTTGCGGGATATTGTATGGGACATTAGTGAAAAAATATAGAAGTCTAGGTAGCGTCACCATTTTGAGGAGACTTGCTCTGCCTGCGACCGAGAGCGGTAGTTTGCTCCAAACGTCCATTGATTTCTTCAAGTCTTCCTTTGCTCTTACTGTATTCAACGTGTGCTCCGTCTTGGGGTCTCAGTGAATCGTGATGCCTAGGTATTTGAAGGAGATGGGTTCCCATTTGAGGGCTAGAGTTGGGAGGGTTTCGGCGCTGGACTTGCTGAGGGCAGCCTGGGGGTACAGGCAAGATTTATTGTGGTTGATCTGAATCCCAGTATATCTATGGAATCCCTCTAAAGTCTCAAATATGCAGGGTAAAATGTGTATGGGGTCCTTAAGGTAGAGAAGCATGTCATCAGCATACATAGAGACTAAGTGAGTTACCCCGTCTATTACTATGCCTCCATCTCCATACTCCTGTCTGAGGTATTGAATTGAATTGATTATTTATATAGCGCCTATACACAATGTGTTTCAAAGCGCTTCAAGGAGGGAGGGAACATAGGAAAATACAGTTACATTCAATTAAAGTCCTTGAAACAATACAGAATGTGAAAAATAACTATCGTAATAGGCCTGTCGACATTTCGGATAGTGCAAGTGCATAGAACTAATAAGGCAAAGAGGGAAGGGAAAAGAAGGAGGAGAACAAAACAAGCAGTAACATTACTATGCCTGACGACAATTGATGTAGTGCGAGAGGTATACAAGAGGAGGGGTCAGAGGGGGGGATAAGAGTAGGGAGAAGGAGATGAACAAGACACGCTACTGTGCAAATTTGTCAGCGACAAATTAATAGAGCAGAGGGGGGAGGAGAAGACAAGGAGGGGAGGAGGGAAGACAGACAAGCTGCTATCAAAAGTCACAGGAACAAATGATAAGAGTAAGTGCTAAGTGGGGGGAAGTATGAGAGGAGGGAGAAAGATAGTGGGGTGAGGAGTAGGAAGGTGGCAAAAGAAGAGAGATTAGTGGAGGGGGGAAGGGGCAGAAAGGCAGTTCAAGGGGGGCAAGGGGGTACACAGACCTAACGGCGGGGCAAGGCGGCAGGGGGGGCACACAGACACTCACAAGGGGCATGGGGGTCCTCAGACACTCACGGGGGGCAAGGGGGCGCTGACACTCACGGGGGGTCAAGGGAGCAAATAGACACTCATGGGGGCAAACAGACACTCACGAGGGGGCATGGGGGAGAACAGACACTCACGGGGGGCATGGGGGAAAACAGACACTCACAGGGTGGCATGGGGGCAAATAGACACTCACGGGAGGGCATGGGGGAGCACAGACACTCACAGGGGGTAAGGGGGAGCACAGACACTCACGGGGGAAAGGGGGAGCACAGACACTCACGGGGGCGGCGATCCGGCGTACCGCGGTGGACAGCGGTAGACACGGCCTTCGTTGTGGGCCTAGGTGGAGTGGCCGGCTCCTGCCTCCTGGCTGCAGCCATTGGCTAAAGGGGCCATGGCAGCCAATGGGAGGGGGGCAGGGGCTGGCCCACAACAGGGTAACATAATGCAATCATCACTTGAAAAACGAACGGCCATCTTAGAAAGCCTCGAAGCATGGAGGCAGCATACGGCAAGAGATGGAACTTTAAATGAACCCAAGTGGGTTCTGCACAGAGCGCGCCATGCTGGCCACGCTGGACCAACGAAGGTCAAGCACAATCACAAGGTGCAATTTAGGAGGCAATTTAAAAATCACTCGCCGTGATTCAAGTATAGTCTGCAAATAAGTCGATCCTTACCCCCAGCATTGCGCGATTTGATGGGGAATCCTGCACGATGGTATCTGGTGCTGGGGGCAGAGGGAAGGGGCACCATAAGGGTCGAGTGAAGGCAGAGAGAGTGCTACTATGCTGCTACTTGTTCGATAGCTATGATGTATAGCATGGGGGATAGGGGGCATCCTTGCCGAGTGCCCCGGAATAGACTCCATTTGTCAGAGAAGGTGTTGTTGGTGTGCACTCTGGCAGCGGGGTTGGTGTAGGTGAGCATAACCCAGTTAACGAAGCCTGGTCCTATTCCCATCTTGGTCAAAGTGGCATGAAGCCATTTCCACTGGACCGAATCAAATGCTTTAGAAGCGTCTAAGGACGCCACTGCACTCTCTTCCGGTCTGCTTTCTGTACTGTATATGACATGATGCAGCTTACGTAAATTTTCGGTGATGGATCGACCAGGCACGTATCCGGTCTGGTCATGGTGGATTAGGAGAGGGATGGCTTTACGCAGCCTCATTGCCAGCAGCGCTGTCAGGATCGTGTTATCCACATTTAGCAAGGACAAAGGCCTGTATGAGCCACACTCGGTGCTGTCTTTGTTGGGTTTTAATAATGGGATGATGACGGCCTACCTCATGGTGTCCGGGAGGTGACCTAATTCATATGCCTCATTAAACACTTGGGCTAATGGTGGGGCGAGTATGTCCTCGTAGGTCTTATAGAACTCTCCTGGGAGTCCATCTGGTCCTGGTGCTTTCCCGGAGGGTAGTGATCTAATGACGGCCATGACCTCCTCAGGGGTGACAGGTCCCTCAAGGGACTCTGCTATTTGTGCGTCCAGGTGTGGTAGTCTGATGATGTCTAAAACATCATCGATCTCGGTGTCAGTTGGCGGTGAGGAGTCGGTGTAGAGGGCCTGATAGTACTCTGTGAATGCCAGGTTATTCCCAGCTTGCGTATGTGCGTCCTGGCCGTCTGCACCTTGGACTAGGCAGATGGGTTTTCTGGGGGTTTCGCGCTTGTACAGCCACGCTAGTAGCTTTCCGGTCTTATCACCTAGGGCATGGGTTCTTTCGGTGTGTTTCGCATAGTTAAGTTTCCCTAGTGACTCCCAGTGTGTCAGGCAAGCCTGTTTTAGTTCTACTGTTCTATTTATGTGGCATGGGTCTGAAAAGGCTAAAGTTTCCAATTCTTTCAGCTCTTCTTCGGCGTGCGCTAGCGATGCCGTGATTGATCTTTGGGCCCCCCGTTAGCAGCAATCATTTCCCCTCTTATCACCACTTTGTATGCCTCCCATAACGTGCTGATGTGTTGGACACTGTCTATATTTGTCCGCCAATAATCTGTTGTGCCTTGCCTAATTTGATCGCAACATGCTTTGTCTAACAGCGCCTCACCTCTAAATCTCCATGTGGGTATAGGGGGTCTAGGGGCAGTAATTGTCCACGTGGTTGTCAGGGGGGAGTGGTCTGAGAGCACTCTGGCCAGGAATTGAGCGTCTTCGAACGCGTCTAGGTGTTCCTCGCTCACAAAGATGCTATCAATTCTAGTGTGGAGGGGGTGAGTAAAAGGAGTAGGCTCTATTTTCTGGGTGCTGGTTACGCCATAGGTCTTTCAGTGCGTATTGCTGTATGAGGGCGTTTAGTATTTTGGCGGGAGGGGATGGCCAGACGTGCTTACTGTCCGATCTGTCTATACAGGGATCTAGGGTGCAGTTGTGGTCACCCCCACATATTAGTATGCCATCTCTGCATGGACTCAGCCGGGTGTACAATGAGCGGAAGAAGACTGTGGCGTTGTGGTTAGGGGCGTAAGTGTTCACCAAGCAAAGTTCCCTGCCTTCGATGGTGCCTTGTATCAAGGCCATTCTACCTTTGTTATCTGTTTTGGTGTAGATCAGATTAATGGGGATGGAAGGGGCAATCCAGATTAGGACTCCTCGGGCGTAATTGGAGTATGTGGTGCCTATTAAGGTTCCTCTCCATACTTTGGCCAGCGCTGACAACTTTTGTGCATTTAGGTGGGTCTCTTGCAGAAGGGCGATTCCTATTTTGTGGCGTCTCATGAAAGCTTGGATTCGGTGTTGCTTAACATAGCTGTTCAAGCCTCTAACGTTCCATGATATGATTTTAATTTTGTTAGCCATGGGCATGGTGTGGCTGCGAACAGGTGGGTGGCCTACTAGGTGGCTCAATCTTCTGGTCTAGTGGCCTACGGTGCAGTGAGTGGTCTTGGTGTTCCCTTTGTACAGCTCTGAATGGGATCCTAATGTGTGTATTCCCTTCCCTATAAACTTTAAACTCCCTAACAACAAAAAAAACAGTCTAATGGGGTTGCCCCCAATCTGAGTATCCCGTTTCCGCTCCATTCGACCTAGGTCTACTGGTGCTCTACGGGCGGGTTAACTACCCAAACTAATTCAGGGGGTATGAGAAAGGCTGATTCAGTGGGTGTCGTTATCTGAGCAGGTCGTGTACAGTATAGCTCCAATGAACTCAATGTTGCTGCATTATGTGCGTGGTGCAGTGTCTTCCTTGTACTCTGCTTAGGGGCGTTATGGGTGGCAGCTGGGGCGCTGCCTGCCGCGGTCGACATTGCCTCATCTCGACGTCAGGGATCTGTTCCTTGTCCATCCACTCGCAGACATCAGCAGGTGTGTCGAATAAGTGAGCTTTGTTGTTGGCGAGGACTTTCAACCTAGCTGGGTACAGAAGCATGTACCGCAGACCTGCATTTTTCAATCTGACTTTGGTGTGGATAAATTGGGCTCTGCTCCTTTGAACCGGGAGGGTATAGTCTGGGTAGATGGTGATTTTCGCAGAGTCTCTTTGTATGCAGCTGCCCGATCTTGAAAAGGCTAGGATCGTTTCTCTGTCTCTGTAATTTAGCACTTTGGCTATTATCGGCCTGGGCGGGTTCCCCGGGGGCGGCCTTTTGGTAAGGGATCGGTGGGCCCTCTCGATAGTGAAGCCTTGCGATAGTTTACCGGCTCCAATTTCTTGGAGTAGGAGGTCTTCCATGTAATTAGTGGGGTCGTTAACCCTCGATTCCCTCTGGTAAGCCTATGATTCTGATGTTTTGGCGCGCGCCCTTCTGCCTCATCTGCCCTGTCTTTGAGGTTTTTTACCTTTTGAACTAGAATGTCCACCTCCCTCATTTTTGCTTCCGAGTTTGCCTTCACTTGGATCTCCAACACCTCTTTTCTGCCTGCTATGGATCGTACATCTTGCTGTATTAAATTTAAGTTAATTAGCAACAGCGTCGATTTTGCTTTCCATTGTCTTTTGTAGTGTTGTGATAGCCTCCAAAAGCTGAGAGTTGGCTGGTTCAGGAGGCACGGCACCCCAAGCGGTCGTGGAGGTGGAAGTAGCCTCTGGCCTAGCGGCGCCCGTGGCCGCGTAGGTCTCCATGGTTGTTTGCTTGTGTTTATTTCTGGCCCCTTCATCCCTTCACTTGCAGGTGGGTGTAACGCTCACCTGTTTCCCACGGAGGCGCTGATCTGGGTTGCTGTGGGCTCTTCAAGCGTGATGCGCAGAATTCGGACCACCGATTGAACAGGACCCCCAAATCTTGCTTGTCTGGCCCGTAGGAATATCCTTCTGCAGATGAGAAAGGGGATTAACTGTCTGCTGAATAGTGTGCTTGCTCCCCCCTTCCCCCCTTCATTATTCTCTGACTTCCTCCAAAACCCCCGGTTTAAGCTCACCTTATGGTTTGGAAGGATGAACTCTCCAACCTGTTTCTGGTGCAGGGGCGCGCGTTCGTCCAGTTACTTCACTGGTTTTCAGAATGGCGCTGGCAAATCCATTTGACTTTTCTGAGCGATACGCCGTAAGTATGAAGATGCAAAAGTTCAAGTGTGAGCCTCCTTTTATGTTGTTTTTCCTAACCTGTGATCTGTCCTTTATTTCAGGTGCAGAACAAAGGCGATGCATTGAGGGGTTAAATTGCCGGTGGTAAAATCAGGTGAGTTAGTGCTGAGGGCAACCCCTCTAAATGTCTTTATAATTCCCCAGTAATGTCTTTTGTCCTTTCCCCATAGGGGCCGGGGTGCGGTACCTGCCAAAGAGGCGGCGCCGACCCGAGATGTGGAATGGTTCACCAAGAAAAGCCGGTAAGTAATATGGCTGAAAATTCGGCTTTCCTCTTGTGTTCCCTTGCTCACCTTTTGTCTCTTCTTCTCTCCCCTAGGTGCAGAGATGTGGCGACCGGTGCTGAGAGCCGCGATGGAGCCGGGCAGCGTCTCGGAAACAGGTGAGTGAAGCGCGGCACTGCAGCGAGCAACGCAGTGCTTTTAAATGGAAGTCTTCCTTCAGGAACGCTGGTGTGACGATTCCGGATGCAGGTAAGAAGGTTGAATAAGTTCTTGGTTTTCACCCTTCTCTTCTCTTCTTTCCTTCCTTACAGGTGTTCCAGGATCGAGGCGGGCGTGGCTGGAGTCCAGGTGCAGGAGCAGACACGGTGAGCGTTCAGCTGCTGGGATGCAGAACAATGCGAAGCACGTGTGGCTGTCCGGGCGTGGCTTAAATAGCCTTGGAAGAAGTTCCAGGTGAGTGTTCTTCCACAGCCCCACCCAAGTAACAAAATAGTTCCTTCAGAAAAATAGCCCCTTCTAAGCCTCATTTGGCTTGGTTCTTCATGCAGCATGGTCTGCATCAGGTGGGTGTGCAGCATTGTCTGCTTCAGGTAAGTGCACCAAACACTTCCCCTTATGAGCCTGGCACCTATGGCGCCAGGACTGATGTCCAACATGAGCCTGGCGCCAACGGCGCCAGGACAGAGTCCAAAGAGCCCCTATAAAGGGCCGCTGGGCTTTTACCCGGGGGCGTGATGCCTGCTCCCGGGGGTGCTGGGCCTGGCCTGGTGCTCCGGCAGTAGGCATCATGACAGCACTCCCCCCCCCACCCCCAAGGCCCCTCCCAAGGTCGTTCCCTCAGGAGGTTTCGGTTTGTTCGGGAAATTCCGATGGAACCTTTTTACTAGCCGAGGTGCATGTACGTGGTCGCTGGGTTCCCAAGATCTTTCCTGAGGGCCGTACCCATTCCAATCAATTAGATAGAAAAGTTTTGATTTTGAGATCTTAGAGTCCAAAATGTTCTTCACCTCGAATTCAGGCTCCCCATCTATCTGGATTGGTTCTGGTGGCTTTATTAATCTGGTTCCTGGTTGCACTGGTTTCAAAAGCGACACATGAAAAACGGGGTGAATCCGCATGTTAGCTGGTAGATCTAGCTTGACTGCCACTGGGTTAATTACAGCTTTGATCGAGTAAGGGCCTAAATACCTTGGATTAAAAGTCCGAGGTCCCTTGAGCGATAAGTGTTTGGTAGCCAACCATACTTGATCCCCTATTTGGTATGGAGGCGCCTCCTTTCGATGCAGATCCGCATTCTTTTTGTATTTCCCTTTCGCATGTTGTAAGTGTGCAGTAGCATCCTTGAAGGCTTGAGTAATCGTAGAATGCAAATGGTCCACTGCGGGCATTTCGAGGCTCAAAGGTGAGTCCAAGTCTGAAGTACGAGGGTGATGTCCATATAGGGTATAAAAGGGGCTCTGACCAGTTCCAGAGTGTATCGAGTTATTGTATGCATATTCAGCCACCCATAAAATATCCTTCCAATTACCCTCCGATTGGTGCAACATACATCTTAGATATTGTTCAAGGGTCTGGTTTGTTCGCTCCGTCTGACCATCGGTCTGTGGTTGGTGGCTGGTTGAGAGTCTTACGTCGATTTGTGCCAGTTGACAACACTTTTTCCAAAAATGAGAAATAAACTGGCTTCCCCGATCGGAGATTAGTATGGACGGGAATCCATGCAGACGGATGATATTTTCGAGGAATTCCTTGGCAAGAACAAAAGCTGAAGGTAATCCTTTCAACGGAATAAAATGGGCCATCTTGGAAAATAAATCCACCACAACCAGAATAGTATTGTATCCATTACAAGAGGGCAGGTCCGTGATAAAATCTAGTGACAAGGTGTGCCAAGGTGCTGGTGGAATGTCTAAGGGTTGAAGAAGACCGGCGGGTTTTGTTTTTTGACCTTTGTTTAGGGCGCTAACTCCACAGGACATCACAAAAGATTTAATATCCTTTCGCCAGGACGGCCACCAGAATTGTCGTTTAATTTTTTCCTCTGTTTTGGCAATGCCAGGATGTCCTTCCATCAGAGTATCGTGATGACGGGAAATAACCAGTTCTTGCAATTCCTTTTCTGGCAAAAATAAACATCCTTGGAAGTAAGGTAAGCCATCGTTGATTGAAAAGTCAGACCCCCTTTTGATCCAATCCTGCAAGGCTGAAGAGTCAAGGAATAGTTTTACCCGTGCTTGAATGTCTTCAAGGGTTTGTAAAGTGGTTATCCCCAAGATTCTTTGTTCGGGAATTATCGGGACAGGTTCTGAGTTTGTGTCCATTTCTCCCATTCCAATTCGAGATAGCGCGTCCGCTTTGCCATTCTTACAGCCGGGACGGTAAGTGATTACAAAATCGCACTCAGCAAAGAATAAAGCCCATCGGAGCTGTCTTGAAGACTGAGCCTTGGCAGTTTTTAAATATTGTAAATTTCGGTGATCAGTGATCACAGTGATGGTATGCCTGGCGCCAAGAAGATAATGCCGCCAAGCCTTAAAGGCGGACTTAATGGCCAATAATTCCTTATCGGTGATTGCATAATTTATCTCCGGCAGCGAGAACTTTCTGGACCAAAATGCTACGGGGTGCAGTTGGTTGGTTTCAGGGTCTCTCTGAGACAGGACAGCTCCCATGGCTAAGCTGGATGCGTCGGTTTTGACTATATATGGGAGATCAGAACGCGGGTGTTTCAAAATAGGTGCGGACGTAAATTTAGCTTTTAATTCCTGAAAGGCCTGTTCAGCTTCCTCGGTCCATTCAAAACGTTTATTCTTCCGCAATAGTGCAGTGATGGGTTGCACCACCCGTGAAGATTCCGGGATAAACCTGTGATAAAAATTGGCAAAACCAAGCATGCTTTGGACACCTTTCACCGAACTAGGTGATGGCCATTTGAGGATGGCATCCACTTTCCGTGAGTCCATTCGGACCCCTTTAGGTGTCAGGATGAATCCAAGAAACTCAACCTCGGTGGTATGGAAAACGCATTTTTCCAGTTTTGCAAACAGTTTGTGCTGGCGCAATTTCTCAAGGACGGCCCTGACATGTTTTCTGTGATCTGATTCCGAAGAGGAGTACACCAGAATGTCATTGATATACACGACAACACAGACATCGATGAGTTCCCGAAGGACATCGTTCATGAAGAATTGGAAGGCAGCAGGCGCGTTGCACAACCCGAAAGGCATCACCTGGTATTCGAATAGTCCATATTTTGTACGGAAGGCCGTTTTCCATTCGTCGCCTTCTTTTACTCGTACCAGATGATAAGCCCCCCGGAGATCTAACTTGGTGTATATGCAAGCTTCCTTCACCTGGTCAAGGAGTTCAGGGATCAAAGGCAGAGGGTAACAATTTTTAACAGTTATCTGGTTCAATGCGCGGTAATCTATACAAGTTCTAAGGTCGCCTTCTTTTTTTGGCACGAAGAACAAAGCCGAGGATGCCGGAGACTTTGACGGGCGAATGAAACCATTGGCTAGGTATTGATCTAAATATTGTCTCAAATGCAGATTCTCCGGCTCAGTAAGGGCATAAATCCTGCTACAAGGGGGTTGTGCACCGGGCACCAGATCGATTTGAAAATCGTACGATCTGTGAGGAGGCAACGTGTTGGCCTGTTCCTTTTGGAAGACGTCCTGAAAGTCTTGGAATTCCGGAGGTAGTTGCCTGGAGACAGAGGTTACTGATGCTAGACTGATCTTCAGATTTTCTGGGTAGCAGGTTCGTGCACACTCCGGAAAGGTTATTCTCTTTGCTCGCCAATCAATTCGAGGATTATGTGTCTCTAACCAAGGGATTCCGAGAATAACCTGAAACTGTGGAGCCTTGATTACATCAAACACAACTGCCTCCCGATGGCCGTCCGGACCTACAAGTGTCACCTCAGCTGTGGAATGTGTTACCGGTCCCGAGGCAATTTCGGTACCATCAACTGTGGTGATGACATCTTTGCTGGTTTTAGGACGCAGAGGGAGGTTAATCCTGGAGACCAATTCACGATCCACGTAGTTTCCTATAGCCCCACTATCGATGTATGCCTTTATTGCATGCAACCGCTTAGGCTGTTACGGATCTACGAGGACCATTGGCACAATGAAATGCGAGGTCTGAGAGTTCGTTTTCAAGCTCGGCAAGCGGACCCCTACGCTTGTCGGGCAGGATCGTTTCCCGATACAGAGGTTTCATGGATTTTATCAGCGGCTCCTACCACCTTCCTGGGCGGCCTCGTAGAAAGTGTCCAGAGGAACCACAATAAAGACATAAGTGCATCTGCCGTCTTCTTTCACGTTCCTTTTGAGTTAAAGGTCCTTTAACTCCTCCGATTTGCATTGGCTCAGAGGCTTCAGCCCCCTTGAGGTTAGCGTGGGTCTTGACTAACACCCGGGTCTCAAACTTGGACCGATCTGCTTTCATGTTTTGCAGTATGTGATCCAATTGGACCACTAAGTCTATATATTCTGAGCATTCTTGGGACGGATTTACAACTTGGGCCAGGACATCTTTAAGTTCTCCGCGTAGACCTCGATAAAATAACGTGATTCTTTTATCCTCTGGCCACCCAGTTTCCACAATTAGTCTAATAAATGATGCAATGTAGGAAAGGAGGTCTTGATTGCCCTGTCGCAGAGATAGAAGTTTGTCATCTAGAGCCTGCCCCTGGGAGTGACGAGCAAATAACCTTTCCATGCTTGCTTGAAATCCTTGAAAATCACGAAGAATCGGGTCATCTTGAGTTACCAGTGGAACTGACCAATCGGCAGCACTGCCGCTGAGATATGACAATACAAAGGCTACCTTGGTCTGGTCATTAGGGAAGGCCCCAGGTCTGCAAAGGAAATGCAAACGACACCGATTCATGAATACAGCGAATCGTTTGGGGTCCCCAGCAAAGCGTTCGGGTGGGGCCAGCGGCATGTTTCCACGTAGATTAATCTGCACCGGGTTACTGGAAAGCACAGGAGCGGGGTTCCCTCCGGAACCGGGTAAAGGAGTTTGTCCAGCTTGACCTTGCAAAAGCTGTCTCGCCAGGTCATCAGCTCTTTCCTTTGTTATAATCACTTCCCTCCTGAGAGCATTAGTCTCTTGACGAGCGGCGTGTACTTCGGCCCGTAATTCCCCCAGTAGTTGGGCCAACTGGTCAGTCTCAGAAGTTTCCATAGCCCCTGGGTGGGAATTTGTAGGAAGGCTTCGCGTTCTGTAACGCTCACCTGGTTCCCACGGAGGCGCTGGTCTGGTCTGGGTTGCTGTGGCCTCTTCAAGCGTGATGCGCAGAATTCGGACCACCGATTGAACAGGACCCCCAAATCTTGCTTGTCTGGCCCGTAGGAATATCATTCTGCAGATGAGAAAGGGGATTAACTGTCTGCTGAATAGTGTGCTTGCTCCCCCCTTTCCCCCTTCGTTCTTCTCTGACTTCCTCCAAAACCCCCGGTTTAAGCTCACCTTATGGTTTGGAAGGATGAACTCTCCATCCTGTTTCTGGTGCAGGGGCGCGCGTTCGTCCAGTTACTTCACTGGTTTTCAGAATGGCGCTGGCAAATCCACTTGACTTTTCTGAGCGATACGCCGTAAGTATGAAGATGCAAAAGTTCAAGTGTGAGCCTCCTTTTATGTTGTTTTTCCTAACCTGTGATCTGTCCTTTATTTCAGGTGCAGAACAAAGGCGATGCGTTGAGGGGTTAAATTGCCGGTGGTAAAATCAGGTGAGTTAGTGCTGAGGGCGACCCCTCTAAATGTCTTTATAATTCCCCAGTAATGTCTTTTGTCCTTTCCCCATAGGGGCTGGGGTGCGGTACCTGCCAAAGAGGCGGCGCCGACCCGAGATGTGGAATGGTTCACCAAGAAAAGCCGGTAAGTAATATGGCTGAAAATTCGGCTTTCCTCTTGTGTTCCCTTGCTCACCTTTTGTCTCTTCTTCTCTCCCCTAGGTGCAGAGATGTGGCGACCGGTGCTGAGAGCCGCGATGGAGCCGGGCGGCGTCTCGGGAACAGGTGAGTGAAGCGCGGCGCTGCAGCGAGCAACGCGGTGCTTTTAAATGGAAGTCTTCCTTCAGGAATGCTGGCGTGAAGATTCCGGATGCAGGTAAGAAGGTTGAATAAGTTCTTGGTTTTCACCTTTCTCTTCTCTTCTTTCCTTACAGGTGTTCCAGGTTCGAGGCGGGCGTGGCTGGAGTCCAGGTGCAGGAGTAGACACGGTGAGCGTTCAGCTGCTGGGATGCAGAATAACGCGAAGCACGTGTGGCTGTCCGGGCGTGCTTTAAATAGCCTTGGAAGAAGTTCCAGGTGAGTGTTCTTCCACAGCCCCACCCAAGTAACAAAATAGTTCCTTCAGAAAAATAGTCCCTCCGAAGCCTCATTTGGCTTGGTTCTTCATGCAGCATGGTCTGCATCAGGTGAGTGTGCAGCATGGTCTGCTTCAGGTAAGTGCACCAAACACTTCCCCTTATGAGCCTGGCGCCTATGGCGCCAGGACTGATGTCCAACATGAGCCTGGCGCCAACGGCGCCAGGACAGAGTCCAAAGAGCCCCTATACAGGGCCGCTGGGCTTTTACCCGGGGGCGTGATGCTTGCTCCCGGGGGTGCTGGGCGTGGCCTGGTGCTCCGGGGGTAGGCATCATGACAGCGGGCCTGCAGGATCTTCCCGCCGGCTGCCCATGTAGTATTTGTGGTGGTCAGTTTAGCAGTGGTGTTGCTTCGGCTCGTATTATTGCTGCTCTGTAGCTCTGGCGTGTGTGCTCTTCCTATCTAGATGAGCGCAGGGTGAGGTGCCTAGGCAGCGACTACTCCACCGCGTCCACGCCGCGGTCTAGCGCTGGGCCCGCGGGGATCCCGGGGGGGTATAGGCGGGTCCTCAAATGAGGCCGCTCAAGTCTTGCGCGTTGCAGTGCCCATTTTGGGCCTGGCAGGCCCTCCGTTATCTGGCACTGTCGTGCCGGGGTCTGGCGAGCTGCATGTCCTGGGTTGTGGGTGTCGCAGAAGTAGTCCAGTGCCTCGTGGCCCCGGTGGATCGTGGTCGCCAGCAAGGGTATATCGAGCGTTGCCGTTTGCTGTGCAGGGGAGCCAAGGGTGGCGGGCAGGGAGCGCCGCTTTAGCGCCAAGCCGGGGGTGTTATGGCGACCTAGCCCTCCCTCCGCACGCCCAGCACCCGCGATGCCAGGCTGCGTGGGGCCGATGTGGATTGCAGTGGGTCAAGCTCCACGTGTGGGCCCGGGAGACAAAGTTCTCTGCGCGTGGGTTAATGGGAGAGCGGGCAGGGTGGCGCCGCTCCTGTACAGCGCTATGATGACTAGGCGCTCCGGCCCCCTCGCCTCCCGCTCCTTACCTCGCATCCCCGGTTATCTTGGCTGTGATCCTGGTACGCCGATGTCAGTCAGTTGCCGCGCTCCGACTCCCTGGTGTGCTTGTGCTCGTCCCACGAGCGCAACGCAGACGGGGATCCACCCGCTCCGCTAGTAGCTGCAGCAAGGTAAGCCGCTTCCTCTCCTCTGCTGGTCCTGTGGCACTCGACCCCCCTTCTTGCTCCTATCTTACGGGTTCTCGCTTGTGGAGAGCTCCGGCACACAGATCCGGGTGCTGCTCTGCAGTTCGCCGGGTCTCTCTCCTTCCTGCTGTTTAGTGTGTGCCACCCTGACACTCGCTGCCCCGCAGAAGCGGCTCTTCAGTCACGGCGGGTTATGCCGGGCTTGCGCCTCCGTCGATCCTGGATGCCGGGCTGGCAGAGTGTTTATATGGCGGGCGCCATTTTCCCAGAGCCTGCCGTGCCTCGATCCTCGATGTGCCGCCTCAGCAGGGGTTTGCAGCCGTCTGACTTCAGGCGAAGGTGTAGCCAGGTATCATCTACACTTTGGGTGATTTCCAGGAGAATTTAGTGGAGCAAAGTTATAGATTTACGGCAGAATGTTGGGCGCATCGACGGAGCTGTCTGAAACACGTCTTCCTCACATGGCGGTTAGCCACGCCCCCCCACCCAGATCCCACTTACTAGTCAGAATCTCTTCTGAAATGACAGACATCACACTTTCTTCATGTTCAGGCCCAAAGTGCGTCTCCCAAAGAGCTTCGCTAATTGGATTCAGCAAGAGGTTGATCTAAGTTCTACCGCAATTGTTCAAAGGTCTCCACAAGGAGGAAGTATCACTTTTGTATAATAAATCTAACATGACTTCAGCATCCCTCTGCAGTAAGTGAACTTGATGGTTTTGAATGTAATTGCAGTAGGCTTGTTTTAACTTCTTTTGTTTCATCCAGTACTGACCGCCTGTCATCCCCATGCACAGTTTTAATGGCTCCAATTGGAGCCCTCAGTTTACGTTTCTCCAAAAGAACCACCTGGTGAAAGGAATGTGAGTGGTTCATCCTAGTCTTACAAGACACTGTATTTGGGCCTTTAAAGTGTGCACCAATAAAGGTACCAAAATTAGGCAAATTGAATGTATCAAATTTCCACTCCAAACTTGTAAATTGCATTGTTTCGATCACCTTTTTATTAAATTCCACCACTTTATGTTCTGTCCACCTGATACGATTACCCTCCCTGGTTAGCAACAAGCCCCTTTCTCATATTAAACTGATTAACTTCCATGGGGAGGTCAATGATGACAGCATTTCGTGATCGTTCCATTCACGTGGCTTGACAAAAAAATGTATTGCAGCAAAAAAAACAATGCTTCATTAACAAACATAGTCCAGGGATGCCCCCAAGTACCGCCCCATTGAGGAGATGAAGCCCCAGCTCCTTCATACATAATAACCATTGTTTTCTATGCTATGCGCAAGCTCAATGGTCTGGGCCCCATCGCCGGGGTTGCCCCTCACAGAACCCAACTCCATACAGGTGGAGTTAAGGTCCCCACCTAAACAGACAAAGCCATGCTGAACATTTTCTAGCCAATTAATTATGCAAACAGACAGGTTGGCAATTATGGTTTCAATGGGGCAGATGTGCCAATACACATTTATTACAAGGAGTTTTCTAGTGACGCCTCTAAGAGGAATAGAAACCTGCAGGGCCATAAAACCCGTATACGAGGGTACCAAGTAATCCAGCGAGATGCCTGCCGCCTTTTTGATGGCAATCAGTAAACCCTAAGTGCGGCAGTCGTCAAGCACCAGAAGTCCGTTAACCAAGTCTCTTGGAGTAGAATTATTGAGAACGCCTTTACATTTTTTCCCAGTGATCCTGAAATAGATTTATGTGACCACAGCTATTCCAAGAGAGAATGTTGAAAACGTAATTATCAGTGATGAGGCCAACATGGGGAAGAATAATTTAAAGAGGCAGCCACCCAGGACTAGTTGTCCAAGACAGCAGCCTCATGAGTGTCTTCACTTACATAGTTCACCTGCTTCTGAACAGTCAAGTCCTGTGGAAAATGTATCTGTAAATCATTGTTAAGTGGCTTTGACGATTGACCAACCGGAAGAAGTTCTTACCCATACTGGCAAAGATGAGTGGCCTCCTTCAGGACGAGGTCGAAGACAATCTTGGAATGAATAGCCACGATTGCCACGTCGGTCCTATCCTGAATGAAGTCCACTCGATCTAAATCCTTTGTAGAGATAGCCCATACCGAGGGCACTTCAGACAGTACCGATAAGATGCATGCACGATTCAGATTGACCGACCTATTCTCTTGAATTTGATTCTCTACCCGAATTTGCCAACCTGCTGGACCCTTTATCTTGTTTTCTCTCATGGCCAAAACCTTAGTTTTCAAATTACTAGAGTGTTTGGTGACCCCTGCAGTGGCCCCCCGCGAAGAGTCCATAAAGTCCACGCTATGTGCCCCCCGCCTTATGTTGCTTGTTTTTTCCCCTTAACCTCACAGGAAATATGCACCGGCTGCTTGGAATGGCTTGCCTCTGGACCTAAGGCTGGAATCGAAATTGGAGCCTTTTAAGAAAAAGCTAAAAACTTAGCTGTTTAACTAATTCCGCTGTTTTTGCTTTTTCTACCCACTGGTTTGACCTCTGCATATGTTCATCATGTTAGTTTTATGTTTTGTCCACGCCATCATGCCTCCATGTCCATTGCTGCGCATTACAAGTTTATTAAAGTAAAGTAAAAAGGTAAAGTAGTGTATTTGTACCCAAAGTATAGCCACTCAGACCATAATTCCTAAATTTGGGAGGCCGACTTGGAAAACGGCACTCTTGGCCAAGGGAAATAGCTCATTCATAGAGCAGTGTATTTGCTTAAGAGCTGGTCACGCAGTTTGGACGGACACATCCTTTCCAGACCTTCTTAATCTTCCTGTCACACCACCAGTTGCTGAGATTCGCGACCCCATGCAGACAACAGAAACATTTGCTTGAGACATTACAGTTGCCACCTGCTTCAAAGACTGCTTATAAAAAGCTGGTGGCCTGGTGTCAGTGACAGGACTTTTAGGCACTGAGAGAGATTTAAAGAAGGACTCTGTGCTACCATTGGTTGTTCTGGGCATTTTTTGGTTTTCTTTATGTAACACATTCTTTTTACCTTTTCCAAGTACTTCTTGGGGAGACCAGGTTGCACTTAGGGGGCAGCCACCTCTTTTCCCAGTGCCTCTATGAGTTGAGGGCCAGGAGTACGAGTGTCTTATAGAGAAGACACTCTTGTCCTATTGTGAAGGCAGGAGGCTTAAAGCTGAAAGCCTTTGGATAATAGTGTAAGTGGCTGAGTAGCCGCCTGACCCTTCTGTGAAGTTATTGTGAAGTTATTTGTAGCAGCCTCTAACATAGACACACATTGGGCCTCATTACGAGTTGGGCGCAAAGGGATACCGGGCACCGGTAAGGACACCAGTGCCGGTAATCCCTTTGCGCCCTATTCCAAGTTCCCTTAGCGGGTCCCTTCATTAACGCCTGGTTTTACCAGGCGTTATTGACGGGACACGTTAAGGGACTTTAGAGCTAATAACGGTAAAAAACTTTGCGGTCCCGTTATTAGCGCCTTCCCCCTTCACATTGAGCCCTATGGGGGCTCAAATGGGAATGGGGAATGGCTTTTTCAATGGGGACTTACCGGTCCCGCAAAGGCCGGAATAGACCGGTAAGTCCACATTGAACCAGGGCAGACTCGGTACCGGTATTGGAGGTAGTCATGGCACAAATAGCGCCATGATTACCTCCATACTCGGAATGAGGCCCATTGTGTCATTTGTCTTGACGCAGGGCACACTAAGTTTCCTGAGTAGACAGATGCACAGGCGTTTGGGGTAGGCAGAGTTTGAATTTGAGTTAATTTTGTGAGTATCAAGTCCAAAACGGACCCGTGGGATTCAACTGCCTGTTGAAGATTTTCAAATAAATGTATTAAGGCACATAAAATTTGATTTGTTTCATGCAATAGAGGGTCCCTCGATTCACCTAGTCCTTTATCAATATTTTTTATCAGAAGTGAGAGTCTCCTATGCTGGCCCGGAATTGGGGTAGATGTGTGGGATGTTTGTGGGGCGTCAGATTCTGAGTCAAGTGTTTCAGAGAATATCAAAGGGGTATTTAGAATAAAATCATAATTGTCCTGTGACAAGTCCACCACGCAGAAACTTTCAACAATCCCTCAGTTTCGACTGTCAATGTTTCACTTTCAATGGACCGGGGGGGCTTAGAGTAGTCCATCTGTAGGGCCGCATTCACCCCTAAACCAAGACCGGATGGGTCGGTTTCTGTTGGTCATGTGAAACTCTCTTCTGTATAGATGTAAAATAGTCGGTGATGAGCCTGGTGACTGAGTGGATAGTTTTCTGTAAGGGGAGCCCCCCCAATACTAGTGGGCTCAACAGGAGGTAACATAGGAGTGTCACTAATTACTGTTCCATCTTCTGCACTGTCCACTAGTGGCATAGGTAATGGCAGCTCAAGTGCCAAACTGAGCGCTGCTGAAGAGTCTATGAGTTGAGCTTGTGGTGGAGCGCCACTTTTGGAACCTTTCCTTAGGTCATAAACAAACTTTGTTGATTCCATGGATTTTTCAACCATATTTTAGAAAGATATGCACGTCGAAATATACACAAGTTACAAATAGAACAAGACACAGGCACCGCTTCAGTGAGGACTCAGATTGCTAATGGTAGCGACGCCCTCACAGATTCACGCGTTGCAGAGAAATATTATCTGAGCGGGACTGAATGGAACTCTTCACTCTGTTTTGTAGCTGTGGACTGCAGACTACCTCCACTTCTGCTCAACTTTGCCCCTGGTACAACAAGTGCCCAACTGCTTCAGCCAAGGAGGTCCGAGATCCAGTGTCTGATACAGTTTGTGCTCCACTGCGACAGTAGCAAGAAATGGTCGCCAGGCCACTTCAGGATTCGCCCTCGGGTCTTCCGTCAGCTGCACAGCTACACAGGATACTTGGCTCCTCTTCTGATCTGCTGGAATGGCTGCAGGACACCCATTATCCTAAATCCAGACGAGTACAGAAATTCAGCCTTCCAATAGAAAGATTTGCCTCACACCCATGCATCAGCAGTGGTCTAATCAGGGACCACTGTGGGGAAAACTCATGCATACACTCCAGACACGCCGAATTCAGTATGTGGATTGGGACAAGATAGTCCCAACCTACTTTCTGGGTTCCAGTACACATGGCCTGCACTGCGCCGTGAAGAGCACTGCCTTCCTGGGCAAATGCATCACCATAAAAGGAAATTCATGACTTGAGAAGGCAGGAAGAAGGCCAAAGAACAAAATGGCCAAAGAACAAGCAAAAAGAATGCGTGGAATATCCATGTTTGGACACTAGCCACTGTTAATAGCCAAACGCAGTAAACACGAGAAGGCCAACTACAAATATAGCAAATATTGTAAAAATATAACTGCTTCCAACAACTTGTCTTTAGGCACATTTAAAAGTAACCAAAAATCCCTTGAGTGTAGGCAGTGCTCCATATAAGACTTTGAACTGGGAGTATTTTACTCACTATTTTCTAAAGTTGGGAGTAAAATTATTATTATTTTTTTTTTAATTTGAGTTTATTAAATTTTGTTCATTGCCAGTCACATTACATAATGAAAAATTACGAACACATGTTTACAGAGCGAGATTGGAGCATTTTAGTACTGCCCTATGTTCATACATCTTATACGTGCTTCTACTCCCTCGCTTCAACAGGTTAATATGACTTTCCCTTCACCCTCCCTCCTCCCCCCTATTGGTCGAGTATACATCCCAAGAACTTTTTCTGTGTGTGTCAATAGGTGGTCACAGTTTTATCGTTAAAGTGTTCTCTCCTTGGATGGGTCTTCGTCAACTCGATCCATAACCCTTTAGTTTCTCTTGGTTGCATTACTACTCTGAGCATCCGTCAGGTTGATGCTTTGGTTCGCTTGAGAGGTGTTTATTTGTAAATTCCATCCTTAGAGCCTCACTTTGTGATGATTTTCCATGTAGCGACATTGTTATCATTTCCATTGCGCATATGTTAGAGGCTATATTGATCCATTCATTTTTACTCTGGACCATTGTAGATTTACATTTTATTACCAGCGTGGCACAAGCAGTTAACAGTAGATGGGGGTGGGGGCAGCCCTTTAATCCTATTCCATTTGTCTTCATTTTTTTCGAGGCCAAATAGTATAAGGTGGGGGACAGCCACCCTTTGGATACCGTCTATGTCTTTGATCCAACCCAGGACCTCTTCCCAAAATACTCATATTCGGAGGCAGCCCCACCACATGTGCCAGTAGTCAGCCACCTCCCCGCATTCCTGCAAGCATCTTGGGTTGGCTGTTTGAAACATTTTAGAGAGTCTGAATGGGTCATACTGCCACCTGTGTAATAGTTTGATTGCATGTAGTTTGTATTGGCTTGATATGGATGCTTGTGATGCCGTTTCACACATTCGTTCCCACAAGTCTGGGCTTATCTGTTCCCCCAAATCTCACTCCCATCTGTCTCTCATCGGTTCTGTGGACCCATCTCCTTCCTCTATCAGTTCTTTATACATTGCTGATATCAGTCCCTTCATTTCCGACCTGGAGTCCAATAATTTTTCAAAGGGAGCAAGGTCTCTCATCAGTTTATCTTTCCATTCAGGTTTTGTTAGGATGCCTTTTATCTGTATGAATTGAAAGGTAGACCGTGGGCCTATTCCGAGGGATTCCGTCAGTTCTGGGAGCGAAATAAAAGAGTCCTTTTTCTGTAGTTGGCCCACCCTTTCTAGGCCAGCTTCATACCATGATTGGAATCTCCCTACTTTGGGAATATGGTCATTGATTCCTGGGGACCATAGGTAGCTCAGTGGGGAAGGCCATGTCGAGACCTTATGCATCCCTTTTCCTTTTCTCCATATGGTGCTCAATATTGGGTGGTGTTTGATTCTGTTATGGAGTTTCTTTTGGTGGGCCCATAGCCATTCCGACACTGTGGCTGGTGATAAATAATGATTGTCCATGTGAATCCATTGGGGGTCTTAATGGTTACGTAGGTGGGGGACTAGAACCCACAGTTGCGTTGCTTCATAATATTTCCTCAAGTCATGGAGTCCTACTCCGCCTTTGTCTTTGGGAAGCGTTAGGGTATCATACCAGAGTCTCACCTTCTTCCCCAGCCAGAGGAATTTTACTATAATTTTTTTGGCCTCGAGAACCTTTTTGATATCTCAATAGGCAGCATTTGAAAGGGGTACAAGAACCGGGGGAGGCATACCATTTTAATGGCATTAAGTCGCCCTAACCAGGAGATCATTAGCCTGTTCCATTTACTTAGATCGGCAGAGAATTGTTGGGGAAAAGAGGGTAAATTGGCTTCGTATAGGTCAGTCAGGGCTCTGGTGATCTGTATGCCCAGGTATTTTAATTTAGTGTGTTCAATCTGGAGGCCAAGTGGGAGGAACCTGGTTTCATTTTCTTCCTTCGATCTCTGTAAGGGGAATAGTGTGGATTTTGTTCTGTTCACCTTAAACCCAGAGAGTTGACCATATTCTTCTAATAGGTGAAGGGCTCGGGGGATGGATGCCATGGTGTTGGTTATGTGCAGAAGTATATTGTCGGCATACAGTGCTACCTTGTATTCAATTGCTCCGAGCCGAATGCCTTCTTCTATGGTGTCGGTTCTCATTTTCTGTGCCAGGGGTTCTAGGGAAAGTGCAAAAAGGATTGCAGAGAGAGGGCATTCCTGTCGGGTTCCACGCTCTAATTCGAACCACCTAGAGTATTCTCTGTTTACAAATATGGATGCTTTGGGGGATGTTTATACCGCCAGTATACCTTTCCTGAACCTCTGGCCTATACCCACCTTACGTAGGACAGCTCTCAGGAATCCCCACTCTACCCTGTCAAATGCTTTCTCTGCATCGATTGAGAGAAGAACAGGATCATTGGGTGCGGTCTGTGACGTGTGAAAGAGGTGGAGTGTTTTGCGCATTGTGTCCGCTCCTTGCCTTCCCAGTATGAATCCAACCCGATCAGGGTGTAGAAGTTGGGGCATTAGTGTTTCTAATCTAGCGGCCAGAACTCTCGTGTACATTTTTGCATCTAGGTTGAGTAGGGAGATGGGGCGGTATGACCCACATTTTTGGGGATTTCTCCTTTCTTTGGGGATTACCGTGATCAATGCTCATGTGAAGGAGTCTGGGGCTTACGCCGATTCCAATATTTCGTTAAAGAGCTCCGCCATAAATGGCGTTAGTTGCGCACTGAAGGATTTGTAGAATCCTACCTTGTAGCCATCTTCACCCAGGGATTTGCCTATGGTTAGCCTCTTTATTATGTCTTTGACATCTTGCTCAGATATAGGGGATTCTAACAGTTCTGCGTCGGGGCTTGATATCTTGGGCATTTCGATTGAGGACAAATAAGACTCTGTATCTGATTGGTCAGGGTTTGTTCCGAAGGTGTATAGGGCCTCGTAGAAGTTGGCGAAACACTATGGGATGGTGGGGGGAATGTGGGTCCTGTTGGGGTTATCCTTGATCATTTCTGTTACCTTTCGCTCAGCTCTCTGTTCCCTTAGTCTGGCGGCCTGCAATGTGTCAGCCTTGTCTCCCTTTTCGTAAAACTTCTGTTTTAGGAGTCGGAACTTGCGGGCTATTTGTTTGTGTTCCAACAGTTTCAGTTCCTCCCTTTTTCTTTTTGTTTCACCAATTTTGTCGGGATCAGCCTGTTCCATCTTTCCTGATATCCCACTCTAGTTGACAGATTTCGATTCTGAGTCTGTGTTCAATGATCTTTCATTCCCTCTTCTTAGAAGACCCTTCCCTTATTAGGATGCCCCTCCAAGTAGCTTTCCCCGCTTCCCAGACTACTTGTTAGATACCTCACTGGTATTGTTCATTTTAAGGTATTCCTTTATTTCAGTCTCCATTTCTGTCTTAAAGACTGCATCTTTCCAGAGACTCTCATTACACCACCATTTCCCTCCCGTGCTTGGTAAATTTTCCCACCTCATGTCCACCAACACCATATTGTGGTCTTACCATGTAGTAAAATTATTTTTAAGGGAGTAAACATGCAAGTCCAATTTCCAATGGAAGTATTTTATAAGCAAGTACACATTTTTGGAAAAAGGAAATGTTTTCACAATATTAATTCTTTTGCACCTAGTTATTCATACAAATTAAAAGATACACGTTTACTTCTTCCAATCAAGCAGTTCTATTATTTGTTGGGAGCATTTGTACGCCCCATTTTAATTTTTGCGGAGTATTTGCCTATTTCTAGCAAGTAAAAGAGGCCGATACACCTCTTATCTGTAGGGCTGAGCGTAGGTTTAGGGTGACAAAAGAAACTCCATTGTACTGCATTGAAAGATGCATTATGCAACATCAAAAGGTACCCAAACACAAAGACAAAAGGGAAACATAGTTTGCCAGTACTGATAGTCTGAAGGACTTGTCAGTTTCCCCATAAGATATGAGGAAAAGGCAAGGGGAGAGAAGCTGAAGGCTTCACTTCTCTGTAAAAGGTCACAACAAGGTGTAAAACAAAAGCAGAATGTTTGGGGGTTATAGAATATGGAGGAAATGTTGCTTAAAGAGAAAACCTTTCTAACAGCATGTTTGGAAGAATATATGTGCAGTCGAAGGTAAATAAAATAGTTTTTTCAAAAATCTGAAAATCCTAGAGTAAAGCATCCTTTTATTCCTGCTGGTTAGGGTCAACCAAAATTCCAAGTCATATCAGGGCTTGGAAATAAAGAGTTTATCATAGGGCTTGCCGGGAATCTGCTGGACTTGCATCTGCTGAATTGTGTCAATCTCTGGTAGGAAATGGCAGAGAGACACAGACTGGCCTTTGACTGGCTGAGGGGACTAAAACTCCTGATATGGCTCTGTCTGCCAGTGGCAAGTAAGGGCATACCATTAAAGATAGACCATATATTATGGCTAATACCTTGCAGGATCACTTAAGGTACCTCCCAAAGGAGTGCCATGTGGATGGTGTCTGCCTGTCAGATATCTTCATTAGTTCCTCAGAGCTAAATGTCAGAGCTCAGATTGGGAGGAGGTAAAGAAAAGGTCAGCAACGGCAGTGCCCTGCTTTCTGGTATCCAGGTCCTGGTGTTAAAACAGAATTTCATATTTAGGAGTTCCATTGTCCTTTTTAGGGATTCCTTAACCTTTTTTGCACAACGTCCCCCCCACACCCCTACTCCTCATTTCCTGCATATCTGACCTATTTCTGGGGACACAGGAACTTCTACTGAAGTCCCCTTGCCACGACAAACCTTTTTGCCTCTCTGAATATATGGTTCAATGGTAGCTTCTAAGGATCCTGGGGCAGGGGTGCTTTCTAAGCCCCCCCCCCCCACACCATTTTGCCCCTATGGTGTTTATATTGCCATACATTAATTTTATGGAGTAGACTCTGGTGGAAGCTGTGATTTCCTTTTGGCGTCACAAGAAGTGCAATCTGATTTACCACATTCAAAACCCAAAATATCTTATTGGTAAGCACTGGGGAACTAATGTGTTTTTTTTATTTTTTTAAATCCTGCTGTTGCCCATTTTGTTGTTGGGCCATCTCTTTTTCTGTGTAAACCAGGAAGCAGGTTTACAACGTCCACTGTGCACACATGGGTTCTTCCTGTGACCAGCCATGCACCCTCTATAGTGGTTCCTGAACCTGGACTGGCCATTTCCTCATCTGGCCATTTCCTCATCCTGTTGGTTTGGTCTTGGGTGATTGGCACTTTAGGAGGCAACGAGATTAGCTGGCAAGCCTTTGTGAGTGTGGGTATATCTAGCAGAGGCCCTTAGCCTACACTCACGTCTAATTTTATCTCATCTCTTGGTGAGCTCTGGCTGTGTGTTTGAATTGATTCCGCCCGTGGTCCTACATTGACTGTGAGGTGCACATTTGTGGTTTACAGTTACAGTGGCTGCGTTATGGATTGGCATCTGAGGTGCTGTACTGATAATTAATACGGAGTGTCCTAATGTCTGAATCCACTTTTTCCACACCCCTTATGTCTATATGTAGTGTGCCTATCACCAGGTAGTGCACCTACATTATAGTAAAGAAGTGGGTTGAGACTTTTCTGTATTTATACATACATGAGGCTTTTACTGCGTGTTTTGTCTACTGTTTATTGACCTAATAGAGACCTAAGTGTTAGGAAAGATTTCTCTTTTAGCAACTTTCGCTTCATAGTTTCTATGGACCCCCATTCTTTTTGTTTTGTTATTGAACCTGCCCTGACTTTTTGAAGCAAAGTGATGCCTTCAGCTTCACCTACGTTGCATTTTTCTCATTTGTTTTGGGGAAATTGATCAGTCCTTCAGACTATCAGTACTGTACTAGGAAGCTAGCTTTCCATTTTTACTTTTACATTTTTGTACCTTCTTATCCTTGCACACAGCAGTGCAATGGGGATAATTTTTTATCGCCCTAGCCTTTTACACTGGGATTTTTGGTTACTTTTATATGTGACAAGTTAGTAACAGCAATTCTTTTATTTTACCATTGTTGTGTTATTTCTCATGTGCACATTCAAGTTTAATGCTTTTGGCAACTAAACATGCCTAGTGCCCTCTGATGGCCGTGCCAAGAGATTTTCACTTGTTCTGTGGCCGTATTGTAGTTTGTCCTTTCTGCCATGCCAGGTCAGGAAATCGCACATAAAACCATGCGCTTGCCCGGCAAAGCTGCTGCTTTCGCTGGCTAGTGATGCCGTTGTGTGCGCATGGCACAGGGCTTGGGAGGGACTGCCTGGTACCATTCCACATTCCTGGAGCCAGAGAATCTGGGTGTGTGGCATGAGTGAAGCCAAAACTTGTACTTGATTGCACAACTACTGGCTGTTTGAATGGTGCATATTTTGGATACGTAGAGAACTCCTGCAGCCATTTCTTCAGATCAGCAGAACAACAGTCGACTAAATGGCCAAAGAAGACTCCTGAAGAGGCCCAGCATCCCTTCCTGCGGCTGGCCCTGTGAAGCCCTGTTGGACTACCTAATCTGTGAAGGCCCAGTGCGGTGCTTCAACCCCTGGACAGGTGGGACCAACCAGTCTCGATGAGTTCTTGAGGATTCCGCCATCCTGAGCCTTCTGAAGTGTCCCTGGAACACCTGGTGGACTGACCAGCTGTCCAGTGGGCTACCTCACTAGAACCGTTGCTGTGCCGTGTTTCCAGTTGGAACTTCGGTGGTCGCCAACTTGTGGTGTAAGTCGCCTTACCAAATTTCAGCCTCCCAGCTTTAACGGGTCCTTCTCTGGAAGGTTCTTCTTCAAAACACAACTGGAAGGACGCCTGCCATTGTCTGCGTGCAGTGGCCGTCACTGGAACACGCCTTTCCCTCCCATCTTGTTAAGTGTCCTGAAGAGGTCTGCATTGATGCTTTCATCATTTCTCCATCTCCAATGGTTGCACTCTGCTCCTGACCCCAACCAGAAGAATCCTTGCACCCGCAGCTCCTGGGCATCTCTCACTGGAACTAACAGCGGGAAATCAAACCTCCAGCAAACTCCAGTTGCCTCATCTACTCATCTGGGAAAATCTGAGTCAGGGGAGTAAGTAAACACAAAGCATGCGGCTCCCCCTGTCCTCTATAGGAGACTATTGAGATCAAGTCTTTGTATCGTCCATTCCACTGTTTTTTGGTCGTTGCACCTGAGCAGTGAAACCTGAAAGATGAGAACACATTTTACTTGCCATTAACTTTGTTAAATCTCTTCTCTTGAACATTCAATAATACAAGTACTTTACCTGCATCAGATACATTCTGGGGAGAAGCATTGTGGCCTTTGGGAGCCAGGCCCCACTCTTCAAAGCGTTCTGACTTCTGAAGCCAAGGCATATTTCTTGTGACTTGGTTCACTGCACGTTCTGAATGCTCACAAGGAATGATTGTGTGCTTCCTTGTGATATGATATGATATGATAGGTTATTTATAACGCGCTTAATACCCAGGTTTCTAAGCGCAGACCCGGGGATCGATCCTGTGTTGCTCCACGTCATCTTGCTTCGAAGGCGAGCACGTTGCCCCTGAGCTATCCGCTCGAGACTCATGTGGACTCATTGTGAACCCCTGCCACCACTCACACTCTCCCGAGAATAGCCTTGACTGCGCTGCACTGCACTGCTACCTTGATCGGGTTTTGACTAACATCTCAGTGTTCACTATAACTAAAGTGGCCTCCTAAAATCTGTCCACCAAGACAGGTTCTAGGAATCCATCTTGACAATTTGTTTAAGATAATAAATGTGTTTATTTTTCAGTATAACACTGTGTTGTATTTTCTTTTGACAACTGTGTAGACTAAGTGTACCTATGTGCAGAGTTGTAGGCACGGTAGTTGCTGATACCGAAGTGGGCAAGAACCCCCCAAAATCTGTAAATGCCTACTCAGTAGCAGTATGTGGGCATTTACAGATGTCTGTGTTGTGGCTGAGCAGCAGGGACCACTCTCCAGCATCTATGCACATGTCAAGAACCAGGAAGCTTACCCTGCTTTCTGTCTGCATCAAGTGTCAGATTTTTGGGAACGGCTAGTTTGCGGTTCCATGCTCCAACGAACCGTATCTGGATTCTGGATTCTGGACAGATGGACACCCAGGACACACCAACTTTGTGACCACTACTCCGGCAATGACCTCAGAGGTCCCCCAGGTTGCGATGCAGGGGGGGGGGAGCACAATGGTGGCCACTTGAAGAAAATGGCGGATGGTGAACCGTCATGAAAGAAACAAAGAAACTGGGCCTGCAAGGGTCTTCTTCGTGGTAGAGAGCTGCAACTTTGGGGAAACACTTATTGCTTCATAAGCTGAGGATCTTTAGAATCCCAAGGCTCATCATGCAATAGCTACTGTTGCAGCAAAGTAGCCCAGGAGGATGTCTGGCTAGCCCACAGGATGGTTCAGGGACTGTTCGGAGCACTTACAGCAGATAGATATTTCAGCAGAGGTTGGGAATAGTTGTTCTCACTGGTCCAAGGGTCAAACAGGAGATCTGCAGAGGGACAGGGCTTTGCTGGGCAAGTGAAGAAAGGGCTGCTAGCCATCTTCCAATGAAGAGTTCCAGGTCTTCAGCAGACTGCTCTCCTTTGTTTGGTCATGGTTTCAATGATGATTCAAAGAATAGCTGCAGCAGTCCCCCTTGTATCCAGGATCTGGACTGCAGTCTCCCCCAGCTCACCAATGGCAAGGACCTGCATCATTCTAACTGGCAGCGGTTGCCCAATCCTAGACAGCCTCTGGCTACTGCATCCGCCTAGCAACAGACACACTTGGCTTGGATGTGGACTGGGTTCCGACACATCCAGCACCAACATCCGGCCACACACCCAGTCCACCACTTAGCCCATGAAAGCTGGAGCTTTCTCCAGGAAAGGGCTTACCATATATGGAAAATTCAGCCACTCCAGGGCAGGAAGAGGGTCAGACTACAAGATGGCCAAAAAACAGGTGAAAATCGCGTGGCACAGCCGTTTTGGCATTAAGTGGCAAAATGCAAAAGTGCAAAAGACTATAAAAAAGAAAAACACTACAAAAGTATCCATTGCCAGCAGCTCCTACTGAACATTGTGTAAGTAGCCACAAAGTTACCAAGAAAAAAGTTACAGGGGCACAAAGTGTGTCTACCGCACTTCACTGCAAGGTGATGTGTGCTAGAAAAATAAACAAAGAACTTTACTATGGAGAACAGAGAGCAGTTCTCCTGCATGTATAGTAATAGGAACTGAGCAATGCCCCCAAAACAGGTGAGCTTGGCGAGGTAAGTGAAGCAAAAAGGCTTCCATTTCCTAAAAAATTCAGGAAAGGTCCAACACAATAGCAAAACATGTGGTGTTCCATTGATGTCTACAGAGGAAAAGCAGCAAAAAGAAAAACAGACGCCATGTAATTCCTCCAGCCACCAGGAGCACTGTAGTCCAGTGGCCTGGGCACATCACACACACTTCCTTTTATTAACATATTCTAACATTCCTATGGATTCCGAGATGTTGCCCAAAGAGGTTCATGAGGAAAAGGGACCTCTGGTAAAGCAGCATGTTACAATCAAAGCTATGGGAGTAAGGATGGTGATGCTTGTGATTGGGGTGCATTTAATCATTTTCATGCACGTCATTCCGGTGTAGAGTCACTGTCTAATGTGAGTTCAGCCCTGATTAAGCAAAGAAAAGGTCATGGAGTCCAGGTGAATTGACCTGCCTAGGTATCGGGATTCATTGTTTTGATTTAATGTCCAATGTGTACCCCTCTTCATTTGTATAATTGATTCTTTTGCACTTTATTCCCTTATTGCAGAGAAATCTACCCATGGTCCCCATCTCTGTGTGGCTACTGCCCCATTTCTCAACTGCTAGCCCTCAACATCAGTGCACCCATTTTTGTGTCCACTTCTTTAATGTTTTGTACCTGGGGAGGAAGCACCATCCAAACAGGAGCACAGGCACACAGACTGAATCTTACCCCCTGCGTTCACTCATGAGTCTGTTACCTTTCTCCCCAAATCAACTTCTCTTGCCCATGCCACAGCCCCTTTATTGGCCTGCTCACCCACCATCCCCATCCCCATACACTCCTCCTCAGCTCTGGAACTGCTCCTTACCTGTTTCAACATCATCCATATGCAGGCTGTCTGTTTTTTCATTTTAAACAGAATAAGCACATAGGGTTTAAATAACAGTAATAGCTGGTGAATTATTGCTCAAGTCCGAGCCTTCCTCCTTCTTGAAGTTCCATGGGTTGTGTGGAGAATCCTGTGGACTCCCTATTAAAACCTGGCCTAGAGTCTCCTCCCAGGTGGCCAGGAGAGGAGAGGACAGACACTTCCTGATCCCAATCCTGGGGGTGGTGTACTGCAGCAGGATCACCTAGGTGCAGACAGGGCCCAGGGTAGGGTGGAGAGTTTGCAGGGTGAGTAATGGTATGGTTCCTAGGATAATTCAATGGCGATTTCGAGAGAGGATATAGTTTGTTGCAATTCTGATGAATTTCCACCTATTAATAAAACTAAGCTAACAAACCGTAGCCTTAAAAAGTCTAAAACTGTTATATCCCCAGAACCATTTTTATTCTCCTTAAGTGTCCACTTTCAAATCAAAAGTACACCAAAAGGGATGACGGGAAAGTGGCCTTTCCTATTTCATCTATCTCTAAAAAGGTTAAGTCCTACAGTCCCGCTTCTAAAAATACTAAGGGAAGTGAAATTGTCGGTAAAATCATCAAAGTAGTAGAAAAAACAACTTTGCCTGAAAGGGACTACATGTCCCAGAACCCCCCAGGGACTGTGACAAAGAAGAGGGCTAAAGAGGCATGCAGAGGTAGAGAACAGGCAGGCAAGTCTAATAGCCTAAGGCAAGGTCAGGCAATGAAGGTTGGAGGTCTGCACCTAAAGCCAATTAACCCACCTGAGGGGCATAAAAGGCTGGGAGACACAGAGAGAAGCTAGAGCAGGAGCTGGAAGGTCGGCAGCTGCAGTAGGAGAAGAAACGGAACTGGAGGCTGGCAGTTCACAAGGACGTGTGATCACGGAAGAGAGCCCGGAGCAAAGAACAAGCAGATTTCACCTGCAGCCTCCGAGTTGGTCCTGTGCTCACACACCCTGTCTGGCTGTGGCTGCATTGGCAGAGACTGTAGAAAGCTGGCAGTCTTTCCAGGTGTGCCTAATTGTTGTGAATTCAGAGCTGAAGGCCTGTGTTTTACCAGAGACTCGTGTACAGAAGCAAGCCGAGGGAAGCTGGAAGGAGGAAGACTCCTTTAATGAGCCCCAATCCGAGACACGTGGGCTGAGGAGAGGTGTGGATACTGAGAGTGCCTGTGGTAGCAGAAACAGAGGAAAAGAAGTTGGCAAGTCGAGGTAGCCCGCAGCTGTTGTAAATGGAGCTGGAAAATGAAGGACTATACTCCAAAGCAGCCGAAACTACTTGCCGGTAACTGTAACCAGCTGAAATTCATTTGTGTAGAAGGTAAAGCGAGTGAACTCATTCGTAGTTTGGGTAGTCTTGTCAAACATGTATTGTGTGCTTATCCTGCAATAACCGAAATGCTCGTGTGTGAAGAAAGTCTCTTATCCCATTGTTACTATAAAATCATGGACCGGAGAAGTTGCATGTATCCTATGAACAGGGAGAACAGCCGCTGTAATGATCTCAAAAGCCGTCGCAGACTTTCCCCTTCAGTTACAAGAAAATGTCACTTCAGAAATGCTGCGTATGAAATATTTTGTCTCCCTATCACTGTTAAAGACAAGTGCGGTTTTCGTAAAAGGGAACGCAAGTAGCAAGTTGAAGTTTACCATCAAGGAGCAACTGTGTGTACCTAAATTTCACTTTGAAGCAAACCTTAACTCTTGTAACTTCCTACATTCAAGTGCTGTAGAACCAGTGGCGTCATTTAGGGGTCACCAGAGGTCGCAACTGACCTCTAAAAAAATGTTTTAAAAAAAACTTTTGTTTTTTTTGGAATGTTTGGAATGCAAGATCTTGGGCTGTGGCCAGCACCATGTGGCTCTTTACTTTTGGAGTGGCTGGCTTTCTTGTTCAGGCCCATTAAAAAAAGAAGAAAAATAATAACAGGAGTGCAACAAGTCTAACACTTTCTGCACTGACCCTAAATAAGAAAGAATAGGAATACCAAATAATGTGCCTTTCTGGAATTCAATACAACAATTGCTAGACTCATTAAAGGTTTATTTCGGGCACACTTCAGGGGGTGAGTCACTGATTTAGTCTGTTCTTAAACGCCTCAACTCAGCCTTTCATCCTTCTGAGGTTGATAAATGAGTATCAACTCAGTTTGGGTGATATTGGGGGTATATTATTTCTATATAAAGCGCTTATGCGCAAGTGCTATATAATAATACATCATTATCATTTGGTCATGGACATCTGCTTGCATTCACAGTAATTTGGTAATATGGGCCTATAAACACTGATCTTAACGATACATAGGGCGATCCATTCTTGTATGAAACGTACATCACATTATAGTGATACCGTAACCATATTTTTCATAGTGTACAAATCTATGTGATGCCACTTCCTGTTTTGTCAACGGGTGAAAGGTTGTGTTCCATTGCTTCCCGCGATATCACTTAGGGGTGGGGTCAAACAACATCACTTCCTGTGATGTCATCAGGGGGTCAAGGGTTGTGTGATGTCACTTCCGCTACCCCTGGCATTTTGGGGAAATTACGTCTCTGTGTAGAACTTGTTGAACTCAGAAGTAGAACAAGCGTTCCCAAGCCAGTAGACAGAACCTTCCAAAGAGGAAGCCAGCCAAAATAAGAGCTGAAGCTTGTTGTCTAAGCTGAAACTACCCCAGGGTCCTCTGAAACGATGGTGACAAAGTCATATAAAACTGGGAGAGTGGCATTGCAACTTTTGGATAAACCCTGGAGACACGGCGATGCATTTGAAGTTGGGGAACAGAGCTGGGTGCTTGTAATAATAAGTAATTACGCATCTGTGAAGCTGACACTGTGGCAGTTAGAAGCTGAATCAGATTATGTGTAGCTACAGGAAAGGCAAAGAAGCTGACCTTTGTTGTAGGAGGAGAAAGAGTGCATAGCCAACCTATAGAGGTCAAAGAGTTCTATTTAAGTTGCCTAAAAACATTTCCACAATATCAAGTTGTAGCAGCAGAAGTTGAACTATGGTTGTCTAGAATTTTGTCAGATCTGTTCCAAGTTGATGAAGTTGAAGTAGAAGCAGTCTGTGAAGCAGAGAAGCCTGCTCTCACAATAACATGGAGAAAGGGAAGTTGTCACAGGGAGAGCAACTTCCTTAAAAGAAGCATCCTGACAAATTGCATACAAGACGCTGCAGAAAGTAAAGTTGTTATTAAAGTGGAAGTGGCATTTTTGTTTTGAACATTATCCAGGATTACCATTGGTGTGGTGTCTTTGTGGAACTTTGAAAAGGGTGCTTTTCATCCAGAGAACAAGAAACTGTTACCTGTGGATTTTTGTTTGAGTGACTTTTTATTTCTTTGGAACTTTTATAGAACGTATCTGAGATTTTGTTTTCCTTGGAAGGAACTGACTTTGGACATTTCTGGAGGAGCGGAATCTGCCCAGAACAAGTTGAAATCAACCAAGACATTAATTGTTTGGTCATCTTTTATTTATGTTATGGTTTCTTTCCTTTGACTGTTTGTTTTGTGTGAGGGTTAGTTTTGTGGATGCTAGGAGGTATTCCCTTAGGTCTTAGAATAGGCAGCGAATTACCTGGCACAGTAGGCCTAGTTCGGGTTTATTTATTGTTTCTTTAAAAAATTAAAATGTCAAACCTTGAGAAAACTAAACTCAGTTGTGAGCCTCACATTACTGACCCCTCACAGCTGTTTCCCCAATCCTATACGTTTCCCAATCGCCAATTCCTGCCTCATCTATCACCTTGGGTACCTCTCTGTGTTCCGTTCCAGTTCTCCACGCTCCCAGACCTACGATAACGTTGCATTTTTGTATCAGGTCTGTGTTAAGGTGGCATCACCTTAATGTTGCCGCATACAGTCCTTCCTATAGACCTTTCTTTCATTTGACAAATGGTGGACATTGTTACTGATAGTGCACCAGTAAAATGGGTAGGTTTTATTGTGCTTCAAGGTGCCAAATTATTTCTGTGATGGTGTTAGGATTTGATCTGAGATCGGCATAAGTAGCATTCTAGAATTTTAATAGGACAGTTTTTTTATGCACAGGTTTTGCATTTCCTAAACTCTACATCACCCTTGCCACACCTGCACACTGCTAGCAATGAGACGGTGAGTGATGTTTGTTAATAAAGCAATATAACCCGAGAAGGGGGGTCATTACTGGTCAGGTAATGCCCCAAGGCATAAGTGCAAGCAAGGGTTATATTGCTATTAGTAACCCAGCACGGTGTACCGGGATAATAGTGTTTTTTGCTCAAGGTCAGAATTCTTAACTTGAGAATAACTACAAAACAAGGTGGCCACCATGGATTGGGGAGAAGGGAACTACACGTGGTCCCTTCTCCCTTTTCAATGGAGGCCATTGTTGTGTCGGGGTTGCTCTGGGAACACTAGTGTTTCCAGTGCCAGCGAGGGACCTGGGAGCTCTAGGTAAGTGGGGTTGGGTTGGGTGGGGGGGGAGAAATAGGACACAGGGGACCATAGGGGCCACCTAACTTGTACCCGCCTGGGGAAGATGGTGACTTCCAGCGAGGAGGCTTGAAGCAGGGATTTTATCATGTGGTAAAACCGCCGTTCTGAGCCTCCCGATTGGCTTGGAGGCCACAACACACACCCATCGCCCGGTACTACTCTTTGTTAGTGCATGATTTATTAGCAGCATGTTAAAGAAAACACTCAAACTAAATCACGCCTTGAAACATTTGTGTTTAGGCGCGTTATAAATGCCATATCATATATCATAAATCGAAAAGCCAGAGGGCTTGTGCCGCCTCATTTCAAACGTTGCATTGCTGTAGTGAACCTAGAGCCCTCCAGAACGAGACTTTGGGTCACTGGTTTGTGTGCTCGACTAACAATGACCCTAGCAACGCTACACATTATATTCATGTTGATGACTTTGATGAATTAGCTGTGGGCCTTTGCATCTGTACACATACATGACTTTCAGGCATTTTTATAATGGTATTTTTTAAGTGCACTCCTAATTACGGGAAGCAACGGACCGATTTCCATATTATAGGGGGAAGTACATAGCGAGGGAACAAGATCGCAAGCGAGCAGGTAACAACCTTAAGGGAGAGGCAGGTCAGGAAACTTGCCAGCAAGGGAACTCCAAGCAACAAGGGGAGAAAACAAGGAGGGCATGCTCACTTGACTATCAAGAGTTGTTATTCCACAAGCAGGCAGAAACATGACAGAGTAAAGAGATGGAGGACCCCACTGCTCTCCGCTTTCATGTAAACGTTACCTGTTGAGCTCCCCTGTGATTGCCGCAAGCAGAGAACTTTTGCCACAGCCGACTTTTCCAACAACGCCGACGAATGAACCCTGAGACGAGAAAAATAAAAACAATCATTGAGGTGTCATCAAAGGAAAGCACAAAAAGTGGAATGGCACATTGGAATGGGGTGACAAACAAGGACAGCCCCCAGATGGCTGCCATGCGTGGACACACCTGCAAGATGCCTAAAGCGGAGGCAGAGAAAGTAAACCCATCCATGCATTTATAACCCCAAGAACATAAAGATCCTAATTAAAGAAACAATCTTCCTTTGCACATTGTACATTGAATTGTATTTTCATCTTTGGCCCGAGTGGCAGGATACCTGCTTTCTACTTAGGTTTTGCGTTCTGTTTACGCTCTCTTTCAAGAAATACAACTACCATGCCAGTCTGTATACTCCCTGCATATTCTTCCCCACGGGACGCAGGGGCTTCTCGCCACCAAGAGAATCTATGCATACTGCCATCAAAGACGCCCAGCGGCTCTGCTGAAAAGGGGGCCCTGCTCATGCAGGTACATATCTCACTGGAGTTTCCTATGATTGCAACTGTGTGGTGTATTGCAATACTCTCTGGCAAGCTGCAAACCCACTTTTTCAATCGACCCCACCAGCTCATGACACCAGCCCCTGCATTTTGGCACTGTTCCACCCATGCTGGGGATGGGTGTCAGAGAAGATCCTGTGACGACTCCCAGGTATTGCCACTTCTCCAATGGGGAAGCCCTTTGCCATGAGGCTAGGGAGGTGGGGCCGCTACCCAAAAGTCCCCTTAGTGATGGTTTAATGTATGAGGACCTCATGGGGAGTAGCTCACCCTCTAGAGAAATTATTGGTTATTTTAAAACACGCTTAAAACCAAGAGGTTTCTAAGCACAGACCCGGGGATCAAACCTGTTTTGCTCCGCGTCGTCTTGTTTTAAAGGCGAGCTTGTTGCCCCCTTAGCTATCCTCCGAGACCCTGAGCTAGCTCCCGAGACCCTGAGCTACCCTCCCGAGACAATCACCTAGGGAACAGTCCGTTGGCCAACATCACACCCCAACCTTCCCTAACCCCCTCCTCCATTCCAAACCACTTCCTTGAGGGTAGACACATGTATTTCTATAGTGTAGGAGAAACAGCCCAAACAGAAAGTACCATAACAAAGAAGAGCACAGAAGATTACTGATTGCAGTAGTACTGGTACGAGGTAGCCCCGAGGATGCATGAAGATCAACCTATCAAGAGCAACAAAGGACATTGATAATCCGCCAGTGTGGGATTGGAAACAATGTATAAGAAGGACTGAAGATTTGGTCAAGCCCAGCCGGGTGATGCAGCAGGTGTGGAAACTCCATAGCCGGAGTTTAAAATCCTGTCGGCTGACCATGGATGCCGAAGAGCAGAGGACGCTGGCGAATCGCTGAGGGAGTACTCCATGGGTCAAGCTGAAATGAGCCCAACCACAAAGCAGGAAGAGAGCAGAGCAGTCCAGTAGAGCGTGGAGACACAGAGGTGCTGCAGAAGCAGAGGAGAGAAGCCCGGGGAGCCGGGGAGTCCCAGGTTGCCCCAGTGGCATATTGAAGTCCTAAAGAAGGTAACGGGAGGTACGAGAGACACAAATGAGTCATGGGGATTGGAGAAAAGCAGGCTTGAGCGGCTTTCCATCATTGGAGTGTGTGAGCCAATACCAGGAGAAGGGAGTCATTTTATTTATTGTCTTATTTATTTCACTGTTATCCTATGTACTGCACTGCCCCCTCTCCTTTCCCCCTGCACTTTTCCCCTTCCCCCCTCCCCTGCACTTGGGCGATCATAAGGTCAACTGGCCTAGTAGGATCGTTGTCTGTCTTCCCTCTGTTTCCCCTCCCTTGCCTCGTCGCGCCTTTAAACACTTGTGTATAAGCGCGTTATGAATGCCATATAATTTCATTCCCCTGGCTGCGAAAGTTGACTGGTGCAAAGGTTATTTGGAACCACAATCCAGGGGAAAGGAGTCATTCCCCCTAGCATCCTTTTGCTAAAAATCCTCTCTGGGAATACCAGTCAAATACCATGAGAAAGGAGTCATTCTCCTGGAGAAGGAACTTTGTTGACTTAAGTAGCTTGTGACACAGGACGGTGGAATTACATTTCGACAGACATTCTTACAGACCCTTTAATATTAGTTTGAGGCAGGGACACCCCTCTTAGTAGTTAGGGATAGTGAGGATAGTGAGCGATAGTGAGTGTTTCTTCTTTTTGATAAAGGTTTTTACCAACCAAAGTGCCACCCTTGTGTCAGCATCCTTCTTCGACACCCTTACAGGCCACAGAGGGAGACTTTCTGCGAGTCTCACAGGGTGAGTAGGTCACAAATGTACATATACATTTACATTTAATAATTTATACCACGCTGTCCTTGGACCCGGAGGGTTGTGGCATGGCTACTGGGCAAGGGCCTAGTACTTCACTTCTTGCAGGGTCCCAATGGACACTGTCTTGGTGCCTATGGCACCAAGCTATTTACAAAGCGTGCTTAGCACACAGAACACAGAAGGTACGTGCAACAAGGTTGGGCGGGGCCCTATTAGCACCAGGCAAGGCATGTGCTGAAGACAGGAGGCGGAGCAAGGTGGGGCCACAAGGTGGGCCTAGGAGGAGTGGCTAGAGTCAGGCTATATAAGCCGGCCCCACCCGCATACTGGCGCTTTGCGTTAGTCTGCTAGAGCAGCGTAACGCTTACCGCCGTCCAGAAGACCTTAACTTGGTTCAGCACGTGCGTCTTCAGTCTCCGGATCCCTCCAGCATCTTACCTGGTCCACCACGTGCATCTTCAGTCTTCTGAAACCTCTAGTACCTTACCTGGATTGCAGCCACACCATCGCTGGATGCACTGCCATCAGCTTTCCACTCTGCAGCCGTCGCGCGCATTTTAGCTTGAAGCCTCACCATCGCTGGAAGCTCTGCCATCAGCTTCCCACTCTGCAGTCACCGCGCGCATCTTACCTGGATTCAGCCACGCCACTGCCCGAAGAAGCACTGCTATTGCTTACGGCTCTGCAGCAGCCGCATTCATTTTACCTGTCTTCTTGAAACCTCCATGGGTGCTGCCCAACATCCTTACCTGTCCCGAACTCCCGGCAACACAGGGCAATCTTCGAGCGTAGCACCCACGCAGATCTTTATCTCCGGCAGCCTGCAGGAGTTCGGAAACCGCTCACCAGCTAACACCGGTCAGCCGCACCTGCAAAGGGAATAAGAAACACAAGGTGAGCAATCACAGACTTTAACATGTTAAAGTAGCGCAACGCACAAACTTAGCGCAACTTCTGGAACTGTCTACTTACCACTAGTGGGTCGTCTGGAATAGACTTTCTCACCATTACGCGCTCCTGAGCCATCTTCATCACTAAGGGGAAGAGAGAACAATACATGGTTACAAACAATAATCATTGGGGAAGAATCAACATAAAGAATACGGACAATAAAAATAGTTATAAACACTTACCTTCAAGACGGAATGGTCGCCGCCGGTCTGGACCTCCACAATCTGGACTAGTGACGCAACTAGGTCCATCCACAGCGCCACTGCTGAAGTAAAGCAGGACGGAGAGCTCCTTCTTACTTAAAAACAGGTGAGCTTGCATGGGCAAACTCCTGCGAACTACATTTTGGCAGGAAAGGGTGGAAGGGAACCGCAACACCATCACGCTATCCGCACTGCCTCTCATCTTCTCTCCGGAACAGTTCCAGCATTCCGGGTCCACGAAAACGCAGCAGTTGGGGGAGAGAAGCAATCCGAGGGAGTCAACTCCTGGGAAGGCTCCAACCGTGCCCCAACACCCCCGCAGAAACCAGGTGAGCATAACAGCTTGAGGGCGCCAAAATGACATACAGACATAAAACATTAAAAAAAAGAAAGATGGTATAAAAAGTAAGGTACCAGTTAAAAATTAGAAACAAAATTATTTAAAAAGCCACGTCTTGAGTTTACTTTTACTTTTATATATGATCCCTCAGCACGTATACAGCCATTCTGAAACCAAGAAAGAGGATCAGAAACCCTACTAATCTCCCTGGTTCATTCTGCCTCCTTGTACAACATCAGAATATGTATAGCTTTAAGGTTAATACTGTGTCTACACTGGATGAATAGAACAAATACAGAATAAATGCATGAAAAACAGCAAACCCGGCAAAAAAAACGAATAACCGAACGCAGAGACAAAAGGAAGTTGGAAATGAATTGTGGGCTTGGGAGTGGCTCTTTCGATGCAGTGTCTGCTGAACCTTTGATATGATATGATATGCTAGGTTATTTATAACGCCCTTAATACCCAGAGGTTTCAAAGCGCGGACCCGGGGATCGAACCCGTGGGGCTCTGCGTCGTCTTGCTTCCAAGGCGAGCATGTTGCCCCTGAGCTATCCTCCCGAGATGGGATATCACTGTAAGTGCATTAAGATGAAAAGTAGCCTTTGATTCTCTATGATGAACTTCAACTCCAGGCACAATAAAGGAGCCAACGCTTTGAAAAAAGCTGCCAGATCACCAATTCCAAGAGCCTCTGCACCTGCAGAAGCCACTTGCGTCATGGATGGTAAACCCATTCTGTGTTCACTTTCTCCCAGGATCACTGTTCTGATCCACTCAGGTGATCCCGTGGGTAGGGCGGGCTTGCTCAGGGGAAGTGTTCCTGCTATTCAAATTTGCTCGGTTTACCTTAGCAGTGGCACGGGCGCTATCTATCTATAAGTGGTTACAAAGCAACGTTAAAAAACAAAAAACTTTGCAGTGCTCTAAGCCAGAGAATTGGCGATTAGTAGACCTTTATCCAAAATCCATATTGGAATAAGAGACAAAGGAATCATTTATAACGAACATAGAGTAGTTTATTAGCATGTACTCCGAGACCATGGTCCCATTTCCCCCATAATAATGGGATGAGACTTGCACATGCTCTGCACAGCATATCGCCTTACGAGAACTGGAGTGCAGCAAGTACTAACTGTAGGCATGCCCTGCTCCTCCCCATGATGCACTGCTCATCTCCCCACATCAGTACTTTTCTCTACGTCTCTTATAAACGTACATGCTGGGACTATGAGGAGTTGTAAGGATTTTTGTATTTGGATTGAGAGTACAGAACTCAGTATGCCAATGGTCCAACCCTTTTGTGTGTGAAGTTGGCAGCAGACAAGTTAATCAAGATGATGTCACCCAAACCAATGGTGCAACCCAGAACTTACAAACAGGGATGTTTTTGGAAAGATTGAGTTTGTTTATTGCCCTCCAGAAGGATTTGTTTTCGAAAGTTCACTAAAACTTCCTTGGCTTTATTGGAACAGGTGTGGACCTTCTTAGGGGAAGAAACCTCCATGAAAACAGCACACTGAGATGCAGACAATAGAGGCTCACGACCAGAGCCACCAAACATCACATGGGGTGACACACTTTCCTGAAGGACTAACTGCTGAGCAAGTAGAAATTAAAGGCTTGTCTGAAGTGCAAGGTATGAAGAATGCTGCCTGTGGGCATGAGACGGTCGAGCAAGAAACAAAGTAGACACTGCTCCTGAGTTAAGAAAAAATGACTAAGAAACTCTGAGGTGAAAAAGGCTGCGTCATGAATAGCATATTGCCCTTATGGAAAAATGAAAATGGATAAGCACAACAGATCGTTTGGATGTCTATGTTTTCCCGATGGAAGAAATGACACTTTGGTGATTTCTTTCCATTTATTTGAAGACCAGGGGTGGCAATTTCAGAAGTGATTTATAATAGCACATTTAAAGATGGAGGAGGCTTTTGCCAGAAGGGTGCCTCTACAACAACACAAAGATGCCCACAAGTGGTCAGCCAGTTTATGAGGGTGTCCATAAAGTGGGACCAGGGACAAAACAAAACAATAAAAAACTATAAGAAACAGGTAGCTTACACAGATAACATTAACCTAGGGGGCAAATGGGTCAAACTAATGAAGAGTATTGTATAAATATACAAAATTACTTTATTATGAGGCACTGAAGGAAGTGGCGGCGTCAGGTAGGAAGGATGAGGAGGGCACAGAAAGAGCTCCATCTTTAGTAGGTAAGTAAAGTTAAGCCGAGTCAGCTGACTTTGATGGTGATGGGCAGCGGGCGCCAATGAAGTGGGGCGAGGAGCGAAAAAGAGAGGAAGCGAGATGAGGCAGGAGTGGGGCATGGGTAAGTGAGCTTGAGTGCAGAAAAGAAGCAGAGGGAACGAGATGGTGAGTAGATATACAGTCATACAGGTATTGAGGATCAAGACTATCGATAGTGCTATAGTCTAAGAAAAGGAGCTTGAAAAGGGAGTGTTGTTCAATGACAGCCAATCAGTATCATGTTGATAGTTAGAAACAGGGGAGGATAGGTTGGAGAGCGTGCGGGTAGTGAATGGAGGACTTTGTGTAGAGGGAGGAAGGAGTGGGAAGGAAGGTCGGGGAGTAGGTTTAAGCAGTGGTCGAGTTTTCCGAGTATGAGGGTGGAGATTAGAGTTTTTAGTGAATGGTAAGAAATTGATAAACTTTCAGAATGTTGAGAAGGTCAATACAAACAGCAAAAGCAGTGGTAGTGAGGATTTGTTGCAGTCAGAAGTCACCACCGAGGAGAGTCCCAGGATTGTGAACCTTTGGTCAGGGAAAAAGAAGGCAAGGTGGGAAGGAGCTATGCGAGGGGAGGAAAGGCATTGGAAGCTGGGAGAAAAAAGACTTCCATTTTTAAAGGGTTCAGCATGAGGCAGCGGAGATCACCCAGTAATAGATTTCAGTGACACCGTTAGTAACCTGTTCTGAGATGGCTGGGCTAAATGAGGGAAAGGAGAGAACGATTTGAGTGTCATCAGAAAAGAGGCGATCGTGAAAACCAAAAGACTGGAGAAGTCCAGAGCTATGGAGGGTGAGGAGAAGAGATTCAAGGACTGGTTTTGGGGGACGCCGACAGGGAGAGAAGGGGCAGAGGTTTGCAAGTTCCAGGAGATTTTAAAGGAACAACCTTCCAGGTAAGCGATAATCCATGTGAGAGCAGATTTGCAAAACCCAATGGAGAGTGAGGAGAGAGGAGTGGGTGATAGTTCAGAAGTGGCAGAGAGGTCCAAAAGGATTAGTATAGAAGTTTTGGCATAGTGGGCATTAGAGAGAATATGGGAGACATGCATGAGCCGTCTCAGTGGAGCGTTTACTACAGAAGACCGATTTAAGTTGATCTTCAAGGCCAATATCCTCAATGTACTTAGTGATCGAGTTAAAAACCACCCGCTGGCTTGGATCTCGGGGGCGATCAGGGGCTGAGAACTGGGATAGGAAGGTGTGACTGTGCGTGCAAGATAGTGTTGAACACAGGGGGTCATAGGTGCATAGTAAAAGTGAGAAAAGGGACTGTCATTGGCAGAGAGAGAGAGAGAGAGAGAGAGAGAGAGAGAGAGAGAGAGAGAGAGAGAGAGAGGTGATGAGAGGCCCTCACATCATGAAGTTAAGGGCCAAGTGTGGTCTTGATCTTAAATGGTTTATGAGGTCAACCAGAAATAACAATCTCTAAGTCCCAAACAGAGCGAGGAGCTTCAGATGGCTGAAAACGGGGCACAAGCCCTTCAAAGTGCCTCCTCAACAGCTATACAATAACGTACAGACTGGAATTTCTGTACATGCAGAGGAAATGCTAATTTGTGAGTGAGGATGTATTTTACTCGAGAAGATGACCTAGCCACATCAGACATGAAATGAAATAAGGCCAGAGAGGAGGATTGCATATTTTCCCTGAATCTGAGGCAGACTGCTTGTCTGAAGGAGTACCTTTAGCAAAGCAGCTCACTAAAACACTGTTCTCTTTTGGCCCCTAGCTTAGTGGCTAATACATTTTTTGTAGTCCTTCCTAGATAGGAAAAAGCGCCATTTTATTTGGGTACACAATAACCCAGGTGCATCTGTGTTTGGCTTCTCACCCGCTTAGCTCTTTCCCTAGTGCCTCTTCTCCAGATCTTTCATTCTCTTCACAGTCGACGCTAACGTGATAAGGCAGCCTCTTATTCCAGCAGTCGGAAGCCTCCTACTCTGCTGCGTCATTCACTTCTACACTGCTATTAATTTCATTTCAAGATATTGTTATCGGTGTTCCAAAATGGAGTCTCCAAAGACTGGACTTTTTAACAAGTAAGCCCAGAGCATCTACATGTTAGGCCTGCGCTCATGAAGGATTACCAGGGCATGATCATAGATTGTGATGGACTGAACGCAACCTTCATCAATCAGAGGTACATGGTTAATGGGAGAGCATGATTGCTAAGCAAAATATGATGCCTGTTTTCTCCTCGCCAGTTGAACGCCGCCACACATCTATGAGCCCATGGCAGCATATAGTCCATGAAAAAAATGGGAAACCAGCCAAATATCAGCTTACTCACCCCAACCTACTACAATTTCTGGATATTATATGAGATGAAGAACCCCTTCAATCAGCATCACTCCCCTTCAAAATTGGGAAATTCTAGGATGGAGATCAACAACATACTGTAGGCCTTTTTCAATGTATCTCAGGCGTAACAGCAACTATCGACATTTGAATACTGCTTGCATGTTCCTGCACAGGATTCTTTTAATTCAAATGGCCAACCTGCAAGTTTTGATAATTTGCAGTGGAATAAAGCAGAATTGAGAATGCCATGCTATACAACCTCGCACGGACATGCACAATGGGATACTATCTCTGCAAGCCAACTAGATTACACTAGCACGCCTTCAAAAACTGAAACACCTTTACTTTTTGCTGGAGATTTCGGGCCCCGCAGGTTAAGAGTCATCCATGTAACCATTTCAATTCTGAACAATATGTTGGTATGTAGCCAGGAAGAGACTGCTTTGGATAGTAGAAGTCATACAAGAGTTGGAATGATTATTTCAATTCGGAAATTCCTCCTCCACTCTCCCCCTACACAACACGTTTGACACAATATGCCAAACCTGACTAACCAAAAGGACACATTTCAAAAAACAGTAAAGTAACAGCAATTTCCAATGCTGACTAACAAGCAGGGTGTAAGACTATGTGGGCCTCATCTCGAGTTTGGCCGCAGGTAAGAAAGTGGCAGTTATTCCAAAACCGGCATTTTTTGGGGCGGTAACGGAATCACCACCATTTTCACCACTCCGCCAACATCATGCTGAAGGTAAATCCTCCACTTTCACATCACAAATCGGCAGAATTACTGTGGTGGAATTACCAATTGCAGCAATTCCGCCAAAATCCCCATGGACCTCTACGGACTCCAAAAACGGTGACTAACACTGCCTTACCACCACTTATAATTCTCTGGTAAACCCACAGGACCAGGTGGCGTTAACAGTAATTTACTGACAGTAATTCGGCATAATTACCACTGAATTATCACCAAACTCAGAATGATGCACATATCAGGAGAAGAAACAGACCAATGGAAAAGAATCTGAAATATAGTAATAGAGCAGTGATGGTAGCCTGGAAATTATGGTCTGAATTCAGAAGAAAACCAGTGGATAAAAAGTTATGGAAGGGGGTTTGGGCTTGCCTGTTCCGTGTTCGAGGCCTTGTCATTCCATTGTACTGTACTTCTTGCCGTTCACTTCTGCAGTCGGAGCTAGCTCATGCTGCCTCTCCATGTGTTCCTATATCCTTTATTGGTGCACTCCGCTAGTGCACCTAACTTTCTCTCTCCACTGCACAATGTTGCGCCGGCCGGGTCGGCAAGAGTCACAGGCCCTAGGTTTAGTGCTCCCTCAGCGTATTGGGAGAACGTCTTCCTCCCTGCTCCCATGCCCCGCCATAGTCTCTCTATCCGTTGCCTCCCACAAATAGTAGGTCTTTATTTCATATGCTGGGGATGGAGCATAGTTGCAATATTGCTGGGTGATGCTTCTGGATTACTCCTCCCTAGGGAACCTTTGAAGAACCAGTGCCGGGCCTGTCCTGGTTTTATTATATTGTCTTCCCTATGGCTTCTAGTGCCCAGGGAGGTTTGCGATTCCCAGACTGACAGGATCAGAAGGGGTAGGTGGACAAAGAGACAGACGTCTTGGTTTTGAGACTTCAACGATCATGACAGACTCATCCCAGGGAATAACCTGCATCTGCTGGTGCCAGTGACACAAAAATCATTAGATTGACCTGCTATCAAGGCTTAAACATTTATATAGAAGTCAGCGAGGGCCAGATCATAAGAAAATCATTTGATTTACTGGAATAATTAACTATTTTCCTAAACATCTGGGCAATGTACTAAACACAACATGGTATTAAATGGCCACTGTAAAACCACTAGAGTTTATCAAGTATTAAAATTAAGCCTTTCAGTTACACTTTTCAGAGCAATTACCACTTTGTCCAGTCAGGGCTTTCCAGTTCTCTAGGCTGTTGTGGTCTGCTACACCCTGTCCATTTTATCTTCCACACCCTGTGCATTTTGTCTTCCACACTATGCATATTCGACGAGAAGAGGAATATATAGAGGAGATAGTGAGCACTATACCGACAAGAGGGCCTGGATGTGAGAGGCCAAGGAACTACGCAAGATGTTAATGCTATGTGGGCTTTGACAGGGCGCTCCCAAGCAGAGAGAGAGATGCAAGAAGCAAGCAAGGGATGGGCAGGAGACAGGAGAGGTCAAGAATACCAAACACCAGGGAGAGTTTTGAGGCTATCCACCAGGCTGAAAGTAGAGAAAGCAAAACACAAGAGCGGAAAGACCATATGCAAATCAAGTGTGGTTCCACCCCAAAAGGGGCGGTCCAGACCAAACTGCTTGGTCACATCCCCTCTGCACGAGACCACAAGCATCCACAAACATTTTTCTGCCTTGTTGGGCCTCATCAGTGAGGAGTAGCCTGGTCTCTAGGTCCAGCAGGCATGGAACCCACGTCTGGGTGGGCCACGCCTTATTTGCATATGGTCTTTCGCCTTCTGTAGTGGCTTGGAAGGCTGAAAAACTATGTTCTGGAAGGTTGGCCAGAGCTGTACCCGTGGGTAAGATTAATTCAAAACCTTTCAGCCACCACCTTTTGATTTTGCTTTTGAAAGTAGAGAAACTCAGACAGAATTCTGTGTGGTGGACTGCTGTGTCTTACCAACCTCGGGAGAACCATTGAGATGGGAATCGCTGCATGCCAAAACTTAGAGGCAAGGTACAGAGGAACTTAAATGGCACTAAAAGAAACAGGCGTATCCTGAAACTTGGAGGAAAACTACTGAAGGCCACTGAACCCACTATAGAGAGGCGAATATCTGAATGCTGGGAAGTGAAGTCCAAGTAGCGCCACACATTTAATATACCGATAGATAAGAAGTACATCGATTGCTGGGACTTGAAGCCTGAGTTCCCAGACAGGTTCAAGAAAGCGACGGACCTGAAAAATAATCAAATGATGGGAATTGGAGCCAAAGTACCGAGCCATAAATGATAAAGAGGACAACAGGAAAAATATTCAATACTGGGAACTGAGGCACAGGTTTTCAAACAGGATTCATAAGGAGACTGACCAAAAATAATCTGGGATGCTGGGGAATTCAAACACAAGTTAGTGAATTCCGCTGAAAGAGAGTGGAAACATATTTTCAGACTAAGAGATGAAGTTTATAGTTCTGGGATCCCCTGACAAGCATGTCTAATAAAATTATCGCACTCCTCCGATTGTATAACGTTTGATTTTTACTCATCGCCACACCACTTAAAGTACGTGTCCAGGAAAGCACACTGGATTTCACAGTTTTAGACACACGCTAGCAGGGCCATATGAAGCGAGGTATAGAGCTATGGCGCCTTCATGCCAGACAGGCATGTGTGACAGGCTCTGCACCGGCTCTGCACCAGACCTGCACCAGCCCTGCGGGCCCTTCTCAGTACAGGAATGTTGGAAAATGTAGGATTTCAAATTGTACTTTCAGCTTTCCCACTTACCTCAACCTGTAATCCTGGGCAAAATCTGAAGCGCTTAGATATGAGGTATATACTTTAAGGAGCTACTTTAACACATTGCCATTTACATATGCAGTGCATTAGTTGTGATTAGAGCTGAATTAAAGGTAGGCGCTTCTGATTGGTTCCAAATTAAATCATTAAGTAAAATGTCAAGTTTAGGGATTAGATTATAGCACATAGACATTGTAAATGAATCTACAATTCGGAGAAACAGTGTGACTTCATATTAGATTATGCAGTCTCATGTTTTCCAATACTTTAAAAAAAAAAAAACATTTATTAAATTCCAACCAAACAATACAAACCAAACAGGCAGTGCATATATCAACAGATCCATTGTACATTTTACTTCGAATCACTGCTTCCCCTATCCCTCCCCCCATTTCGAGCCTGTACATCTTCACATTCTATATCTACATCCTGTGGCAGATTCTCCCCTTCCGTGGGTTCATCTGGGTCTCGGATTGACACAAACAGCCCTGCTATTAACGATTTCCAGGCAATCAGGGACTCTGTCTCCTCCAAACACCCGGCATCACTCGCTTCTTGCCATACTATGGTTTCTGCCTCCGCCCATTTCTGCAAGTCTTTCCACCACACCTCCACCCTCGGTCTATGACATGTCTTCCATCCCATAGCGATTCTTTTCTTTGCCAGCACATGTGCTAAATCTTTCAGTTTGCTCACATGCTTTAGCTTCTTTGATCTTGGAAACCACCCTAACAAACAAGCCCACACCATATCCACTACGATCTTGACCTCCTTCTCAGCCAGTTTCCGTTCCACATCGCTCCAAAAGCGTTCAATGACCGGGCATGACCAGAACATATGTACCATGCCTGCATTCTCCTCATCACACTTGGGGCATGACAGCCGTCCTACATTCTCAAACCTTGATTTCCTTTGGGGTGTCATATATGCCCTGTGCGTGATATACAGTTGTATGTGTTTCAATCTCGCATTTCTGGAAACCTTCTTATGATACCTTTGTACCCGTTCCCACATCCCATCTTCCATCGGGGTTCCTACTTCCGTTTTCCAATCCAGTCTCAGTTGGGTGATCTCTTTCCCCACTTTAAGCAGCACCATTCTATGATATGTAATATACTGGCCCGAATGTAACCCAGATTCATCCCGCAGCCCCACAAAGGCAATGATTGAGCCCTCCTGCCAAATATCTCCCATGGTTGCTAGCCCAACCGGCTCCCAGTGGTTTCTGATTATCTTCCTTAGCTGTTCATCCGCCCCCGTTAATGCAACCACTGGTACCTGCGGAGAGCATGGAGATGGGTTCTCCAACATCTTGCACACTCTGGGCCACATCTTCCACCCCAGCAACATCATCCTGGGGCGCCCTTTCATTTCTGCCCTGGGTACCCACATAATTTCTTTCAAATAAAAGGGTGTACAATCTTGCCCAAACAGCCTGGATTCAGAGGTCTCTTCATCAGAGAGCCATTTAGCAACATATTGCAGTTGGCTCACCACATAATAAACCTCATAGTTGGGAAATGTTATCCCCCCATTTCATAGAAGTTCTGTAACTTCCATAATGCCACTCTGTTCCGCGTGCCATGCCACAGGAACTCCCTGCACATACCGTTCAGTTTAATGAAGAACTTCTTAGGTATCAGATATGGTATGTTCACAAAGTAGTGCAGGAGCCTAGGCAAGACCACCATCTTGAGCATCGCTCCCCGCCCCATCATTGCTAAGGGCAACCTCACCCAAAATCGCATACAATTTTCAATTTTTTTTAAGGCCACCTCCGTGTTGTACCTATGCTCTTCTTCCACTGTGTGGTAAATGTCTATCCCTAGGTACCGGAACGTTCCAACCGCCCATGGCACCAGCAATGCAGGTAAACGCTCCACCGGAATCCCCCTATAGCTGACCAATGGGAACATGCTTGACTTCTGGGGGGTTCACCGCTATACCGGAAAAACCTGCATATCTATCCATTTCCTCTAGGATATATTGGAGATTTTCTTCCGGGTACCTCAGGTACAACAACATATCATCTGCATATAGAGAGATCAAACGCCGTTGCCCTTTCACCTCAATGTCTATTGTATCATATTTTTATCTCAGGTATATCGCTACAGGTTCCAGGGGCAGTATATAGAGCATTGGAGACCACAGACAACCCTGTCTGGTGCCCCGGCTGAGCTGCCACCTTTCAGATATCACCGATCCTGTCTTAACTCTGGCCAGCGGCTCCCTATACAGTATTTTCGCCCACTCCACATATCCAGGCCCCAACCCATACCCTTCTAGGGCCGCCATCAGCCATGGCCACTTGACCGGATCGAAGGCCTTTATTGGGTACAAGGACACTATCGCCATCTCACCTGTATTTTCGTTACCACTTTCAATAATTCGTTGGAGTCGCCTATGATTATTAGAAATGTTCCTGCTTGGGACATATCCCGTCTGATCAGGGTGTATTAATCTACTAATTACTCTTTTTAATCTATCAGCCGTCAGTATCTTGCTGTCCTGATTCAGCATCGACAAGGGGCGATATGAGCTACAGCTGTGCCCAGGCTTATTAGGTTTGGGTAGCGGTATTATAATCACTTCTCTCAATGACTCTGGCAAACTTCCCGTCTCAAACGCTTCGTTCAACATTTCTAACAGCGGGGGGAGAACCTCTTCCATGTATACTTTATAAAATTCACTTGGGAGTCCATCCACCCCTGGAGTCTTGCTAGTAGGTAACTGTCTCACCACCTCCCCCAGTTCTTCTAGGGTGATTGGTGCATCTAGCTCTTCTTTTTCCTCCTCACTTATCTTGGGCAACCCTATGTCCTCCAGTGTTTCTGTTATTGCATCTTGGCAGCTCTCCCCATGGTCTGCATATAATATCTCATAATAGTTTACAAACTCTTGGTTAACTTCTTCTTGAGTTTACTCTACACTACCATCCTCCCTTGTAATGGTCCTGATCGTGACTCTAGGGGTTTCGCTCTTATATAACCACGCCAAGAGTCGTCCTGGTTTATCCCCCCCCCGCGTGCTGCCTCTCTACATATTTTTTATAATTGAGATTACACAGTCTGTCCCAGTGCTCCGCGTCTGTCCCAGTGCTCCGCACATTTCTGCTGTAACATAAGTATCAATTCTAATTTCTCATTAGTGTCATCTTCACCCCTTAAGTCCTCCTCTAGTTTCCCTTCCATCTCTCGTAGGTCAGCTAAAATGCCACCTTGTAGTCCTTTAGATTTCGCTATGGCTGCCCCTCTTATCACAACTTTAAAGGCCTCCCACAGTGTTCCTGCCGAATCCACGCTCCCAGTATTCACCTCGAAGAAATTTATAATCTCCTCCCTCATGTCCTCTCTGAAAAGGGGGTCTCTCAATGCCTCCGCTCGCAGGCGCCATGTCGGAATCCTCGCTCTTGGGGGGCAATATCGCCAACCGTGAATCAGGGGCGAGTGGTCCTCAAGAACCCTTGCTTTATATTCTATTTGTCTTAACTCTGCCAACACTTCAGGCGTAGTAAAGAAGTAATCAAGCCTTGTGCGTGACTGCTGTGGGGCAGAGTAATGCGAGTACTGCCTCTTTAGGGGGTGGCACATTCTCCATGTGTCCTCTAGACCAAAGTCATTCAACAATGTCTGCAGCGCTTTAGCCGCGGGGGCGGGTTTATCCATCTTCCCATCTGACCTATCTACCATTGGGCTAAGTACGCAATTGAGATCCCCTCCCCAAATCACAGCGCTCCCCACACACTTGCTCACATTAATACACAATGTCCTGATGTACGCCGCTGTGTTCTGGTTCGGGGCGTATGTATTTACTATGCTTATTTCCCCGTTTTCCACTAGTCCCCTCAATATGACTATCCTCCCGTCTGTCTCAGCCACCTCTTGTAACCGTTGGAATGGGACATGTGGCGCCACCCAAATAAGCACTCCCATGGCATAAACAGAATATGATGAGCTCACCATCACCCCCTTCCACTTCCTAGCAATCGTATCCGTTTTCTCACGTGTCAGGTGAGTCTCTTGTAGCAGTGCAATATCTACTTTTTGCCTGCGCAGGTACAGCATGACCTTATTTCTCTTCAGATAACTATTTAGCCCCCTTACATTCCATGTTATTATTTTAAGGTCCCCCATGGCTTCTCCAGGTTCCATTCCACCTCCCACAGGCGCAGTCCGACTAAGTTCCATACCCTTCTACATAGGCTCGTACCCAAATTCAAACTCCCTTTAACCAAAAACAAACCCAACTCCCCACTCCTTTTCCCTCCCCCCTCCCATCCCATCCCCTCCCTTTCCTCAACTATAACAAACCACTGCACACAACCCCTTCCCTCCCCCCTCCCCGCCCTACCCCAAAAAAATGCCCAGCTCCATCCCTGGATCTCGGGCTCCCCCGCGTTTGGACTTCCACTGGAACTCCAGGCCAAGACCCCAGCAGGGTGTCACCACACTACTGGTGACCTAACTAATCTCTAAATGGGGGTGTGCAGACTAGCTCTGCAAGGTTCCTTAATAGAGCAATGATCACAGTGCTCGTGTCTCATTTTCTATTCCAACCTGGTTTTACCGGCCGATGGGCCGCATCACTGACTATAGTCAAGTCCCATAGTTCCATGCCGCACCCATTTCAGGTGCCCCCATTGCGCATTATCTCCTCCATCTCCTCCTTTCGTCTGGATGTCCGGATCCTGTGGGCAACCTTGCATATCGAGCCATCCCATGACATCCTCAGGAGTTTCAAAAAAAAAGTTTTGTTTTTGTGGAAGACTTTCAATTTCGCCGGGTAAAGCAACATATATTTGTGGCCCGCTTCTCTCAATCTCCTCTTAACCGCCCCAAAGTTCATCCAACTCCGCTGCATCATCAGGGTATAGTCCAGGTAGGCCGTTCTATTTGCCGCTCCCCTCTGGATTTTACCACCTTTGCGGAAGTGCTCCAGTATCCTTTCTCGGTCCCGGTAATTAAGGATCTTGGCAATCACTGGCCTAGGTGGGTTACCCGGCGACGGCTTCCTCGTCAGAGCCCTGTGCGCCCTCTCCACCGCGAACCCGAGACAGCGCCCCTCCGGGTATCTCCTGCAGCAACATGGATTCCATAAACTCCGTGGGGTTGTGACCCTCTGCTCCCTTAGGTAAGCCCACAATGTGAATGTTATTTCTCTGGGCGCATCCTTCCGCTTCCTCCGCCCTGTTCTCCAAATTGCCCACCCGCTGCACCAGGGCGTGTAGTTCGGACTTGTGTGAAGCACAGTCCGCCGTGTTCGGGCTCACCTCTTTCTCAAGGTTATCAGTGCGCTCCGCCAGGGACCTGACATCCTGCCGGAGAAGGTTCACCTCTTCCTGCACCTCTCAAGCCTTGCGGTCCAGTGCTGTTTTCAGTTCAGTCACAGCCAGTTCAAGCTTGGCTTCCCAGGCCAACTTCAAGTCTGCGATTGCAGCTAGGACCTCCTGGTTCGTGCCCGTAACAGCCATGCTACTCGCAGGGGGACGGTCCTTGCTTCTGGCATCTTCCGGCCCAGGCGGGGTTCTGGCATATTCGTCCAGCGTAGGCTGCTTCCTTCCCCTTGAGTCTCGGAGGTTTATTGGACATGGCGCTACCACTATAGGTCGTAGGCAGCCCCACCACTTGTGGTCTGCAGTTCCACCGGGGGCAACCCGCTACAGTCTCTCGTGTTCAAGGAGGACGCCTCAGAGGTGTTCTAGGCCCAGCTCCTATTCTCCGCAATGGATTGTGCTCTCCCACGTAATCGTATGAGCCCTCTCCTCAATTCCTTTATACTTCCACAGAGATGCCCTTTGATTTGTGTCCGGATCACCAGCGGATGACTGCTACAATTGCAGGCCCCAGTTTCAGTTGTCAGGCCACACACATGGGCCTTGCAGCCTCCATTCACATCCTAAATCCACCATACACCAAGCTCGCTGGCCGACTAGCTCACGGCCTTTTGATCATGTGCCCGTTGTCGATTGTCATTTACTTGGGCTACGCGCCCATTGGAAACATTATATCCTCAATGGCCAGCCGGTCTGCTTCTCCCCTCCTTCCTTGCTGTTGGGGCAGTGTCGGGATGTAAGCAATGGTCATGCATCTGCCCTTAGGATTTGCACCATTAAATGTATTATGTTTGTGCCAGGAGGTATTGTGGTACAGAGCAGATTGCTATAGTCAACTCAGGCCTCCTAAATGCTGCTCGATCAAGTTAATGCATGCCAGCGTGCATTTATTCATTCAGTGCTCGGTTACTGTCACGTTCACATTTGCCTCTGCAGCTCCATCTGGCCGGATTCCTTCTCCCTCTCCCTCTCCATGTGGGGCGCTATAACTGCTCGTTTGTGCTTTGCCCTCAGGCTCCGCACCATCCAACTGGGCCGATGCCCGTCACGGTCCCCTGCCCACTCCGAACTTACGCACGCAGGCTGGAAAGAGCCCGCGAGCGGGCGTCTCAGTGCCGCGGTTTCGGCTCCCAGCGGACCGCCCAGGACTGGGGTCCGCCTCACCTCCTCGTTCTCCAGACGTTTCGGGGCAATCTTCCTGTTCGCGCCGCGGGGTCCGCTTTGTTTCCCACGACTCCGGCGCGGTCCTAGCACCGGCAGTCCCTCCGTCTCACGCTGTCCTCAGGGTTTTTCTCCCCATTCCAAGCAGCCCGCAGCACTCGAGCACGCCGGTGGGACGCCTCAGGGTATACTTCCTCACAGCTCCACCTGCCCCTGTGTCCATCTCCCAATAATCGACACCATCAATCTGATAATTTCTTCTTCTTTACCACAGAGGGTCGCCATTTTTTATTTTCCGATCCTCATCTCGTCCAGACTTTGCGCGCCTCCATCAGCTGTTCAAAATGTCATGCGGGCTCCAAATGAACACTGAGTGTTCACTTTGTGTTCATAAGCTGATGCTTATGTTTCCATGCCCGCCAGTCCAGTGCAACTGCACTTTATCAAAAGGATGATTGTAGGATCACCAGGAGCCCCACAACAAGCACGTCCGCTCACATGGCCTTGTAGCCACACCCCCCCTTCATGTTTTCTAATACAGTCCACATTTGGTATCCGAATACACCACAGGGTCTTCAGTGCAAGGAAGGCATGGTATCAACAGTAAGACAGACAGTTCAAAGGTGTTTATTGAACTTGCACAAGGGTGTGATAAACGCCTATCTAAACCTAAATCTACAGATGGGAGCACGCTACCACCATCAAATAATGATGTTGCAGTCCTAGTGGTGTCTTATCAAAATAAAAGGGCCTACACTAAAAAACCTATTGCCAATCCTTACAGCTAATTTACAAATAGTGTGGGGTAGTGTTCATGAAAAAGCAAGAAGTGTTCGCAAAATAATATGTTAGGATGCTCGGGTCGTAGGCCTCCCTTCCCCATGTTTTCAGCACGGGGCAAGGCGGGTCACTTGAGCTAAGCACAGGATTCTGCAGCACGAGGACACAGTTCCATTTTCCAAGTTCAGGACCTTCTGTGTCCAAGTCTCTTTACTTCTGGCAAGTCTTGCGCCTGATGCACCTTTCCTTTTCCACACGTATTTAACTTAGGTGTTCACCCTGGATCCTCCTCAGCCGGGCTCAGATCCTCTTTTTAACAAAAGTACAACATTGGATCCCCCTCTTCCGGACTCAGATCCCTTTCAAAACAAGGTTCAGAGACTTCTTGTGCGGGGGACTCCCGATTCACCCCGGATCCCCCTCTGCCAGGCTAAGATCCCTTTCTTTCATTCAATTAGTCTCCTTGAGGCGGGCTCCGACCAATTGCGATGCACATTAAACTATTGCAGACTTTGAATGTGCACAGGGTTTAGCTTGACCCATTGCATGACCACTTCGATCTCAATATTTCTTTCTCTCATACTTCGCATTAATTGGATACCCAACAGAGACTTTCGAATGGGCGCCCACGTGGTGCCGGACCACTCTATGTATGGTATCTTTTCTTGCCCTTCCAAAATTCAAGTATAAAGTTTGTCTACTTCCTTTGGCTTCCAATTATATTTCCCTGGCTCATCTCAAATGCCTCAGACACTACTCTCTTTATCCAACGTTGCCGCTTGCAACCTTGGTTCAAAACACAAGCTGGTTTGTCATCAGTCTCTCCGACTCACCGGCTGTGCTGTCTTTTCTGATGCTGCTTTGTGTAGGAGCCAAGGACAGTACCGTGGCGGAGATCGCTCCTCCCCACCTTGGTTATCGATGCGGGAGAGCCTCGGGTACCTCCGACATACTGTGCAGGTTTGATCAGCCTTAGTTCCTGATCTTTGGTTTCTTACTTTTCAAGGTTCACAAAAGTAACAGTCTTTACAGGTCAAGGGTGCTTCCCTCCGTGCAACCCTCTCTGGTCTTGCCGTCTTTCTCCTTGTATTAAACTGCCATCTTGGAGCAGCTGTTTCCTCGTGTGTTTTGCCTCGCTCAAAGTGTGTTTTCGTGCACCACCTTTTATCTGTGTGAGGAAGTGTGATGAAGTCAGGTGTGTGTAATGATCCGTAATTGCCTGACCATGAGGTTGGAACATGTCAGGTATACGACTCTGGTGTTAGTCCGTTGTCGGTCATGGTGAACTGTCTGTGAGAAAGTGTTTGTGTCGGGAAAGGGGGCGAGAGGTTGAGTTCCTAGGTAGTGGTGTTACAAGGAAGGGGATACCGCATCTCACCCTCCTGTGTCCCACTTCCACTCCCCAAAGACCACTCATCCAGGTGATCCTCCCGCACTGGTCCACCCCCAGGAACTGGATCCAAAAGCGATGGCCGTGTAATAGCCACCTGGATGACAGATCCCCTTCAGGTTTCTCACATCAGGCTGCCTCTGTAGTCAGAAATTTTAGATTTGCTGAAGATGTTCCGGAGTACTCAGGTCTTCTAGTTTCTGAAGTGTCCCTTTGAGGATGCCACTATGGATTCCCTCTCACTGTAGTGTCTTATGCCACTTACTCCAGCTGCACTAAGTGTTACCTATCTTTCTTTATGCAATTCACTGGGTTTGGAATGTATAATAGTCTTTCTTCATTGTTGATTGTGAAGACACAATCTTTATCCAATCATGTGTGCTCCAGAGTTTGGCAGGGAGCAGTACACAAGCAAAGAAAATAAAAGAAACCCTAAGATTTTGCAAATGTTAGTGCTTAGTCAAAACATTACTACAAGCCCCTCATGCCAATTTAATGGCCTGTCATCTAAGTGCACTACAAGAAGGCAAAACTAAAAAGTGGTCGGAAGGAAGCCACGCCACACGGTATGGCCGTGTATTCGCGAGCGCTGAGTTTTTAAAGCTGTTTTTTAATGTTTCCAGTCTTCTTTCTGCTGCTGGGAGTTCCCAGGAGTCAGGGGTCAGAAGAGCCTCCAGGACGCCTAGTCACAGGCAATGCTCCAGTCCAGGGGCGCAACAAAACCTACATTTTGGAGGAGGGGGGTGCCCCAAGTAGTGATGGGAGGGACCACTTCAAAAAATCAGCGGGGCAAACTTGGAGGCTCCATCCCCACTGTTCTACCCCTCCCCCCCCCAAGGTCTGTTGTGGGGACCAACTATCAAATAGTACATTTTAAAGCGCAATATGCAGAGAGGCGATCAAAGTCTTTCTTGAAAGTAGCAGCTTTAAAGTTTTCCTGCGTTTGTTTCAGTACTTTTTTCTGCACAAACACAGTAAAACTTTAACACCGCCAGTTTCGGGAAAGGCTTCCCTCACCTCTCTGCCTAGCAAAATGCAAGTGCGCACATCCAGGGGTGCACCTAGGCTAAAATTTAGGCGGGGCTAACCCTTCAAATGCTGGGAGAGGCACTAACTTCAGAGACGGTGGGGGAGTGGCAAACGTACTTGTGTAGGGGCATCTAACTTCTTTACGCAAATACTAACCCCACATCGCGATTTCAATTGCCTAAAAATGTATGAATATGAAATTAAGTGTTACCAGAGTGACTTAGTTACTCAAAGTCCACAGTCCCCTTTTCTCCATCCTCTATCGGCGTCCCTCGCCTGAAAAATAACACCCTCCCTTTAAATGTATACGTGCACAGGGCACGGCCCTGGGAGCATGCGCTCCCTTAACCCCGCCCACCGGTGCACCACCTCATTCCCCTTTGGGGCGTTGGCAGTATTAAACTGCTCAACTTCCCTGCTCTTAATTAGGGGGAAGGATGGTGGGACGCATGGAGGAAAGGAGCATATGGACTAGGAGTATGTTAGTCACTCCAGTGAGTATCACTTAATTACTCCTACGTCCCGTGCCCTTTCTTCCTCCATCCTGTATGAGCAACTACAACTGATACAACGCCCTGGAGAGAAGAGCTTGACACTCTAGACAAACAGATTGCGAAGGACAGCCTGGCTAAATGTTGTGTCAGCCCTGGCACTGGTAACCAGGTAGAAATGCTTGCAGAAGGCTAATGGGGTGGCCCATGTCGCCGCTCTGCTAATCACCTTGAAACACTTGTGTATAGGCGCGTTACAAATGCCATATCATATCATATCATACCTGTCACGGTACATGATGCTGGAAGGCAACCGCTGCTGCCTTGGCCCCGATGGCATGAGCGTGCATGCCCCTTGGTGATTCTTTGTGCTGAACCTTGTATTCCTCCTGGATGGCTGCAGTCATCCATCTAGCTATTGAATCTTTGGATGCTTGATGTCCAGGCCTTAACCCGCCAAATGTAACAAATAAGGCGTCCTTCTTGTGAAAGGCCTTAGTTCTGTCAAGATAACATTTCAGTGTTCTTTTGACATCCAAACAGTGAAGAGCCTTCTCAGCGTCTTCCTCAGGGTGTGGAAGGAAAGTGGGGAGCACAATTTCTTCGTTAATGTGGAAGGTGGAAACCACCTTTTGGAGGCACCGGGGGCGAGTGCGGAGCACAACCTTGTCCCAATGAACCATAGTGAAGGACTCATAAGCCATCAGGGCCTGTATCTCACTAACTCTGCGAGCTGAAGTAAGCCCCACTAGTAGCGCTGTCTTGAGCGTGACCAATTTGATGTCCACTGTGGCCATGGGCTCGAATGGTTTGTGGACAAGGGCACCAAGTACAACGTTAAGATCCCAGACCGGGTGCAGGTGTCTGACAGCCTGGTTAACCCCGCCAGATGTCGCTTCACTACTGGGTTAGCAGAAGAGAAAGTAAACTTGTCTGAGTTCCTGTATGCACCAATAGCTGCTAGGTATGTCCGGCAGGTGTCGACCTGGACCCCTGATCTAGCTAGGTACGCAGAGAAAGACCACACCTGGTCCAGTATGCAAGGGACCAGGTCCACTCCTTTTTCCTTGGACCAGAAGCAGAACCAGGTCGATTTGCTTTCGTACTGTTTGAGTAGCCTGACTGCTGGTTCCCTGGATTATTTCCAGTTTGTCCCGAGACAGCCGTAGATGATGAAGAGTTACCTGCTCAGGTACCAGGCTGCTAGGACTAGCCTCTCTGGGCAGGGGTGAAGGACGCCCCTCCCACCCCCTGCTGACTCAGGAGCAGACCCTTCCCTAACTGGAGAGGGACTTCTGGCTGGAATGACAGCTGTTTAAGGTCTGAGAACTATGGCCTGGCCGGCCACTGAGGCGCTATGAGAATGAGACGCAGTCGCTTGGTCTGCCTGATCTTGCAAACAACCTTGTGGATGAGAGGGGTAGGAGGAAATTCATACGCCCACATCCGTCCCAGGGGATCTGAAGCGCTTCCCAGAGGAAGCCCCAGGACGCAAACTGCTGGCAAGTGCGGTTGCTCTCTGTCGCAAAATTGTCTGTTGAAATGGTCTTGAAGGACTCTCTCGTTCAGTTGCCACTCGTAATCGTCCGAGCCCAACTGACTGAGTCTGTTCGCCTCCAGTTTCGATTATCCTGGCAGATGCACCGCAGAGATCCAGATGTTCTGTGCAAATGCACACTCCCAGATGCTGAGGGCCAGCCTGATCAGGAGCGGGTATCTGCTGGATGTGTTGTCCGTTCGAATGCACACTGTACTGCTACTCGAATGCGAGCCAAATGGCCATCATTTCCAGCCAGTTGATGAGAATGTGTTGGTTGGCCTGACTATGTACTGAATGTGTCCCCAGGGTAGCGCACCACCCTTGGAGTGAGGAATCTGTGGTTATCGTATGATCCGCTGGAGGCCGTCTGAATGGTCTGCCCACCATGAGGTTTGCATCCTGCCCCCACCAAGTGAGATCCTGCTGTAGGTGAGTGGGTATAGTGACCAGGGCTCCTTGATGACCAGACACCTGGTCCCAGGATGCCAAGAAATTCAGGTCCAGCCTCCTCATTTGCAGCCTGGTCTAAGGGATGGACAGGAGGCATGCTGCCAGTACTCACAGCAGGTGCTGGTAACACCAGGCCGTAGTTACTGTTCTGCTGAGGAAGTGAGCAACAGAAGGTTTGATTGTTGCCACCCTTCTTCCCGGTGGGGAACAGCTTCTGCTTACAAGTATCCCACTGCAGCCCCAAAGATGAGACTTCTGGAAGTTGATTGAGAACACCAGTTTGTTGAGTGGAGTTAGGAGTCTGTCTGCGGAGTACCTGACCTACTCCAGGGACCCCCTCTCAGACTAACCAGTCATAGAGTTAAGGATATACATAGAGGACCTCCGATCTGAGCAGGGCCGCCACCACGTTCATCAATCTTGTGAATACCATCAGCGCTGATTTCAGGCCGAATGGCAACACCTTGTATTGAAAGTGCAATCCCATGACCTGGAACCTGAGGAAGGAGCGATGAGACTGCACTATGGGGATGTGTAAATATGCGTCTTTCAGATCCAGAGAGCACGTCCAGTCCCCCGACACAGCGTCCCCGCTATAAGAGCTGGCATCACCATTTTGAACTTCTGCATAAGTAGGTACAGATTCAGGAAGGAAAGCTTTAGGACCACTCGCAGGCCCGCCTGTTTTCTTTTTTTTGAAGAGCAAAGATGCAGGAGTAAAAGCCCTGACCCTGCTCAGGAAGAAGAACCTACTTCACCGCTTCGCTCTCCACAAGGGAACTTACATCTGCTAAGAGTGAAGGAGTCCCAATCTGTGGGAGGGGACGGTAGGGGAAGCCAAAAGCCAGAGGAGACTGCCAAAATTACCCACAAGTCTGTAAAGCGTGTGCACCAAGCTTGACTGTACAGGGTCAACCTGCCCCCGACTAGGGTATTGTGGAACTCAAATGAGCCGTCAATGCTTCTTTGGGTCGGCGACAGATGACTGGGAGGGGGACTGAAAAAAGCCCTTGTGCGAAGACTCCTAGTGTTTTTCCCTATGTTGGCTGGGTGACCTATCCGGTTGTCTGGCCCGGTGATCCTGAAAACCGCAGAAGCGCCAAAGGACCGCTCTCTGTCTGAGCGAGAGTGGCCCCACGCAAATGTTTTGGCTGCCGGTTTGGGAAGGATGGCCATGGATTTGGCTGTCTTCGAACTGCTCTTCTTATCTAGTTCCTCGTCAGTGGTGGAATGGAACAAGTCACCGCCCTTGAAAGGCAGGTCTAGGATTCAGTCCTGAACATCAGGATTGAACTTGGTCGCCTTCAGCCATGACATCCTTTGCATGTCAGTCACCACACAGATTGCCCTGCTTGCTGTATCTATGTGTGCCACCAAGGCTTCCATGATGTCCTGTGCCACAAGTTTTGCTTTGGCGAGTCCTGCCTTGAAGGAAGCTTGTTTGTCGGCTGGAATGTCCGGGAGGAAGTCTACAATTTCCCTCCACAGCCGTAGATGAGCAGCCGCCAGTATGGCATCAGTGTTGGCCTGTCTGAGGTGGAGCCCCGCATTCCAGAACACCTTCTTCCCATAGGCCTTGAGCATTTTATCTTCCTTGCCCAGTAGTGCTGAAGTTGAGATGCTCGTGGTAGAGGTCTGAGGTTTGGCATTCATAGACGCCACCACAATGAATGACGACAGTGGCTGGGGATGAACTTACAAGAGCAGAGTGTCACCCTCCACCTGCCTGAATTTCACATCTAGCCTTTTATTTACTGGCGGATCACCAGAGCCTCCAAGTCCTTCTGCAATGGGATGGCAGATCTGGATTCCGCCTTGATGGTGAGTACTTCCGTCAGCACACCAAACTCCAGCAATGCCCTGGTATTCAGCTAGGCCATTGATTCTATCATGAAATTCCCTCGCCGAAGAAGGCGTGTCCTGCTCCTCCTCATCGATGTCTGGCTGGTCACATGCATTAGAAGGGGCCCCTCGGTCTGTAGGCGTTAGGTCTGCCACTGGAGTTGGCCCCGGCGCTAGATCTGGAGGTGTAGGCACTGCGACCTGAACTGTCAGTAGTGGAGGTGCGGGCTGGCCAGGCACCGGCTAAGGTGGCGGTGTGGGTAGCAGCATTTCCTGAATTAAGCATTTAAGAATGTTCGCCATCTGCGGGGACCGCATAAGGGTCAAAAACAATTTGAAGAAACAATCCTTGCAACGGGGCTGGGTGTGATCCTGCACCGGCATAAAGGCCTGTTGCATGCTCCTCTTTGGGTACATCCCCTCATGGTACTGTGCTTGCCTCGTGATGGTCGGTATGAAGTGGTACAAGTGACTGGAGTCATAGAACCCCAATCCGCCCTGGCCAAAGGCTTGCGTCTTTATGGTTCACCTTGTTGGCGTGCTTCTGTCCTGGTCGGGATCGTTTCCCGCCTTTGGTGGTCTTGCCTGGCCGCCATCTTGTTCATGCCTTCCACACGTGGAACCGTGGCTGATGCGGGCCTGGGCTCTGCCCCACCCCGAACCCCAGGCGTGGGCCTGGTAAACAGTTGGCTCTCAGTGTTTGCAGCCACAGTAAAGCACCCATGCCATTTTTGTCTTCTTTTTTCGCCATTTCTCTGTGGAAAGGTCCTTTTTGAGATATATACGCTATGCGCCAAACCAGGTTTGGTCCCTTTGTTCGTTTTGTCTTTGGCGGGATTCATGAGTGAAGCTCGCCTCTGGCTCCAGGGTGTCTGGCGGGGGTAGGAAGCGAGGGAGGTGCCCGAAACTCCCTGTGCTTCGTCTCCTAGGAGACAGGAATGCACTCTTAGGTGATTGGCCGGCTTGCTGGCCGGCAAGGACAGCCAGCCTGCTGGGTGACTGACAGCTAGGCTGGAATGAATGGGAGCAAGCTGCATAAAAGGTGAGGCTTTTTGGCTTGGAGGGCAGATTCGACCACTGGACGAAGGAATCTGAAGAAGAACTTGAAGAAGACACCTGCTGCAACTTCTGGACCGTTGGTTTGACCGGTGAAACCCTGCGGCTGTGCTGAAACTTCAAATTCGTATCGACAGAGAAGCTCCTGCAAGGACAACTTCTCCCTTTGAGTTGGTGGAACCAATCAACTCCAAAGTAAGCCACCTGGACATCCTCTCAACGCTGGTCGAGTATCCACTGCAGTCGCTGCTGGAACCGGATAACCAGGGAGAGGAACACCAGTTTGTGTGCGTTACTTTTAAGTTGGTCAAGAGCTCCAAGAAGATCCTCTGGACTCCCAGGAAGCAGGACTGACCGAGCCTGAGCACCCTCAACAGAGTGTTGGACCCCAGAAGCAAGGAAAGTCCATCTCGACAGCCAGGAACCATGGTGGTGCTATTTGCAGAAGATGCGAGGAGCTGAAACACCGAACAGCCACTTGTTTGAAGATTGCCGGTAGCGAGCAGTGACCATCCCATTGCAGTGCAGGAGTCCCCAGACGTCCTCCCTCTTGTCCCCACGAATGAGGTCCAGGAACAACGAGATCTGCAGAGCTGCACGGGAACAGAAGTTATCTGCTGCACTTTTTCTTCAACCTAAAGTACTGTACAGTCTAAGAGAACTTACCTCTTCTTGTGTAATCACTTGTCCTCGTTGGAGACTTGCTTGGTTGCATTTGTAGAGTTGCTGCCAGCTTATTTACCTTTCAGCTTGTGGCCCTACTTTGATTTTCTTCTATCCTACAAGACTTTTATATAATTGATATAATGGTATTACTTTGCGATAAGATACCAACTGCTGAAAGATTTAGTGATTACCTAGGCATATGATGGCATTAACTGGCAAATTCTTTTCTAATACCTCAACCCAAAACTGTTGGCTTTGTGACTGCTTGTTTTTAAAAGGAGTTCAGTGCATATAAATCAAATGGCTGGAGGCACACTTGATGAAGATTTTTTATTACACCAGAAGCCATTTACAAGTGTAGTTAAGCCATTAACTCTCAGCAGACTGCTTAGAAATAACCTTCGAAGGCTAAAGGTTGATGTTAATGCTTGATAAGTGTTTTGGTAGGGGCAGGTAGTGGGTGGCATTGGTCATAGAAATTCGCATGGCCATGGGCAGTCAGTGGGCTGGTAAATAACAAAATACCCTCAAGCTGCGGCGCCTTCCTCACAAGTCATCAGCCTCCTAATTGTACTCCAGTTCAATAATTTCAGTTTACAGCCAAAATTAAAAATAGAATGAAGTCAAACTAAGGTAAAAGTGAACCTCTATGGTCAGTTACTCCTCTGGTCCTTGGCTGCTCGAGTGAACTCTCTTCTGTCCTTGGTTCCCCTGAGAGTTAGACCTTTGGTCCATCTCTCCTTTGGTCTTTGGCTCTCTGGTGAGTCGGTGGCAAAAAAAGAAGCAAAACGCTTCCGTTTTCTGTCAATCACACAAACTAGTACCTTAGCTACCTGAAACGCACATAACCACTACTTCACACAGCTGACAAAATATCTAAAACGTTCACAGTACAGAGCCCTTTCTTTTAAGATCCGCACACATCCATGTTGTAGCAAAGCAATCTTAGCCTGATCCCTCTGCTACTGCATTAGCCCCTTGTCCCATTTCGCGCCTAGAAAAGTGCAAAAATGGTAGATGGTGTGCAATGAAAGACTCAATATCATAGCATAAAAGGACATGGCAGATTGTGGGGCAGTACTCTGGACCTCCCAAGCAACTTCAGTGGCTGGGAGCAACAGGGGAGAACATGTAATGTTGGTTCAACCACAGTTAGCCCGCTATACTAGAATCATTAGTGCACTGACTGGCTGGTGAGACTATGTCTGCCTGTCAAATCAAGCGTCACAAGACTGGGGGAGGGTCATTGCAGCAATAATGCAATTTTATGTGACAGTATTGGAGCCACTAACAGAGGAGCAGCAGGGTACACCAATTTACCCCTACACTTATTAAAACTATCCTATTGTAAGGGTGTCAACATAATCACTTATAACCACTCCAATTTTTGCAGTTGAAGTCAGCGTGAGATTACATAATTTGGACTGGATCACACACTTACGCTAAACAGCAAATCAGGTATTTTAACACACTCTACAATTTAGGCACGGACACCTTCTTCCAAACTTTACTTGGAACACCTATTTCAGTTTTGGGTGTCAAGGCCTAAAATAATACTGCCCCATAGATTTTACTTGCAAAATACACAAATTGCATAGTAAAGCAGCATGACCACATGTAGATCCTTATAGCACCATGTTGAGCCAAAATAATATCCGTGTACCTATAAGGAAAACTATCAGATGCAAAAGGCGAAATATCTATCTACCCACTTTATTTTCAACGCTCTAAAACGCACAATAAAAATAAAACTCAGTTTTGGAGATGCGTCACAAACCTCCAGCGTATTATGATGTATGGTTTTAAGAACATTTAACTAAGGACATCAAAGCAAACTTTAATTTTTAGCATATCAAGCTATTAGACATTATAGGTATCAACACATATTTCAAAGGGTGCCTTATTGTGTTGCTCGCTTTAACTGTGACAGATTTGCAAGGTGACTGGTGGTGGCCTTTCAGTTGGAATTTCACCATCATGCATAAGAAAGGCTATGCTGCTGATGACAAGGTTCATTACGGCACTGGCTGCAGAGACTGGGGAGCAACCTGTGTGTCTCGGGGCTTTGACTCTGGGAACGTGCAGTGCTTGATCATCCAAGCTGAGCAGATTTTCCTCGAGGAAAGACAATGCATCCAGGACCATGTTCCTGATCCTTTGAACTGAACATTTTGGGGGCGGGGAAGGCTGTAGCCCAATTATTCAATGACATCACGTTGCGCGCCTGCTCCAGTCCTCTTGTCTGCTTTGGTCATGCAGAGAGCTTGAATGTAGTCTGGCATGAGACATTAACGCTTAAAAAAGGCTTTAAATTAATTAACATGTGCACAATACCATCAAGGAAATCGCTCTTTATCAAAGGGATCTTTCAACCAAGGTGCCAGTTTCTATTCATCTAGGAGAGAGGGCTATTGCCAAGTCAGGAGATTATTGTTGTGATGTAATCTGTGTGATGTAACCTGTACATTTCATGATGATACTGAGACTGTTCTCGAGCTCCTAGGAGTTCGAGAACAGCGTCAGTAGTGTATTCCATTCTTTAGGGAGAGTGCCCCCACCTCAGTGATAGTGAAAAAACCTGATGAATTGATAAGGATGTGCGTTGCTTTACGAGATTTAAATGCAGGCATATGGATTGACAGGCATCCATTACCCAACATCGGGGAAATGTTAACAACTATGAAGTCGGCAAAATATTGGATTTAACTCTGGATTTATTGTCGGCCTATCATCAAGTAGTCCTGGATGAAGGATCAAAACATTTGACATCATTTGTTACGCCGTTAGGAGATTTTAGATACAGGAGAATGCTGTTTGGTTTGGCATCAGCCGCAGCAGTGTTCCAAAGATTGATGGAAAAGTTTTTTGGAGGTTTAGAGGGGGTGTATTATTTTCTGGACGACTTTGATTGCAGCGCTGACTAAGGAGGAACACAGAGCCAAACTTTTAGGGGTGTTACCAGTCATACAGGAAAGAGGCCTCACCCTAAAGTTCAGCAAGTGCAGAATCAAGATGAGAGAAATAATATATTTAGGCCACGACATAAGTTCAGAGGGGATCAAACCAAAGAGAAGCTTGGTGGATACCATATCGAATATGCCTGCCCCGTCAAATAAGGATCAGTTACGTAGCTTTCTGGGTCTAATTGAATATTATTCCAAGATCATATCACATTTCACAGACAAAACGATGCACATGAGAGAACTTATGAAGAAATCCAAGAAGAACTTGAAGATGTTAAGAAAAGCATTAACAGTGCCCCGAAATTGAAATTATTCAATTTCACAGCTTGCAGCATATTTTCAGTTGATTCCAGCAACGTTGGTTTAGGTGGAGTACTAGAAGAAATTCAGGATGGCAAAAGCAATTGCCTTGCTTCAGGAGTTCTGAAGGGTGCCGAACGAAACTATTCTGCAATAGAAAATGAGGCACTGGGGTTAAGTGGATTCTTGAGCATTTCAGAGGATTAATTTGGGGTCTCCCAATAGAGCAAAGGACGGATCACAAACCTTTGATTCATGTATTGAATTCCAAGATTTCAGGGCTCGAGGAAGACTGGGTACAAAGTCTTGTGTGGGTGGCAGTTCGCGCAGACTTAATTGTGTACAGAAATTTGCATGGGGTTTTGAAGAAAGGAAAATACACACAACTTTCCTTAACCACCTTTTTCAGAGATCAGTAGCAGGCAGCTCTCAAGATGGAGGATTGGGCTGTAACCGAGGGCAAGATGGTGCTTTCTCTCGGTAACGTTCTGCTTTGGAATGTCCTGGGAGGAAGTCAGGTTTTGTTCCAGCTCCATTGAGGCCTACAGCTAAGAACAGTTTTGGATCTGAGGTTGAAGATTTTGGAACAGCAGCAACATTGTAATTTACTGGTGGAAGCGCAGTGATTTGAATGTTGTCCACTTTGACTCTGAACTTAAAAATACCCCTGAGACAGCATTTTAAGCTGCGCTGACTTTAATTTCGTAAATTGAAATCTGTGTACATTATGAGTCTAGGAAGATGTGGTGAAAGATGTTTCATGGAGCAAGACAAGTGAAGTATATCTTCTGGCAAAAGTTTATAAAGAAATTACACTTCTATTCAGCACTGCGCACTGGAGAGGAAGGTGACGCTTTGAGGTTACTGACTCTCTCATAAATATCAAAGCCGGTAACTTTACAGTTTCTCTGGAATTAAAATGACATTCAGTAATAGGCGTCTGCAAATCTGAATTGTAAATAAAACAACTGCAAGTTTCGGCTTCCCTCTACACAAGCCGGCAAATTAATAAATAAGGGATATGAACTCCCAACAATGTTATGAGAACGCGTGCATTCCCTCTGAGTGCTTAGAAAGTCGCGTCTTGCGCAGTTAACTTCCGGGAAGGGAGGCAAACTCTAAAAATTAGGTTCTTCCTCTTTACTGTTTACGGTAGCCAAACGGGATCTCGCAGAGTAATAACTCCTTGTTATTTCTAAGTAAAAGTAGTTTTTAAGCATTTTGTTTTTAGTTGGATTCTGGCAGCCATTTAAATTGGCTTTATGGGAGTTGTAGTTCCCATTCTGTCTTCTGTAGTTTAGAAGAATAAAAAAAAACATTTAAAGCAAAGGAATACAACAATAAGAGCAAGACAAAGTCAAACTTTTAGAAAACTCTGAACGTTTTTAAAATGACTGCATAGCAAGTTTGTATGCCAAAGTAAAGAGTCAGAGAGAGACAAAGTGTGTAAAGACATCTGTTGAACTGACAACTTGCTTTGGAAATATTCTATTTGAAATAGAAGAAAAATTAAGAAAAGAAATGTATGTAATCCAAGCACATTTTGTAAACTAATTATACGAACACTATCCTCTAAGCCTTAGCAGAGGTTTCACAGCTAACAGGAAGGAAGGAAGGAAGGAAGGAAGGGAGGTTTGGAGTTGGTGTTGGGCTTTAGGTATGCAATAACATTTGACTTGTTGTGCAGGGAGCCAAGCCGTGAAGCAAGAAGAGAACCTGTGCCTTTTGTTATTTTATCCCAATTCCCCTTTCCCCCCCAGGCTGACACAAGTATTGCTGAAATTGTTTATATCAGTAGGACACAGAGCAGTCAGTGAGGGACTGTGGGGTTCAGCAGCTTCCAGGGAAGAACTAAAAGAAGATTATCGAACACAAGAGCCCACATTTGGTATCACCCAGGATTCGGAGATAGATTTTAGATGTGATGCAATTCAATGTTAAAAGTTGTGTATACGCCTGGCAAGTCTAATGAAGTAGCGGATTGTTTCTCAAGACTGCCTTGGGATGAAGGTGGACAAGAAGATGTAAGGGATGATGAAATGGACACAGGGTGCATTATTGCGCATATTGAGTCTAGTATTTAAAAATAAGAATGGAGCAGAGTATCTGCAGAAGATGTGGAGCAAGGTTTATTTCGCCAAGCGGTACAGGGAGGATGGAAGAAGATCGACCAGTGAAAGATTATGTACAGATAAAGGACGAGATTTCAGAAGATGCCACATGGGTGTTTCAAGGTGGCCGCATTATTCCACCTGTGTCTTTGAGGAAGAAATGTATTGATTTAGCACACGAAGGCCATTTAGGTAGAAATCCCACTAAGAGGAGAGTGAGGGAATACTATTGGTGGCCGGGAATGTGGAGAGAAATGGAGGAGTTGGTGAAAAACTGTTCGACATGTGTGGTAAGTGACAAGAGTAAGAGAATGAATGTCACACCACTACAGCCAGTTCAGATTCCACATGTGGTATGGAAAAAATTGGCCATTGATGTCACAGGGCCTTTTGAAACACTGAAGGCTCAGAAGATATACATAGTGGTATTATTGGATTATATATCTAAATGGGGTATTATGGAAGGCACAGTCACCACAAAGAGGAGTGTGAGGTTTTTGGAGGATGTGTTCAGAGAAGGAGATCTGCAAGAGATTATATCTGACAATGGAGTTCAGTTCATGGTAGAAGAGATGCAAGCTTTTCTGAAAGACAGATATTGAACATAAGGTCACCTCACTATACCATCCAATGACAAACGGATTGGTGGAGAGAATGAATGGCTTTATAAAAAGTATTATACAATTGGCCATAGCAAATTCGTGACTTTGGAAGGACACATTAAAGGAGGTGTTATATGCATACAGAATGACTCTCCACATTTGGCTGCAGAGGAAGAGCCTTTCACCATGATGAGAGGCAGAACAGCATCAAATAGACTGAGACCAGCGTGGTTAACATCAAAGAGCCACAAGAGAATAGATATGGAGGATGTTGTGAGGAAAGTGAGAGACAGAGGAAGTATAAAAGAATACTATGATATCAACAAATATGTGAAGAAAAGTAACATTAAGGAAGGGGACTGGATTTGTGTGAGAGAACCCAAGAGATTGTTGAAAAGATTACCTAGATTTAGAGAACCGCAGAGAGTGGTGAGAGCGACAGAGAAATCAGTGGTATTAGAAGATGGCAAGAGATAGTCATGTGATGATGTAGTATTGTCAGAGAAGGGTGAGGAAAAGATTGTACCGCCGCCACTTGTGGTTGAGGGTCAAGATCAAGTGAGAAAGGGAAATCAAAGACTGAACGCACATATGGATATAGATAACACTGGGGATGTTACCTGTGGAAAAGGAATGTCATCCAGGAATAGAAGAATCTTGCAGAATTTCAAGAAGGCTTATGTGTATTATTAAACATTCCATTATGCCAGCCACCTTGGATTATTCTGTAACATGGGCCAGAAGCAGATCATTTGAAGACCGTGCTCATTTCAGTGTATCCTTTATTTTAAATATACAATTAGGTTTTCTCTCACCCTTCCCCTCCTCTCCCTCCTCTTCTTCTTCTTCCTTTCTTCTCCTATAGTTCAAGATGCCGGTTGGCACCTACATTGTTTTCTTGTTCCTTTTTCTTTCTTCTGCTATGGTTCAAGATGCCAGTTGGCACCTACATTGGTTTCTTTTTTAATTATGGTGGGTGGAGATGTTGTGATGTAATCTGTGCAATGTAACCTGTACATTCCATGATGATACTGAGGCTGTTCTCGAGCTCCTGGGAGTTCGAGAACAGCGTCGGTAGTGTATTGCTGACTTTATGGAGTGTGCAACCACCTGGGGGCGCTCTACAATAAATCTGAGGTTTATCTCTTACAGCCTTGTTACATTATTCTCAAACTGAAACATAATTATACAAGTCAGCGCCTCTGAGAGGCCAGCAGCACTGGTGATGTGTCAGTATCTATAACATACTCAGCCGGTCATGATGGTCGTTCAGAGACACCAGCCTGTCAAGAAATCTCCGGACGTCATATTAGTCAAGCTAGCCTCACTAAGAGTATTTAGGGTGTATTCCCATTTCTTTATGGTGGTCTCTCCTTGCCATTGCATCCTGCGCCGCCGTTCACCCCTTGCCCAGATGGCGTGCCCCCCCCTCAGCACACCCTCAGCTTCCACTCACCTTTTTCACTGCTAGGTGCTGGATGGCCGCCTCCAAGGCCCCTTTGCGTCCTTGCTCCTCGGTGTGCAGATGTGCATTACCAGCAGCCAGGTCTGGAGGCACCCACGAAAATGTGGCATTGTGAAGTTCGAGGGTAGACTCAGAATCTGTGGGAGCGGCTGAGAAAAGAAAAAGACACAAGAACTACAATGGGCACCTCTAAAATACTAGAACAATGAGAGAAAGATTGTGCAGCCGTAAAATACCATAACAGTAAAAGGCACATCTGACACTCTCAAAATAGTGCAAAATGACAATGGACATGCCAACATTCTATAAAAGAGAGGTTAAATGGACACTGTCAAATTACTAAAAAATGGTCAGTGCAATGTACACATGCACCACATTAGAGCTTCAGTGGATACCATCAACATAAGACGACAAATCAGCACCCTCAGAATACTTTAACATGATGCACAATGCACTCTACCCAAATCCTATAGTAAAATAATGCATTATGAGAAACACTGCATGGCCCTTGTTCCCAGTACACACCATGTGGGATTCTATCCCTCACTCCCTGAACCACACTGTGCGAGTTCCACTTCACCATCCCTGCAGACACTTACTCTCTGCAGACCCCCTGTGTGGGCCCCACTCCACAATCTCTGCAGCCACCCTGTGTAAGCCCCACTCCACAATCTCTGCAAACACCATGTGGGATTCCATCCTTCACTCTCTGCAGAGACCCTGTGTCTGTAGCCACCATTTGCGAGTCCCACTCTGCCATCTCTGCAGACACTATGTGGGATTCTCCCCCTACTCAGGCCAGACACCCCAGTCCAGGAGGTATGGGTCCCTTCCCCTAGATTTCACACACCTAAGAGGTTGTCATTCCTCTTCTTGATTCTCACAGTTTATTCTCAATTGGGTGCAGGTCCCAGACACACAATCACATTGCCTGGTATACTCTCCTGCTAGAGCTTTCACAATGTTCACTTTATGGTTTGGTGTGGGTCCCAGACTCGCAACAGGTTGCCTGGTATACTCTCCTGCCAAGACCTCCTCCACATGTAACAGTCCGACTCATTCAGCCACTGAGTCGTCGACGCCCCCTTTCATTCATTTCATTCCTTAATGCACTTGACGTCCCGGATCACTTGCTCAGGTTCACCCTATGAATATCACTGTCTCTCCTCAGCATGCGGTACACATTGCAAAGCGCCCTGGCAAAGAGGCCAAGGAATAGCGGGTACCGGAGAACGGACAGGATGCCAACAGAAGGAGGAGGTGCCCCACTGGTGAAACCAATGAGCAAGGAGAACGCAGAATCCTCCACTACAGACCAGTGAGCTCAGAATTCCCATCTCTGAGCTCACTGGTCTCTAGTGGTGACTTCTGCGTTCTCTGCGCTCTTTGGTTTCACCAGCGGGGCACCTCCTCCTTCGGTTGGCGTCCTGTCCACACTCCGGTACCCGCTATGCCTTGGCCTCTTCTCCACAGCATCTCCTGATGCAGGCCGCCGTGCAGCGTACCTTCGACCACTGAGCTTCTCGTGACGGCGCCAGTTGGAGGTCTCCTGCTCCCCGCTACAGCTGGCTTCTTCCTCATTTCCCAACCCTTGTCTGGTGTAGTGGTTCTCCGACTTCCTCACGGTGCCAGGGTTTTAAATGTCCCGGCACCTATTAGATCATCCAACCACTTGAGCGCATCCCTAGTTCTGCAGATTCAGCGCTCAGTATGGCTCTTGTAATCTTCCTCGTCCCAGTCCTTTTGCAAATAGTATTTGAAAGAGCCCTACTTTCAAAGCAAAGTGGATGGACTGTATCTTTATCACAATAGGCCATACAGGATTGGTAATTCAAGGGGTTGGTTTCATACCCTGAGTGGGAAGGGGGATACCATGTTCCTGCCAGTGATACTCCTTCCTTCCCATGAATGTTGTGTCTCCCACATATGGTCCTCCCTCAGGCAGCCACCCACAGGTTCTGGGTCAGGTAGCGGCTGACCTTCTCTGGGCATATAGGAGGAGAGTTTCGCCAGAGAAGGAGTGATAACATCGCTATAATCACCACAGATTCCATCCCTCACTCTCGGCAGACACCCTGTGCAAGTCCCACTCCACCATCTCTGCCGACGCCAAGTGGGATTCCATCCCTCACTCTCTGGAGTCACCCCTGTGTGAGTCCCATGTCACCATCACTGCAGACACCATGTAGGATTCTGTCACACTTTGCTGCAGGGTGCGCCCATCGCTACACAGGCAGTGTGGCCCTTCAAGTTTTCCCCTGCGTTCCCGTCGGTTGCCATGGTGGCTCTGCCAGTTTCGGGTGTGTCTAGCCGGACTGCGTCCACAACGTCTACATTTGCGTTGTCCTGGAAACAGGAAACACTGCGATAAGTCATCGCGTATCACCATGCTCCTTAAAAGTGGATGGATGCCAATTCTGGGTGCTACTAATTGAAGTTAGTACTCTTGCGGCTACCCTGTGACTCCCAGTTTCCGGTTTGACTTCCTTGTTTTCCTGATCTTGGCATTCATTCTCGACCTTCAGATTCCTACTCCACGGTACTATAACTTCCGCCCTAAAATCTCTGACCCATTTCTGCTTCAACGGACTGCCTTCTGGATTCCCCTTTGTCTTGTTTATTGCTTGCTTGTTGTCTGACCTATGCTTCGATTTTACGGATTGCTATTGGTTTAACCCTAATCTGCATTCGTCTTGGAACCTAGTCACTGCACGTTATTGCATTGTGGGATCAAACAGTGTTGAATTGGTTAGTTAGATCAACTGGATATTACGCTTTGCTCTGGACTTCCATGTACACTATGCAGTTATCACACAAAGCGTATATCCATTAGTCATGAGTGCATCCTCGTTCTGCCTGGGGGCAGGTCCACACTAACTTAAACTAACTACCCTTCCTTTTGCTTCTAGGCCTTACCAATCCCACTTCCTTGGTCTCATCATAGTGCAACCCAAGGTAGGTCCTTTTTCCAATTCACCCAATAGGATTTCTGATCTTTCATTCAGTCCTTCACGTCTGCCTTCATTCTCCAGACATAGATGCCAGGTGATTCCACCAGACTTATTCCACTCCTTTTCCTGAGCAACAAGCAGGCATATACCGGTTAGTCCTTCTAGTATCACATTCTTTATATCCCCGTTCAGAACATACTCTAACAACATCTGGTCTTTCTTTCCACAGTGTGGTGTATACCTGGTGGTATCTGCTCTTTTGTATGAACATCAGTTTTGTCCGTCAGATTGTAACGGACAGAACAGCGTTTCATAAGAAAGGTCACCATCTATAGAGGGGACCCTCAGATTGAGGGTTCTCAGAGTTGGCAGGCTGAAACACCTGTCAAGCCATATCAGACCTACCCGTAGCCTCGTATCTTCTCACCTTCTGTTCTGTAAGTACATGACGGAATTAGAAGCAATGGACACTGCTGACACGCTAACCTCTCTGCTACAAATGGTAGCGCACCTGCAGAACGATATGAATACAGCACATTCTGATATCCGTCTGGGCATGGATTTATGTGACACAGTGTCCCTTCCTGTTCAGGGTGCAGAGTATGTGGGGGGATCTGCACCTGCATACCCGGCACCCGTAGAAAACCCGGTCTCAGTTCTGTTGCCTGCTCAGTTACCATTGGCTCCTCCAGAGAGAATCCTGGGGGAACCCAGGTAGTTTATTAATCAATGCAGGATGCACTTTCTGTGTCGTCCCACGTTCTTCCTAGATTATACCACCAAGGCTGCTTTTGTTCTTTCCAATTTTGGAGGTACGGCGGCTGCCTGCGCCAATCCCTTACTGGAATCCAACTATCATCTCTTGTATGACTGTGATGCCTTAACCACCATCATGAGTAGAGCCTTTGATATCAGGTACAAGACACAGGCTATGAATCTCGAGTTTCTTGGTGTAAAACAGGGCAATTCATCCTCGTTCGCTTACTTGACTCGGTTTGACAAGTTGGCTGCTGAGACGGGATGGCCGGAAGTGAAGAAAGCTGCCGTCTTCTACAAAGGACTGTCAGGATTTGAAAGACGTTGTTGCCACCGTCCCGGTGGTCCCTGCGGGACTTCCAGAATTACTCTATCTTGTTTTACAGATCGATGCTAGAAAGGCTGAGAGAAGGGGAGAAAAGAGGACGCTCTTACCTCCAAGCAGCAGACCAAAATCGTCTAGTATACCCGCTATTGATGCTGAACCCATGCAGATCCGTACTGTTCGGGGTCCCCTCTCCAGTGCAGAAAAAGAGCACAGATGAAATTCCAATCTGTGTTTATCAGTGGGGCAGCTTATCACTTTATACGGACGTGCCCCAAAAGACCAGTAGGAAAGCAGGGGAATGCCAAAACACGACAGTAGAAGGGGTCCCTCGGTCGGGTGATTGTCCACTGGACTCCCAGTTCTAAGCTCATCTTTCTCCAATGTATTTATCAGTATCGTTTTGTTTACCCGGAGGGAATCCATGGCATGTTCAAGCAGTTATCGACTCGGGGCTACAGGTAATTACACTGATATTAAATACGCTCGACAGCTAGGTATCCCCATACCCGAGGTTGTTAATGCTGTGGATGGTACAGCCCTCGCTTTCAGTCTAGTGACTGAACAGAGCAAAACCATTATGATATCGACCGAAACAGGACATCAAAAAAACTTCTCCTTTGATCTCATTTCCGCACCTCAGTACAAAGTGCTCTTAGGTATACCATGGTTGAAAGTACACAATCTGCTCATTGACAAGGAATAACAGGCGGTTTTCTTTGCCTCCGCCTTCTGCCACGCCCACTGTTTCTGGGTAGAGACCGGGATGCCTGCCACTCCATGTGTGGCTATGATCGAGTCTGTCTCTTCTGTTGGTGCTATCACTAAATCCACCTTTAGTGGGGTTCCCAACAAATATCAAACCTTCTCCTATGTCTTTGACAAAGGGAGAGCTGAACTGCTGCCTCCTCATCGGGTGTACGACCGACTGCCCTATAGACTTGATCACAGGTTCCAAAATATCCAGTGGCTGTGTATAGTCCCTTATTGTCAAGGAAGACCAGGTTTTGAAGGAATATCTGGATAAATCCTTAGCCAATGGCTTTATCCAACCTTCCAAATCACTGGCAGCTTCGCAGTTCTTCGTACTGAAGAATGAGGGTAATTTGAGATCTTGCATTCATTACATGGCCTTAAATGCCATCACTCTAAAGAACCAGTATCCCCTGCCGCTCATATCTGTTTTATTGAATCGATTGGGTTTGTCAAGTGATCTTTACCAAACTTGACCTGAGGGGGGCCTACAATCTCATCCACATCCGTGACGGGGACAAATGGAAAACCACCTTCAAAACAAGATATGGTTAATTCTAGTATACTGTCATGCAGTTTGGGCTTTGCAATGCACCTGCTACATTCCAATATTTCATTAATATTTTCCAAGACATTTTGGATCAGTGTGTCATCATATATCTGGACGATATCGATCTATTCGGACTCCTACGACCATCATGTAATGCACGTCCAATCCGTACTGCAACGACAGAGAACAACACCTCTTTGTTAAAGCAGATAAATGTGTCTTCAACTCGACAGAGGTCGAGTTCCTTAGCTATGACATTACCAACAAAGGCATTCAAATGAATCGTTCAAAAGGTGAAAGCAGTCCTGGAATGGTCCAATCCAACCTCCTTGAAAGCATTGCAATAATTTCTTGGTTTTGCCAAATTTTACAGGAGATTCGTACATTCGTTCTCCTCCACAGTCACCCCATTGACCAGTCTCAACTCCTCCCAACCCTGCCCCCCAACTCCCTACTCCCTTTCCCCAGTCTGGATAGTTTCAGTTTTTATCCTTCATTTGGTTTCGCTCATTCAGTTTTTCCCCTGTTGGGCTCGATCTCTTACCCCTTTCTCTTCTCTTGGTTTTCAGGATTATTATCTCTCCTTCCCCCTCCCTATTACCGCGCTCTTTGTCCTTTGATTTGTTGACGTTTCTATTTCTCCGGGTGGGGATGAGAGTTTAAGTTATTCCCAATAGTTGCATATTCCTTGGGCACCAATCACTTTTGGCATCCTTTCCTAGAAATGTCATCGCTAGGTCCCAGTCCATAAGAAATGTTTGGTGGTCTCCTCAGACGGTGCATGATACCCATTCCATTACAACAAATTCCCATACTTTCCCCAACCATTCATGTTCTGTGGGTGCTGTCTTTGATTTCCATTTGCGAGCTACTAGCAGGGCCCCGACATTACTAGTATCACGTATATTTTGCGCTGTGCTCTCATGGGGAGGCTTTCCAGTTTTCCCCCTAGGCCCATTATGAACAGACCAAGGTTGCATTTCCCTCCCACCCCTAGTATTTCTTTCACTGCTTTTTGTATTGTTAGCCAAAACGGTTGGACATTCAGGCATTGCCACCAGATGTGTCTCTAGCTCCCCTCCTCCCCACCTCCCTCCAGCACCGTCTGGATTTCGTCTGGTAGACTGAAGATATTTTGGTGAGGGGAAGGTACCATTGGTACATCATTTTTATCCAGATTTCCTGTATTTGCAGTGACGAATTTGGGGATGTTTAACCATAGTCCTGTCCATTGTTTGAAGACAATTGTATGATCCATCTCTTTTTCCCATTTGGCCATGAAGCGTCTCTCCCTTTCTTTTCCCCCTCTTTAATTAGGCCATATATTGCCCCTACTATGTGTTTGTCACCTGCGTTAGTAGTAATGAATTTCTAAAATAGGGTCAAATCTCTTTTTGCTGCTTCTTTTATTTTAGAGTTCTGGAGCTAGTGTCTCATTTGGGTGTAGTGGAATCTCTCCCCTTGCCCCACTCCAAAGTCCAGCTTGCACTGGGGAAGGGTTTTATCTCCCCTCCTTCAAACATGTCCCTCATCTTGTGACAAAAAAAATTAGTGTAGCCCTTCCTGGGCATTCCTGGCGTGAGTTGTGGACTCTTAAATCTCAGAGTGAGGGGTGACGGAAAGGAGGTAGTCTTAAAGCATTTTGCCAACACATCGAAAGAGTTCCCTACCAAGGTTTCTATTTCGCTACAGTACATATTGTAGGGTCTGTCCTCCCTAGGTATCCAGAAGACCACCTCGAGGAGTGCCCCCACTACTTCCCTATCCATTTCTCTCCACTTTTTCCCTCAATGGTCCCTTGACCAGTCCCCAATGACCTTTATTTGTGCTGCGTGGTAATGGGCTTTCAGGTCTGGCTCGCCCATCCCTCCCTTGCTTCTAGGTAATAGCATTACCTTATTTGAAATTCTTGTTTTTTTACATTCCCATATGAACGTCTTGTGAGTTTTTGAGTGGCCCTGAAGAATGACTTGGGAATCTTTATGGGGAGGGCCATAAATACATGTAGCATTTTTGGTCAGAGGACCATTTTCAATATATTGATCCTTTCCCATCCAGGAGATGGTTAGAGGGCTCCAACCTTGCAGCAAATTCGTAGTGGACGTCAATATGGGGGTGGGGGGAAGGTTTGCGTTGAATAGATGGGCTTCAATTCTAGTGATATGGATTCCTAGATATTTTATAGTGTCAGAGGCCCAAAAGTATGGAAAGCTGTATTTGAGTACTTTTTCCTTTTCCAGAGGAACAGATAGGTTCAGTATTTCTGATTTGAATGTGTTTATCTTTAGGCCAGCGACCTCTCCGAATTGGGCTAGTACTTCGTCCATGGCCTGTAGGGATTTCTCCAGATTTGTCAACATTAGTAGCATGTCGTCAGCAAACGCTGCCACCTTGTGTTCCCTACCTCCAAAGCAGACTCCTTTTATGTATTTATTGTCTCTTAGCTTTCTCAACAGGAGTTCTAGGGGTACGGTGTATATAAGCGGGGGCAGGGGGCAGCCCTGCTTCGTTCCTCTTGTTACTGTGATGGGGTCCGACAAGTCTCCATTGATCAGTAGATGTAGGGAAGGATGGATTACTGTAATTGGCAGCTATTTTGGCCATAAAGGATTCCCCAAAGTCAATTTTGGTTATGGTGTGGAATAGGAGTTTCCACTGTACTCTGTCAAAGACTTTTTCTTCATCTAGTGCTACCAATAGTGCTGGTTTGTGCGCTTTAGCTGCCTTTTCGACTATGTGGGTGATTCTTCAGGTGGTATTATGTATTTGTCTTATGAAGGTTGACTGATTGGGGTCTTTCAGCATGGGGGAGGAGATATTCCAGCCGGTTTGCCAGGATTTTTGTGAAGATCTTAGCATCTGTGTTGATGAGCGCTATCGGCCTGTATGAGCCGCATTGTGACCGGTCTTTCGCCTGGTTTGGACAGTAATATGACTTTCGCCTCTTCCATTGAGGGAGTGATTGCTCCCCCAAGCCTGTTGAAAAGGGCAGTTAGGTGGGGGGGCCATGACGTCCCGAAATTGCATGTAAAAGTTGGTCGTAAAACCGTCTGGGTCTGGGGCTTTTTTTGGGAGGGAGCGGCGAGATGGCGTTGCGGACCTCCTCTATGTTCCTATCTTTCTCTAGTAGTGACCTCTCTTGGTCTGTTATTTTTGGTAAGCTACAATGTTTCAGATATTCTAGTTGGGACTCGCTCTTTAAAACCGCTGTCTTGTATAAGGTTGAGTAGTATTTCATAAATTCCCTTGTAATGGATGCTTGATCGGATCTTCCTTCCCCCCTCTAGTGTGTTAAATTTTAGAATGGTCCCATCTTTTTCTTCTTTTCTCAGCATTCTTGCTAGGAGCTTGTCTGCTTTATTTGCTTTCATGTAATATCTCTATCTAAGATGTGTCAAGGCACGCTCGGCGCAGCTTGTTTGTATAATTTCGAGTTGGCCTCTAATCACCCTGTATTCCCTACAGGTCTTGCCTGATGTCCCTGCTGCCACCCTAAGTATAACTACCTTTGGTTTGCCTTCTAGGTCCTCCTCTAGGAGTCTGTGCTCCCTGTCCCTTGGGGCTTTTATTGCTATCGTCTTTCCCCATTTCGTGGCTTTGACTGCGTTCCATACCATGGGAGGGCTTATTCCCCCGATTGTTGTTGGTCTAGAAGAAGTCCTCTATTCCCTCTCATAATTCCCTTCTCAGGGTCTCATCTTTGAAGATGTAAACTGGGTATTTCCATTTCCATAGTCCCGATGTGGTTCGTTTCCTTCTAATTTTCAGTGTGATTGGGGGATGGCCAGATAGCGGTATTGCTCCTACTTCTATGTCCGCCACCTGCCCCAGCAGGGATCTTGAGAGACAAATGTTGTCTATTCTTGATGCTGACCTGTGTATATGCAGTAAAATGTGTAGCCCCTTGTGTCCCCTCTCTTTTCCCTCCAGGCGTCAACTAGTGATAGGTTGTCAATTTTTTTCCCACATTTCCTTAGAGGGTTTGTTTTGGGAGTAGGAGATTCTAGCGCTCCTGTCCTTATTAGGGTCCCATGCCATGTTAAAGTCTCTGGTGAGTATTATTTTCCAGTTCGCAAATCCCTCCAGTTTTCTTAGTGTCATTTGGATGAATTGGTCTTGTCCTGAGTTAGGAGAGTATATGGAGGTCAGAGGGATAATCTCTCCCTTTCCCTGGAGGAGTATGGCTACGAACCTCCCTTTGGTGTCTTTGTTGACCTCTAGGATCTTAAGGTCCGATTTGTTCCTTACTGCTATTAAGACGCCCCCTTTTTTTGTCTCATCGTTTGCTTGCTGGATTTGGTTAAAGCCTTGCAGCCGGAACCTATGTTTGCCTTTATCTTGTATGTGGGTTTCTTGCAGAGTGATCAGGTCTGCGGCTTCTCTCGATAGTGTTCAAGTGTTTTCCTTTTTAGTGGCAAGTTTAGGCCCTTGATGTTTAGTGATAGAACTTTTAGTGTTGTAAACTTAGCCATTAATTGGAGATTTACTAGCTGCTTGCTTTAGTTTATGAGCGTGTGTAACTGGATCTGGACCCGGTTTTCCCCTTGTTCCGCTCTTCTCCCCTCTCCTCTCGTGTCTGAGTGTCTGGGGTGGTATCCCCCTTTCTCCCCTCGCCTTTCCCTCCTTGTCCCCCCTCCAACTCCCACACTGCTGGGTTGGCTCAACCGGCCTCTAGCTCCTCCCAAATCTCCTCCTCGGGGGTTGAGATCCCTTCCTCTCGCCCATGACCCATTCCCCAATGCCAAGAGTCCCCCCTCTATTCCTTCCCACTGTGGTCTTTTCATGTAACCCCTCCCGGGTATTTCTTGTTCTGTTTTCCTTCCCGCTGACGTGCCTTTATGTGGGGGTGCCCCTCTCTGGGTAGTCGTTTTGTTGCTGGTTATTTCCTGGCGAGGCACCTGGGCCTCTTGGGCCCCTCTTTTTCCTTGCTTTCCTCTTTGATTCCTGAGTGGACCATTTCCACGCCTTTCTTTTCGAGTGCTCTGATGTTGGGCTGTGGGCCTCGCTGCAGTTTGTGTCAAGCTCTATTCCCAGGGTATTCACTCCTTCCTCTATCGAAGTAATTCTCCTTTGTCTGCTTTCCAGCTCAAACATGAGGCCGAATGGGAATGTCCATCTGCATTTTCTTCCTCTTTTCGTTAGCTCCTGCACGATTGGATGCATCATCCTTCTCTTGGTGAGCGTGACCTGGGATTGGTCTTGGAATAATTGGATAGCGGAACCATTGAAGTTGAGATCACTTGCTCTTCTGGCGGCGGCCAGGACTTTCTCTTTTTGAATGTAATCGTGCATGGCTACCAAGATGTCTCTTGCTCTAGCACCCGGTTCGTTTCTTTCTGGTCCCACTCTGTGTATAGGGTCCACCTTGATTTCTGCCAGATCCGCCTCGTCTACCAGGTCTGCAAAGATTTGTCGTATTGTCTAGGAAAGCTCTGCGTCCCCAACCGTTTCCGGTATTGCTTTGACTCTTACATTTGCTCTCCTCAACCTCTTTTCTATGTCCTCAGTTTGGATATCCAAATTGTGGGTAGCCCTGGCTACATGCTCCATCAGGTCCTTTACTTTGCGAGAGTTGTCGGACAGCTCTTTAAGGGCTTTCTCAATGGTGTCTACTCTTGCTTCCAGCATGTGTATGTCTCCCTTCACTTCCTTTAGGGCCCTGGCGAGGTCTTCTCTCATTTTATCTAGTTGGGACTAGACGGTGTCCGCCATCCTATGCCCTAAATTCTGAAAGCATTGTTCGAGGGACCTTTGTGTGACCGCTTTCTCCGCTGGCATTTCCTCTAGAGGGGAATCTTCTGCCTCCCTGTTGGCCTCCTGCTCTGGCTCGTGCTGTGTACCCCCTTCCTTCCTCCACATTTTCTGGATCGCCCCATTGTGTTCTATTTTAGCCTTTTTCATTGGGGTCTGGCATTCTTTCCCTCTGTTTTTTGACATGTTGGCTTGGTCTGGTTTTGTAGGGGAGTGGACCCTATACGGTGGTCCGCTTGCAGCCCTGTTTACGGGTCTCCTTTCTAGTCTTACTTCCTTCCTTGTGGCCATTGAGCTGCTTAGACCTGGGCTTTGTGAGAGAAGCGTACTTGTAGTGGAGATAGGTCTCGTTAGTGGCCTCAACTTTATAGCAGGTTGTAATCGGGGTGAGGTTCTGGGCTTCCTCTAGCGGGCTGTGTCAGGCTGCCACTCTGGTTCCTTTGCTATGTCTCCGGGATGACCCACCGTGGTGCCCACCTGACTGCCTGCCCGCCTGCTATATGTCCTATGATCCGTGGGGTGCGTTTCACTTCTAGTTCCTGGGAACAGCCTCTTTTGGGGCTTTTTGCCTGGTTCCCCATTTCCCCTGCTTTTCTAGCCAGGGGGGGCCTCTTGACCCTGGTCTGTTCCTGTTGGCTCTTATGCCCCTTTGCTGGTCTCAGAGGATTCTTGTGAGTATCTTGTTATATCCAGGTTATTTACCCCGGGTCGCTCCAGTGGGGGCATCCGGTCTTTACTCCTCTTGTTCGGCGGGGGTCCTCCTCAACCTGTTTGTTCTGGGCGGCGTTGTGGCAGACTTTGAGGTGTTGGCTTTATGGTCTGGTCTCCCTGCTCCTTCTGTGGGGGCCTGGGAGATCTCTCACAGGGGCATAGGCTTGGAGGTGGAGGGGGGGCAGCGGCTTACCGGTCTCTTTAGTTGGGGATGTTTCCCCTCTGTGCCTCATAGGCCGGCTCCTCCCGCCTCGCCCGGTCTGTGGCTTCCTCAGGCAATCTTCCGCTTTGCATCAGTGGGGGAAGGGTCCCGCACCAGCACTGTTCTCTGCGACTCCACTCCTTTCCCTGTGACTGATGGGCAGATCCCTGCGGGGTGAGCCATGAAGGCGGACCTGGTTGGCCAGCCATCTTGGAATCCCACACACAGCTTTTGATACACTAAAATGGGCATTCACCACGGCTCCGGTCCTGCAAAACCCGAACTCTCTTCAACCGTTTCAGGTGGAAACAGATGCATCTAGCATCGCCTTGAGAGCAGTGTTGTCTCAGAAATGCCCCGTTGTAAAGGTAAAATCCATCCGGTGGCTTATTTTTCCCCGTAAACTAACTCCGGCTGTGCAGAATAATACAATTACGGAACGGGCATTATTAGCCATCAAGGAGTATTTCCCAGAATGGAGGTATCATTTAATGGGAGCCTGACATACCGTCTTGGTTTTTACCGATCACTGTAATCTCCTTCCCCTCAAATCTCTGAAATGCACGAGTGCCAGACAGGCTCGCTGGCATACGTTCTTTTTGTTGTTTGACTTCGTCATATCATACAGACCGGCCGCCTCCCACACCAAGGCTGACACCCTCTCCCGTTTGAATGATCAGACTACGAATATGAAGGAGGAATCCCATCTCCTCTTACCATGTCAGATGGCCTGTGGTTGTAATCCACAGGCCACCCTCAAGGAAAAACTCCAGGACTCGGCCCTTCAGAATCCTGCTGCGATAGGGGAGTCGGGTGCTGTCATTATTAATGGCCTCTCGTATGTCCAGGAACGGATATACATTCCGAATGAGGATACGCGCATATGTGCTCTACAATGGTGCCATGACTCTCTTGTGGCAGTCCATCCCGGCAGTCAAAAGATCCTGGAGTTATTGTGCCGGTGGTGTTGGTGGACCAGTATGTCTCACAACGTGACGGACTACATATATTCCTGTTCTATATGTGCAAAATGTAGGGGTCAGAGTTACAAGCCAATGGGATTGCTTCAACTGCTTCCAGTACCCCACAAACCCTGTGTCATGATTCCTGCCTCTCATGTCCCCAGCCCTCCAAGCAGTCAGGCTGGAGCCAGGCCACTATCACCTACATGGCCCTCAAGGGCCTCTCCATCCCTCCAAAGACCCACTTGGAGTCAGACTTGGCGCTTGTGGCACCAGACTCACTCACTCCCATAGGATAACATTGGGGATTCGACTGGTAGTGCATTGATGGGGACAAGATGGATGCCCCCACATATTTCGGTTCCCAGAACTGCATGTGCGGTCTAGTCTTTTGGGTGTGGTTCAGCCCAGAGACTCTTGGGATACCCAGAGACTATTTAAGCCACACCCAGGCTGGGAAACATGCTTTGCATTTTCTGCACCTATAGAGTGACATTCACCGTGTTCGCATCGGTCTCCAGTAGTCCTGCATCTTTCTTCTGCGCTCAGCTCCTGCAAGAACAAGAACACCGTTAGGAACAGCCTTACCTTGCAGCGCTTCTGCCCATCATTCATCGCTCCATCTGTTCTGCAGGCATCTTCGGCGGTGTCATTCCCATTCCGGCATGCCGCTTCCTAAGGAAAAGGGAAAAGAACAGAAAAAAGGCATTAGTAAGCATTCTGCAAATCTTTGCTTATTTTTAAATACTGTACAAGCTTCAAACACTTACCTGAATCCCAGCCGCTCTGGGGGAACTCTGTCTCCGGAACTTCTCATCCATCTGCAAAAGGGAAAAGACACTCCAGGTTAGCGTGGAAACATCTAGAGGCGCTGCATACCGTGCTTACCCACCGCATTTGTTCATCATAACCAGTATCCACGCTGAAAACGTTGCAGCACCTAAAAGACACAGAAAAAGAACTCAGTTCAATACAAATACGAAAGGGGTGCACTGCGTATCGTGCTCTCACTCACCTTCAGCGCTACTCATCTCAGCAGCACGCCGCCATCCCCGGACGCCGGCCATCATCTAAGGAAGGAAAGGAATGAAGTTAGAGAACTGTTCAAAAGACTCATACTTACCTGTCGGACTCTTGCCAGTGAAGTAACTGGGCAGCAACGAGCCCGCATCAATCAACACGCCCCTGCGCTGAAAGCAGGACGGAGAGCACACTATCCAAGAAAACAAGGCCCAGTCTCCAGTCGAATAGCCTCCAGGGAAAGGTTTGAGGTCGTAAGAGGTAAGAACAGGCTGAGTGACGTCCCCGTGGATACCAGGTGAGCGTTACACCCTGGTATATAATCTCAATGGGCTTCATTGTAGAACTTCAGAGTGTTCATAACCATGATACCATCTCAGTGGTTATCGACTACTTCACAAAGATGGCTCTCTTTGTCCCTTGCAAAGGTATCCCTTTTGCTCCTGTACTGGCAGATCGCCATCATAAGCATGTGCTTCTCTTATTCAGTTTGCCTTCCATCATCGTTTCTGACAGGGGGCTCAGTTCACGTCTCGTTTCTGCTAGACTTTGAGGTCCTCTTTTGCTATAAAATATCGATATTCCAGTGCCTACCACCCACAGACGGACGGTCAGACCAAAAGGTTGAATGCTACTCTGAAGCAGTATCTCCGCTGCTTAGGTCTGCAACATCAGGACAACTGGCTCTCTATGTTAACCACTGCTGAGTTTGCCTACAACAATTCAGTGCACTCCTTGGTTGGATCCTCACCGTTCTATGCCTTGTATGGACAGCACCCTAGAGCTATTCCTTTTGATCCTACTTTGCTGTCTGAGAACCGGGCGGCGGCTCAGGCCTATATCCGGGACTTAAAAAGGTTCTACATGAGGGTGTCAAGTCGCATTTGGAACAGGCTCAACTGCGTTCCAAGAAATATGTCGACTTACGCCGGTCTGAGGCCCCCACATATCAAGTCGGCATGAGAATTTGGTTGTCTACCAAGAACCTGCATATACCCGACAAACGTAAACTGCTGCCTCGTTATGTTGGCCCCTTCTAAGTGCTCCGTGTATTGAACCCAGTTGCTGTGCACCTTGCTACCCCTGCACACTGGCGCATTCATCCTGTGTTTCATGTTTCCTTGCTGAAACCTTGCCCTCCTGCTACCAGACTGCCTGCACTTCCGGTTGAGGTTTGTGGGGATGAGGAGTTTGAGATCTGTGCTATACTGGAATTGCGTAGAGGCAAGCGTTTCTATCTTGTTGACTGGAAAGGTTACGGGCCAGAGGACAGGTCCTGGGAACCGGAGAACATTCACGTCCCCTTACTGATTGTCTGCTTCAATGCCTCTCGTAGGGTGGTTTGGTCTTTGGGGGAGGATACGGTCACACTTCACCTCAGGGTGTGCCCAAAGCTACACAGGCAGTGTGGCCCTTCAAGTTTTCCTTTGCATTCCTGGCGTGTGCCATGGTGGCTCCGCTAGTTTCGGGAGCGTCTAGCCGGACTGCGTCCATACCACCTACATTTGCATTGTCCTAGAAACAGGAAACGCTGTGATACGTCATTCGTATCGCTGCGCTCCATAAAAGTGGAACAACGCCAAACGCGGGTGCTTTTAATTGAAGTTAGTACTTTCGCGGTTACCCTGTGACTTCCAGTTTCCGGTTTGACTTCCTTGTTTCCTGATCCTGGCCTTTGTTCTCGACCTTCGGATTTCTACTCCACGGTACCGTAACTTCCACCCTGAAATCTCAGACCCGTTTCTGCTTCTATGGACTGCCTTCTGGATTACCCTTTGTCTTTTTTATTGCTCGCTTGTTGTCCGACTTATGCTTTGATTTTACAGACTATTGGTTCAACCCTAATCTGCATTAGTCTTGAAACCCAGTCACTGCACGATATTGCATCGTGGGACCGAACAGTGTTGGATTGGTTAGTGAGATCAGCTGGATATTGGGCTTTGCTCTGGACTTCCACGAACGCTATGCAGTTATCACGCAAAGCGTATATCCATTAGTTGTGAGTACGTCCTTGTTCTGCCCAGGGCAAGTCCATATTAACTCACACTAACTACCCTTCCTTTCACTTCTAGGCCCTACCAATCCCACTTCCTTGGTCTCATCATAGTGCCTCCAAGGGTAGGTCCTTTTTCCAATACACCTAATAGTATTCCTGATCTCTCATTCATTCCTTCACGTCTGCCTTCATTCTCCAGACATAGATGCCAGGTGATTACACCAGATGTCTTCCACTCCTTTTCCTAAGCAAAGGACCAGGTGTATACAGGTTAGTCATCTGCTACCGCATTCCTCCATCTGTTCTTTTTTTCGACAGCCTGGTGTATACCTGGTGGTATCTGCTTTATCGTGTGAACCCCAGTTTTGTCCATACAATTTTAACGGACAGAAAAACATTTCATAAGAAAGGTCGGCCTCTATAGAGGAGACCCTCAGATTGAGGGTTCCCAGAGTTGTCAGGCTGAAACACTCGTCAAGCCATACCAGACCTACCCGTAACCTCGCTTGTATCTTCTCACCTTCTGTTCTGTAATTACATGATAGATTCCTTCCCTCACTCCCTGCAGACGCCCTATGTGAGTCCCACACCACCATCTCTGCAGACACCATGTGGGATTCCTCCCCCCACTCTCTGTAGACACCTTCGGTGAGTCCCACTCCACCATCTTTGTAGACAGCATGGGCGATTCCTTCTCCCCCTCGCTGCAGACAACCTGCGTGAGTCCCACTCCACAACTTCTGCAGACACCATGTGGGATTGCATTTCTTAAGGTCTCTGCAGGCACCCTGTGGGAGTCCCACTCCACGACCTCTGCATAAAACTATGTGGGATTGCATTCCTTAGTCTCTACAGGCACCCTTTGAGAGTCACACTCCATGACCACTGCAAACACCATGTGGGATTCTTTCCCCCACTCTCTTCAGACACCCAGTGGGAGTCCCACTCCACAATCTTTGTAGTCACCATGTGGGATTCTTTACCCTACTCTCTGCAGACGCCCTGTATGAGTCTCACTACAAAATCTATGCAGACACCATGTGGGATTCCTACCTTCACTTCTATAAGCACAATCAATTCCTGCCCCAACTCTGTGCAGACACCTGGTGTGATTCCTTCCCTCACTCTCAGCAGACACCTTGTGGGATTCCTATTCTCAGGTCTTTTCAGGCCATGTGGGATTCCCGCCCCTCACTCTCTGCAGACACCATGTTTCATCCTTCGGCTGCACTGCTCCCTGTGGAACAGATGGAGGCATAGAAGCCCATTCCAAGATGGCTGCCGGCAAATGACGCGTCAGCCCCTTACAAGATGGTGCCCACACGCAGACGTACATACTCAAGCAAAGATGGCTGCCATAGACGCCCCTGCCACAATGCAAGTAAGGTAACGGGTTGGAACTTTACCTCCCTAGTTGCCATGTGCTGTCCTTTGTTCCTTCCTTACTTTTCTCTTTCTGGTTCTGTTCCCTCATTTGCTCACTTAGGATCCTGTTACTTTCTACCACCTTCCGAGCTGAATTTCCTCCTACCAAGTACTCGCCCTACTCAGCTCTTATCTGCAGAGTTCCTTCTTTCATGCTAGTTTGGATTCCTGGCATTGTTATTCTTCTGCTCATCGTATACCAACAGCTGCATATAACTATTGATATAAGTCATTTATAACATGCCTGTACACAAGTGTTTCTAGGCGTGACAGGAGAAGGAAGGATAGACAGAGGGAGGATAAAACAAACAATCTTACTAGGCTTTATGTCATTCAGATTTTGCAAGTGCAAGTGTGAGGGAAGTTGAGAAGTGCCGGGGGTGAGGGGAAAGAGTGCAGAGCAAAACGCAGTAAGTGCTGCCAGAGTGGTGGCTCAAGTAAGTGCAGGGAGGCAGGGGACTGTAGGGTTATATACAGTCCCTAAGTGGGTGGGATGCCCGGAAACAGTACAAGGGGCTACTGGTCGTGCAGGAGCCTGGTGCCTGTGAGGTTCAGTGGGTGGTCAGGTAACCAGTTAGCGCAGCAGATGAGAGCGAGAGAAAGAAAAAGAGAGAAAGAGGAAAACAAAAAAAAAAGAAGCGAAGAGGAAGGTCTTGAGTTGCTTCTGGAACCTTAAATGGTCCTGCTCAAGTTTGAGAGAGGCAGGTAGGCTGTTCCAGAGGGAGGCCCCAGTTGAGGACAGAGACCTACCCCCACTCTCTGCCTGGAGAAGCGTCTGACTCTGGGAGAGTTGGAGGTGGATGAGCGGAGGGCTTGAGAAGGAAGTTGCTTAGGTATAGAGTTAGATGTAGTGTAGTCCACAGCCCCAGAAAGCCTTGTGGACGATTCAGAGGGTCCTGAACTTAATCGTTGCAGCCACCGGGAGCCAGTGAAGAGATTTCAAGGCTGGAGAGATATGATCCCTGTGCTTGAGGCCAACGACAAGTTGATGGGAGGAGAGAAGGAGGGGGTGGAATCGAAGATGAGCCCAAGGTTCTTCGCCTCACAGGCAGGTGCTGGTAGAGAGCCCAGTGTGGGCAGCCAGAGTGAAAGAGGGAAAGCGGGGTCAGGGACCCAATGAGAAGGATCTCAGTCTTACTGGAATTAAGGCAGAGACCGTTGGAGGCACACCATTCCTGAATCGCAGATCGACAGTCAGGTATGAGATAGAGAGCAGAGGAGGCTGAGGGGAGCCCGAAGGAGAGCTGAGTGTCATCCGCATAACACTGAAAGTTAGAACAGAAGGTAAAGATTCAATGGGCCAGAGGTGCCAAGTAATGGTTGAAGAGCCAGGGTGAGAGGTTAGAACCCTGGGGAACACCACATGTAGAGAGAGATAGAGAGAGAGAGAGAGAGGCGGTAGAAAGGACCAAGTTGGACCTGGGAGGGTTGATCAGAGAGAAAGGAGTTCAAACAGGCTACGGCCTGACCCGTGATGCCCAGGTTGTCACTGAGACGATTCATCAGTATGGCGTGGTTGACCGTATCAAAAGCAGAGACTAGATTAAGGAGAATGAGGACAGAAGGCAGGTTAGCATCGAAATTAGAGAGCAAGTCTTCATGGGCGTTCAGGAGAGCAGTTTTGGTGCTTCTGGCTGCTCTAAAGCCAGACTGGTGGTCATGCAGACAACAAGCAGATTCATCATGGAGAGTAAGCTGGGAGATGGTCAGCTTTTCCAGGAGTTTGCCCAGGAAAGGATTGATGGAGATTGGGTGGTAGTTTGCCAGAGAGGAAGGATTGGCAGAGGGCTTCTTGAGGAGGGGGTGCACAAGGGAGTGCTTTAGGTGGAAGGGAAGGTTCAAGTGGCAAATGAGTGACTGCAGAAATCGGCCAAGACTGGAGCGAGGGTGTTGATGTGGTTCGTAATGGTTATGGAGGAGCAGGGGAGCACCTGCTTTGACAAGACTTTCATAGATCGGACTTGTCTAGAAACATCATCGGGAGTGAACACGGGGAAGGAGGAGAAAGGAGGAGGAGAGACGGCCGTAGAGGGGCCAGGAGTGGTAGAGGGAGAGGAAGAAGAGAGAGTGGACAGGATGTCCTGAGTTTTAGTGGTGAAGTGAGAAGCCAGTGCTGTGCAAAGGGCCTAGGAGGGAACAGGAGAGGTGAAGCCTGCAGCAGCATGGGCCAGCTCCTTGGAGATTTTGAAAAGTTTGGCTGAGTTGTTACAGGTTGCAGAGGTGCAGCCTTGGATGCAAGTTCTCTTCTTGGACAGGACAGAGAGTCTATATTGCCTTTGGAGCAGGCTGCAGGCCAGTTTGTCGGAGGATGAGCCTGATGCCTTCCACTTCCTCTCAGCCACATTCTGGAGTTCCCACTGGCTCGGGGAAGCCTCTCTCTGTATAGGTCAGAGATCTAGGTGGCTGCCCCAAACAACAGACCTCTTCTATTCCCACAGAGGGTTCACAAGATGCTTCAGGTAAGGTGTGATGCTGAGACCATGTGGGATTACTGCCCCTCACTCTCTGCAAAAGCAGGAGTCAGACACAAAGATGGCCTTTTGACTACAGACTTATTTTAAACCACAAAACAACACCTACCTTTCCCTAGCTCTAAAGGGAGAACCCTACCTAAAGTAAAGATAACTGGATATGTAAGATAACCGAGTGCTCGTCGTGAGGGTGTGTCCAACCAAAATAACCGTCCTCTGTCCCAAAATCCTCCTCTGTCCCTACCACTAAATGAAATAAATAAGATTTGAAAGACTGCACCACAATCATGTGACAAATAACCCAAGAACAGTTCAAGTTCAAATGAAGGACCAGGAGGATGGCTACATTCTCCAGGTTCGTCAAGTTTCAACCGTGATGACAGTCTCTAATGCACTGATGATAATTTAACATAAACAGCACTCTTCTGGACTTGAACTTCCTTGCGGGCTTGACTCTATAGTCTGTTGCTTTAGTGTCTGATTTATCAACCAGGAGAATGACTCCCTTCTATTGGGTACAATGTAGGCGTTCTTCAAGATCAAACAATACTTCAACAGCTTGTGTAGCTCCTTCCAAACTGATTTTAGGGTAAACTTAAACTCCTCCTTTTCCTTGTTACCTCAGCTTTTTAATCTTGAATCTCTCTCAAACAAGCACTGAGATTCACAGATCCACTAGGATTAGAACAATCAGTGCTAATGTAATCTTCTTCCTTCTGACTCTTAGTGGTAATTCTTAAACCAGGGAGGCTAATCCGACTGTTTCTTATGTCTTTCTCTCTTATATGACACTGACAATGATAAAGAGAATCACTCCCAGTGTATTTGATATTTAAGTTTCTATGATCACAGTCTCTCTGAAGAGGGATATCGTTACTGTGGCTTCCAAAGCTGGTTTTATATTCACCACCCTCTCTGAGATAAAGGAGATCCTCCTTATTTGTAGTCACACTAGTGGCACTATGTTGGTAATCACTGGGACGATGATTACATCTGAGATTCCAAGACTAATCATATTTCAGTATTAATCACTGAAACAAGGGAGATTAGTCCCCGGACACTCTCCCTTTTCTGTAGCTTTAACTTGACTACTGGGATGAGGAAAATCACTTTGGATGCTGCTCTTGGTTGGCCCCACTCCCTTACCGGGTCTCCTGTGTTCCCCCTTTACCTGTATGTGTAGCATAACCCATAACCGGTTCTTTCAGGGGCAGTGGATCATTGTGCCAGCCTCTGGGACTGCTTTCCTCGCTTTATCGCCCCCCGCAGTGACTCAGCAGGCCACTCTGCAGCAGGTCGTGCCACTGTTTTCTAACTTCAATCTTCCTAGTAAGCCCTTGCTCAATCAGGATGCAGCAGACTCAGTTTACCCCTGGCATTCTCAGCGGTACTCGTCAGATTCCCCAGCGTTCCATCCTCTCGCCCATTTCTAATCTCCCATGCTCTTCAGGTTTCACACCTGGTGCTTTTCCCTTCAGGTTATTCTTCATCTCTTTTTATACAAATAGTCTAGTCCGCCCACAGCGCAAGATCACAGTCCTTCCCCTGTTTCGTTTGACCTATCTTCATCCTTCCTAGCGGGCTCCTCGTCTCAGTACTTAGTGGGTGAGCACTTGGTATGCCTCCTAGAGTGCTCTTCCTCATCTCAATAGTTTCAGGAAAGACTGGTAAACGTCCTGGATTTGTAGTGCTTTAAATGTACTCAACCTCTGAGTAAGTATTGGATGAAGAATTACAATACATAACAGTAGTGCTTTCATATGGGCTAATAATACTTTGAGGAGGTCTTAAAGTCTCAGGGATGAGAGGGTAAGGTTATTTTTATAATTAATAATTTCAATAGTTTTTTTATATAACGCGCTTAATGCTGAAGAGGTTTCTAAGTGCGTACCCGGGATTCGTACCTGTGTAGCTCTGCGTCATCTTGCTTCCAAGACGAGCATGTTGCCGCTGAGCTATACTATCCGTGCATGGAAAGGGAGCCCCTATCCCCAGAAGAGGAATCTCTCCCTGTGAGGTCCTCCTGCTTTTAACCATCCTTATGGGGATTATTGGGTAGCAGCCTAACCACCCGAGCCTCGCAGGGAAGGGCTCCCCTCCAAGGAGAAGTGGCGAGATCCTGTGAATCATCACAAGACTCCATGTGCAATTCCTGCCCCTTACTCTCGCCAGACACCATGTGGGATTCCTGCCCCTTACTCTCCGCAGACATGTGTGATTTCTGCCCTTATTCTCTGCATGTACTGTTCATGATTCCTTTATTCACTCTCGGGGAAACGCAATGTGTGGTTCCTACGCTTACTCTCTGTACACCTCATTTATGATACCTACCCTCACTTTGTGTAAATATTTGCGCACATCTGGTCTTTTTGATGGTCTATTTTTACTGGAGGCAAAAATGCTGTCCACAGAACTCCCATTTATCCACTGCCATTTACCAAATATGGGATCGAAGGACCACACAAACTTTGAAACTCAAGGTTATGATTTTATTGGGGAAAAGTTACAGTGTTGGACAAAATAATAAAAAGGAGTGATATACGCTTAACTGAGGCCTCTGGTGCAACTGAGGGCTCAAGATGAATGAAAAGTCGCAACTCAAATTAAAGTCTTAAGACAATTAAGAGTCTGGGGTGGCTTCTCCTCGATATGGCTTGCTTTGGGGTCCTCCAACCCCAGGTGAGTCTTAATAAAGGCCTCACCCAAAGCCTGTAGTTCCTTGTGGCAGCCCGGGATCCTCGCCAGCATTAGACATTCAGGCTCTCAAGTTTCCCGCACCTTTCTTCTCAGATTCTTCCTATCAGCAAGTTCTTGTTCAATGCCCAGTTCTAGTCTCTTACCTGGCTTTTTGAAACCTGCACTGGGATCCAGAGAAAGGGCCTTGTATGGATGGCGAGCAGTTACTCACTGCCATTTGAGTGGACTGGGAAAGAATGGTAGGATGAGAGAGTGGCCAAATGTACTAAGCCTACCTTTTACTATCATTATCCATGCTCATAGGTCTACAGTTTGGCTCCCCCTTTCTCCCTGACCATTCAGCCCCATTGTGCTTAGCACCGTTTAGCAGACACTCCGCAAATTCCATGCCCCATTCTTCTATCAACGTTCTCTTTCTCCTCCACCTACCTATCAAATTTCTCCCTCTTTTTGTTGATGGCCCCTTCTTTGGCCCATTTGGCAACCTTTCCTCGACAACTTGTCACCTCTAGGATATGTTTTTTTTTCTCCAAATGCTATTTCCCCATCTTTCTCATATCCTTTCCAGCTCCTTGGCCTCTTTGCACGCTTTCCACAACTCTGAAGTGTCTCCTCTTATAAGCTCAGATCTGTCTCACCATTATCTTTTTCTAATGTTCTTCTCTCCTGAAACTTGGTACTGGCTCCTCCCCTCCCAATAGACACCTATGTTCACCTTCTGAACATCACTACCTTCTGGCTCCAGATAGTCAATATTCTCAATGTTGTGACAGTACCTTTCCTCAACCTCCTGATAGTGTGAGGAATCCTACGGATCCCTCACTGAAACCCTGCCTAAAGTCTCCTCCCAGGTGGCCAGGGAAAGGCAAATGCTTTCCAATCCTGACTTTGTGGGTGGTGTACTACGGGAGGATCACCTGGGAGGAGACAGGACCAAGGTGACTAGGAGATCCTGTGGGATGAGATACAGTAGTTGTCCAGCGACAAGGAAAACCTTTACAGGTTTCCAAAACAGGTCACTGCTTATCATCAGTGTGGTGTCCCTAACCCATACATGGAATCTGGGGTTCTGGACACAAGTATTATACAATCTGAGAACGCTTTACCAATGAAAAGATCCTTTAGGTTATTCAGGATAAAAACTTTTCTGCCTCCCAAGGAGATCATGTAAAGGAATCTGGAAATGTTGCCTTTAATGATTTGTCTTCCCCTGCAGCACCGAATTCTAAAGTTGTAATTTTAAGTAACCTTAAGGGAAGTAGATCTAACCTTAAAGTTAAACAAAACCCTAAACTTTATTGAAGGGGACTGCAAGTCCCATAATCCCTGGAGTGCTGGGACGAGGAAGAGGACTGACGAAGCATAGAGTAGTCGTAGTCAGGCAATTAAGCCTAAAAGCCCACACCTGAAGGAACCTGGGAGGCATAAAAGGCCCCCTCAGGTGCAGGCAAGAGAAAGGAGTGGAAGCAGCTGGAACTGTGACTGGAGTGTGTACAGCAGTTGCAGTAGAAGGAGAAAGACGGCGGCATAGAACTGGTAAACCAAGAAGAAGTGGAGAACCAGAGGGACTGCGGAACGTGGTCGCAGCAGATTTCACCTGCTTGTTCTGAGAGGGTCTTGTTCCCCAAAAATCTGAAGTGCAGAGGCTGCCCAATGGAAGATTATTAGCGGAAGATGTGCAGTGAGGCTGTCTTTCCCCATGTGAGCCTGACTGCTGTGGTTGCTGGAAAGGAAACATGTCAGAGACCGAGGCGAGGAGCTGTTGGCAAGTCGCAGGTCTCAGGATTGAGAGGGGCTCCTTATTCAAGCGGCAGGACTGGAGACAACTGATCAGAGGAAGGGTGTGGGTCCCTTTGAAGCCAGAAGCTGTAGAAGTTGAGTCCAAAGTCGTAGAACTCGAGCAACCCGCAGAACAAGGATATCAGAAGCCAGTGAGTCAAACCTGGCGTTCTGTTTTCTTGCGCGAGCACTGCCGGCAGGCAACAGTATCCAGTTTTTCCTTCACTCACGCAAGAAGTAGGAGTGAGCTGGTGTTTACAATCTATCTGCTTACCAGGGAACCATGGAAATAACATATGCGTGTGAATGGAAAGGGTTGCTTTACTCGTGTAAAAGTTACATATTACTGAACACCATTACTGAACACCATTGTCAAACACTTAAGGTCTTTAAACTACATGAAGGAGGGGTCGCGTGTAACTAGTTTTTTTTCCTCTATGAAGAGCGAACATTTTTGATCATGCGTCTATCATTAAGAACGAACATTGTGAATCTTGTCTAAACCCGTCTTTACAAAACAAAGGGGGTCATTACGACCCGGGCGGTAAGGGATTACTGGTACCGGTAAGGGCACCGGTACCGGTAATCCCTTACCGCCCTACTACGAGTTCCCTTTGCAGGTCAACCCTTAACCCCGGCAAAGGGACTTTAGAGCTAATAACGGTACCGCAATTGCAAACCTTGGAATGGGGCGGTAATTGCTCCATTCACCAGGGCGGAGTCGGTACGAGTTTGGAGGCAGCCATGGCGCTAATAGCGCCGTGGTTACCTCCAAACTCGTAATGAGGCCCAAAGTAATATCCAAACCGGTCTTTCAAATACTAAGTGCTGAATCTGTGGTGGTATAATTGGATTGCCAGAAGACTCAAGACTTCAGTAGTTCAAGTGAAGTAGAAGGCTGAGGCCAGAGAGAATGTCCTCATAGTAAAAACTGGTAGAAGTGAAGTTGTTGAAGCAGAAGCTATCCTGACAAGTATATAAACTGTGCTTTCTAACCTGATTGTTAACCAAGACTTTTGTTCCATTAACATGCTGGAAGTTGTATTTCTTTTTGAACTGTGTAAGGCCTTCTTTCTTCTAAATGGAACTGGGAAAAGGGCATTGTGGCTGAGAAATAAATTGATGCTATTTTGAAGAAGTGGAAAGTCTCTATTCCATCAGAAGAATAACATTTGTTGTTCGAACTGTGGTTAACAAATCTCTACTTTGATATTGACTTTTCAAAAACTGATTTAAGACTTTACTACCTATGTGGATTGTCCTTATTATTCTTTTCTTGGTGAACATTGAAGAGGAATATACTTGGAGTCCTGGAAAAAGAAATTCACTCAGGTTGCTAAAAGGTTACCAACAATTTATGAATGTCATTTGTGATGTGAACTTAATTGACATATATTTTCTTTTGCATTTGATGTATAGTGTGAGGGCCAGTATTCCTGTGTTAGTTCCGTTAGGAAAGGAAGCCCACAGTAGGGCAAGGGAGGTATTTTGATATTATGTTTGTTCTAATAAAATGGTATATTTTGAACGAATATCAAACAGTTGTCCGCCTCGCATTGCTGACCCCTCACAATAGTGACCTCCATTCACCACCTGATCACCAATACCCCCCGGCTCTTTAGATTGAATATTCTGAACCTTCAGGTAGTCCCCTCCTTCCATTTCTGAAAACGCACTCTGTCTCTCTCTCGGAGTTCCCCACCTGTTAATCACATGAAGCTTTTAAAACATTTATTTCTTAATGGAGGCCAAATGAGGGACCTTCTTACCCCCATTCAGTCCCCTTTCCATTGGCATACTGCAATGGGAAGGCATAAATGGAAATGCTGTGTCTGGTCTTTTTTGAACAGGCAAAACTAAACACTCCGAACTCCATGTGATCCCAGTCCTTTTTGACAGTGGTCAGATGGTAAATAAGGTGTTTGGGAGGCCAATCCCTTCCATTATCCGCTGGCTGTTACAGATTCAGAGTGCTCTGGGTCAGGTGCACTCCACATGGCAGACAATTCCAACCGCCATATACCTGCAGGGATAGAGGACAGGCCGACTCCTATATGAAGCACTGGGCCAGATAGAGGTCTGCATGGCCTCTGTCCCCGCATGCACGATTTGGGGCTGGTGAACACTGCCAGATAGAAGGCTGTGAGGGTGTCTATACAGATGATCAGATAGAATTCTATGCACCCTGTGAATGCTGGACTCAGGGAGGAAACTGGTAATTCGCTGACAAGTACCCTACATATGTGCAGACCCAGAGCCTGGATAACTATATTAAGGCTGGAAGTGTTCTCTGAGGAAAATGGGTGGCAAGGAAGTGCTGTGTGCATGTGTGAGTGTTGTGTGAATATGTGCGAGGTTGTGTGCATTTGTGTCGTGTGCGCGAGTATATGCTTGTGTAGGTGTGTGCCTGCGTATGTGTGTGCATTTGCATGAATGAGTATGTATGATGCGACTGTATACAAGCACATGCAGTGGGCATGTTCTAACAAGCAAAGGCACCAGAAATTGTGTTTTACAATTATATATATAACATGTTTAAAGGCCGATGTTGGCACACATAGGAAATGGCCGCATATCCACATATTAATAAGGTAAAGCTACCATTCATAGGACACACCCAGAATATAAGAAAGTTTTTACAATGGCATGCTGGCATTTATTGGGGAGAGTCAGCAGGAACACACTTTACACTTGCAATACTGACGTATACTGAGCACAACTAGCCTCAATAGAGTTTACCGCAGAAATACTCTCATATTGGGCACAGTCAGCAAGAAAATATTTTTGCAGTGGCAATGCCTGCATATATTGTGGGCACAGGCAACATGAAGTGAGCTTTACCGTGGCAATGCTCAGATATATTGTGAGCACAGACATTATGCAAATGCATTGGAAAATGCTAGTGTGTACTGTTATGATATGATATGATATGGTATTTGTAACGCGCCTATACACAAGTGTTTCAAGGCGCGACGAGGCAGGGAGGGAGGGAAAACAAGGGGAAGACAGACAAACGATCCTACTAGGCCAGGTGTCATTCAGATCGCGCAAGTGCAGGGGTAAAGGGAAAAGGAGAAAGTGCAGGGGGAGGAGGTGGGGGGGAAAGTGCAGTACAAGGTAAGTAGCGTAATAAAATAATAAATAATAAATAAAAAGGGCCAGCTGGTGGCAAGTGCGAGGTAAGTGCAGAGCAAGTGCTGGGAAGGGGGCTGTAGGGATACAGTGACAGTCCCACAGTGCAGGGGGAGCCAGGGAGGCAGTGCAAGTGGAGAGTGGCTGGGCCCTGGACCGAGGTCACTGAGAGTGGCCCAGATGCAGGTTTAATGCAGAATTCAGTGGGGAGTTAGGCAGGTTTAGCAGGGGAGAGGGAGAGAGAAGGCAGAAGCGAAGAGGAAGGTTTTGAGGTGCTTCCGGAACCGGAGATGGTTCTCCTCAAGTTTCAGGGAGGCAGGAAGGCTGTTCCAGAGGGAGGCCCCTGCTGCGGAGAGAGATCTACCCCCAGCTCGTTGCTTAGAGAAGCGGCTGACCATGATGGAGTTGGAGACGGATGAGCGGAGGGCTCGTGAAGGAAGATATTTAGGAAGAGAGAGTTGAAGGTATTTAGGCCCCAGGCCCCAGAAGGCCTTGTGGACAATGCAGAGGGTTTTGAACTTAATCCTCGCAGCCACTGGGAGCCAGTGAAGGGATTTCAGTCCTGGAGAGATACGGTCCCTGGGCTTGAGGCCAAGGACAAGTCTCGCAGTTCTGTTCTGGATAAGTTGCAGAGGGCGGAGAGTGGAGGCAGGCAGATTAAGATAGAGGCTGTTGCAGTAGTCCAGCCTTGAGAGAACCAGGGCTCGGGAGACAGTGAGCTTCTGGGGGAAGGAGAGGAAGGGAAGAATACCTCTGAGGAGGTGCAGCTGGTAGTGTGACTTCTTAGAGACGTCAGATATTTGAGGAGAGAAGGAGAGTGTGGAGTCGAAGATGACCCCGAGGTTTTTAGCCTTGCAGGTAGGGGCAGGAAGGGGGCCAAGGGAGGCCGGCCAGAGAGCTGCAGGGAAGGAGGGAGTGGGTGTGCCGATGAGTAGAATCTCGGTCTTACTGGCGTTAAGGCAGAGGTCATTGGCGGCACACCATTCCTGGATAGCAGACAGACAGTCGGAGATGAGGGAAGGAGAGGAGGAGGCCGAGGGTAGCCTGAAAATGAGCTGGGTATCGTCCGCATAGCACTGGAAGTGGGGGCAGAGAGCGGCGATGCGGTGGGCAAGGAGTGCCAGATACTGGTTGAAAAGCCAGGGAGAGAGGTTGGATCCCTGGGGGACACCACAGGTGGAGAAAAAGATGTCAGAGAGGAAGGAGCCCATTTGGACCTGGGAGGGTCGACCGGAAAGGAAAGAGGTCAGCCATGCCAGAGCCTGACCAGTGATACCCAGGTTATCACGGAGACGGTTGAGCAGGATGGCATGGTTGACAGTGTCAAAGGCAGAGGAGAGATCGAGCAGAATGAGAACACAGGGAGTGTTGGAATCGAGGTTCAGGAGCAGGTCCTCACGGATATTCAGGAGAGAAGTTTCCGTGCTTCTGGCCGCTCTGAAGCCGGATTGATGGTCATGAAGATTACCAACAGATTCAGCATGGAGGTTAAGCTGGGAGATGGCCAGTTTCTCCAGGAGCTTGCCCAGGAAGGGAGTAATGGAGATTGGGCGATAGTTGGTCGGGCAGGAGGGGTCGGAAGAGGGTTTCTTGAGGAGGGGATGCACAAGGGAGTGCTTGAGGGGGGATGGGAAGACTCCAGAGGCGAATGAGTGGTTGCAAAAGTCAGCCAGGGCAGGAGCCAGGGAGTCGATGTGGTCCTTGATGGTTTTGGAGGAACAGGGGTGAACCTGTTTAGACGAGGCTTTCATAGATCGGACTTGTCTGGAAACCTCATCAGCAGAAAAAGGTGGAAAAGCAGAGAAGGAGGGCGGAGGGGCGGCTGCAAGAGAGCAAGAGGAAGAGCCGGGAAGAGAAGGAGGGAGGAGAGAGGAGGAGAGCGAGGACAGGATGTCCTGAGTTTTTGAGATGAAGTGCGAGGCCAGTGCAGTGCAGAGGGCCTGGGAGGGGACAGGAGAGGTAGAGACTGCAGCAGGGTTGGCCAGCTCCTTGCAGATTTTAAAGAGTTCGGCCGAGTTGTTAGATGCCTCAGAGATGCGGGCTTGGATAAGGGCTCTCTTCTTGGTGAGAACGGAGAGCCGGTATTGCCTTTGGAGCAGGCGGCAGGCCAGTTTGTCACTGTTGGTGACTTGGCATATAATTGTCTGACTTTTTACCAAATATTCCACAAAAATGTGCTGTAAAATGCACAATTTCAAATATTAAAATGTTCTCTTGGTGGGGGACAACCCATCGAATGGTGGTGGTAAAGTAGTTGTTGACCAGGTATATAATTGTATGACTTTTTACAATTATTTTTCACAAAAACTCATGCTGTCAAATGCACCACTTCAAATATTAAAAGTTCTCTTGGCGGGCTGGACCCACCGAATGGGCTATGGTGGGCTCCCTTGCTACACTGGCTCACTAGGGTAAATTGGTGGGAAATATTTACACCCCTCCAAAGAAGAGAGAAATCACTAGCTGCCAGTGGGTACAAAGTGTTAAAAAATGCGATGAGCTTGGCCCTCCAGAAACGGAAACTCTCAGGCTATGGCTGGAGTCTCAGGGTCCGTTGGCATGCTTTTCATAGGTTCTTTCTAGTTTTGGGGTGCTGTTGGGTGAAATTTTGACGTATTATTTTGTTACATTCATTGCAAAAACAGGCTCGAGATTTGTCAGCCCAGACTGTACTGACCCACTTTGATGGATTGCTCTCTTAATAAGAGCAGCTGGCCAAAACTAGAAATTCACTGATGAACCAGCTCTGGGTTCCAACAGACGCAGATCACTCAATGCACCGTCAGAGGGTAGTGTCACACTATCCAGTGCTCCTCAGAGGGCAACCTAACCTCACCATGTTCGTTCTACAGAAGGAATCTGGACCCCATCATATGTTCCTTATAGGGCATACTGACGCACCCTCTGCTCCTCTAAAGACATTCAACAAACCTTGTGCCTCTGTGAAGGCATTCATACCGTCCCTTTGCACCATAGCAGGGCTTCTCGACACAGCCTGTCCTCAAGAGAAAATAGCTACCCCACTTCTGTACGCCTTAAGAGTTTATTCCTACCCATTTTTAGCCCACTCTGTAGCCCTCATAGGGCAACCCCACTTAACCGTGATCCCACCAGGGGACATAATAGCTTTGCCTGAAGCTTCATGAGGAGGCAGCAATCATGTCCAATTCTCAATCTTACCAGCACTGTAGTAGGCCCCCAGATCTTGGTCCGACAGCTCCAGGAATCGCTGGATTCGGTTCAGAGATACTTTGGCTTCCAAAATCCCATTCAGCACCCACGGGAAGTTATTCAGGGGCAGAATCAGCATTCCAACAAGGGCAAGTGCTGTGAAGACCTGAGGAGAGGAAAGAACTATGAGGGATCCACTGAGACATTGAAAAGGTGGCAAGAGGAGTGAGGTCAAGTAAGAGGGGCAGGGAAGTGTCAGGGGAATTTAGGGGTAGTGATTGTGGGTATTGTGGCAGGATGGACCCAGGGAGAGTAAGTGGCAGAAATAAGTGGCACACAGAAGACCAAAACAGAGATAAGTGATGAGAGGGGTCAGGCAGTAGCGCGAGAGATGAGGGCAAGGCAGAGGGCAAAGGGGCTCAGGGTTGTTAAAGGGTTAAGAAGGCAGGAGGTAAAAAGGGCTGTGTAGGGTAGAAAAGTGCCTGTAATAAAGGAGCAGTGAGAGGAGACAGCGACTGGCTGGGAGAGGAAGCACGGAGAGCAAGGTGCAGTTAAAGGAGTAGCAAAGCAGGAGATGAAGGAGATAATAGAGACAGTTAGGTGGGAGAGAAAGGGAGAGGGGGCGGAGAGAGAGAGGGAGGAGAGAGGAATGCGGGTGACAGGGCAGGAAGGAGACAGAAAGAGAGGGGCAGAAAGATAGGGCATACAGATGATTGAAAGAGAGGGGGCTACGAGAGGTGGAGGGAGAAACCAAAAGAGGAGGCCAGGAATGACAGAGGGCAGTTAGAGTGATGGGAAGGCAGTAGGTGAAGGGTGGAGAGCAGGACATCAAGGTGACCAAGAGAAAGGGGCAGTGAGAGGTCCAAACATGGAAGGAAAAAGCCTGTGAGAAAAAGAGGGACATGAAGACACCACAGAAAGAGAGTGTTGCTTGTTGAAGGGGAAAAAAGGAGGCCAGGAAAGAGCAAGACACAGGGGCAATGTAGGGAGGAAGGCGCGGGACAATTCAGGAAGTAGGTGAGGAACAGTGAGGCGGTTAAAAAGAGAGAAAGAGCAAATGGTAAGTGGTAGTGAGAGGAACAGGATTGTAAGAAGTTGAAAGGAGCAGAGAAAAAGGGTATGGTAGAAGCACCAACAGCCAAGGAGATTTGGCGTGAGGACGGAGTCAGAAATGGTTTAGGCCTGGAGGAGAAGGCTTTGATGAAGCACATGTACACAAGGCTGTGTTGAAAGAAATCAAAAATGAAGGGGAGGCAAAGGAACACGTAGTCAATCAAGGATGGGAAAGAGATGGTATCAGAACATTCCTTCGCTTCAGACATGGAGACCATGGCTACTGACCTTTGCAGCGGTGAGCTCGTGGCCCAACAGCACGTAGGTGATGAAGGTGAGGATCGAGATGACCACAGGAAGAGCCGCCCAGAGGTACACGCACACAGCGTCCAGGTACTTCAGGGCCCGTAGCTTCTTCAGCTCCTTTTCCCTGAAGCCGCTAACTTTGGTGGTAAAGTGCTTCTCCCATGTATAGAACTTGATGACCCGAATCCCATAGAGGACCTCAGTCATCAGCTGCAGAGAAGAGTCGACAATGACACAGGTTGAAGAATGCAGATAATCCCAGAACCAAATCCTTACCCGGACTTCCTCGAGGTAAACCTAATAACTGCAGAACCAGGAGACCAAAGTTCTATTTCAGAGCTTCCACAGCTGTCCAGACCCTGTGATCCTGGGCAAGGGACTTTATTCCCCTTATCCCTTATCCCTCATCCCTGATCTTTCTAATCTGTCTAATTTAGGAGGATTTAGAAACAATCAAACTGCTATAGTTCGAATGATTTGTGAACGGTGTGTTTATTTTGTGAGTAAAGTTATGTTTATGTAATATGGTTACTTGCAAAAAAAGTGCATTGTTTAAGGTGGCGTGTACATAGAGTAGGGAGTAGAAAAGCTGTCTCTTTCATCGGCATATCCTTAACTAAAAGAGAGGATCGTTGAAATTTACCCCTTGGCCCTGTTTTGCATTAGAGTCTGTAGGAGTTTCGATATCTGCATGGTGAATAGGGTCAGATAAACTTTGCTTTCACCCATCTAGGAAGTGATTCACGAGATCTTTGACTAACAGGCCCTTGTATGGGTCAGTCGGCAGTCCAGGTTATCCAGATGCTTCATGAACATTATGTCTCAGGCCCTCACTCATCGGCCAACTCTGCTTTATACAACCGCTTTCTCTTATTCTTCTACAGGGTAGGGCTTACTTGATGATGAGTCCTCCTTTATTCCCATTCCCGGACCCTGGACACCTGACCCTTTAGGTTGGGATAAATATAGTGGGTCCCTATACAGAATGCTTTTCGTGATTTATTTTATTTTCTCTTCACCAAGGTACCCGGGCACGCCTTCTCCACTCCTATTGCAAGTCCTATCCCCTTTTATACTGGTTTTATCCCCCTCTCGATACTCATTTGTTTTGAAAGGGGTACAGAGTTATTTTGAACCTTATTTGGTACGTTAGGGTAGGGTTCATTCATCTGATCAGTGCAAACTATACCGGGACCTACAACTAGGTCCCCAACGGACACTGGTAAAGACACCGTAGTGATTGAATCCATCTGTTTGAATAAATCACGCACTGTCGGTTGATTACCTTTCGCCCTACCCTTATGTTTAATTGCGTCGGTTAATCTGGATTCCACGTTCTTATTTGGGACAGTTTGTATTTCCTTACATCCTTGAATCTCTGCATGTGACTCCTCTGTTGACATAGCTCCATGTACACTGAGTTCCCCTATTAACGTGCAATCAGCATCGTCCTCAACTTTCAGCAAAGGAGCTTCCTCAATAAGCTCACAATCTTGTAAGTCAGCAAACACAACCTGTCGCAAACATTTTCTAGAAGAATTATGCGTACATTTTGGTAATGTTTGTATATTGTTCTTCGTCTTGTTATTTTTTTTAATCTCTTTATTTTAGATTCTATTGTTGTGAACCTCTTTGCTGGTGTCGGCCCTGTTGCTGTTTGCAGGTGTGGGTATCACAGTGTCCCTCAAGGGCATAGGATTAGGTATATTGGCAAGTTCTGTTGGGGTTATCCTATCTTCCTGCAACACATGCGCCCCAGTGTCTATTCCCAAATTCCTATTGGTATGCTTTAATTTACAGTCCTCCTTTTTTCTTTTTCTCCCTGACAACACAAATCAAAGGAGCTACTAAAGAGGCTATATAAAATATACCTTTAGAATGTGCTTTCATTTCTTTTAACATTTCAATTTGAATAGATTGCAAACTTGCATTGTCATTGTAACTGTTCATCTCACCTTGTGATGATGTTTTTCCAGGCTTTTGCGCAGAACTAAATGAGAGCTCCCCCCTTTCTTCCTCAAAGTGCTCCGATAATGTTAACTGGGAAATATCTCCCGTCGAGAGCAAGGGTGGAGTGTTTACTGGGACTCATTAAGTGCTATATTTCTACCCCCGTTATCTGGTTTTGGATGTCTTGGGGCAGGGAACCTATGTCCTCCATAATAATCAGGTATGGGTCATTGGATGAGGTTTCATTTCAAACATCTGCTTCAAGAATCCCCCGTTAGAGCGCATTTTATCCGATCTTAAATGAGCCACAACAGAATCCACAAGCTCAGGAAAAGGAGGGAGTGGTAAGGCAATTGCCCGAGAAAGACTATTCCTCCTCTGAAAACCAGGGTGCACTAGTGATTTCTTTCTTTAACGACGCCAGGCGTTCTTTAGGCTTACGCATTTTCCCTTAAGATATTATTCAATCAAGCCCAGCAGTATTAATCCAGAAACATCCCCCCTAAAGAAGAACAAATTAATTTATCCTAATTCTACCCTGTGCCATTTGTATTTAAGATCGGTAAATGTATCCATTTATGACACAAAGAAAGATATTATCACCTACCACCGCACCACAAACCAGCAAACAGCTAACCGCGTTCTGTGCGCACGACCCTAGATTTAAGTACTGTGCCAGGCTGTCTGTGGGTGGAGCTTCCCTTAAAGCGGTTTCTCTATCCCTGAGAGGTCTCCCCCTTTGGATTTGCGGTCAAGACAAGTGATCGAGGAGGGAGGACTAGAATGGCATATGGTGCCAGGCCTTTGGGGTGACAGCTGAAGGCTCTGTGATTTGCAGGGATGCTGCAGGGTCTGTGTAGAGCAGCACCGAGCCTGCTTTGATATCCCGATATTGATATTAATTTTAAAAAACAGACGAATTTCTTCCCAGAACTTGACACAAAACACTGTGGGCCTCATCACGAGTTGGGCGCTAGCCCTTAAATGCAGTGGTAACTCGGTTACCGCTGCATTTAAGGGTTCGCCCAATCAGTATTGCGTGTTTACTCCCAGCTTAGAGCTGGAAGTAAACACACTGGAAAAATGCAGATTTTCAGTGCAATTACTGCGTGGTAATACCGCCAGCAGTAATTGCACTGAAAATTCCCCATTGGGAATGGGGAATAATGTTTACCGCCCAACCCATGATCCGGTGGTTACTACCGCCTGATGGGTGGGCGGTAACACAAATAAAGTTAGGCGGTATCCCATTCGGGATACCACCCAACTTGTGATGAGGCCCTGTATCTTTAAACCAAGTGTCATTGCAGATCCAACTTTTATCAACAGACTGACGATGACCCAAACCTATTGTCGCCAAAGCCATATCATGGGCCGACCATGCCACCACTCTAATAGAGGATCCTATTATATCCTGGGACCTACTGGAATCCACAAGTATGTAATCAATTTGTGTATAGGTCCTTTGTGGTATTGAGTAAAAAGTGTTTGCTCTAACTTCTCGGTGCAAAAACCTAAACTTGTTGGTGAAATGGTATGTAACAAAAAGGTCACCCAATGACTGCCCAACTCCATGGGCTGGTTGCGTCACTTCCTCCCTTGGAGAAAACCAGTCTCTCAAAGAATCTGCTAGCGTGTTGAAGTCACCACCACAGATCTTAATCCCCCTGCCCCATCGCTCGAGTATAGAGAAGGACTCTTCACAAAATGCAAGCTTGATTTGAGGCATATAATACACACCACGTTACCTCAACCACATTCAACCTTACCCTAACGGCCAGAAATCGCCCCTCATGCAGTACCTTGCTCTGTAACAATTGAAAGCCAAGTGACTTCTTAAACAAAATCCCTGCACCAGCCTTTTGATCGAAAAACGGATGCCCAAACCACTTCCTTAACACTGTTACCCCTGATGGAGCACTCTTCACCCTTTTTTTAAAATTTTGTTTCTTGAACAAACAATACATCCAAAGCAGACTGCCGAAACTCCCTCCCCAGCATTGAACTCTTTTGCAGCAAATTGAGACCCTTAACGTTCAGGGACCCAACTTTCAAGACTGCTTCGCTCGTCATTGGTGTTCACAGATAAGTGCAACGCCGAAAGCAACAGTACAAAATCTGATCACAACCTGAGCATTACAATTTCACATAATACAACAACGGTTTCCACTGTCATCGACAAGAAAAACATGGCCCACCCAATTCGGTTAATTTCTACAGGTACCCTCCCCAAGCTACCGCCCTCCCCCACCCATACCATCCCTACCAATCCCCAATAACTCACCACCCGCCCCATTGTGGAGACAACCCTATGAAACTAGAGCCACCCAGATGGGTCCCTTGCACCCATGGAAGACGATGTAGCAACGTATAATGCAGTAAACTAAATCAGACCCCCACCGCAAGGCCCTGTGCCCGGGGTGTACCAAAGAAAAAAGGAAAAATGAAAAACACTGTCGACAAAAAAGTTTTTTAAAAAATGGTGCAACTCCAACTTACAAACTAATCATCGCCAGATCTTAAAAATCGAACACAAATCTCAAAGGTCATAATATCGACCCAAAACCAGAAACGACACATCACAAAACATAAAACTCTCAAGGAGTGTTCAATTTCCAAAACTTCTTGGAGCCTCTATGTCTTCCTCTTTGTGGTAATGGTTGACAAATGCTGGCAGTTGATAACGGTCGATTCAATTACCTGGTTGGATTCTCAAGCTGAAGCTCTATCCTGCAAATGTCTCAGCGATCCTTCCGCTTCTGTCAATGTGGTAATAAGGGTCAGCCGCCCGACATTGCAGCATTCACACTTCAGCTTCGGAAGCCCATTAAACCGCAAAGACCTTGCACAGTGGCCGCTTTAAGTGAATCAATGTCAGGGCGCACTTCCGCTACACAGCCCTTCAATCCACTGGATGCAGCGTGTTTCCAACACAAAGGCAGATCTCCGGTCCTAAGCCACGTAGAAAGCTTGCGGTTGGCACAAAATACTCTGGAACACATCACACGTCCTTTTGCAGGGCCCTGGGGCCAGTCACAGGGTCGACAAGGGTCCGTTTTCCCTGTCTTCCTCAGCTGGGGGAAAGGTAAATAAAAATAGCGTTCTCCAACACACATGTCTGTGTGTTCACAGATGTACTGTAGAATCCTGGATTATGATGTTCTTCCTGTGACCAAGTGATGAGGTCCATACCACATTCCCCCAGAGGTAACGTTATTAAGTTTTTATGTCGGTTGAAGAGGGGTACACCTTTCTCCTCTCCTCTTAAGACTCACAGCACTAATGGCTATTTATTTGTCTTTTGGCATCTTGCAGGGGGTGACACTTCAAGTGTTGAGTGAGACAGTAGCTCTGTGAATACTTTAGAGCTTATATATGGTACCAAATGAAGGGTCCCTACAACAAGGAGTGACTGTTTCTATCAACTCCTGAGGAATGTTCACCATGTTTTGGACTTATGAACAGAAACATGTCAAGCGACGGCCATTACTAACGGCAAGGTCCCATGTATAACCTTGTAGTTCTACACAAAGCAATCCATTTAATCCAGACCGGGCTAACTCATTTGTTTTTTTACACACCAGTTAGTCCTAGAGCTAGAGTCGCATAGCACTTTATTCAATTGTTGTTTTTTGTCTGCACCTTATTTGTATTACCTATGCGCGGTGCGCCATTGAATTTTTGAGTCTGTGATTTTATATTTATTGTTGTGTTTTATACAATTTTAGCCATGAAGCCATGAAGTGGTATTTCTATATTTATTGATTAAAGATTTTCTAATTGTTTACATTTTTGTTTTATGCACTACTTCCTTGTGTTTTCCACCACTGCGGATACCTAGCTTTTTCCTGGCCCCTGTTTTGTTCTACAGTAACTGGTTTCTGTCAAAGCACCTGCTCTTTGCAGTGGCCTCTGCTCTAAACTGGTGCATAAATGTACTCCAAGTAAGATAAAAAAAGTCGTATTTGCAAGTTTTTAATGTGTAGAAAGGCTGGAGGCCTGAGAGGAAGTATAATACTTAAATGTAGGACTTGCTTGAGCGATGATAGCAGAGCCGTGGGTCAGCCTGTAGATCATTGTTGGCATATTTTATTTAGCCTCTTTAGGGAAACGTGCTAGTCTCACAGGTGTTCTAGATAAGTGGTGCTTGGTTATAGGTAGAAGTTAGTTCATCCTATGAGCTTCAATCACTGTAGGATAGAGAATATGGGCAAACTATTTTATTTAAAGGCCCTACCGCCTTGACACGGTAAACACTACTTGGTCTTATGCTCTTTCTTTGCTCTTACATTGTTTAATATGACTATCTTTGACAATTATCGTCATTAAATGTTGCTTGCGAGAGCTATTGGGAGGTACTTTATCCAGCTCTTTATACAGCTTTTCCAGAAGACCCTAGCATCACTCTTAATTATATGTTCGATAAAGGAGGCCCTAATTCTTTAAATAGATCATATATGCTAGCCCTCCTTGCACAAATCTCGGTCCGTAGATTTGTAAATTCAAAGGACATAAAACTGGTAGATTATATACACCCGAGACGTTATGATTATGTCAGGTTGGACATCATCTTACTTACGATCTAGGAGATTGTCTTAAAGGTAGCATCCCACTTTCAGAGAATGGGCTTCGATGAGACACTATTCTCTGAGGGAAGAGAGCAGGGAGGTGTGTGGTCAACACAGGGGGAACCAAATAAAGCATGCAAGGCACTGACTAGTCAAAATGAAGAAGGGTACAATCCAAACTCTGGAGATGAAGATTATGGGAAGAATAATTTACAATTCTATTTAGTTTTTGTAAAGCGCTAATTCGCCCGCAGGCCTCAGAGCGCTACAGTAGCATATGAGGATCAAGATGCTGTTAGATCCCTGGTTCCAACAGATGGGTCAGAGTGGGTGAACTAAACACCTCCTCCATCAAACAGGCTGGTTTTAATGGACTTTCTAAATTGGGTGTAAAACGGCAACTGCCTAAAAGAACGAGGATGGTTGTTCCAATACTTTGGACCCCACACATTTAAGCTGTGGTGCCAGTGGAGTAACGTTGCTGAAAATGTTGGGGGGGACATGTCATCTGAAAAAAAATGCCCCATTGAAATGAATGGGGACAAAATCGTGTGCCATGAAAGTTGGGGGGACAAACACCCCTGTCCCACCCTAAAATTACGCCCATGTGTGGTGCCCATACGTTTTTAGTCTAAAGCGTGGTTGTTGCAGAAGGTCCTTTTCATTAGATCGAAGGGTGCGTCTAAGGGGCATTCTTTTAATGCTATCTTGTAGGTATAAAGGTGCCAAACAGGCAAGGCACTTATACACCAGACAATAGGCCTTGAACAAGATCCTTTGAGAAACAGGGAGCAAATGCAGCTTCCTCCGGGCATTAGTCACATGATCTCTGCGCCCCATACCTCACACAGCCCGAACTGCTCCATTTTGGATTGGTTTGGCTCTTTTTAGCCCCGTTTCTATCCACTCCCTTCAATAGTGTAATGGATAGGGAACTGGTGTCTGACTCTTTTATTCAAGCAAGGATTGCTGGTATCCAAAAGAAGGCAGAGACAGGCTTCATTGGGGCTCTTACCACCCTATTTATCTCTTTTGAATTTAGACGGAAAGATCTACTCCAGTGTCTTGGCGGAGCGTTTGGGTAGGTTATTGCCTACTTTGAAACAAGCGAGTTTTGTGCAAGGAAGACAGGGTGCGGATAATATCTGCAAAACGCTTGATTGAATTGCTTTTATTGACTCTGCTGACAAGGACCCATTCTTGGTTTCGCTTGATGCAGAAAAGGCCTTCGACCGCGTCGAATGGCCTTTTCTTTGGACGGTCTTCGGTAAAATGTGGATTAATTCTCTGTGGTGTGAAGGTGTTATGGCTTTGTACAAGAACCCAAAGGCACAGGTGTCTGTGAATGGTCTCTTGTTGGATTATTTCCTTTTGCAGAGAGACACTAGGCAGGGTTGGCCACTTTCCCCCCTTCTTTTTGCCTCGAATGTGGAGCCACCTCGCAGATAGGATTCGTAGGGGTGGAAATATTTGTGGGTTATCACGACGGGCGAAGGGAATACAAATGAGCACTTTTTGCTGCTGATGTTTTGATGCATGTCACAAAACCGGCGACATCCCTGATTGGATTGAAAGAGGCATTAGGGGCATATGGAGCGTGCTCTGGTTTTAAATTAAATTATGGTAAATCAGCGGTGTTGCCTCTGGCGGACCTCTCACCTGATCTTGCTAGCTGGGTAACCCAGAGTAGTTTTCGATTGCAGTCCATACGACTGCAATATCTTGGGGTCACTCTTTGTAGAGACCTGATGCAGTTGTATAAAGCCAATTATCTTCCTTTATAGACTGTCATTAAGTTGGATCTGGTGATATGGACAAAGTTGATTTGTTCTTGGGCTGGTCGTCTAACTACCATTAAGATGAATATCTTCCCTCATTTATTGCTTTTGTTTCAAGCTCTGTTGATAGAAGTTCCTCAGATGTTTTTTGTGGAGGCGACACACATTTGTGGAATTCTGCAAAGACGCAAGTAGCTACCACTTTGATGCAACCGAAAGACAGGGGGCTCCCGATTTGTGGAATTACTACAAGGCAGCTCAGTTACGGGTTCTATTGGACCACCTTTGAGGTACTAATGAAAAGCAATTGGTTACCCGTGAGAGCAATTTGATGGCCCTGTCACGATAGGGAAATGGCTGTGGGTAGCTGGGTATCACCTCCCACAGAGTCAGGAAAAAGCCGGTTCTTGCCATCTTGTGGATATTATGTTGGAAAACAGCTTTGCTGCAAGGTATAACGACCTGGCCTTCCCCCTCGAGTTGTCTTTGGGCTCCTCCGATCCGTGACAAGATCCACAAACTTCTTCAATTTCAGTCATGTTATGAAAGTGGCCTGGTACCAGTGAGCCCGCTATGGAAGGAGGGCTCTTTTCTCTCCAAATCAGTTTTAGATGAGATATTGGGTGTGGGCCTACTGTCTAATTGTATGTATTTGCAATTAAAGGGAATGCTCACAGATCGATCCTGGAATAACCTTTTAAGTCGTTCTGCGACGGCTTTTGAACAGGTGCCTGACACTCATGTGCTTTTGAGGGGCCTGATGTCGAAGCTTTATTCTATTTTATTGGGAGCTGGTGAAGAATGCTTGCAGAGGGCCAGACAGCACTTAGCGTGAGACATTCCCTTTCCAGAGGGTAGAGATCCTTGACTATACATGTGTCAAAGCCTATGGTCGACATCAATAGCCGGGCAATATCAGATGCATGGGTACAGGCTATTGAAACGTTGTCAATTCTCACCGGATGGGCTCTCTGAGATGTCTCCAGGTCCTAGCCCTTACTGTTGCTGGGGGTGCGGTAATGTTGGCACTTATTGGTATGTCTGGTGGGAGTGTACAGCCATGCAGATTTTCTGGAAGGAGTTGTTGGCTTGGGTGAAGGCTGTAGCTGGGATGAGAGGCCCTTGTCCTCTTTGTTGCTCTTTTTTGGACTGTCTGATGATGGAGATTTCTATATTAAAATCACTCAAGCGATGGACAATTTATCTATGGCCGCAAGGGCATGTGTGACGATATATTGGAAGCAGCTTCGCCCTCCCATACATGGGGAATGTTTGCGTAAAGCATACAATATTTATGATATGGATAGCCTTACAGCGGCTTTATCTGAATCACATAATAAAAGGGGAAGGGAATGGCTAACGTTCTTGTCCTTCTATGAACGTCAGAAATAGCTATCCCCAGCGGGACCCTCCCAGGGTTGGGTTTGATGTATGTAGACTTTATTTTCCCATGCGAATGCGACCCTCCAGTCAGTGGCCCTGGTTCATTGTGCTGTCCCTATGGGAGTATGTAACAATTATAAACTTTGTGGGGTTTCTGACTCTGCTAATGACAACATGGCATTCAAATGTTGTATATAATGATTATGTTCTTGTTTGGGGAATTGGTAAACATGGTTTCTTTGAAAGTGGTTGGTTCACTGGGGGTGAGGTGGAGGGAGAAAAAGTTGAAATATTTTCAGGGGTACGGTAGTGTTTTGAAGCTTCTTTTTAAAATCTTATTTCAATAAATTATCTTACGGTTCAACTTGACCTGTTCTTTTTAATTTTGCCTCAGTGAATACGAAGTTTGACATCATTGAAGGGGGTGATGTACATTGAATATGGCTGTGTATAGATTAGCTAGATGACGCCTCTCAGTGTTTTCTTGTGCTTTGGTTAAGTTTTTGGAAATGTTTGAGTGAACATGCCTTTTGGTGTCATTTTGTGTTTACCTTCTGAATAAAATAAACATTTGAATATTAAAAAAAGGCTTGTGTTAAAGGGAACACATTTTGTCCTCTGAGATGACCGCAACAATGGAGGGCATCAAGTCTTTAGCTGTTGAAAATGAATGGTTGTATAAGTGGGCTGTCTAAACAGTCAGAAAGGAGGTAAAGAGGTAAAAAAAACAGCTAAACGCTTCTCTCAAGCCCAGGGTTTGTCAATAAACCTGAGCGGGCGTTGTGGAGCACGATGAATGGTTTTCATTAACTGGACAGTCTGAGCAGTCAAGAAAGAAGTAAAGAGCTCAGAAACAAGCTGAGAGCTTGCCTCGAGCCCTGTGTTAGTTGAAAAAGCTTAGCGGGCGTTGTAGAGCGCGACTAGAAGATGTCCCGTAGCAACAAAGGAAGCGTTCGTCTTCACTCCGCGTGTTCTATAAATTGAAGAATAGAAAACGCAGGAGCACGTTCGGGTGCTTTCATGGTAGTGAGGTAGTCAATACATGATGCGAGAGGGGGCCTGGGCAAGGCTCTCAATCTCTCCAGTATCTACATTACACTTACTGGCTAACGCGTCTTGGTTCTAAGGCTGTGAACCGGTATTGCGTCCTCGGTTGCTAGGAAGGGAAGGGTAGCTCATGTCTCATGACTATCAGCCCTTTAGTGGTTTTTACACCCAGAGTATTTCCCCGTCGGCCATACTGTTGTGGAGCATTGCCTAATGGATGCAGTGCAAGTCCTCAAATATTATGTCTCTGGCGGAATAAATTAATTTTGCACAGATTGCGCAACAGAAATGGCCCTATAAAGGAGAGAATAAATAAATATATCTCGCCCGGTCGTCTGGAAAATCCTAGAGTGTGGCCTATATAGCGTCCTACATTCGAGGGGCAGGCTGTGTCTCACACATATAATAATGAGAGTCCTATAATAGCAGCGAAAACTCTACACAATCAGCAGTTGCCAGTTGATCTGTCCTGTCCAATAGATGGAGAACCCTAGAAAGTGGCCTAAATAGCGTCCTCCATTGAAGGGGTAGGCTGTATCTCACATTGATACTAATAATGATCCTATGATGCTATGGGGGATCTGCGCACTCAGAGGTAGCAAGGTGATTTATCTAGCCTGTCCAGAAATATGAAACAGAACTTTATTTATTTAATTTTATGCCACTCAATGGCCTCATTGAGAACTGTTGAGTCGCTTTCAGTCAGGAAAATCATCTCATACACTCTTTTGAAAAGTTTCTCTTCTCTTAATTTATGATTTTGTCCCTTGATGGTCTTTAGCACTGTCCACTTGAAGTCCTCTCACCCGTGTTTCTTTGCCATAAAATGCTTAACCATGGGGGCTTTTTCTATTTTGTTATTCAGACAGCTACGATGTTCACAAATCCTTGTCTTTATTTTGTGATTAGTTTTGGCTATATATTTCAGGCTACAAGGGCAAGTTATAAGGTAATTCATATGGTCAGTGTTATATTTGGACAACGTATTTTTTTTCCAAGGTTCTCGTCAACCCAATATCTAGAGTGTTCGATTTAGTAGTATGTTTTCAGATGCCACAATGCCCACAGGGATGGTGTCCCACAGTGGGGTTCAATCCCCATGCAGACATTATCGTAGGCGCTCTTGTGCTGTAACCTGCAATCTCCCTTTGCTGACACAATTACCTACAGATGTACTTTTCTGGTATGCCAAGATCGGTCGTTCTAATCGATTGTCCGCTCGTTCAAATACTTTCCAATGTTTATTATGTTACTAATATTTAGGCTGTGATTGGTAAATGTGGAGATACAAAATAGGCGGTTATCAGCAATCTTTTTGGGATTGCTCTCAGGCAGGGCTTCTCTATGATACTTGGACAGCCTTTTTCACTCGTTTTTTGGGGTAGCCTCGTTCTCGTAGTTTGGACGATAGTGCTGCAGCCTCATTTTCGAAGGCGTCTTTGCAGCTACTATTTCGTTTGTGCCACAAAATTGCCCAAATAGCAAATTACCACTCAGATGTTTAACATGATGACTAGTGTAATCTAGAAGGGAATTTTTATCCGTTGGTTTATGTAAAAAAAATAGCTTAAAGGGTGCCTGCGGAGTCCTGCTATGCCCAGGAGGGTACGTATATAAATATCAAAAATAATCAGGAGGGTACGTATATAAATATCAAAAATAATCAGGACTCATACAGTTAAGCAGTTTTGGACATATTTATTTCAATCTCAAAAACAATTTTTAGAAGTTTACATTACCTTCGCTAAGCACGAAAGTGACACGGACAGATTTCATACAATAAAGGGGAGTACAACTGTGCATCATCCTCCAGAGTGTGGAGGAAGAGTTCCCTAGCAAACTGCACACGTGAGTACAATGATTGGGTGAGAAATAACTCGAGTGAGTGCTGCCCGAGGTGGGTATTCAGTCTGGGTATATCTAACAAACGGTGTACACAACACTATATAGAAACATACACAACGAGGTTTAGACAGTTGTGTCACAGGTCATCGACACTGTAGCGTTTCAGCCACAGGGGGCTTGGTTAGAGCCGATTAAGGTGGTGGCCTTCATCAGGAGAGACGTGTTGAGTGGGTCTGTCCGTGGGTGTTATCGTCAAACGGAAAGCGGAGTAGCTGTGCTGTAAGCATCCCTTGTATCAATCCTGGGAATGGTGGTGTGATCAACACACTGTGGTAGGTAGACCTGCAGTGCCTGGAGCAAGAAATTCAGAAGGCAGTGGGCTTATGATTAGCCTTAGATCGGCTACGGATTAGTCAGGATCTTGCTGCAGTCACGTCTTGGCAGGATAAGGTTTTACCAACGGCAGTCCATCTTGGTGAAAAATAATAATGTCAAGAAAGTTGGAGTAGTGATAACTCTGTGATTTCGTGAACTTTAAATGATGGCTTTGGATGTTAAGCCATTCCAAAAAGGAATTGGCAGACTCAAGTGATCCTTCCCAGACTACATGGATGCCGTCAAGGTAGCGGGTCCATTGTTTGATGTGTGCTTTTGTAAGGATTGGAATCGGAATAGCTCTTATTCTTATCAAAACCTTCCATTTACAGATTAGCCAAACTAGGGGCGATAGTGGCCCCCATTACAGTGTGCTCAATTTGCTGGTAAAACGCGTCCATGAATTCAAAATTATTCTGGACGAGGGCTATTTCGACACACCACATGATGAATGAGTTGGGAACTTGGACGCAATCAGCTCTGTTCCACAGTACCTCTTCTATGACTTCTAAAGTAGCTTGCTGAGGGATGCTTGTGTAGAGTGAAACTGTGTCGAGACCTATCAGAAGGTTGGTCATGGGATTGAATATCAGATTTTCAAATGTCTTGATAGCTTGCGTAGTGTCCTTCAGATACAAAGTCATGTTGGTTAAAAAACCTTTTAGGTAGTGGTCAGTGAATTGTAACCAAGGTTCGGGGAACAGGTTTATACCCGATACTATTGGACGTCCAGGTGGGTTTTGCTTGGTTTTATGGATCTTTGCGAAGCAGTAAAAAGTGGGGACTGGAGTCTTCATTGATAAGGAAGGCTGCTTCTTGTTTACTGATCCACCCTCGTTGTTCAGCTTTAGTATGTTTGAGATCTATGCTTTTAAGAAGCGCTTTGGTGGGGTCTTGTGGTAAACTTTTATAGCAGTCCAGAATGTTAAGTTGGTGGAGGCATTCGCTAATATAGTTTTGTTTATTAAGGACAACTATGCCCCCACCTTTCATTGAGAAATGGTTTATTTCTGTTCAACTACTGCTGTGTTCTGTGGAGAGGGGCATTGTCCATGCATATTGATTTTCCTAGAATTTTAGGATTGTAGCAGTAATAAGATGTACAATTGGGAAGTATCCCTTTAACAAACAAGTGATGCTTTTTCAGTGAATGCTTACACAAAAGTATTTTTCAGAGTTTCTTTGCTGTGCGCATTTATCAATAAGTTGCATCTATGTGGTGCGTTTATGCACAATATGTTGGGGAACATTTTCCACAAATGTAATAATCTATTTGAAGCCAGAAATTATTGCTACAAAACTGTTTTGGTTATGTGTTCTATTCATTTTTAAGTTAAGTAATGTTCTGGGGTTGCTTGTCGTACACTATTTATACTCTTGCTGAGGCAACTTATTTGTACTCTTAGAATTTAATTTTGTTTAAACAGTGTGCAAGATACTCCCGACCTTAAACCTTATTTCGGGCATGGATTAGTATTCAATGGGCCTCATTACACGGTAGGCGGAGAACCATGGCGCAATTAGCGCCATGGTTCATGCCGGTAAAATACCGGCACCGCCTTGGTGGAAAGGGGAATTACCGCCCCATTCCAAGGTTGGCGGGGCGGTAATTCCCCCTTCCACCATTGCCCTTCCCCATTCCCATTTTTGCCCCATAGGGCATAATGGGAATGGGGAAGGCGCTAATTACGGCACCGCAAATTGCGGTACCGTAATTAGCTCCCTGGGTCCCTTTGCGGGTTGGTTTTTAACGCCTGCAGAAAGCAGCCGTTAAAATCCCCAACCCGCAAAGGGACCTCGTAGTAAGGCGGTAAGGATTTACCGGTACCGGTAGTTTAAACGTGCAGTAAACCTGAGTCAATGTGGCAAATGGTCAGCGGCAACAGGCTCTTGCTGAATGGCGATTGCCATTAAATCAATAACACGGGTCGTAGCCTCTTTCAAATCTACAAGACTACACACAAAACATTAAAAACCAAGCTCTCCAGCCAGTGCAAGCGCTGTTACAAAGCAACAATGAAATGGTTGCAATTGCAAATAAAATAGAAATTCAGAAAAGCATGTCCCTGTAATGGTAATCCAGATACATATTTCAATGTTTATGGAGAGCTTCAAGCAGGATTCCTCAAACTTCGAAGCACTGTGATTATTGTTAAATGCCTAGCTGGATAATCAGTTTACCGACTTCTGATGGATGTAAGGCTAACTCGGGCCAGCCAACATTTGACCATGAGATTAGATGTCGGTTTTAACAATGGCCACTTGCCTCTCTGCGCTGTCGTATCACAACACTGGCATACCATTAAGCACTACTAGTTCCAGTAAATGAGGACTTTCATTAATCATCGAGGGAGACAATTCTACTATCAAACCTCAAAACACATAATACAAGTCATGTTTGCATTACTTTGTAAATGACCAGGCTTGTTTGCGTCTTAAAAATGTAACTATATACAGAAGACATCAAAACGTGCAGACCTTCTGTAGAAGAAAAGTGAAGGGCATATTGAGTGACGTAGCCTCCTGTAATACTAACATCCCCTTCTGCAACATGCATTCGGAAGTGGACCAGCTCTAGAGTGGCCGGGAAATGGTACACAAGTTGTTTCTTGTTCGAAATTTGAATTCCTTCCAATTATGGTTTACTAAATTGCTACTGAGTGGAGATTCTGATTTTGGAAGCAGTTAGTCTTGGTATTTGAATTTGTCGCTATCAGTGCTATATTCATTCTATCCGTGAGGAGTCTGCACTGCAGAAGCAATTAACTGTTCCTGTTCGTTGTGGGTGCTGCTTCCACTGCGGTTATGATATTCCTATTCTATGTGAGGAGATCTTGGATCACTTACCACCTTGCTGGGAATATTCTTTGCAATGGGAATATAGACTGCTCAGGCCTATGCTGCTTCCGTTCCATGTAAGTGTATCTTGCATTTCTGACGACCCTTCAATTTACCTGTTCAGCGTGGGGGTGCTGGCACTGCTCTATAGCATGCAGTTTCTTCTCTGTGAGTGCAACATCTATTGCTGTGACCAACCTCTCTAAGGTAATCTTGTACTGTTAAGACCCATGACATTTCAGTTACATGCGAGGAAAGAATGCTATACAGAGGACCATTGCATACTTAGGAGGGGAATGTGCACTCCTGAATCCTATGTGGCAACTGCTCTATAAACACATTCCTTATCTGGAATGCCAAACTACAATATGGCCAAAGAACAAGCAAACCAAAAACATTGCGACACAGACATCTTTGGGTGCTAGCCACCTTTAGTTGCCATTCACGGTGAACACCAAAGTGCACAAGTAAAATAACACAAAAGATAACTGCTATTTCCAACTTGTCTTTATGAACATATAAAAGTAACCAAACACCCATAATAACAGAAGCATTGCACTGCACTGTAAGGTGCCGTGTGCAATTGACCAAACACAAGCATTCAAAAAGAAAGACAGGGGGCCTCATTACGACTTCGGCGGTAGCCATGCCGCTATTGGCGGCATGGCTGTCGCCGAAATCGGGTTCGGGTCCGGGTTCCCAGAATGGGGAATTACCAGGCGATTCCGAGTTCAGATGGCCCGGTAATTCCTCCCTCCAGGAAACCGGGGCCAGGCCTTCCCCATTCCCATCTGAGCCCCCATAGGGCTCAATGGGAATGGGAGAGGGTACAAACAACGGGCCGATTACGAGTGGCCCGTTGTTTTCTCCCTCTTCCCCTCGCGGGACACGTTAAGGACGCCTGGTTTGACCAGGCGTTACTTACCGGGTCCCGCGAGGGGCGCTTGTAATGAGGTGGAACGGGTTTAAAGGGTCCGCCTCCTTTAGCGTAGCCCGTTAACCCGTTCCGCCTCAGTCGTAATGAGACCCAGTCTCTCAGTACTGACAGTCTTAGGGACTAGTCAGTTTCCCCATAACAATGAGCAATAGAGAATGGAAGTGAAGGAGAGGCTACAAAAAACAAAGCAAAAAGAAGGGAGTCCCTTTGAAATCAATGGAGGGGAAGGTGTAAAACTCTTTCCTAATAGGCAGCACCCTGCCCCACCTTATGTAGTGTCCAGCTAGGCGGTCATTAGGGCACCTTTTTTGTGTTGCTTTAGGTTCACCGGTAAGCCCATTTGTCTACCAGTGCAGGAGAGGTCATCTGCTTTTTATGCAGCAGCAGTTGCAGCACAAGCTGAGTGTTGCGGGTTCACTTTATCTCCTTTTCTTTGCTTTGTCCTTAGTAACATTTGTGTTACTTTACAAAGCATCTTTTGAACAAGCTGGTGGCAACCATTTTATTTGTATCCTTTTTTCGAGTGCAACATTGCACATTGACTTTAAACCCATGGGAAGGCATTTGGTAAGACCATATACGCAAAATAGCTTCAACCTCATATTTTAAGCCCTGTCCATGATCCTTTCTAGGCAGTCCTTCTACCTTGCCAGGTGGGGAGGGTCCTTTCTCTTCCTGCACTTTTGCAGGTTTCCTGCAGAAAGCCAGAAGGTTCTCCTGCATGTGTTAGCTGGCAGGATGCAGGGATGTGGGTGGTGTGCCCCCAATCTGCATTCCTCAAGGGGCATGGTTGTTGCTGGATAGATTCTGGGTACCAACAGTGATCACCCTAGAACCTGTGACCCGACAACCCTACATGACTGCAACGGTGAGGCTGCTTTGCACTCTTTCTACCTTGGTGATTTGGGGAGCATGAGATTCCTTATACCTCTTGAACTGCCCCAGTCCTCATTAGGCTTACATTGGGCATAAAGCCCTGCTTACCTTAGCGCCATCGGTTGCTGGTTCAGGGCGGTGGGGTTCCGGTCAGCACTTCTGGGGTACATCCTCTTGGACCCTACGGGTGGCAGCTGCTTCCCAGAAGTCTACAACCTGACTGAAGTCCCTTTTCTTCAACTAATTTCGCTCTCCATGGACTGCCTTCTTTGTCCTGTCTGAGTAGCCTCTCCTCTGCTACTCACCCGTTACGCTCAGGAACCTGTTGTGGAACACCTAAAACACTTCAAAGGCTGTGTGTTATCTAGAGATGGACTTCTGAAGTGAGGTATATGGTGGGGCAGTGTAAGGCCTATATTCTGATTCCTTGCAACAATTGTCTCTATGTTAGCCTATGCATTTTATTATTCAGTAAGTGTTTGCAGTAGTGGATTACCCAACATTGAGCTATATATGTATCCTGCTATATTTTACTTATCTTTGAATATTTAAAGTGTGCCTCAGTGCAGTGCTATTACTGTGGGGGTCTTTTCACTTACTATTTCCATGAAGAGTTAGCTGTACTACACAACAGTCCTCCTTAGTGCACCCTCATTGCTTGGCCTAAGCTACTTAAAAGAGAGTGGTTAAGCTAAAATGGGGTTGTGTAAACCTTACTAACAATAGGCTGACTTTTCCAAGCCTTACCACATGTACTGTCTTTGAAAGCCTTCCTACCAACCCTGCCCTGCACTGCCAACCAAGCAAACAACTCACCAAAGCAGACGAGAAAAGTACATTTAGACCAACAGCATGCAAGAGAAACAGCAGTGAATCCATCAGAGACGTTACAAAAACGTTGCTGGAAAAGGGGGAGGGACCTAGTGGGGTTTTCAAAGCCTTTCACCTGTGCTAACCATCCCCTGGGAGAAAGGCAGGAACAGATTGGCCCACAGAGTCAGGTAAGCACTGGAACCAATGAGAGGGGAGGAAGGATAGAAGCAGAAGGCACACAGTATAAAAGGGAAGCAAGTGAAAATCAGAGTGGGTTGTAGGGGTGAGGTCGGGAGGCTTGAAGGTATGATATGATATGTTATTTATAACGCGCTTAATATCCAGAGGTTTCTAAGTCCAGCCCCTGGGTTCAAACCTGTGTTGCTCCGTGTCGTCTTGCTTCCAAGGCGAGCATGTTGCCGCTGAGCTATCCTCTCGAGACTGAAGGATACCGAGAGACCACAGGGAGGCGAGACGGCAGTGTGCTGAGGATTTGCTTAAGCAGTTAGTGCAGAGTGCAAATGGGGTATTGGTAGTGAGAGAGTGGTACCAGCTTGTGAGAGTGAAGCAGTGAGTGAGAGAGTGTTTCAGAAAGCAAAGGTAGTAGATAGAGGGAGTGTGTGCTGGGAGAGGGTAAGTATAGAAGGAAGGGGTGCACAAGGAGAAAGGTGCAGAACAGAAGCGAGGGGGTGAGAATACTGAGCGTGAGTGTATTAGGAGGGGGAAAATAGCAAAGTGATGAGGAGGGAAAGTAGTAGAGTGAGGACGGGGGGAGTAGCAGAGAGAGGAGGTGGGAGAGTAGCAGAGAGAGGAGGGTGGAGAGTAGCAGAGAGAGGAGGGTGGAGAGTAGCAGAGAGAGGAGGGTGGAGAGTAGCAGAGAGGAGGGTGGAGAGTAGCAGAGAGAGGAGGGTGGAGAGTAGCAGAGAGAGGAGGGTGGAGAGTAGCAGAGAGAGGAGGGTGGAGAGTAGCAGAGAGAGGAGGTGGGAGAGTGGCAGAGAGGGGAGGGTGGAGAGTGGCAGAGAGGGGAGGGTGGAGAGTAGCAGATGGTGGAGAGTAGCAGAGTGAGGAGGGTGGAGAGGAGAAGAGAGGGTAGGGAGGAGAGTAGCAGAGAGGGGAGGGTAGAGAGTAGCAGAGAGGGGAGGGTAGAGAGTAGCAGAGAGGGTGGAGAGTAGCAGAGTGAGGATGGGGGATGGGAGTAGCAGAGTGAGGATGGGGGATGGGAGTAGCAGAGTGAGGATGGGGGATGGGAGGAGCAGAGTGAGGATGGGGGATGGGAGGAGCAGAGTGAGGATGGGGGATGGGAGGAGCAGAGTGAGGGGGATGGGAGGAGCAGAGTGAGGGGGATGGGAGGAGCAGAGTGAGGGGGATGGGAGGAGCAGAGTGAGGGGGATGGGAGGAGCAGAGTGAGGGGGATGGGAGGAGCAGAGTGAGGGGGATGGGAGGAGCAGAGTGAGGGGGATGGGAGGAGCAGAGTGAGGGGGATGGGAGGAGCAGAGTGAGGGGGATGGGAGGAGCAGAGTGAGGGGGATGGGAGGAGCAGAGTGAGGGGGATGGGAGGAGCAGAGTGAGGGGGATGGGAGGAGCAGAGTGAGGGGATGGGAGGAGCAGAGTGAGGGGGATGGGAGGAGCAGAGTGAGGGGGATGGGAGGAGCAGAGTGAGGGGGATGGGAGGAGCATAGTGAGGGGGATGGGAGGAGCAGAGTGAGGGGGATGGGAGGAGCAGAGTGAGGGGGATGGGAGGAGCAGAGTGAGGGGGATGGGAGGAGCAGAGTGAGGGGGATGGGAGGAGCAGAGTGAGGGGGATGGGAGGAGCAGAGTGAGGGGGGATGGGGATGGGAGTTGTAGAGTGAGGGCGATGGGAGTAGCAGAGTGAGGGGGGATGGGAGTAGCAGAGCGAAGAGGGGCGAGAGTAGCAGAGCGAAGAGGGGCGAGAGTAGCAGAGCGAAGAGGGGCGAGAGTAGCAGAGCGAGGAGGGGCGAGAGTAGCAGAGCGAGGAGGGGCGAGAGTAGCAGAGCGAGGAGGGGCGAGAGTAGCAGAGCGAGGAGGGGCGAGAGTAGCAGAGCGAGGAGGGGCGAGAGTAGCAGAGCGAGGAGGGGCGAGAGTAGCAGAGCGAGGAGGGGCGAGAGTAGCAGAGCGAGGAGGGGCGAGAGTAGCAGAGCGAGGAGGGGCGAGAGTAGCAGAGCGAGGAGGGGCGAGAGTAGCAGAGCGAGGAGGGGCGAGAGTAGCAGAGCGAGGAGGGGCGAGAGTAGCAGAGCGAGGAGGGGCGAGAGTAGCAGAGCGAGGAGGGGCGAGAGTAGCAGAGCGAGGCGGGGCGAGAGTAGCAGAGCGAGGAGGGGCGAGAGTAGCAGAGCGAGGAGGGGCGAGATTAGCAGAGCGAGGAGGGGCGAGATTAGCAGAGCGAGGCGGGGCGAGAGTAGCAGAGCGAGGCGGGGCGAGAGTAGCAGAGCGAGGCGGGGCGAGAGTAGCAGAGCGAAGCGGGGCGAGAGTAGCAGAGCGAGGCGGGGCGAGAGTAGCAGAGCGAGGCGGGGCGAGAGTAGCAGAGCGAGGCGGGGCGAGAGTAGCAGAGCGAGGCGGGGCGAGAGTAGCAGAGCGAGGCGGGGCGAGAGTAGCAGAGCGAGGCGGGGCGAGAGTAGAGGAGCGAGTCGGGGCGAGAGTAGAGGAGCGAGAGTAGAGGGGCGAGAGTAGAGGAGCAAGGAGGGGCGAGAGTAGAGGGGCGAGGAGGGGCGAGAGAAGAGGGGCGACGAGGGGCGAGAGTAGAGGAGCGAGGAGGGGTGAGAGTAGAGGAGCGGCGAGAGATCAGCAGAGAGCGGAGGGATTAGCAGAGAGAGGAGGGGCGAGAGTAACAGAGAGGAGGGGCGACAGTAGAGGAGCGATGAGGGGCGAGAGTAGAGGAGCGATGAGGGGCGAGAGTAGAGGAGCGAGGAGGGACGAGAGTAGAGGAGCGAGGAGGGGCGAGAGTAGCAGAGCGAGGCGGAGCGAGAGTAGAGGAGCGAGGAGGGGCGAGAGTAGAGAGGTGAGAGTAGAGGAGCGAGGAGGGGCGAGAGTAGAGGAGCGAGGAGGGGCGAGAGAAGAGGAGCGAGGAGGGGCGAGAGTAGAGGAGCGAGGAGGGGCGAGAGTAGAGGAGCGAGGTGGGGCGAGAGTAGAGGAACAAGGAGGGGCGAGAGTAGAGGAGCGAGGACGGGTGAGAGTAGAGGAGCGAGGAGAGGCGAGAGATCAGCAGAGAGCAGAGGGATTAGCAGAGAGAGGAGGGGTGAGAGTAGCAGAGAGAGGAGGGGTGAGAGTAGAGGAGCGAGGAGGGGCGAGAGTAGCAGAGCGAGGAGGGGCAAGAGTAGCAGAGCGAGGAGGGGCAAGAGTAGCAGAGCGAGGAGGGGCAAGAGTAGCAGAGCGAGGAGGGGCAAGAGTAGCAGAGCGAGGAGGGGCAAGAGTAGCAGAGCGAGGAGGGGCAAGGGTAGCAGAGTGAGAGGGGGTGAGCATGGCATAGTGAGGGGGTGAGCGTGGCAGAGTGAGGGATGTGGGCATGGCAGAGTGAGGCGGTGAGCGTGGCAGAGTGAGGGGGTGAGCGTGGCAGAGTGAGGGGGTGAGCGTGGCAGAGTGAGGGGGTGAGCGTGGCAGAGTGAACATAGGTCAGAGTAATAGAGTGAGAAGAGGTGAGAGTAGTATAGTGAGGAAAGGTGAGAGCAGTATAGAGAGGGGGCGAGAGAAATAGAGTGAGTAGGGGTTGGGATAGAGGAGTTATGAGGCGATGAGTGGAAGTTGTAAGGAAGACATGGTATCAACAGTAAGACATATACAAGAGACCACAGTTCAAGGGCGTTCATTGAACTTTCACAAGGGTGAGATACACGCCTATCTAAACCTAAATCTACAGATGGGAGCAAGCTACGACCATCAAATAATAATGCCGTCCCACTGGAGTCTTGTCAAATTAAAAGGGCCTATACTTAAAAACCTATTGCCAATCTTTACTACTAACTTACAAATATCGTGGGGTGATGTTCATGAAAAAGAAAGAAGTGTTCACAAAATGATATGTCAGGATGTTCGGGCCGTTGGCCTCCCTGCCCCACGTTTTCAGCATGGGACAAGGCAGTTCACCCGAGCAAAGCACACACTCTGGCTTCTGCGGCACAAGGATACAGTTCTTTTCATTTTTCCATTATTCAATTTGGGTGTTCACCCTGGATTCCCCTCTTTTGGGCACTGATCGCTTTCAAACTATGTTCAGACAATTCCTTCTCTGGTGACTTACGGTTCATCCCGGATACCCCTCAGCTGGGCTCAGATCCCTTTCTTTCACTCAATTAGTCTCCCTCAGCCAAGCTTGGACCAACTGTGATGTATTTTAAGCTATCGACTTTCGAATGTGCACAGGGTTTAGCTTGACCCGTTGCATGGCCACTTCAACCTCAATATTCCTTTTTCTCCCACTCAGCATCATTTTGATACCCAACAGAGACTTTTGAATGAGAACCCACGTGGTGGCAGACCACTGTTTATGGTATATTTTCTTGGCCTCCCAAAGTTCAGTTATAAAGTTCAACTACTCCTTTTGGTTTCCAATTAGATCTGCACGCTCTTTGCAAATGCCTCACACACTGTTCTCTTTGTACAATGTTGCTGTTTGCAACCTTGGTTCAAAACATAAGCTGATTTGGTATCCATCTCTCTGACTCACTGGCTGTGCCGTCTTTTGTGACGCTGCTTTGTTGTATGAGCCAAGGACAGGACCACGGCAGCAATCGCTCCTCCCCGCCTTGGTTATCAACGCGGGGGAGAGCTCAGAGTACCTCAGACACACTGTGAAGGTTTGATCAGCCTTAGTTCCTGGTGTTCGGTTTCTTACTTACCAAGGCCCAGGAAAGTAACCGTCTTTAGAGGTTGTGGGCACTTCCCTCCTTGCGACTCTCTCTGGTCTTGCCGTCTTTCTCCTTGTATTAAACTGCCATCTTGGAACTGCTGTTTCCTCGTGTGGTTTGCCTCGCTCAGAGTGTGGTTTCGTGCTCCGCCTTTTATCCTTGTTGGAAAGTGCGATAGAAGTCAGGTGTGTGTAATAATCCGTAATTGCCTGACCTTGCCTGTCCATGGTGTGGTGACATTGCAGTTATACGACTCTGGTGTTAGTGTGTTGTCGCTCACGGTGAACTGTCCGTGAGAAAGTGGGGGGGGGCAGAATTCCAAGGTATCCTACCTGGTAGAATGGGGAAAGGGTGTTATTAGGAAGGGGATTCCGCGTCTCACCCTCCGGTGTCCCACTTCCACTCCCCGAGGATCCCTCATCCAGGTGATCCTCCACACTGGTCCACCGCCAGCAACTGGATCCAAAAGCGATGGCCATGTCCTGGACACCTGGATGACAGATCCCCGGGGACTAGCGGGTGAGACACCTTCAGGTTTCTCACATAGTGCAGAACATCAAAGGGACAAGTGAGGGGGACAGAAGGTGAGAAGGAAAGAGAGAGAGGGAGGTGTAAGGAAGGCATGGTATCAAAGCAAAACAGACACAAGTGATCACAGTACAAGGATGTTTATTTAACTTTTATCAGGGGTGTGAAAAACGCCTATCTAACCCTAAATCTACAATGGGAGCAAGCTAAGGCCATCAAAATAATAATGCAGTCTTAGTTGAATCTATTCAAATAAAAAGTCAGGATGTGTAAGCCGGGGCTTCCCTACCCCACGTTTTTAGCTCGGGACAAGGCAGGTCAGTTGAGCACAACACACTCCTGGGCTTCTCTGGCAAAAGGTCACAGATCTCTTCACTTATATCAGGGACTTTCTGTGCCCAAGTCTCTTTGGTGCAAAGTCTTTTGCCACTGAGGGCCTGACGTTCCATAAACAATAAAGAGAACAAAGTTCCTTTCTTGATATTGACGTTGGGTGATTTACTCTTCACCCTGACTCCCCTCTTCCGGGCTAAAATCCCCAAAATTCACAATAAGTCCCCCTCAGCCGGGCTCAAACCAAGTTCAACATGTAGGCGATCAAAGACTTTCGAATGTGCACGGGATTCAAGTCAACCCGTCGCAGGTATACTTCGATTCACCTTTCAGTAATCTTTCACATGCTCTGGGGTACCAAGCAGAGATCTTCGAGTGAGCACCAACGTGGTGCCGGACCACCCTGTTTCTGGCACCTATCTTGGTTTCTTAAAGTTCATTTGTACACTTTGTTCATACAATGCTGCGGCTTATAATCTTGAGCAGAACACAATCCGGTTTGCTATCAGCTTCTCCCGACTCACCGGCTGTGCTGAGCTCATTGGTATTGCTTTGCTGTCGGGGTCAAGAATGGTATCACTGTGACAATCGCTTCTCCCCGCATGGCTATCAATGCGGGTGGGCCCTGTGTACCATTGACAAACGCTGCATTGTTCGTCAGCTATAATTCCTGGTCTTGTGTTTCTTTTCCTTGATGCTTCCTGAAAGGCTCAATCCTTTTTTGAAAAGGGCAAAGGCAATTCCCTCCTTGTGGTCCTCTCTGGTTTTGCACCCTTTCTCCTCGCTTTAAACTCACCCTTTCTCCTCGCTTTAAACTGCCATCCCAGAATAGCTGCTTCCTCGTGCGTTTGTCCTCGCTCAGAGTGTGCTCCACCTTTTATCCGTGTGGGAAGCGTGATGGAAGTTAGGTGTGTGTTATTAGTGGTAATTGCCTGACCCTATGTTGGAACATGTTAGTCTGTTGTTGTTCACGATGAACTGCCCATGAGAAAGTGTTCCCATTGCAGAAGGGGCGGGGGGATGAGTATCTAGGTATCCTGATTGGTATGATGGGGGAGAATGTGTTCTAAGGAAAGGGGTAACACATCCTCCTGCACTGGTCCAGCCACAGAACTGGATCCAATTGCGATAGCCGTGTCCTGGCCACCTGGATGACAGATCCCCGGGGACTAGTGGGTGAGACACCTTCAGGTTTCTCACAGAGGAGAGGGGACGTATGAGTAGAGTAGGGAAGGGAGGAGAGAGGATTACTAAGACCAAGGGAAAGCAGTGAAAGAAGAATGGGTGGGTGAGAGGAAGGGCCAGGCTACCCATTATCGGCACCA